>NC_141720.1:5330000-5930000 GCF_971803275.1 Cyanistes caeruleus
CTGGCTGGCACACATAGGTCTGTGAAACACATACTCGATTCCCAGGTCCACTTCAGGAATGCCACTCAGCATCTGGTTGGACAACATCTCCTCAGTCTTCTTGGCAGAGGAGACACGGATGTTCTCTGGAAGCTCATACAGGGAGTCCTCAGCATTCTTAAGCTTCACCTTCTGCTCCTCATTCTCCACAATTCCCTTTCTCTTCTTCAGCTCAGTCTCAATGTACTTCATCCTAAAAAGCAGCACACAAGGGACAGGGTATTTAATTCTGTTCCTGTACTCTGTTCCAGCACTGCTGGAGCACAGCTGCATTCCTGTCCCGACAGCTAGGAGAGAGGAAAGAATCATCTCTCCAAAAGCACTAATCTAATATTAGTAACAAGAATTAATTGTCCAAGAAACAGTCAGATCTTCCAAAGTCTTCAACAGCCAGCAGGGAAGGCTCCCACTGGGATTTAGTGCCAAGCTGTCTGGTTGCCACCTTCTAGCTTTATCCATGAAAAAGCCTTCTCAAGTCTGGCAGGTGAGAAGTGAAAGGGCAAGAGAAACTTTCAGGGAGAACTGGGAAGATGTCCTGAGACTTTTCAGAATCCGTGACATAAAAAAACAAACAGTGAGAGGCCACCCAGTCTGATTCAATACCAGAGACACAACACAGCACAACTCACATGTCAGCATCCTCATCCCGCCTGTTGGTTTCTGCTGAGAACGAAGTTCCCAAGTTCAGATCTTCTTCTTCATTAATCCTAAGTGGAAAGCACAATGTTTACAGGTTTTGGTGGGTTTTTTGGAAGAGGTGTGTGTGGTGGGTTTTTAAAAAGTAATTTAACAAGTTAAAGAAAAGTGGCCAAACTGCATTATATGAAACATCTTTAAATGTGTCACTGTCTTGTAAGTGACACAACCTCTGGTTAATTAATTACCAGTTGTCATTAAATTCTAGTCTAGGGAGAGATTTTCAGAGCTCACATGCACTTACCTGTCCTTGCCTCTTTCTTTCAGCTTCTTCATGTCCACCATTCCCCCAGATTTTATCTTAAATGGGTCATCCTGTAAAACAAGAAATAAACCAAATCCTGAAGCTTCTCTGTAGTTTAATGCTAGTCTTTAAAAGCTGGATAAAACCACAGGAAACATTTAGGAATTGAGCTGTGACACCAGTCCTGCCCCAGGCTGGACTCACACAGTGTTCTCACACCATCACATCTGAGCCCTGAGGTGATGGAATTATCCAGCACTTACCACAAGTGTGGCTTCTTCTTGCAACTTCTCTCCCACCAGCAGAGCTACAGCACTGGTCAGGCAAATAAAGAAAGAAGATAAAATTCAGCAGAAGGAAACACTGTACCAACAATACTGCATTGCTTTATCTTCTCTGAGTCTCCCTGTCTTTTCCATCCTCAGGCTTTAAAGCAGAAACTCTTCTGTCAGGATTATCATTTTGGCAGTGTCTAACATAATGGTTTGTACAGGAAAATGACAGGCAGATGACAAGAGAGAAATTGACTGTCACAACACACCCCTGGGCAAAACACGATTTCCCCTCCCAGTGCCACATCCCTTACCTCACCCCATTGGGCCGCTTTCTGAGGCTCTGAACTTCTTTGGCTTCCTCAAGTTTTAACCTAAAGAGAAAAATACATTTGACTTAGTACTTGATACTTTGGTTTTAATTAACTAATTTTATTTTCTGCAGTTAACATAGAATTTTCTATTCAACTTTGCCCTAAACCTCTGCATATCATCGTCTGTTTTTCAAATTTCAAGTTAAATTGGTATTTTCTATTTATTTAAGCAATTCCACGCATTAGAGCAATCAGAAAGAAACTAAAAGCAAGACACCTGCTGGATTTGTTCCTTTCTGATGCGTTCCCTCAGCTGAGGAAGGCAGCACCAAACACTGAAAGGCATGAAAAAGCAGCCAATTTGGGAAGGACGAGCCAAAATACATCCAGGCGTGAGTGAGTCTGAAGAAAGTTGATGGTAAATTGAAATTTCAAGTGCTTCTCTCCAAACTGAGAGGAATCCGTAACTTCTATGTATGGCTGTGACGTCACGCCACAACACGGTGGTTCAACGCGTGACGTCACGGCTCACAGCACAGCAGTAGGTGACGATATGACGTTGCACGATGTCGTGACACCCGGGCACTGCACTGCTGGACTAAACCAGACCCGGGCTCCCGTCCCGTCCCGTCCTCACTCCCGACCGCCGCAGGACCGGCCGCGGTTCGGCTTCCCGCTGGGCCCGACCGGGCTCCCCGGCGGCGCCCGACCCACCTGACCTCCTCGGCGAGCTGCTCGTCCTCCTCCTCCTCCTCCTCGTCCTCCCTGCGCCGGCGGAAGGACTTCTGGCCCGGCATCGCCCCGGCTGCGGCGCCGCGGCCACCACAGCGCCGCTTCCCTCCCGCTGCTGCGGCGCGCGGCGATGACGCCACAACCCCGCGACGAAGCCGGGCGGCACCGCCCCTCTGCCCGCACCTCGGCCGGGCGAGAGCCGCCGTCCCGGAGAGCGGGGCCGGGAGCGCTCCGTGCCCTCCCTGACGGGGCTGGGAGCCCTCGAGCCCCCCCCGCCCCACCGGGCCACGCACTGTCTTTTCTGAGATCTCGTGAATGTCACGAGGGCAGTTCCATTTCTCGCAGTCCCGGCAGCGCAGCCTCCGCCGGTGGCCGGTGCCTGTCAGGGAGGCCGTGGAGAGAAAGCGCCGTGGGGAGCATCGGTCCCACACCCGGGTTTACAGCCCAGCCCTTGGAGCGGGACGTGGCTCCTTCACTCAGCTGCTCCCCGCTGACCGAGGCTCCGAGCCGCACTGCTGGGTCCCCGGCCGAACGAGCCGGGGTTCGCCCCTCCAGCACCCGCACTGGGAGCAGAGCGCCGACTGCTCGGGGAGCCCTCGGGACCCCGCGGGGTCAGTGCCACCACCGCCTCCTCCGCTCGCTCCCTCCCTCCCCGCCCCGCTCCGCCCCGCCGGGCCCGGCCCCCGCTCCTCCCCCGGCCTGCGCGGCACCCGCCGCTCCTCCGCCGCTTCCCCGCTCTGCTCGGGGCCCGCGGCCCTTCCCGGCGGCCCGGCCTGGGGCGGGGGCGGCGACGCCTCGGGCATCCCGCAGGTGAGCGAGGGCCGCGGGCCGGGGCGGCGGGGCCGTGGCCGCGGGGCTGTGCGGAGGGAGGGCGGCCGGGCCGCGCCGGGGATGATGCAGCAGCGGCGGCTCGGGCGCTCCGGCCCGGATCCTGCCGTGCCCCGGCGCTGGGGCGGCCCTGCACCCCCAGGGCCTGGTGCCCACCCCGGGAGCGGGACCGTGCGGCTTTAGGTCGTTTCTGTTCATCCTCGCTCGTGTCCGGCAGCTGTAGCGTCTGTCGGGAGAGGACTTGAATTTTGGGGGTCTGCTGCACTTGAGTGACATAGCGAGCAAAGGGGGATTTCCCGCAGGTGTTTTTTGCCTGAATGCTAAATCTCTAGGTGAGTCGTTGCGTTGTGACCTTCCATAATAAATCAGTGTTCAGACCTGCTCTCCTTTGCGTGTTGCACATGAACCTGCTTTTCCCATACCTGGTGCAGCTGTGAGCCAGGAGCACCTGCTTTCTGCTTCTGCCTTGTCATTACTTTGCTTAATATTTATTTCTTCAGTACCTCAAGTATAAAATGTCTCCGTGCACAACTGCAGATACTTCTTGTTCTTGGTAGGTTATGCAAGACCAGACCTGGTAGTTGTTTTGCAGATGAACAGAGCAAAGATTTATTTATGCAGTTGCTCTGAAGAATGTCAGCCTGCATGGATCCGAAACTCATGACAGCTGGCTCTAGCTTTCGTACTAAAACACAAAGTTGTTTTAAGAAAAAAAAACAACCAACGAACAGCTAGAAATGTGTTCCTGTAGAAGGCAGAGAGGTTGGGTTTGGCAGCAGTTGAAGCGACTGAAAGTAGGTTGCAGTTACAGAGGAATTGTTCTGACATGTTCGTGTACTGTTCTCCCTCAGTGGAGCTTGAGAAACACAGGCTGAAGGACTTGTTTTAGGGTAACTTCTTTTCCCATCATACACGGTACATTTTGACAAGCACAGTTCAGCTCTCTGGCACTGCTTTTATGAAATTTCTGGTTTCCTGAGCAGAATTAGAGCTGTGTGTGCCAGGCAGAGTTGTGGGAAGGCAGAAGTTGAATATTTCCTTCTGAACAGTCGTGAACCTTTTTCTGGTGTGTGTGGTCAGGGCTGAGAGGCAAAATTGAGGTTTTCCTTGCATTGTTCGGAAAGGGAAGCCTTGTGTAGGCAGATCAGCACCCCAGAACTGGAAAGTCTAAAGGCATGGTTTCAATTTTGAGGAGAGGGGTGGTCCCATGAAATGCACTGAAATAATCCACCTCCAGAAGTCTTCTTAACAAAGTGTGCTTCAAAACCAGTTCCCAGTTGGTTAAACTGGTGAAGATACAGGGTCTGAAATAAATTTTAAAATAGTATTTTGTTCATTAGATTTTCTGGGGAACATCTGGGAGAGAGATAAGAAATCAAGGATGGTGACATAGCAAATGTAGCATTGATATTTATTTTTTTTTTAATTGGACCAGCTGATGCATTTGGAGAAAGGGGTCTGTTTTGGTGAAGGAACTCAGAGCCTGAAATGTCCCAGTTTTATTTGTTAGTCAAAGCTACTGTGCTCTTGTCATTTGTCTTTTAAATCAACATGTGTTACATAGTGCTGTATTACTTCTCTGTGAAGCTGTATGAAATTGCTCTGTTGTTTGTTAAGCTTCTCTTGACAGGTTATGAGATCCAGGTCAGCACCCCTGCGGTGTCTTCTACCATGCACATATGATTTCTTCTCCCTTTGCTCCTCCCATCAGTTTATTCAGTTCTAAAGAGTGCTGGGAAAATGTAAAATTATCCTTGAGGTTTATCTTCTGCCAAGACAAGGTGCTAGGCAAGCTTTTCCACTCCCAAGATAAGTGTTACTGATATGGCCTACTCGTTTATAATTATTTTTTTCTTTTCTCCCTTCTGTCAGTGATTCAGACCACGTAACACTGAGAATGTTTCAAATGTCCTCAAAATGTGAAAAAAACCCAGAGTATAGCAACCATGCTGCTGCTGGGGTCCTTAGCATCAAGTTCATCAGATTTTTCCACTTCTTTGTTGCAATGATGTGAGCTCTTCACATCTGCTTCATTTCCAGCCAACTGTAATATTTTGGATCCTTCTCTGTGCTATTAATATCACTTATCTTCTCTTCTATTTTTTTAACAGCCATGAGCAAGGTTATTTAAACCATGAAGAAGCACAAACTCTTTTCATTTTTTCTTACTGGCTGCATGTTACTGAGACGTGTTTAAGATCTTTTACATATCCATGGACCACCATGAAAGTGTTTATTGTGTTCATAAGCTATGAAATCATCTGTTCTTGTGGTGCTTGGATGTATGAGCTGGGTGGAACAGTGTGTCGTTATGCTTTCTACAGACTTCAAGTTATGTGGCTCATACTGTTAAAAATCTACCCATGAAATGGTAAATTCCTCAGAGACTGAAGCCTGCTTATCAGTGTTACAGTTCACTTAAGTCTATTTCCCTCTTGGCCAGCTTCATTTAGAACCAATCACAATTTTAATGTTTGATGAAGTAGTGTAACAAGGAAATGTTAGGTTCAGATCAGCACAGTGGGGTGCATGGAGCTCACAGACAGCACAGGCTAAGTACCAGTGTCTTAGGCTGCACCACCTTTCACTTTTCATCAGAGTGTCATGCAAATGAGCTAATTAGATTTGTATCTTTGCAGCTGAAGCTGTGCCTGTGTGCCAGTGCCTCCCAGCATTTCTGAAGGCACATTCCATGATATGGACCATTAGCTTTATTTGTTTCACTCTCCTCCCCATGGCTTTGTGCCTTCCCTGTAGTACCACAATGCAGCCACTCAGCAGTGGGGACAGACTGTGCCAGCTTTTGGGGCTCAGGGTTTATATTTGTTTCAGTCTCTGAACCTTAAAGATATGGAACTCTAATATGCAAAACATGCCCAGATATCTTCTTACAGTCATGAGAGCAAATCTGACATGTACTGAAAGGAGCCATCCTTTTTTGTCCTAGGAGACCCTCCTCACATGAGTGTTGGTGAAAATGGGGGATACAAGGGACATGTGTCCTCACCTGGATTCCATAGGAGAGGTGACCAGGGACGATCTGCTGCTCAAATCCAAGGTACACGGTTGTGGCTCGCAGTCCTTTCCCTTTTAGCTGTTGTGCATGATTTTGCATGTTTGCTTTTGAAGAAAACACTGCCTGTCTCCAGAGAGAAACTCTCCTTCCCCCACTGATGTACCCACATAAAATCACCCTTTGTGACCCCACAAATTTATCATAGTCATTTTATCCTGCTTGAATGTGCCATTTAGCTAAAGTGGTTCAGTTGTGTGTTTGATTGGAATTGTGGTGTTTAGAAATGAAATACTATGAGCTGAATGTTGGGCTGTTACATAAAGAAATTTCTCACTCTTCAAGGATTTGGTTACTTTAAAACCAACCAACCAAACAAACCTTCTTTTCTCATGAATATGCAGGGGACTTGCCAGTCTTGTGGAGCTGTGGGACCAAACCTCTGGGCTTGTCTTCAGGTAAAAATGGCTTGTTTGTGTGCATGATGTGGTGGTTTCACTCGAGTAGCATTTATACTGAAAAAAGGGTGGGGAACAAAGGGGTTCACAGTAGAACTACACTGTGTTTTTTGATGGATTCCAAGGAGGAGACTCTCTAGGTGAAAGGGTAACACTGTCACAATCTGACAAGATGTAACAGTTCACTTCCTGTAGGGGATTGTCCTTGCTATTCCCAGTAGGAATGGATAAATTCCCTAGTGTTGGTTGTTGGCTGGGTGTTGCCTCTGCTGGCACCTGTGGAGGAGCTGCAGGGTGGCACCTTGGAAGTGAGGAGGGAGGGAATGCCATGGGACATGCAGGCAGGAAGGGACTGTTTATTTTTACACTGGAATGCCCAGGCTTGAGGCTGCTCAGGTGAGATCCCTGTTGGAGCAATGGCCTTGGAAGAGAGACTTTTCCTCAGTGCAAACTTGGTTCCAGGTTTTCTTTCTTAAATCACTTCTAAATTTCCATCAGTTCTAAATTTCCATCTTGTTCTGGGCCCTGAATAAAAAACAGGTTAGAAAACTGGCAAGATAATCCTAAAGTTGCTGCTGCTGTTGTCACTGTTCTCTAAAGAGTCTAATTCCATGTTAAAGCCCATTGTGCTTTGGCTCTTTCCCCTCTAGATTGGTTGTCCTTACGTTGGTTGTGGGGAGTCCTTTGCTGACCACAGCACACTTCATGCACAGGTGAGTTTTTCTCAGTTCCCTACATTTAAACAGACAGAATTGAATTTTCCCATGTTCTGGTAGTCCTGTGCTGCAGCTCAAGCCAGCTGCCAGAGGAGATCTGTTGTTTCATTTTTAATTTCTAGGCCAAGAAGCACAACCTGACAGTGAACCTGACCACGTTCCGTGTGTGGTGCTATGCCTGTGAGAAGGAGGTGTTCCTGGAGCAGCGCCTGGCAGCTCAGCCACCCTCACCCCCCATCAAGTTCCCTGAGCCGGTGGGTCTGTGTCACACAGGGCAGGCCTCAGTGCTTGGCAAGGGTTTGTTCACTTGTGTAAAATTAGCCAAGTGATTTCTGCCGTGGTACAGCGTTTGCTGTGATGGGGATACCTTCACTGAGAGTGGCTGCCTGTAGCCAGAGGACTAATAGCCCTGACTTAGAGTGTCCAAGCAAAAAGATGAATGACTTAGGGGTGTGAACTAGATGATCTTTGCGGTCTCTTCCAACCCAAACCATTATATGATGCTATGATTCTGTGACTTGAATATCCATTCTGACTTTATTTTTAACCTTTGCAGTGGGTTATCTGCATGTGAGAAGTACCTGTCTGTCACATTTTCATTTCCAATGCATGGCCCATGGAAATTTCAGCTGTCAGACCAGAAACACTGTGTACTTGTGACACTGCTGCTCACTCATGATGTCTCTTATCATGTGTGCTGGAGGCAGTAATGACACTGTTTCCACTCCCTGCTGCCTCAGTGAGAAGGATGGACAGTACAACCTGTTCTTCCTTCTCCTTCTACTTTTCTTGAAGGCTGGCTTGATTTATGTAAGATAATATCTTTCAAAGCTGGCCTGTGACTGGTACTTATTTCTCTGTCTCTAATCTAGGATTCTCCTTTGCCTGCTCATCCTCTGAAAGCTGTTCCAATTGCAGTGGCTGATGAAGGTGAATCTGAATCAGAGGATGATGATTTGAAACCAAGAGGTAACTTTGCACTGAGTTGATGAAAGCACTGGCAGGGCAGCTCTGCAGTCTGTAGGACTTGCACTGAGAGGGTTCCTGGCAGCAGGATGTGGAGACTGCCTAGAAAGGGCTGGATTCCCTCTCCCTGGGGAGGAATATAGAAAGCACCACATCTGTAAAATGATTCATCCCTCTCTTGTTTGTGCTTTAGGCCTTACTGGAATGAAAAATCTTGGGAACTCCTGCTATATGAATGCAGCACTTCAGGCTCTGTCAAACTGGTAGGCATTAGGGCTTTCAGTGTTGTCTTAACTGGCTTCACTAAATACCAAAAATGTCATCTCTGATCGGAAACCTTCATGAGTCTTGCAAAGAGAGATTAGCCAGGCTGGGGACAGAAAAAAATAGTGGTTTTTTAGGGCAACAGAGGTGTTACAGTAGGAAATTGAGGGACAATCCAGCTCGTAGCTATGGACAAGACTCATGTTTAGATGAATGTTTGAAGTAAAACTTCATCATTTCTGATGTAACAGATATTATTTATCCCAGTAATGGCACATCACGTCTCTATTCTCCTCACTGATATCATTCTAATAACCTATATCCTAAAATATTCTCTAGCCATCCTGATAAAAATTAATTCCAGGACTTTTTCTGTACTGAGAACAGGTTCAGATCAGCCTTTTTCATTTGATCCAAGTGAGGAGTCACATCTGTATCTAGAATCACTTCTTCCTTTGGTTTAAAATCAGTACCTCAAGCATGCTTTTGATTAAGGCCTGCATGAAGTTTTTATCAAAATAAATAGAAACAGAGGAGAAATTTCTGTGGGCTGAATTCTTCTCTTCTTCCTTCTGTTGTAGCCCACCTCTCACACAGTTTTTCCTGGAATGTGGTGGACTGGTCCGTACGGATAAGAAACCTGCTCTGTGCAAAAGTTACCAGAAATTGGTGTCTGAGGTTTGGCACAAGAAACGGTGCGTGGTGACCCCTGATCTAACCTGGCCAGGTTCAGAGGTGTGTTAGTTCTGAGGTCTGGCACCAGCAGAGAGGAAATCTGATCCTCAGGGACAAGTGCATTGTCTGAGGCTGTGATTTCCCCCTCTGTGTGGATGGGGATGTGAGGATTCCCTGAGACCCAGGAAGTCCCATGTCCTGCTGGTGATGAAATGGGCACATTGATGTCTGTGAAAAGAAATTCTTTCTAATTTACAGTTTTAAAAAGGAAGAGTTTTTTAAAAATATAGTTCCCCTGTTGGCAGTGAAGAAAAAATTATGGAGTAAGGGAATACCTGGGGCTCTCTCCAAGTATTTTACATGGACTTCAGTGACCAACACTTAAATTTCACTGCTCTTGATTAGCAGGGCAATTGATGATTTGGATAGAAAAAGTGATTCAGAGATTTTGTGGAAAATGCAGGTGATATTTTGGGAAATGTTTGCTATTGGTGCAAATTCTAGACCAGTTCAAAGAACAGTGCAAAATTATATAGCTCTGTGTAAATCTAAAGATGTCTTCTCTGTGCAATAAATTAAACCTCATCAAAACAGGAATTTAAATGGCATTGCATGTTTGCCTCAAGTTCATTATTAACAAGGAATAAGTAAGATATGGAGCAACGTGAACTGTGTCTTTGTGGAGGAGGAGGCTGGCTTTGAAGAAATATCATGTCATTTTAACATTGATTAGATTTACCTCATTTACTGGGTGGTCAGCCTGGCCAGATTTTGAGACAGACAAGGTGCTGGAAAATCAAACAAAGTAACTAATTGCTAAACTCTGCTCTGGAAAGAATTTTCCACTTTCCACACTGTCTCTTGGTGTGTTTGTCACCCAGCTCATGTAGAAATCTCTGCCCAGGCTTTGCAGGTGCATAATTATCTTTTGTCCTCTTTAACTGCACATCACACCCTCTGTTATGGCCTGTTAGACAAACTGGCTCCAGGCCTGATAAGCAAACTGACTTTTTCTTTTTTCCATGTCTAAACAGCCCGAGTTATGTTGTTCCAAGCAGTCTATCCCATGGAATCAAGCTTGTCAATCCCATGTTTCGAGGCTACGCACAGCAGGTGAGGCCTGAAAAACCCATGCCATTATTTCAAAGGTGGTGGGAATTTAATTTGTGGTGGTTGTGCTTGTGTTCAGAAAACAGAGCTTGATCTTGGGGGTCATGGCCTTTCTGTGTCAATGTCAGTGATCTGATAGAGCATTTGGGTGGGATCTGGGAGACCTGGAGTCTTTTCCAAGCTTGCTTCTGGCTTATTGGTACCAAATCAGTTCATTTTCTCATGTCAGCTTGCTCACTTCTGAAATTATGGTGGTCAAATCCTTTATAAACAGCTTTGAGATCTATTGATATCTGCTGTATAGGACTTTGGTATTATTTATTCATGTCAGAGCTGAGGAACCTGGATAAATCTGCACTAAAAAGTCAAAGATATGAATGTTCTATATTCTTTTTTTGGGGAATTACAGCAAAACTAAGTCTTATTTAAAGGAAGTATCCTTTTCCTTTGAAGTCTTTATCAGCATGGCTCTTCTCTTTGTTCTTTATAACAAAATGTAAACAGTGAACTATGGTTAGAAAATTTACTAGAGAAGTGACAATGCATCAAAACTGTGATAGTGACAAGAAATCAAAACAAAGAATAAAAATAATGATTAATGAAAGAACTTCTATATTTGTCTTTGATGTGAAATACGTTGGATTGGAAAACTCTGATCTGAGGAGATAAATTTGAAAGGTAGGCAGGACAGGCTGAAAGCCAAACTTCATAAAACAACTGAAACGTAGTAATTAACTTCCTGCAGTTGTCAAAATACCAGGTTACTTTCCATCAGCTCCTTTGAAGCCAATGTATCAGCTTCTTTACCATGTATTATGAATGTAGTAGCTTGCACCTAGACTGTATAGCTTTGGGTTTCTGTTTCCTCTCCCTGTTTATTAAAGATTTTAATCTGCCCTCTCTAAGAGGTGGCTTGCCATGAACAGAAGTCGGTGTTCCTAAGATGTTTGTGGGTAGGAGTCTGTTCCCCAGGGCCTGCTGTTTTCATCTGGTTTCTCCTTGCTTTTTCCCTATTATCTGTGGCAAACCCCTGATAAATGCACTCATGGTTTGCCTTCTACAGCTGTTCTCTGGCTTTTCAAAGTCTTTCAGCTGAAGATATTCTGATAAAAAAAAATTAGGCCTTTAATTATGTAGGAGTTAAAGCATTTCTGTAACAGTCAGGCCCTTTGGTGCATGGCCCTGCTTTAGCTGGCTCTGTGTGTGCCACAGAGCAGGCTCACCTTTGTGGGCACTCTTGGAATCAGCTGTGAATGGAGCAATCTCCTCTTTTGTCCCTCTCATTTGCCCTATTCCTGGCTGGATACTGACATGGAATCTTGTTTTTCAGGACACCCAGGAGTTCCTGCGATGCCTGATGGATCAGCTCCATGAAGAATTGAAGGAACCCATTGTTGCAGAAACGAGGGATTTGGACACCAGTGACCAGGAGGACAAGCGGGAGGGTGACAGAAGCCCTTCAGAGGATGAGTTCCTCTCCTGTGACTCCAGCAGTGACAGGGGTGAAGGAGAGGGCCAGAGTCGGACCTCAGGGAGCATGGGCAGCAGCTCCCTGGCAGAGACAGAGCTGCTGATCCAGGATGAAGCAGGGAGAGGGATCTCAGAGAAAGAGAGGATGAAGGACAGAAAGTTCTCCTGCGGCCATCGGCGCAGCAACTCAGAGCAGGTGGATGAGGATGCAGATGTTGATACTACAATGATGTCAGTCGATGGCAGAGCCTCACCTGAGATGCTGCCAGCTCCCTGTCCTGCCAGCCCGTGTAGGACACCAGGTATACCCCTCTTCCAGTCGGGATATTTCCAGGAAGATACGTTACCATCCTCCACAGGCACTGTGGTGTAGTGCAGTGGCAAACACATAATGTGCCTGTTCCTTCTCTTTGTTTCAAAAGATTTTGCATCCAAGGTTTTCCTCAGTCCCTGCCTTTGTGCACAGTTGCTTCTGTAAGGAAGTGTACTTGGTGAGCCAGAGAGGTGCTTAGCCAGGCTGTGAGCTGAGTAAAGGCACAGCAGTGACAGCTGCCTCTGCCAGGCCTGCAAACACTGTATTGATGCTTTTTAAGAAAAAAGGTTTGGTATGTGTAAGTCTCTATTTGATATGCTGGCCTGGGGAAATATTAACTGTGGAGAAGACATGGAAGAAGTATTTGCTAATGTTGGACTGTGGACTTTAGGGAGAGAAAAGGGAGAGGCACAGTTTGAGCATTTCTGTGTCTCAGAAAAAAGAAAAGAGCAGCAGTGTGGAGTCACCTCAAGCTGAACATACCCGATCTTTCAACGCTTCTTTATGTAAGAGTCTTACTCTGCCAGCTGGCACTGAAGGCAGCAATGCTGTCTGTGTGGATTAGGGCTACAGGAGCAAGCTGCAAAAACTAATTAGTCATAAGTGTGAAAAAATGGCAGGTTTTTTGGGGGGTTTTTTAGTATGTAATTATTAGCTGTTAGGTACAGCTCCGTATGCACTCTCACCCGCAACTGAGGGAGCTGTGTCTGTCAGCCTGTGCAAGCAGAACAGTTAATGGACACTGAACTTTGCCTTTGGGAAAGATTCTGTGCTGGAACACTGAGCTAGGCTGACACAGATTACAGTGGAGTTGCCTTTCATAACTGGGTTTTTCACCAGTGCCCTTTTCCCTCCCCATTTTCCCAAACAGAACCTGACAATGATGCCTATGTGCGCTGCTCCTCGCGCCCTTGCAGTCCAGTCCATCATGAAATGCACTCCAAGCTCTCCAGCAGTCCTCCCCGCTCCAGTCCTGCCAGGCTTGGACCTTCCTACATACTCAAGAAAGGTATTGCAAAAAGGGATTGCTGGGAGGCAAAGGGGGAAGTATGTAGAGGAGGAGAGAGAATGAATCCATCATGATTCTTGATTAACAGATATAAGAAGTGCTGGTTCCCCTGGATATCAGTGTGTTCCAAAATAGTATTTGGCAAAGACTACAGTAAACCTGCAGATAAAGTCAGGCTCTAGAACACAGTGATGTTCTAGTATTCTGATACTGGAGCCTGAAATGATCCATATTTGTGTCTGTGTGCTGTGTTTGTCATTAATTGAATGGCTCTGTCCCTTTTAGGGGAGTGTGGAGACACATAAACATGTATATCAAGTCTGCCAGATTTGAATTTCATGGCATGTGGGCCAGAGAACTGTAAGATGCTGTTCCTGACAGAGCTTCCTTGGACATCTTGGGCTCACAGGAATTAGGGCTGCAGATGTCCCTGCAGTGCTGGAAGCACTGTCAGGCTGCAGAATGGAGCCTGGCTTATGTTGTTATCAAACTGGTCCCTTCATCCCAGAGCAAATTGCAAATCAAAGTCCCTCAATGCTGCATAGTCTGCAAACACAATGGCTTGTGCTTGTACCACTGTCCCTCCAGCTGCTCCATGAGGACATTCTTTCTTCAGCCTCTTGGCTGAGGTCAGCACAGCCGCAGATGTTCTGGCTGCATGAAAACCACTCTGTTTGCCTGCATGTGTGTGTGGGGACAGGGTTTGTTGTTAAACAAAACCTTGCATTTGGCCAGTCCCTGCTGTGGAGAGTCCTCTCTAGTGCAAGACACTTGGGAAACACGTGGTAAATGTCAGAGGGGAAAAAAAAAAAGGACAAAGTACAGAGGCAGGTTGGGGGGAGAGGAAGTGAAATGCAAAGCCTGGAGCAAAATGTCACAAGACTTCAGAAAACCAGGGACTGTCTGTGGCAGGGCTGGGCTTCTAAACATGTAAAAGGCTGGAAACAGGAGTTCCAGTAGAACAATTTCTGCCTCCTGGGAGCCACTGGTGTTGGTTCAGTTGGCTGCCTCTCCCTTGTACCAGGCACAGCAGCAGAGTCCTCCATGTCTCTTCACAGCTTGCCTCACCATGTCCCTGGAATGGGGTCTGAACATCAGGACAATGCTTGTCCCACGTTCTTACATGTTTGTGTGACTCTGGACACGTGAGACTGAGAGGGCCATTCCTTGTTTTCCAGCCCAGATGCAGGCTTCTGGGAAAAAGAAGAAAGAGCTCCGTTACCGCAGTGTGATTTCTGACATCTTTGATGGCTCCATCCTCAGCCTGGTGCAGTGCCTCACCTGCGACAGAGTGAGTGTCCTGGGCCCTCCCAGTCACCCAGCACAGGCTTTGTGCTTGTAGATCTCTTCCCAGGGAATGGTGCTGCTCTGTCCAAACCCTGTGGGATGCAGTGCCTGCTAACATGGTGATAGGTGATGGCAGGGGAGGCGTGAGAATCTGCCATGCCAAGGAGATGTGTTTCTGTGTTTGCTGATCCGTGTTTCTGAGCTGACCCAGCAGTATCACATTCACATTAGAAAACTGAGTCCAGTGTTACAAAACTCATGACAGAAGTCAGTGCTGACAGCAGGGAAGAATAATTAGCCACAGGGCTAATTCCTGCTGCCAGCTCAGGTTTCTAGCCTAATGTTTCTAGCTTAAATGCAAGCAGTGATAAAAGGTGATGAAGGTCAGGTGCCAGCTCCATTACACACACGGAAACCCAGACCTCTTCCTCTTGCATATTTCCAGGTTTCTACAACAGTGGAGACGTTCCAGGACCTGTCACTCCCAATCCCAGGGAAAGAGGACTTGGCCAAGCTGCACTCTGCCATCTACCAAAACGTGCCAGCCAAGACAGGGGCATGTGGGGACAACTATGCCTCGCAAGGCTGGATTGCTTTCATCATGGAGTATATCCGGAGGTGTGTTCCCTCTGCAGGATCCCTGTTTTCTAGGATTTGCCCTGCAGTGCTGGAAGTGCTGCCCCTAACCAGTGGTGTTAACACTGGGATGTCAGTTGGAGCCATTCCTTGGAGGACAGTATGTGGTACCTCACAGGGCTTGGAGCCTTTTTGTGTGGACCAGTTGTTATTGCTCCTCTAAATCTCTCACACACCTTGAGAGCTCTTGTGCAGCCAATCATCTCTCACTGCTGCCTCAGAATTGCACTCCAGAGCAAATAATTCCTGGTGTAGTTTTCCAAATAATTTCCAGTTTGAGTAGGAACATCAGCTGAAAGCAGTTGTGCTTTCCCTGCTCCCCTGGGATGTGGGATGAGCTTAGGACCTACAGCTAGAAGGAAATTTATCATCCGCTTAGGGTTTTGTGTGCCAAAGGATTCAGCTATTTTATTTATAACTTTTAACCCCTCTTCCTCTGCAGATTTGTGGTGTCCTGTATCCCTAGCTGGTTTTGGGGTCCTGTGGTGACACTGGAGGATTGCCTTGCTGCCTTTTTTGCAGCAGATGAGTTGAAGGGTGAGTTTTCTCAGCGGGATCTGACAGCATGGAGGAGCTGAGCCATATGCATTCTGAAGGCAGGTTAAATCTCCTAGAAATCCTGCCTTGGTGTGTCAGTAGAGACTGGCAGTGCCAAAAGCTGGCAGCTCAGCATCTCTGAGCAGGAGGGAACTTTTCTACCTGCTCAGGGATGGGAAATCTGGGTGAGAGTGTCCTCAGTGAGGAGCAGGCAGAGCTGTTGGTTGGTTGAGTGCTGTGGCTCCTCAGTTTCTTCACTTTCTCATCCTTCCTGCTAATTCACTGCATCCCTTTCTTACCTACACTTATTGAGAGGAATTGTTTTGATTTCTTCTCATCCTGGCCTGCCCAAAAGGCTCTTAATCTGCTTTCTCTGCACTGTCTGGAAATGTAGCCTTGTATGCTCTGAGCAGCTGCATAATGGCTCTCTTCTCTCTGCAGGGGACAACATGTACAGCTGTGAACGGTGTAAGAAGTAAGTTTGCTTTATCTGTATTATGTTGCATGTCTGCAGTTTTATTTCTGGAATTTTATTTCTCTGTACTGCTGTCAGATATTTTCCTGTGTCCTCTGCCTGGACAATTCTCTTGGAATTCAGGATTTGTCTTGGATTCCAAAGTGAGCAAGACCCAGCTATGCCTTTGCTGTAGAGAGTCCTCAGAGTTCGTTTCTTTTCCTCCCTCAGGCTGCGGAATGGAGTAAAGTACTGCAAAGTCCTCCGGCTCCCAGAGGTGGGTAAAAGCACCTTGTTCCCTAATTCTCTTCTAGCAGCCACTGAGGAGGTCAGGAGGCCAGAAGTAGAATAGAACCAGCCAGTTTTAGGTGGCAAAGTCCTGTATTTAGATCAGAAGAGATTTTCTCAGTCTAAGCTGATGAGTCAGCAGGATTCATGAGAAACAGGCAAAGAACTCCTGCAAAGATCAGACACACAGAGATGTGCTGTGCTCCGAGAGCTCCCATGGCAAAACTGCCCTTTGGTGTCCTCTGTCCTTGGTCTTTTAGATTCTTTGCATCCACTTGAAACGGTTCCGGCACGAGGTGATGTATTCCTTCAAGATCAACAGCCACGTCTCCTTCCCCTTGGAAGGGCTGGATCTGCGACCTTTCCTCGCCAAGGAGTGCGTGTCCCAGATCACCACCTACGACCTCCTGTCTGTCATCTGTCACCACGGCACGGCTGGCAGTAAGAACTTCTGTGGGAGAGGAGCAGGAGGGGAGGAGTGTGCTCAGGATAGCCAACAGCTCTGCTGGGCCAAAGGGTGGCATAAGACCCCCTCCATTCTCAGCCTCAGCAGCCTCTGCCCTTTGGAAAGTGAACTGAGCAGCTTCTGACAGATCCCCTGCAGCTCTTTCAGCCTCCCCACAGGCTTGGCTCAAACCCTTTCCCACTGTTTAGTCTTGCTGAGAGGCTCTTCCAAGGAAGGCAAATCAGGGTGATAGTGCCAGGCTCTGCTGCTCCAGCAAAGCTTGCCTGAACAGGAATTATCCTTTTTTTTTTATCTCTCTCTCTGTTCTGTGCCAGCAGCTAATCCTGTTTGTGCTGCTGACATTATCCCAGGCCTGCCTTCTGTCTGCACTGCAGATCCCAGCAGTGCTGTGCTTTCTGTTCCAGGTGGCCACTACATCGCCTACTGCCAGAATGTGATCAATGGCCAGTGGTACGAGTTTGATGACCAGTATGTCACCGAGGTCCACGAGACTGTGGTGCAGAATGCAGAAGCCTATGTGCTGTTCTACAGGTGAGCTGTGCCCTCAGCCCCTTTCTGGGTACAGAACACCTGGAAATGCATTTCTAAATGCAGTTCTCCTTTTCCTGCTCCAGGAAAAGCAGTGAGGAGGCTGTGCGAGAGCGTCAGAAGGTCGTGTCCCTGGCCAGCATGAAGGAGCACAGTTTACTCCAGTTCTACATCTCTCGAGAGTGGCTCAATAAATTCAACACCTTTGCTGAGCCTGGGCCCATCACCAACCACACCTTTCTGTGCTCCCATGGAGGTAAGGCTGCTGGACCTTGGAGCAGCACCTTTGATGCTTCCTGGTGCATTAACAAATGCAGAAAAAAGCTCCAGCTGCCATCCTGATACAGGGAAGCTGCAGTGGGATCCTCTTTGGCAGAAACTCCAGCCTGCTCAGGGAGGGATGAGACAATTACCCATTGTGCTGCTGGTTGGAGGCCCGGGGGGATGTTTAGTGCTGGGAAACAACAGTTTTCAGTTCTCTGTTTTAAAAACAAACCTGTAGAAAGCAGATAGGGCAGGGTTTATCTGTGTTACCCTGTCAGCGGGGGTGGCCCTCAGGGTTTGTTTGGAGAAGGGAACTGATACCACATCTGACTCTGCTGCTGTTTCTTCAGCCAAGCTGGGGATCACTGAATGTTTGTAAATCTCTCTTCTAAATTGGAAATGAAGCACTTGATTAGAATTTGGGGCTGTGGATTGAGAAACCTCCACAGTTAATGAACTTATGATTGTCTTCCATTAGCAAAGGATGCAGATTCTGGAATCAGAGTTCTCAGAAAGGAAAATCTGCCTTTTTATTTGTGTCTGTTGTACTCAGTAATAATGAGATCCCTGATTAACTCTTCCACTTGCCTTTCCTCCACAGGGATCCCACCTAATAAATACCATTACATTGATGACCTAGTTGTGATTCTGCCCCAAAACGTGTGGGAATATCTCTACAACAGGTGAATATGGCCATCCCATTCTTTCTCCCAGTATTTGTAAAGTGTCTTGATCTAAGCCAGGATGAGCTGTATCAGTGCCTGTCCCAAGAGGACAGCAAGAGATAAGCCAGAAGAACAAAAGTGTGGCTGAGTAAAGGCAGCTCTGTGCCCTCAGCTGCAGATGCACCTCCCTCATCAGTGTTTGGAGTAGTGTAAAAATGCCTGTCTGTAGGATGCAGGGCTGGGGAGAGTTTCCATTCTGCTGCAGTTCATTCCCCTCCTCTCCCTGTGCCCAGGTTTGGGGGTGGCCCTGCAGTGAACCATCTGTACGTGTGCTCCATTTGCCAAGTGGAGATCGAAGCCCTCGCCAAGCGCAGGAGGATCGAAATCGACACTTTCATCAAGGTTGGCATGGGAAGCACTGGGAGCAAGGCAAAGGGCAGGGCTGGGAAATGGAGACCTGAAAACTCCTGCCTGTTATCCACAACATGATCTACAGCATGGCCAGGAGATTGGCCTGGGGGTTCCCCAGTGCAGAGAGGCAGCTGGGGCACGAGAATGCTGTGCAGACAGAAAGTGTGAAACCATCCTTAGCTTGTGCCTGCTCTGGTGAGCAGGAACAGGCTGTGAGGAAGAAATGACATGGGGTTCTTCTGGAGAATGGCAAGGCTGCCTTACTGTTAATGGAAGGGGGCCCCCCAAGATCTCAGGAGTGACTAAGTCCTTCCTGTATCTCTGTTGCTGCCCTCCCAGCTGAACAAGGCTTTCCAGGCAGAGGAGTCTCCAAGTGTCATCTACTGTATCAGCATGCAGTGGTTCCGGGAGTGGGAGGCCTTTGTCAAGGGCAAGGATAACGGTAAGGATCAGACACTGGGGGAAATGGGGAATGGAAATGAGTCCATTTGCTGAGCACTGCCTCTGGCTGGGGTGACAAGGCTGGGCAGGGTTCAGGCACCACCTTCCTGCAGGTCTCCAGGGCAGGACAAAAATGACAGAAGTTAGGAAAGCATCTGAATCTGGAGGCAGCAAGGAAATCAGATGGTTTTTGACATGTTTGTTCTCCTGCAGAGCCCCCTGGACCAATTGACAACACCAAGATTGCCCTCACAAAACCAGGTGGCCATGTGCAAGTCAAGCAGGGTAAGGCTGGTGCTTGCTGCCTATGATGCTCCTAAAAGTTAAAGGAGACTGTTCCACTGGATTTGGCTGTGCATAATGAAGGCACAGAGCGAGATGGGTTGCAGAGGATGACAGTTCTCTGCCCAGCCCCTGCCCTGAGTGAGCCAGTTCTCCAGTGGTAGCTCCTGCATGACCAGATGGCTGCTGTGACTGGTTCTGCAGATCCCCAGCTCCTGCCTTGCTGCTTCTCAGGCCCCTTCCACCATTCCCCTTTGTGCTGGAGCTTTGACTTTGTGTTGCTCTTGATGTGGTCTTCACTCAGCATCTGTTGTGGTCCAGCTCCCAAAGCTAAAACAGCCTCAGGTTGTGCCTGGCAAGGTTTAGATTGGCTATTAGGAAAAAATTTTACATGGAAAGGGCTGTCAGGGTTTGGAACAGGCTGCCCAGGGTAGTGGTGGAGTCGTCACCCCTGGAGGGATTTAAAAGATGTGTTGATGTGGTGTTTGTGACCACGGATTAATGGAGAACACACTGGTGCTTCCAGCAGGAGGTGGCACTGCAGGGGCTTTGTGGAGGGACCATGGATGTCTCCTCCTGGCACAGGCCTGTTGGGGGAGCTGTTTGGGGGTGAAATCCTGGCGTTGTGGTGCCCTGACCTTCCCCTGCTGCTGCAGGCGGTCAGTGCTGTTGTTCCTTCCAGGTGCTGACTACGGGCAGATCTCCGAGGAGACGTGGGTTTATTTAAGCACCCTGTACGGAGGGGGCCCCGAGATTGCCATCAGACAGAACGTGGCCCAGGTGCAGGAACTGGAGAACCTCCACGGGGAGCAGAAGATTGAAGCAGAGACACGAGCAGTGTGATCTGTGCTGATGGGGCAGGGCAGGGACGGCACAGGTACCTCCGTGGGGGACGGGAGGCTGGGAATCCTGAGGGGTCCAACATCCTCTGTTGTCTGGGACTCAAGGTGTGTGCAGCTCCCCCGCCACTCCCGGGGCAGGCAGGCTTCCTCCTCCTCCTTTCACGTGGCTCTGAGCAGGGGCTGGTGCTGGGAGAGACTGGGACAAAGCTCTGCACCTCACCTCTGGCTGAAGCCGTGGTCTGAGGCTGCAGCCACAGTCACAGGGTTGTCCTGACCTAAGCCCCCTCCCTTTCCTTACACCAATCCAGCACTCCCAGCTTGTCCCCAGTGCACTGAGCTCTGCTCCTTTGCAGGTTTTGCTTTTGGCACTTCTCTTTTTAATTCAAATGTGTAAAGATAATGAGACATTATTTATGTTTCCAGCGGGCAGTGTTGCAACCAGAAAAACCTGTTTTTGAGTCTGAGTAAAGCCACGAGGTCTCCCTGTGGTTTTTTGCTGGTGGTGTTGTCACAAATTCCTAGTTTTTCTCTTTGTCAAATTCTTGAAAATTCTTAGTTGCAATCAACTAAGAAATTTGGAAAGAAGCTATTCCCTTCTCCTTTCACTCCCAAAGCCACACCTTCATGGTCCTGCAGAATTTTATTTTCTCCATGTGTTTGAGCTCCTATGTTCAGCACATTTTTGGACAACAAAGCTGGAAGGCAAGTCCTCCTTCCCAAAGCCTTCCTCAGACTTACCCTTCCACGAGCCTGTGTCTGTCTCCCCTCAGCTGGTGAGGAGCTGAGGGGGGTGAAGCTGAGGAGGAGCCCTTTGTTCACAGTGAGGGCCCCAGAGCCCCTTCAGAGGGGTCACCTGGGGCTGGGGAGAGCCTGGCTGAGCAGGGCCCAGGATGGTGAAGCAGCTTTTTAGGAATGAGCTCTTTCTGCAAACAAGCCCCCACCTGTGTGCTGAGGTCATTGCAGATGTCCTTTGTGTGTGCAGTGGCTCACTTAGTGAATTTGCTCCCAGATCTACTGTCACCAATGCACCAGAGACAGGAATGAGGGAAAAAAAGGCCAAACCCCACTTTTCTCAGCAGGGCTTTTCTAACATGTTTTTTGTTCTTGCAGCAAGGCAAGAGTTTAAACTTTGCAAGTCTTTGAGTGCAGTTTAATGGAGGCAGAGCAGGCAGAGCTGCCTCCCAGGGCCTGAGGAGCCAAACTGTGCTCATGGTGTAGGTGATGCCACAGCACCAGGTCTGGCCTTAGTGTGCCAGACTCTGCATGGAGCTGGGACCTCCTGAGCTCCTCACGAAAAATGGGAAGAAGGGAGGGAGGGAAAGGCTGCTCCTTGACTTAAGAGATAGAAGGGGGTAGGATGGGAGAATTTGAGAAGAAAATGTGGCCTTCATGTTATTTTTTTTAATTTTTTTTTTTAGATCAAATGTTTGTTGCATAAAGCAACTTCTTTAAAAATTGTCTGTAATTGATTCAGCATGTTAATTTTACAATCCTGTTCATGGGATGCTTGTTTAGACCCAGCCAGATCCTAGGGGAGGTCAGAGAATGAGCCACTGTTGAGATCCTCATTGTTCCAAGGTGTCTTTATTCCCCACTGCAGCAGCCCTGCAGGGATCTGCTGCAGAGCCTGCAGGGCTGCATGTCCATGTTGTCTGTGTTCCAGAGGGTGCTGTACAGACTGTAATGACACTCCTGTGCTTCAGTGTTAGACCTTGTGCTGAAAGTGGTACAATAAATACATGTGCATTCAACAAGGCCTGTCTTGCCTGGTGAGAGGGGCTGACAGCTCCAGGGAGCAGGGTGGGCAAGGAAGAAAAAAAAATAAAATAAATATAAAATTAAATCCAAACTTCCTGCTGATTAGAGGCTGTGTGGGGACAGATCCTTCTGGGCAGCAGCAAGAGGAGCCTGAGGCCACTGAACCATCCTGTGCCCATTCAGAGGGCACCTGCCCCTTCAGTCTGTCTCTGCTCACAGACTTCCCTTCACCTTTCATTAACCCCATTTCACCTGAGGGGGTCTGGGTGTGACAATATTATTATCCTGGAAGTAACTTGCAAGGGAAGGAGCTGAAGTTTCATTGAGCTGTTCCAGGATTCTACAAGAGTTTCCTGTCACTGTTCCATGGCCAAATATCCCTGCTGGTCCATTCCCCTCCCTTGGTTACACACATCAGCAGCCTGTTCCCCAGGGAACACCAGGCTCTGGGCACTGGGAATTAACCAGTTTCTAAAGCAGCCTGAGGGGCTGGAGCAGCAGGAATTCCCTGCCTGAGTGAGTGATGCAGCCTCAGCTGGAGCCTGAAATGTTTGAAGAAGCAGAACTAGAGCTGGGTAATAAGAATGTGCAGTTTGTTCTTGAGGAGCTTGGAGTCAACTGTCCAAACTTGGATCTTACAAATAAATATCTCCCCTGAGCAACTGAACAGCTCCAAACCTTCCCAGAGATACCAAGAACTGCCCTCCCCAGGGAGGGGCTGCTCAGGGTCCAGACAAACCGCTCCAGGGCTGCTCTGGCAAAGCCCTGGCTCTGCTCTGGGTCAAGCACTCGAGGGTTAGTTCTGCATCCTGATTTCATCTGAGATCCAGCTGCAGCCTTGCTTTCCTCCAGCTCCACTGGAGGCAGCCCTGGCATTCCTGAGCACACCTCAGACACAGCTCTGGGAGCCAATGCTGAACTCTTACCAGTTCTCTTTGCAAATAATTTCCCCCCTTTTTTTGTCAGGTCCCTTTGCCAATTGCAAAAAAGGAGAGCTGAGAGAACTGTTCATGCAGTGGGGACTGATGGAGCAAACCTCAGTATTCGAGTTTCTGCTCCCTCCCCTCAGTTCTCCAGGAGTTCAGTTCTTGTGTGCTGCTCCTGTTCCTGGAGCAGAGCCATTGCTCTGTTGTAACTCTGACACAAACACTCCATACAAAAACCTTACTTCATTTTCTGCTCCCTTTTTGCTCAGCTCTACACCCCCAGCTCTCCCTCACCCCTTCAGTTGTGCTGTTTCTATTTAAAGTCAGCAGTGCTGATTCTGTGAAAGATAAATCCAAGTCAGAGCCAGAGGAACACCCCCTCCTATTCATTATTGCCCAGAACCAAAGACCAGCAGCCTGTCAGAAACAGCCCTGATCTGTCCTGAACTGACAGGGATGTTAATTACTGCTGGCAAAGAACAACTGAAATGCTTTTGAAGAAATGTAGCAGCTTGACTGTATTAAATAATCTCTAAATTATTTCTCAGATGAAAGTCCCACTCGGATGAATAGTCACCTACTGAGTGGGAAAACTGCAAATCTTCTTGGCTGTTGGATGGGCTTTGCAGTGACCTGGACCAAGGGGTGATGGAGAAGCTGGCCAAGAGCTGGGGGCTTTTCTCTCAGCTAGAGACACACACACATTATTCACAACCCTGCACACCAGAATGGGATTGTACACCTCAGCCAAAGTTACAGAAACGTGCCTGGTTTTTGGATTATTTGGTGAAGGCAGGCATTGCTGTGTGGGACACACCTGCACATCCACACATCCCTGCACAAACCCATTCCTTACCAGGCTTGCAACAGCCTGAGTTTTAATATAAAACCAATCAACATCACAAACATCTGCCAAGACTTCCAGCTAAAGCAGAGCATTCACCACAGGCATTCCATGGTACAGCTCTCTCTTCAGATGAAATCTTTCCCCCAGGTTTCCAGTTCTCATGCTGAAAAATCACAAACCACCTGCCCTTCCCAACACCAACTCCAGCCACAACAGCCAATTTCTCTTTCTCCTGACATGACCAAATTAAAACAAACAAACAAACAAACAAACAACCCAACCCAACCACTTCTTTCTTTCTTCAGCACCAGCTGAAAAGGTCCAAGTTTGATAAAATCAAATCTCAAAGTGACCTGATGGGACCCAGCTCTGTGGGACAGTCAAAGCTACAGACAGAGCCAAATTATTACTTCTGAAAATTCCAGTAGAAAATAATATAAAATAAAAAACAAAACCAAAGCCAAGAGGTACTACAAATGAAAATGTGTCCTCACTTTTCTGAAGAGAGAGCTAGGAGCAGCACCACACTGGGATGTGTTGATCCACTTGTTCCGTGTGCATTTTACATCTGGAAGCAAAACCCAAATCCACCCGCAGTCAGAAAGAATAATGAGGGGTAAGAGAGCAGCTCTGGGGAGTTTTAGTCTGAATTTCTCTGTGGCTGAAGCAGCAGCCACAGCCAAATCCAAATTCCCAATCTCTGGACACATCTGTGGGAAGCAGCAGCTCCTGGAGAGCGACAGCTGCACCTCCACAGCCCCAAGAGCCCCAGCAAAGAGGCACCAACTTTTCTGTTGGGAAAAAAAAAGCAACAAATCAATTTTTCTTCCTGTCTGGCTGATCAAAAGGGTCCAGTGAAACTGTATTTCTGGAATTAAATGTTTATTTAAATATGCAGATGACTTAGTTTCATTGCTACAAGGTCAATATTCGCTTTCAAATGGAAGCACTTTATTTGGTTGAATTCTGTCTCCAGAAATAAATGGGCAACACCAGAACCTTTTACATTGGCAATGAAATCACAACACTGAGATGCCACCGAGATCTCGAGATCAGTGCTCAAACACACATACACACACATATACAAATAAAAAAGTGCTTGACATCATCATGTTAAAATAGAATTTGGCTTCTTTTAGGTCTTCTGACATTTCAGGCAGGAAAACAAAAAACCAAAGAACAATATGCATCAAACTAAATGAACTTCTGAAAAATACTCAGCATTAAACACAACTTTGAGTATCAGTAAATATGTTTCTTCTCTATTTACAGGTGTTAAAGAAAGGGCATTAGAGACTTTTGCTGGGGATCATGAAATTTTGTAGGAGGTACAGTCCACGCTGCTGGGCAAGATTAGTAAATCCAAGCAGAGTTTTTATAAACCAGTCACATATTTAGTTCTTCAGCGTTTGCCAAAGGTAAATTCTACAAAAATTATTCATTACCCTGAATAACAACAGCGGAATAAACGTGTGCAGACTATGAGATATGACTGTCACTATTTCTTAAATAAGTTTTAAGATGCAGGCTTTTGGGAACTACTTGCCAAGTTTATAAAAACTCCATACATGGTCTTTTAATAAAACTTCAGGAATCAATCAGTCAGCTAAAGCTAATGCTCCTTCTACAGCACAATTTAGAAACACAGACATTGCAATTGTTCCAAAGTTCCACAGAGGCTGACAATAATATACTGTCCACCCAGATTAAATATAGAAAAGCAAACTTTGATTTAATTTTTACATAGATGGCACAACAATAGGTGAAAATGAATTCTTAGCTGCTGATTCAACAGTGCATTGGACACGAGAATAAAAATACTGCAGCTAAAAATATTGTAAGGATATTTTTGCACACCTGTTAATTGTTTAACCCTTTAGATCCCCTGGCAGGTGGAGACCACAAAGCCTTTTCACAAAGCCAGAGGTGCCAACCATGGGGATCTCATTCTGCTCTTGATCTGATCAGCTCAGTGAGCACAGCAGCAGCACTGATAAGGCAGTGATTTATGAATTCTGACCCTCCAGTGCTGCAGCAGAACAGCCCCAGCATTGGTGCTGCCTGTGCTCAGCACATTCGGGTTGGGTTTAAATCACAAACCTTCTGATGGTTCATGCTGGCATCTCTTAAGCACCATCACACAACAGCTACAGGATGAACTGTAGCACCAAGGGACTTCGTAAAAACAAAACTTGGCATCTTAAATGGAGAGAAAGGGACAGAATTATGAACACCACACATAACCCAGCTCAAAATCACTTAATCCTCCACGGGGACAGCCCAGGCCATCCCCAACACAGAGAATCTGAGAGTCTGGGATGTGTTTTGATGTGCTGACCCTGCAGAACAGCCCAGCAGGCAGCACAACAACACTCACCTGCCTGCACACAAACCCTGAGAGGTTTCATTTTGGGGTCACTGCCCATAGTGGCTTCCATGTAAAATTTCTCAGCTTGTGGGAATTGTACAGAATATTGTGGAGCTGGACTAGAGCCAGTAGATTCCCCAGACAAGGTCTGGACCCATGAATAAATTTGGCCCTCAAGGCCTATTTAGCAACAACTGACTCTTGCAGGGCTCAAACATGTCCATGACTAAAACCCAACCAATGGTAACAATTCAGGGGAAACCAAGTCAGAATATAGAAGTTTGTAGAAGTTTAAAGAGGAAATTAACCCTTTGTTGGGCAGTTTAAGTCCAGATCGTGTGATTATCAGAGATATTGTAGCTCTCTTACCACTGTATGACATGATAAAGTGCAGAATCACTTATCCTACTTCTGCTTCAAACCATGTGAGAACAGGGTGGTCACAATTCCTGTCTGGCTGCTGGGTCCAGGTCCAGTCCACGACAAGATGGGAGAAGGAAACAGTGCAGTTTCTTTTTTTTTTTTTTCCTTTCCTCTTTTATTTATCTAAAAAAACTCTGTTATTTCAACATGAACTGATGAGAACGCACAGGAGATCATGCAAAAAGAGAAGGCAGGTCTGAAATGCTGAAAAACAAACCAACCAAAAGAAAACTGCAGAGAGATTAAACCACCAGCCACAAAATAACGTGACCCTGAGGAAGGTGGGCGCAGGCAAGGCAACAGGGCGAGCATGCAGGCTGAAACCAGAGCCAAACGAGGCCTGTGAGCAGCAACAAGGGCTGCCAACCAAAATGCCACTGTCTGTGTCTGTGTGTGTCTGTGTGTGTGTGTGAGGAACAGCAGGGACACAGGAGGGGGAAGACAGAACAAGCAGGAAAACAAGTACATACGTGAGCTTGAAGGGTTTCAGGAAACAGCAGGGTCAGAGGGGTTTAATACTTGGAATGAACATCAGCCTGGATTTGAAAAAAGAGAAATAAAGGCTGACAAGTATTAGTGACCTTTTGGGGAAGGCAGAATGTTGAATAATGCATGTGGATCAGATTTAATATTGACAAACTGAGAGCCCAGTCCAGCTGCTATAACACTGTTCCCAGGGGAGGTTTTCCGTCTCCTTTCCTCCTCTCTGGTGAGAGGACCCAGGTTTAGCACTAAAGGCACTGTGTGAAGAGCAGCTGGACCAGTGTGGACATCCAGATGGACTGAGGGACAAAGGGACAGAAGACAGACCAGAACATGCTTGGGACTCTCTGGCTACGCCCTGCATCCAAGGACAGCCAGCAGTTCTCTGACAGAAGTTGGGAGGGACTGGGCTGGGAGAAGTGTGTGTTATGTTTGACAGAGGGGCTGTGCCAGGCTGACAGAAGAGTGGGAGAGGCTGATAAGGAAATCCGAGCCACAGGTAGCATGCCATGGAAAAGAGCAAGCATCTGAATGGTACTGGGATGGAATTTAGGTCTGAATTTTTCAAGTGGGAACTCCAGACAAGACTGGGAGTCTGGCTTTCCATGGGTGTGTTTTAACTGCCTGCAGAGTAAACAGACCATTCTGATTCTCCTTCTGTGACAAGCTCGCCCCGAGGTTCTTGCACCAGCACAAACACCTTTAGGAATCTAAAACATAAGAAAGACAAAAAGAAAGAGACTGGATTAGAAAGAGGCTGGGGGAAATGGGGTCCCTTAAGAGCAGCTCTGCCTGCAGAAGATTAAAGGAAATAAAGCAATGAAGCATCTACTGGGTTACAGGGCTTAGGAAGGCTCCTGACTCAGACAGCAACCCTCCACCCTCAGCCCTTCCCTCCAGCCTGGGATGAGCATCACTGGGATTCTGCTGTGCTCTGCAAGTAAAGCACAGGAGCAGGACCCTGCCAGCACCTGCTTTGTGCCACTGAGAACACAAACAGCTTTTTCATTTTCTGTCTGCAAAGCAGCACTGCATCTGTTCAAGTGACAGCTCCAGAGACCATCAAAGACGCTGAACAACAACAACAGGAAATTAAATCAAAGAATTTGCAGAGGAATCCAGAGCTTTCCTTCCTTTCCACCACAGGCCACAGAGGCCTTTCCTTCTCAAGGGAGGGCAGGAATATGCAGCTCAGTGAACCAGCCCAAGCCTCCAAACCTCTCTTCTGGCCATCCCTGTTCCCACAGACTGGGCACTGAGGACAAGTTTTCCCTTTGGCCAAATGAAGCTACAATCCAGGAGCGTGATTTGGCCCAAATTGATGTATCCAAGGGAATACAGGATGAATCCAAACTTCCCTTGCATTTGAGAGACCAGGGAAACCTTCTCACCTCCTTTGCACCCACTTCCATCAAATCCTTCCAAATGACAGCACAAAGAAGTTTTCAAAGAGCCACAATAAAATACTTTTCTTGAGAAGAATTGCATTTGTGCTCAGAGTGAGAAGCAGCTCTGGGCCATTTGCTGTCCTTAGGAAAATTAAATGCCACTATTTTTTGCCAGTAATTATTGCCATCTACTAGTTACTGCCATTGAAAAAACTCAAAAACCAAAACCTCACAGGAATGAGAAAATATAATGTTTATTAGAAGAAGACACCATGGTACATCAAGCTATAAAGAGATTCCTGACAGATGATGATTCTTTAAAAAATAAGAATAGAAACAAGACAACCACACTGGCCAGACTGAACAAACCTTAACACAAAACAGCAGTTCCTATGCAGGTCCAGGTGCAGGCAGCTGAGTAACCAAAAACACTTATCAACATCAGAGGAACTGAGTAGTTACCAAAACAGCTGGGTTAAGCAGAAGAACAGCCTAGAGAACCATTTATATTTATACACATATAAAAGGATAAAAACAACTCAAATTCAAGTAACTTTAGTTTTTAAGTTATGTTATATACAATTTTTTTTATATACTGGGAGAACTAAGGGCATGTATTTAACAAAAGGATTTTAAAAAGCCACAGTCCAGTTTATAATTACCAATTCCTAAATAATTTGGCAAGCATTAAATAATCAGATATATCCTAGATAAAAAGTGCATCAGCATGGTTAACTTTTACCTATTTCTTTATGTAAGTCAAGGCTCTGCATGATGGTTACAGCAAACAGCAGAGCTGCAGCACTGGGAATGCCAGAGCTGCCCATAAGGAATTATTGATATCATCAGAGGTGAGGGGGAACAGACCCACAGCTGCAAAGGACCCAAAATGCTCATCAGCCCACGGCTCCAAAATAGTTTTTATCATGAAGTTTAACTTCCCAAACCAGCCTCTATTCCTGCATGTCACCCAAACAAAAATCCAGGCTTTCTGCTGGAAGGGAACGTGGCATTTCTGTTGGGTGCAATGCAGGGTTTGTTCGGAGCTGGTTACTCCATGCAGGCTTTTTTGTGTCACACGATTTCACAACATCCCTCAGTGAAAGAGTTTTGTTCCCAAGCAGATGATGAGGTACCATGGTCAGTAACACAGGCTGGTCAGGCTTGAGCTGAAAGGCCCAACTAATTCCTGTGTTTGAGAGTTCTCAGCACCAGACACCCGACAGGTACAGAAAAGCCCTGCAAGGTGCTACACCCAGGTGTGCACAGAACAGCTTCCTGCAGGAATCCCAACAGGAGCAGAGCTTGCAGCTCTCATTTCTATTCAGAAGGACAGCAATGCTGTTTGCACTAAATGGACACAGTCAGGGCAGCACCTTCATTGGCATTTCAGAGCCGAGCTGGTACCTAACAAAGTCTTTCAGTGATGGAGATATGACATGTGCATTCATCTCTTCTAAAGAAAACCTTCTCAAACAGAGCTCTTAAAACAACCGTAGCAGCAAACCAGGAGAATAAAGGGTGGACAGGCCTATGCAAACCTACTCAGAGATTTTCTGAAGTGGTTTGTGCACATCTGGAAAAAAAAAAAAAAGGCAAAACAAGATAGGCATTACTGTTCTTTTTGTGACAGGGTTTGCCAACACCCTCTGACCAGAGGCACCCTTGTAAATGTCATCAGGAGCCCTCACACAGGGACTGGCAGGGCACAGACCCAGCTTGGCTCCTCTAAAACTACGATCAGGAGGGCACCTGCAGCACACAACTTACCTGTCCTGCTCAGCTCAGTTCTGCAGCAGAGCCCTGACAACACAGGCTCCAGCTGAGTGAAACAGCAGCGTCTCACAGAGCACTGAGCTGCCCCTGGCTCATGGCACAGACACAGCCTGGCCAGGCAGGTCTGGCTCTGCTGGCTGGGACAGTCACAGGGACTGGGAGCTCCCACCCTTCTGCCACCAGCCTCTCATGGTACCAGCTGCTCAACCTTCTTTCCAAAAAGAGGAAAGGATTACTAAAGTTTGCAAATGCTCTCATGTTTACAGTGTTTTCTTCAGGAATGTCATTGCTTCTATTTCAAGGACTCAAGTCACTTCTACCAATATCTTAAAAATCAATTTGCAGCTTGCAACAAAGCTCACCTTTTAAACACACCATTTCCTCCAAATCTTAATGCTGCATTCTATGAAAAGTTTTCTTTTAGCTTTTCTTTTAAACCAGAGACTTGAGAAATAAAAGAGGTAAACATTATCTTTCCTATACATTAGATATTCACAGATACATTTGATTTTGTTCCTGAAATCCAGCAAAATTAATGGTGAAACATTTAAATTATCTCAAAACTCTCCTTTGTGGCTACAGAAATGGCTGCAGCTGTATCAGCCTTTCACCCTGGCACAGTTTGCATTTTTACTCTGATGGAAGGTATGAGGGTTGGAATGAGAGGGACCCTTCCAACCCAAACCAGTCTATGATTCCATGATTTCCAATCGTTCAGCCTTGCTCTGGATATAAAGGGGAATGGATAATCCATGTTCCTCTTTCAAAGGTTAATAAAAAACAAGAGAGGGCTAAAATTTTTACACTCTTTTGCATCTCAACTGACAATGTATTTGCCAACAGGAACATAAATTTATGGCAAAATAAAACAATTCCCAGATTTTCAACTGCAGCAGATGAAGCACTGCACTGATTAACACCCAACTCAAACATTGAACTTGCTGGTTTATGGGCACAGTCCTTCTCCTCTCTTCCTGCTTCCCAAAAACACCAAAGAAAATGGTTCCATTTGCTTTTGACTTTGATGAGGCTGTTTGTTTCACACCAAGAAATCTCAAGCTAGGAAACACAATAATCTGAAAGATTAAGTGACTGAATAAACACAAATTATTTAACAGTGGAGTTCTAACACATCCTGATTTGAAACAGGGCTAAAATCTTTGATTTCTTGGTGTATTCCACTGCCAGGTGTCCAGCACTGGCATTTTCACCAGCCAGGTCTGCCCTGCAGCACTGCTTCCTTACACAAAACATTTGGGAGGAATTAAAAGCAACAAACAGCATCTTACTGAGTCCAAACTCTGAATGTCTCCATTGATCTCGTGTAAGCAAAAGATTACCATTAGTTCTGGTCAGCTGAAACACCAAATACATCTGAAATGTAGCAAGGTGGGAATGAAGAGAGGAGCTTTCTTCATGTTTTACCCATTTATCAAGGATCACAGAGTGCTATGTAGAAGGGTTTTGGTAAGATCTTTCCTTTCCCTTCCACAGACGCAAAACTAAATTACCTCCAGTTTTCAATCCAAAAGGTCCCCGGAACACAACAGGCTCTGAAATCTCCCACACAGACACAAACCAGCAGTCTAAATATTCCCTCTACAAAGTTCCACTGAGTGACTTTGGGACAAACAGTTGACTTGTGGATGTGTCTGAGATGCCACCTCGGTATCTGAAGAGAGCCCAAATGATCCCAAAGGGCTTTGTGCTTCCTGCACTAAGCTGGATGTGCAGTGGCAATGACAGTTGAGCAAACACTGTCCAGGAAAGGCTGCATTTCCCCTCTGCTTTCACAGTCCCCCACACCACCCTTCTCTGAGCAAGAAAAGCACATTTTGCAGTACAACAAGCCATAATTAGTCCACGTACAGAATAATGCACTTGGTGGCACTGTACAGACTCTTAAAAGGCTCTATCTGCAACACAGAGCAGTTTCAGGGTTGGATTATCTCTGTGAAAGCAAATAAAACAATAATAATAGCATTAAATATAGGTCATAGCACCTTTGGCATTTTTGTCCAAATAGACTTCAACATAGGATGTGGGGACATAGCCCTCCTCATCTTCGTTCCTTCGGATTCGCGTCCACCCATCGCCTTTGTCTTCTTCTATTACATAGAGCATCTCTCCTTCTGCTACAGAGATTGTTCCTTCATTCTGACCTGCAACACAGAGCAACAGGGACTTTAGGCTGTGCTGCACAGCAGGAATCAGTAACTCAGGCCATGGGTGGACACAGCTTTTGGTGCATCACTGGCAGCAAGAACAGGGGCTTGTGATTCAGGAGTCAGCAGTGTGTACACAAAGAACCAGATAAAAGTGATCCTAACAGCAGAGTTTTGGTTCTCTTGTAGAGTTCCTGTGCAACAGGAGATGAATCCCTGTCTTGGTTTCTTTTTACAGAATCACACCAGAACCTCACTTGCCCTTTGGCTATTTAAGGTTTAATGAAGGTTTCCCACTTGCCCGTAGCATATGGACTTAAAAAAAAACCCCAGTCAATGAAATGAAGATAAAGTTTACATGATACCTTCAAATGTATAGAGTGCTTTACATGTTCCTATGGTGGGTAGTGGTTCTTCATCATCAAACTCATCATCAAAGTCTGTTGCAGGTACTTTCATCTCAGTCTCCTGGCTCTGTTCCTCTGTGTAACTGCCATCGGGGCTGCTCAAGAGAGGAAAAACACAGCAACTATAGCAACCAACCTCAGCAGCAGACAGAACCACTTGGTCACCACGCTTGGGGCAAGGGGAGTAACTCCAGCTGGAGCAGCTCAATGATTCCAGAGCTTGCCTGCAGCTGGCTCTAACTACAGATAGGTGAGAACCCTCACTTTTACCATTAAAAAGCTTCACAGAAGTGAGTGAGGGAGCTGTCACACGGCTCATTGCAGTCAGACACACAGCTCTTTGAGGCAGGATATGGCAAGACCAGGCTGCAGAGCCCTGGTGTGTGCCTGCAGAGGCTCTGCTGCAGCCCCAGCCCTGTACAGATACGGTACCTCTCGCGGTCCTGGGCACAGCTGTTCACTCCTGACGGGTTCTGCGCCTCGTACACCCCGCTCTGCCGCCGGGGCTGCTCCGTCCGTGCCGGCAGCCGCCCCTCCACCTCTGCCAGCCAGCCCTGCCAGACAGACAGACAGACAGTGTTCACCCTGCTGGGGCACTCCCAGACTGCAGAACAGACTGGTTTCTAAACATGTTCATGTTTTCCTTTGAGTGGCAGTGGTCCGTTGTTCAAATTCTGGATTGCCTTGCTGAAAAACACACTTATTGAAGACACCCTGAGAGAGAAGCAGTTAACAGCCAGCAGGAGATGATGCTGCTCTAGTCACAATCAAGTAAAATGATGTGTGGCTGCTTAGAGTAGTCTGAGGAACACCAAAAACTCAGCAATTGCTGAAAGCAAGGGAACAAAAGCTGGAAAGAAAGAAAGAGCCACTGATTTCAAATGGGTGGGAAGCCAATGGATAGCAAAACCACATCTGAAATTAATGGGCTGTATCTGTTTATGTTCAAAGCACAATGTAGAAAGTGAAATCTTTTCTCAGCTGTCTAATCCTTCTTATGTAATTATAATGGGCTTCATATATTCCAAACACCCCCCCTCTCTGCTCTGGAGATTTGATATCTCTAAGCAGCTTCCTGTTCATGGCAGACTGTTCTTTAAAACATATTTCATTTGATGGCTTTTGTCTTGCTGTTAGTCTCTAAATGGTGCTTTGCATTTATGTCACTATGACTCTCCACAGACATCTGTAACATGATGCTTCAATTTATTTCATTAATTAAATAATGAAAGCTCTCTGAAGCCCTCTGGGCAGTCCAGAGAGCACTGCATCTTCTCTTTACCTCTGTTTAGCACAATTTGATTTCTGTGCCAAATTTACCTGTGGGCTAACAGCCGCAGGAGATGGTGCATGTTTATGTTACACAAATCAGCTCAAAGACCCCAATTAATGCAAGTGCTCACGGGGCCCTTGCCCCACAATACATCTGAAAAAGCCAGGAAGGCCCTGCTCAGACCTGAGCATTTGCTGAGCTGCTTTTTACTGAAATGTTTCCTCTCATACCTCGAATTTCTGAACTTCTAATCGCAGCTTTTCAATGTTCTGCCCAAGCTCTGCCAATCTGTGGTCCACACTCGCTGCGTCTCCCATCTGGGGGTTCTTGATGTACACGTCTTTCATCTTTGTTAAGGCATCTCTGAGGGACAAAACAAAAATAAAACACATTTAGTGCAGCTGGGGGTCTCTTCTTCACTCTGAGGTTCAATCTAAGCTGTTAGAAAGGAAACTGAGAACACCCAGATGGGGCTTTTGCCCTGGATAGGACCAACCATTAAAAAAGAACAGTAAAATTATTTGCCAGGAGAGAATTTACACTGTCAGAGATAAAAAACAGTGAGTTATGAACAATATAAGAAGATACTTGATATTGATTTTTAGCCTGATGTGGTTTTTTTATGTAGTACAACAGTACCTACTTGCTGCCCTGGGGAAAATAATAATAATAAATCTTACAAACATCGCAATCCATGACAGCTCCAACTTTCTAGACTAATACCTTCCCAGTTTTCAGGGCATAGACAAACAGTTGAATCATTATCATCCATCATGGGCTGACCTCCAGTTGAGAAAGTGGAACAAAGATATATTGATAAGAGAAATGGAGGGCAAACCAGAAATCCTCACCCTGCCTGTTGCAGCTTGTCTTTAGCAACTCAAATAATCTGAAAGATATTTATTTGTTTCACACTGCTTAAAAGGAAGCTGGCTGCAGATGGTTTGTGTTTGTCACAGCACAGGGACAGACAGACTTGCAGTTACAAAATGTGACCCCAGGTCCGGCCGAGTCCCAGGGCAGCTTCACTCGGCTGTTGATGGACATTTCAGAGCTGAAAATGGAATTATGGGCTGGTTTTAGGCACAACTATTCAGATTTTCTCTAGGCATTAGCTGGTGGGAGAGAGGTTAATGACAGTCCCACGACTCAAGTTAACACTCTTTATGCTTTAGAGTTTCCCACCAAACTCTTGACAATTGCAATCCTGTGCCTTTGCCTCGTGTGTATGGAAACTGGGAAAAAGTGTGGGTGGCAAGGAAGTGGGACTGCTCTGTGCCTGAAGCCTTAAGGGACAATGTTGCAAACATATGAGTCACAATTATTACTGTTTGTTTAACTCTTATTTAACTGCTGCTCCTATTTTCTCCATCATAAACTGTCTTCATTTAAATTTCACTCTGATTTTAATGTTGGGTTCCCTCCGAATCAATACAGAACAGAATGAAAAACCTGCAAAAGCTCAGGCAAACCTAAGTTACCACCACAGAGGAAAAAACCAAAGCAATGAGAAATCATATATCCACATGCAATTTTCTTATCCATGATACAAAATATAAAGGAGAAATTCTGGGTTAGTAGGCAAAATAAGCAGGTTCTTGACAGCAAGCTGACACAAAATGCAGGCACATGTGTACAAACACAAAGCAGTATTTAGGGAGAGACCAGTTTTGAAATCCTTCAGGGAAGAAAAGTTCTGTGTCTCACAAACAAAACATGCTGAATCTTTAATGCAACTACTGAATGTGAACAAACCAAAGCACAAATACAGGCTGCCAGAATCAATTAAAAGTGTGTAGCTAAAATAGCCTTATTCTTAATCAGAATGATAAATGCAGCCTTGTAGAAAAAGCATTCACAGAAGCACAGAATTCATCATCTTTCTGCTTCCAGGAAATCAAAGGTACAGATGAGAGAGGCTGATGATGATGCCATCATGTTATAACAGCCTTTCCTGTTGGGATCTACCCACATCCATCACACACAGGGGCTCAGTGTAATCTCACTTCTCACTGGAGAGGTTTGGCTCACCTGGAATCCATCTCTTTCTGAATGTCCCTGTTTAGTTCATCGACCTTTTGCTGAAGCTTCTTTCTTCTCTGCTCAGGTGGGAGATTGCTGAAGTCTTCTGGGCCTGCTCCCTGCACAGAGTGGAATGGAGGATGGGGGGGGGGGGATATGAAAAAAATTAATAATCAGAGTCTGAAAGAATGCTTTGGGATTGCATTTTGAAAACAGGCCACAAAAAGCTGTGCAAAATCACAGTGGTCCGAAGCATTGTTATCATCTGTACTGTGTTATCAGTCCCTGAATGGTGAGGAATCTGGATGCCCTCAAAATGATCCCAGGAACACATCCTGCTTCCTTCCCTAACAGTGGCTAATGGAAGATAAACTGGAGAATTCCAGAATTCAACAACAAAGCTGAGAAATTATTTTTATCTACAGTTTTATCACCAGATTTTTTTTTAAACAGAGTTCCCTTCTCATGGAAAGCTGATCCCTTCCTGCCTTCTTTCACTCTGCTACAAAGAGCATTCCCATAAAAGTAGTTCCTGGCTTTTAGTCCCATGTCATTGCACTTCTGTGCACTGCTGATTGACTGCTGGTCCAACACAGTTAAACTATGTCAGGGGTCTCCTGAACACACCAAGCTAACAGAAGCATTCCCCACTGAACCCTGCAAGTTAAAAAACATGCTGCTTACTTTCCAGGGTCCACATTTCATGCCAAAGTCTCTCAGCTTTTCCTCTCTCACTTGTACTCACACAAAAACCAGGAGTTATATCAAAACCTTAGAATCAGTCAGTTTGAAATCATAACCAAAGGAAAAAAAAAAAAAAAAAGTGAAGACCACAGTGGTTACCTTTGTGTGATTCTGCTTGACAACCCCTTTTCTGCCTTCTGCTATGTCTCCTCTTGATTGCCTCAATTTGATATAGCAGATAGATGACACATAAAATACATCCACACTCTTTTCTTCACAGTAACACCTATTTTTGTCTTGCCAGAAGGCAATGGAGGCAGATTGGGTGGGCTATACTGAACACATATCAATACTGATTAGTTGCACCATAAGGGAGTGAGGTTCTTGTGCATAAGCTTGAATTTGGGCAGGTTTTGCTTGTTTCAGCTTTTGCTCATTCCCTGTCCAATTTCTAAGGGAGAATTTGGAGGAAGAAGGGTAAAAACACAAAGCTGAGTAACCAAGTTCAGTGGTCCATCAGTTTACTGAGAGCCTGTGAGCAGGGCTGGGTCATCACTCTTGCTAAAACACCAAATTTCTCCCTGAGGAGAGTGATTTAGATGAGACACTGCCACCAAAGCTGCTCTTCAGACCCTTGGCTCTGTCCTGAATGTGCTGGGACACTGTGTCTTTCTCCTGCAGCTGCAGAACAGCTGTTCAAAACCAAAGTCTGGGGGTGTCAGAGGGCTGGAGGACAACCACTCACAGGTCACCTTCTCCTCTGGACTGGCCATTCCAAAGCCACAGAGCAGGCCTGAGGAAATTGCTGCTGTATGATTGTCAGTCAAAATGGCATGTGCTTCTAGTGAAGCTTTGATCATCTGTGCAATAATACACTAAAAATTCCATCTGTGAGACAATGAGAAAGCAAATTTAAGATTTGAAGAGGACTTTGAAGACTTCTTGACTAAGAAAGTTAGGCTGATTCTGAAACTTCATCCACACGGAGTCCTACCAGTGCTTACATTACTTGATGTGCCTGGTAGAGGAGAGATCTATTTTAATTTATTATTTAATGTTTAGATTTTGCTTGACAGCAACTCCCACATCACAACAGACATGAGAGTGATTCAATCTATTTTATGGATAATCTACACTAAAGCCATACATATTCTTTTTAAGGCAAAGCATCTGTAGGCAGCTCTGTGAACAAGCAAGCAGTTACAGGAAAGTCTAGATAACATATTCTGACATATCCTCCTCAGGAAACAGGCTTAAAAATATCCCCAGCTGTACATTAGTAGAATGCAACAGATAGAGTGAAATTTGGAAAAGCTTCTTTTTGGTATCTTATTTTTGATTCTTCAACTTTATTCAAGAGTTCTAAGCTGGACTAAATCCAGCACTTGGCTCACAGTGCTTCAGACCAAAGCAGGAGTGTTGCACAGAGCTGCACAGCCAAGGCTGGCAGGTGACCTCACTCCAGATTTAGTCTGTGCTCAGGAATTTCCTATCAGAAGCTGAAGCCCCTGCTCCAAAAAGGAGAGTCAAGGAGCAGTTTTTGCACACATTGAGCACATTTCATGCTCTCAAGCACAAACACACCTGGGCCATCTCTCAGATCGTGGACATTGCCTACATTTTTAGAAATGCTCCAGCAGTGAGGTGAGGGGAAAGCTGTGCTATTTCTGATGTGCTGCTCACAAGGTGTCCTTGCAGAAAAGTAATGAGATTTAGGATTCAAATTGTCCCAGGATGAAGGACTGTGAAAACAGGGGCTGTGTTAGGACCAGTTTCTCGGCTGAAGCTACATGTGAGGAGAGCATGAGCTTTTTCAGGCCCAGTTTTGGCTCTTGCATAGTGAGGATCCAAGAGGAGATTACAAAAAGCTGCTTTTCTCCATCTGAGGTGAAAATGGGTCCCAGCCCTCCCTGCACATCTTTCCAGTTTCTGCAATTCCCAGGGAAAGGCTGTGTCAGCCATTTTTGGAGGATTTATTCCTACATGCAAAGGCTTGTCTCAGCTCCACAGCACACTAGCACTGTGACCAAGAAAATCAGTGGAAATCCAGTACAAATGCATTGGGCTCCCTGGACAGTGGCTTTTGGCAACAGTCAAAAGAAGGTTTGCAAGTATTCCATCATTCCACTCCCATCATTCCTCAGACCTACCACAGGTCTTCAGTGAGAAGCAACCTTGCTAAAGGAGCCCAAGAAAGTCACTGTGCCACCAGAGCAGCAGCAGGACCCAAAACTGCCAGGGCTGCTCCAGGCAGCTCTGGTGGCCCACAATGATGTATCCAAGCACAAGATATATGTAGAATCATGGAATGGTTTGTGTTGGAGGGGATCTTAAAGCTCATCTTGTTCCAACCCCCTGCCACAGGCAGGGACACCTTACATGATCCCAGATTGCTCCAAGCCCCGTCCAGTCTGGCCTTGGGCACTTCCAGGGATGGGGCAGCCACAGCTTCTCTGGGCACCCTGTGCCAGGGCTTCCCCACCCTCTCAGGTAAGGAAAACAACACCCAAAGGCACAAACCAGTGAGGAATAACAGAGCTTGGAAGCTGACACAGTTTAGGTGCCCCTGTGGATCCTTTGAGGTCCCCAAATGCCATCACCAGCTTGGCTCTTGTGTGTTTGCACAAGGTGGGGCAGCAAACCAGGCACATTTTCCTGCTGAGAGGCTCTCCAGGGACAGAGGAATGTGGACAAGCTGTCAGAGACATAGCAAGGTGTGCAGTGTCTCAAGCAAAACAATACCTTGTGCAGGGAGTTCAGCACGTAATTTGCTTTCCCAGGTCTGTTCATCCCTTCCCTTTCCAGCTCAATAATATCTTTATCTTACCATAGTTCAAGCAACCTTCCCAGCTGTATCCAAGATGGAATTTAGGATTCACACACATACATCTCTCTCAATTTGGAAATTCAAATCAGATTGAGTTAACCTTGTTGGTTAAGGTTTACAGAACTTTAATTAATGTCATTATTGGTTATTCTGAAGGACTACATAGGGCTGTAAAATGTAGGTGATAATGATGCAAATTTCCAGTAATACTGTATATGGAAAGCAAACTTTGCAGCTACTTTACACAGAAAGACATGCATGGCTCTCTGGAAAAAGTCCAGCAAGTGCAGAGACCTTTATTTTAAATTTTCCCCCTTCTTTTAATGTTTAATGTATACTTATAAAGTAGCAGAATTACTTGCTACTGTTTTTCTACATTTTCATAGCCCTAGAGTATAAAAGTGAAAACTAAACTATATATTAGAGTTAATTTTTTAGCAGCTTATTAGAAGACTGAATTCTGATCACCTCTATTAGACTCCAGACCTGTGTATTCAGATTTATCTGATAAATGTCAAAAAAAGCAAACACAAAGAAGAAACAAATTTAACGGTTAATTTCAGTGTCATGTCACATGTGGCACAGTGCACATTAAAACACACACAGGAAATTGTGATTAAAACACAGGACAGGCATGCTGTAAATGTGCTTACCAGCTTGAGAGAAAGCTTCATGTAAAATTGGAGAGATACAGGGTGGGGGGAGAGAGAGAAAAAACAACAGTGCATCAGTAGAAGAGGAACTTTTTCAGGCTGATGTTACAATAAAATGACACAATCCTCTTGCTGTTGGAAGGCAAAATGGGTCACACTAACAGATCTGTGCAAAAGTTCACAAGATGGGCTTGGGCAGCTGCCACAACCTGGCCAGAAACGGGAATGGGAAGTGCTGGACCTGGGCACAGGTGGAATTGGCCCTGGACTGACTGACTACAACAACACTGGGAGTTCTCATCACAGCAACATCACTGAGGTGGGGAAAACTCACAGCTTGCAAATGTATGGGCATCACTTTAGATCAAAAACATGCTGAAATGCATCAGTCTCTTCATGGAAGGGGTTTGGGGGGTAACCCCTGAGCCAAATCTCAGTGGAGAGGTGAGGAATGGCTCCAGCAGCACCCCAGTACCATGGGATCTCCAGGGAATGCCTGGTTCTCTGGCTACAGCCAAAGGACAACACCCCTGGACTGTCCCTGTGGACTGCAGAGTGCTGCCCAGGCAGGCACAGAAAGCCATTTCACATTCTTGAACAATTCACAAACAAATACTCAGACTCAAACGTATTTCGGCCATAGCCAGACAAGGTCAGGCCCAAGGAGGAGGAAAAAAATATCTATTCTCTTGACATCAAATTGGTTCTATGACAGCATGGTAAGACATTATTCAACCTCTTTAAATGTTATACATGATCTAATTCTTCAGAAGTTACCACATTTCCTGGGACAGAGCCCAAACATTATCATTTAGTTACTCTGGGAAAGCAGAGTGTGCCCATGGAGCTGCATCTCTGCCCTGCCTCACCTGCACACACATGTGCCCCAGGAACTCCCAGGTGAACAACTGTGCCTGGGCACACAACCAGCAAAATTCCCAAAGCCTCTTCCAGCATTGCAAAATGACAAAACAGCTGCAGCTCAGAAGGATTTCCAAGAGATAGGGGGACTAACAGTGCTCGGTTCTGTGCCAAGCACAAGTGAGCTGCTGCTCGAGATCTAAAGGCAGATAGAAAGGGAGAATCCAAACTCCACCCAGCATCCTCCTCCTCCTGCAGCGGGCACTGAGCTGCCCTGCCAGCTCTCAGGACAGTTGTGAAATGCTCCAACAACGCAACAAACTTGAGGTGCATAAAAGCACACTCTCCATGTTAACAGCAGCTGAAAGGTAAAAGCTGGGAAATGCCTCTCTCCAGGCAAGGATTTGTGCTGCCAGATTTGGGAACCTCTTTCCATTCGAGTTCTCTGCCACCACCAACAGCTCCTGGCAATGGTGTTCTCAAACAGATGCTCCATTTTTAGCAAAAACACAGTTCATTAGGATTGGATTTAAAATAAAGGCTCCACATCTCTTGTGGGTGGCTGATTTAAGAAATACACTTTTTTTTTTCTAAAATAACAATTCCCATTAGTTACCAGGATTTGTACAGCAACACATGCCAGCCATTCAAGGAAAATAAATGGTCTTGAAATAATAATGAAATGCTGCATCTGAACTGATCATTCAGTGATAAGGCAGCAGTGACACTTCCCTCTGCAGTCCAGTCCATTAGGGAACAAATACATGACAATCATCACAGTGCCATGAAGAAATTCACCCTCTGAGCTAGAGAGGCCATTAAAAAAATAAAGCAAACAAAACCAATCCATTGGAGAGAGTAATCATAGAAGGAGAAAGAATGATCTGAAGAAATTCAGCGTAGGCAGCTTGTGTTTGCATCATTGCTTTAGCACTCCTGTGAACTTTAGCATAGACATGATCAGCACAAATTGAGATTCTTGTACATAGCTACAGACAAGACTCATGGTGCAGAATAAATATTTACCTATGAAGCACTCTAAAAAGGCACAAATGTATGCTACATGCGCTAGTGGCTAAACACTACTCACTCTAAAGGCACTAAATACTGCGGAGAATCATCTGCATCAAGGCTATTCTTTTGCTGCAAATTCAGCAAATTTGAAAGGGATTACAGACACTGTATGCCCAATTCTTTTGCTGTTAAGTATGACAAGAATAGAGAACTTATTAATAGCATTTCCAAATAGTACATCAGGGATTGTTATAACCAGTATAAATAAAGCAGTTCATAGGCTGGAAACAATGAAATGCTGAAATAAGTCATATTCACAGTTTTCCATTTCTGAAATTTATTGGTAATTTTACATGACAGTGATTCAGTTTCTATAAACAAATATAAGCAGATTGAAAATAAATCTGCATTAAACACTACATAACTACTTTTGCCCATTCTGTTGGGTTTTCACAGCTAGAAACTTGCTCACAGCTCCTGGGAGAACAAAGGCATTTTCCACCCAAATGATCAAATAAGTTACATTTCCTTGAAATGAGCAAATGTGTTTCAAGCTGTCAATTTAAACCAAGCCTAGCTCAGTCTTGCAGGGAAAAAATGAAGAGTCTAAGAGCCACAAGCTTCAATAACACATGAGAGAGCATGAGAGCCAGCAGGTCCATGTGTTATTGGACAGTCACGGCCACTAACCTCACTTACAGAAAACAGGGTTCAAATAAATCACTGGACTTTCATATATACAACCAAGAGGTAACTTTTTATTTTTTTTTAGTGGCCCTGTAAAAATCTCCCCATACTCTGCTTTGTCCAAGTAGCAGATTTAAAGGTCATATGCCTTTTGATTCCATGAACTATCATCATTATAGACAGCTCATAGAAGTTTCCAAAGGCTCTAGAGAGTGCTCACAACCAAGGCACAGAATTCCTGTCCATCAGGGCTCGTGCTGCTCAAGACTGCATTCATTAAATAATTTAAAATAAATGTGCAGAACCTGTTTACAAAACTTTGGATTTCACAGGTCCAGCTACTTTAACAGTGCCAATTTCAGCATTTCCAGGACTAGCAGACATTATCTTTCCTGCACATCACACCATGAGCTGCCACTTGCCTCCCACCAAATTTTCCTTGGCTCTTTGACAAAGCACATTCCCACAGCACACTCGGGCCGGCGTTGTAAGTGGGGTTAGCGACTGTGTAGCAACAGTATGGGCTGATCACACCATACTCAGACTTACAACATATTCCCTAGCCTCAACGGCACACGTGGGTGTCCCTAAAGTCCTCTTCATGAGTTCTTTGTGAATATACAAAGACTGTGTCTGCTGGTGAGTCAGCAAGAGAAAACACACATTGGTTACACCGAGGATGAGCACGGCACCTCTGTGTTCACTGCTTCTACAGCAAAAGACAGCTTGGTGTTTAACTACCCTCAAGGTGCAGTGGGAACTTCCTAGGAGCCAGGTGGATATTAAGAGTCCAGCATGCTCAGAGAGATCAGAAAACATGGCATTTTTAAATGATTCTTTAAATACCAAGGTCAGAAAACATCTCTCTCGGTGCTAGAACAAGCCATGGATTTAATGATCCCACCCACCAAAAAGTCCCAGTCTTGGCACAGAGAGAGACACTTACATTAGACCATCAAGTGTTCCCAGGGCAGAGAACAGAGCAGGATGGAGAGGGGGTGGTTTTCTTGCTGTCTCTGCATGCTCACAGAGCAACAAAATACTGATCAGTGGGGCAGAGTCAGAGCTGGGTGCTGGACAGGAGTGCACAGAGTATCAGAGGAGACGGGCAGGGAGGGACAACAGCAACGGGTGCAATGGAAATAAAATCACATTGTAATGAAGTCAACAACTTCCACTAGAAAGGAAACCACAAAATTTCCTCCGTGTGCTTTATGGAACTTGGATACTGGCAGTAATGTCTGCCCCAGCTCCCAGACCATCCTCCCAGCTCAGTCACTTCCCGGGCTCTGGGGAGAGGGAGGAAAGGAAAGCCAAGTCCACACCGGCACACGGAGTCATTCAAAGGTGTAAGTTCTACCCCTGGATGTTGTTAGTTTGGAGGATTGCTCTTTTAAAAAAAGGTGCTGATGTTACTGCAGCTGCAGCAATAAAACTGAAATAAAACACAAAAGTAGTACCAACCGGCAGAATACCAAGTTTTCTTTGTCCTCAAAATGGAATTAGAAAAAGCAGAGCAAGCATAAATGAAATTATAAGTTATGTAACTGGTTCCTCATTCTTTGTGCTCTTCTGGCTTTAACTTCCCTAAAGAGATGAAGTTGATTTGAAGTGCTACACTAATTTTATAGTGTCTTTTAAAGCATCTATTAGAAAAAACACCCACAAAACAATGTATGATAGTTTTTCCTAATTCTGATCCATAATAAGTTTTCTAACAGTTTTACAGTATTCTCTATAATGGACATTTCTGCTGCTGGGGTTAGAAGAAAAAAGCTTTGAGAAAAATACAAAAATGTGATTAGAAAACCATAGACACTGACAAGAGTCAGCACCTAAATGTTTAATTTTTTTAAAATTTTCTTTAAACAGACTAGGATTTCATATTGGCAGTGACCACTGATACTGGTATTGGTGCCTCCACATTAACCTTGCATCTGTTGTGAATTGTTCAGGCATCTGTTTCCTTCCATGAAAACAAGATTCGTTGCATTTTTGGTTTGGAAGCAAAATTAAAACCAGACTGAGCGCAAGACATATCATAGCTAATTATATAATTTGTTTTAACAGTCACCAGTGATTTTGCCAAATGCAACCTAAGATGCTAAACCAAAATTTTGAAAGGAAATTACTAAAACACACTCCCTCTCCAGACACGTTCTGATCTCACAGATTTCACGGAGGAGTTGTATGGGAATCCATTCATGTGTTATGTTTCAAGGATCAATTACAATGTGCAATTCCTGCTGCTGGAATTTATCCTGCAATGGTCTCAGGACTTGTTCATGTCAGATAGTTACTTTTCCTTATTCTTTAAGACAGTGTGAAAAAGGAGTGTGATCCCCTTTTTTCTGAAGTAAACTTTTTTCACTGGCTTTGTAGGATTTGAGAGCCCAAAGGTTATCAAGAAATCCAGTAAGCACCCGCTTGGAAATTTAGCTGAATACTCTAAAATAAGACTTAAAGAGCCTTGTGGGCACCTTCACTGAAGGTGTCTGGAGTGGAATTCTGCCAAGGAACAAACCCAGCAGTGCAGAGACAATTCAAAGCAAATTAAATGATCCAGACTCCAAACTCCTGTTACATTGTGCTACCCTGCTGGTCCTTGCATGACCTTCCAAAAATCTGTTTCCCTGATGTACAGATCAAACATTCTTCTGTGCAGAGGAGAGTTCCACCCTACATCCCCCTCATTCCTCTGGGAACATCACCATCCAGGATCCCTGACATTAATGCTCATGCTCCTGAGTAAAACTGAGATGGTTTTGGATTTTACAAGGGAATGGAAAAGCACTGAATATAGGAAATCTTACTAAACTTAATAAAATTAAAGCAGAATTAACAGTATTGTCTAGCTGTACCTAATATAACAGGGGTCATATCAACTGAAAGAAACACCAAACACTCATTTTTCACCTAATAAATTAAAATGATTTGTGGGTGGTTCTTTATTTTCCTTTTGCATGGTTAGAATGATTTTATTTTTGAAGGTCATATGGCACTTCGATGATCTCTTAGTCTGACCATTTGTAAAATCACCAAGGACCTACAAAAATGTGAATTTTTAAATGAGACAGAGCAAGCTGCCAAAGCTTTGCAGCCTCTCCTCCTCCTCCATATCCCTGGATGATCCAAGGGGCCTGAATTCATCCCTCTGGGATAAGAGATGATTATCTGAACACTGGACTCCAAATCCTCAGGATGAGTCAGGCAGGAAAAGTATTTACACACAAACATCCTGGTAGCTGACAGGGGAAGGAAATGAAATAGCAAAAGAACACAGTGAAAGGTTTAAATGAAGATTTAGCAATAGCCCTTCCTCACACATTCTCAATGAATGTGTCAGCAGAAATTAGAGGGATTCCAGAGAAAACTGTAGGACATTGTTCTCATTACTTTGCCTTTCACACAAAGCACTTAAAAAAATAAGGCATGTAGAATTCTTAAGGTGTGCTTGGATTTCTTAGATAGCTAATACATAAAATAATGGCCTTCCTTCAGAACTCTTAAAATCAATTAGTTATAACTGCTTATATGGCCAAGCAATCAGCCAAAGAGTATATTCAAAATACAAACTGGTGAAATGCCCATGGAACTACAAACCAGTATTTTTAAGTCAATAAGAAATACTCAGCACTATTTTCAACCTTCTGTTCTCTGAATGCCACCATGGAGCATTAGATTGCAACACACCCCTGACCTCCAGCAGTGCCTGCACCCCTGAGTGACCCAGCACTGCCAGGACAACCAGGGCTCCAGTTGCCACCCCTGGAGTGGTGCCACCACCCAGCACATCCTCAGCTCTGCTGCTGCACAAGCAGAACTGAAAGTCTGTCTCCACCTGGAAAAAACACTGACAAGATGCTCTGAGTCAAATTGCAACTGGGGAAAGGAGAGAGACATACAGAACCTGCCTTTGGACAGTTTAGAATCTCCCCACTTCCCCAGTGAAACAGGGATGGGAAGAAATGGGATTTTTTGTGTTCTGAGTGTCCCATTAAGTGGCTGTTTCCTAGCAAAGAACTGAAACTGTTTAAAACATTTATTCTTAACTGTTCTGTCTGTAACCAGATGAGACAGTGCATTGTTTACAGCACTGCTCTCAATTCTTTGTAACCAACCACTGAAGTTCCCCATGGAAATCATCCCTGCTTTTATATAGCTCCAGTCCTCAGTCCTAAATGAGTGCCTGGAGCAGAATTTGGGCTTTTTTAAGTAGTCACTTCCTCACTGTTACTGTCTGCTCTAAAAAACATAAAATACCGAACACTTTTGTCTCCTTCATGTAATTTTTCCAGGAGAAAATAATTCTAAGGATTTTCACCTAGGAGGCAAAGCCATGCTGTGCCAGCAAGTTTTCAGTACAACCATGTCATGTGTAAGTTTCTGGGAAGATAAAGTCTTATTTTTGTTTGAAAAATGGCAAATTTAATCTCAGGAACCTGTTTATGAAGACCACCAATGAGAGGATTTAATTCCACCCAAACACTTCAACATTGGTTTATGACCATAACCACAGCTGCTGTCAGCAACAGGAACAGCAGCTGACCTGGAAAACCTCAGGCCATATTTCCTTCTTTATCAGCAGCAAAGGTGACAGGGACACTGAGCTTGGAACAGTGTTGATGTGTCACAGAGTGTTGGCCCAGTGTGACCTAAACCCAGATGAATCCCCAAATCAGCCATGGAGGCCTTCAGCATCTTTCCACCATACAGTGCTTCAACCAGCACTAGCACACTGCAGTGCAGCTGCTGGCAGGGGAATCCCAAATCCTGTTCCCTCAGAACCTCTCCTCTGTCATTTGGAGCTTGCATTCTGCACCAGTAAAGCTTTTGCACACAGAAAATAATGTTGAACTGTGCATCATGGTGCTGAGAATTGTGTCCTGGTCTCCCCCTGAGCTGGCAGCCCTGCCTTAAAGCACACATAGAACATGGGAAGACTTTGTTACCATCCAGGATCAGTACACCTTTCTCATCTCACCAGTTTCTTGCGGCAAGACTCAGTTACTACAGACAGACACTGCAGCACCTGAACCATGAGCTGAGGCCCGGTGACTGGAACAGAAGCTCCCACTGCTCCAGTGACAACATCACAGCTTTCCAGACTGGATTTTTACCAACTGAAATCACAACTATTATCTCCTAGAATCCCTCCTAATTTACTCTTCTCCTTCTGACACAGACATTGAGCTGAATTCACCCTGCTAGCAAAAAACTAAAGACTCTGACTTCTTACGTGAATATTATTGAATGTTCAGCTCCTCCTTCTGTATTTTGTCCAACCCCTCCTCCCCCAAGAGAGTAATTTCCAACAGCAACTTTTTGTGGTTTCATTGTGGGGGTTTTGACTACAAATGGCTTTATAGGTTGGGAACCCTTGGATTTGTCTGCATGTTATGATAAAACACAATGGAACCGTTCACAAAACAAAAGTTTTTACATAACAGAACGTGCAATAAAAGCGCAAGAAAGAAAAGGAAGAGAGAAAGAGAGAGAGAGGTATCCAGAGGAGAACTTACCCCGCGCTTTAGGCTCCTGAAGCAGTGGATTTTGGGTTTGGAGGTCATGAACTCGTTGAAGCGATGGGAGAGGGGTTCCTTTTGCTGCTTGGGAGACTGGGGGCCGTTGGGAACAGCAGAGGGTGAGGCAGAGGCAGGGGGAGGAGGAGGGGGCTGATGGGGGGATGTTAAAAGGGACATAAGCTACGTATAAGAGATGGAGAAGTGACAGAATAAAAACCAAAATAAAAAGATAAAACACAAAACGAAAATAAGCATCAAAACCAATATTTGAAATCCAGAGAAAAAAACAATTAAATAATTAAATATTAAAGGCCATGGTTCAAAAGAGGGGAGAAAGCAGTAGTTAAAAGAGTCGTGTTAAATGAAGATTTGTGATAAATGAAAGTATTAGTAAGTGATGCAACAGAAGAGTAACACAAAAGTATTTTGAAGGAAGCTCATGCAGACTCTTCCATGCAGCACTATCCCCATATTTTGCCCTGTTCTGCTCTGTGGACAGCTCGGAACAATGCATATGGATAGAGCTTTCAAATACCTGAATTTAAATGGATCAGATAAGGAAGGTACCTTAGTGCCCAGTAGCGTTTCTATTATCTGGAAAACAACAAACCACATTCCTTCCTGCTTCCAAATCATACCTCAGCAATGTGCATCACACTTCACTTGTACAGATCATTCTATGAATTTGCTCAGGAGTTAGTCCTGGTTGTGTTTTTATTCTGGCTACACTGATGTAAGCACCAGACAGCGAGTCCTCTCTCACACCAGCACTACAGGAATGATCCCTTGTGAACAGGGGGATTTTTAGAACTTGAATTTAAGAGGTTTGGGAAAGGGTCAGAGCAAGAGTGAGGTCAAAAAACCAAAGCTATTCTGGGCTTCCATCAGTGTTACTGAAACCTGATTGAGTCCAGTCCCCCTGACATGTCCTGGTAACCCCAGATAAATGCTGCCATGCATTATGGTGTAAAGTATGACAGTGGAATGAAAAAGGTTTAATGGGTACATAAGTTAATATGGCCCTTTAAACAGTCAACTGCTCAGTTAGTTACGCTCCATTAGTGGTGCTTCAGAGTGATCCCAGCAATTCCCTGCTCCCAGCCACCCACCTGCTGACCCCAGTGCACAGACTGGAAAGACAACGCAAATGGAAAGCCAAGGAGAGTTTGAGGAGTGTCAAAACAGTAATGCCACATTGAAGCTTCCCACAGGTAACAATGTTAGTTTGACACACATGGTACTAGGTAAGTGGTTAACAACTCCTTCTCTGAGTTAGGAACAGAAATGGACCATGGCAGAGACGTGACAACTTAAGTTAAATTAATTTAAAAACTGCAACATAATTAATAAAATTATACAAGAAAATATAAATTAAAGTTATAAAGAAACTTAAGTAACCAAAGACTACAACAAAGCACCATATTAAGACATAAATTATTAACTTTCTGAATCTAAAATTCTCTTTTAAAAAAACTAAACTTGCCAAGATTACTAGACAAGACACAGGTTATTGACAAAACACATACTAGCACCAAGCTCAAGTTTGCAAATCAGTACCTTATTTTTCTTGATGAATGGCCATAACTTGCCCTTGGATTTGCTACCGAACTTGGGCTCTGACTTCCCATCCCCTCTGGAGTTGGAAAGGCTGGATTCAGACACTGTCCTCTTCATGGGCTGTGTGAAATCCTCAAAGTCGACGTCTCCCGGAGGCTCGAACCCTGATTTAAAGGCTTCTATTACCATCTGGGAATCCTGCAATAGGACAGACCCAACACAAGTGTAAACATCTCAGGTGAGGCTTGACATCAAATTGGTAGCACATTAAGGCAGAACAAGAAAGTTTGTCAATGTGGGACCAACCCTGAGAGTGACCAGGCTCATTCCTGGGAATGAACACCCTTCCAGAGCCCAGGGTCAATACAAAACTCTCCACCTTCTGCTGAAAAGGGGCAAGAGCTCATTAACTTTACTGACTGGAAAAGCAAATCACACTTCAGTAAGTGACTCATAACAAAGATTTAAGGTACAGATTTGCTGGGAATACAGCTGTTAACAAATCAGAGGAAAATCCCAATAAATACTCTTATAAGAGAGAGCCCTTGTGTGATCACTGCCACCAGTCAACAAGTTGGTTGTGAATTTAGTGACAGTAAATGGCTGTAAATGTTTCATGACCTTTACCCAACATCTGAGCAGTCCAAGGTCACATCAGCAGCCCCATGCCCTGGTGTGGGAGCCACTGAAGCCACATTCCCTTTTGGCACTGCTAAGAGGGATCTCAGTCAACCACAGACTGGCTGTAGACTGTGTACAATGGCTTTGCTTTTTTGTTTTGGACAGGAAAAAGAAAAAAAAAAACAAAAACAAATCAAAGCCAAACCAATCCATAGCATTTTTCCTACTCAAGACTACAAACAAAATTAATTATACATAAGATCAAATTCAGACCTCAGCTTGCCAAATGCATTTAAATCTAATGGACTCAGGAAAAACAGATCCTAATAGACTTCTTATCTACTTGTTTTCTTGGGAAGAGATTATGTTATACTCTAACAGCTGTATTCCAAGATCACTAGAGACACTATGCCTTGGCACACAAATATCTTGTTATTCTCCAGTGAAAAGTATCACTGCTCTGTTACATAAAAAGAACTTGTTGCTTTGAGGGTATTTCACAGTTTCTGTGAATGGCTATAGGTAAAATGCTGTTCAGGAGAAATCTGCTGGGGTATAAATATATCCGGAGGCCAGGCTCCATTGAGCAAAGCACAGATACAGGAAAAGTTTTGCAAAAGTCTTCATGGGATTGTGAAGATCCACATGGGTTTAAGATCCTCAATCTATCAGGTGGCACCATGAAATTCCTACCTGAGTTTTAGGGAAGTAGAACAATACTTTTCCTTAATGACAGACATGAAAGCAAGATGAAGAAGGATTAGAGAAGAGTGGAAAAGAGTGGGAAAACCTGAGAGAATTGGGATTGTTCAGCCTGGAAAATAGAAGGTTTTGGGATGATTCAACTGCTGCCTTCCAGTACCTAAGGGGAGCCTAAGATGGAACTATTTACAAGAGCCTGGAGTCTGGATGTCCCATCCTTGGAAGTGTTCCAGGCCAGGCTGGAGAGGGCTTGAAGCAGCCTGGGCTAGTGGAATGTATCCCTATCCATGGCAGAGGGTGGAACTGAAAGGCCCCTTCCCACACAAACCATTCTCTAAGAGATGACACTGTTACATTAAATACTCCACTGGTATTTTATCCTATGCATGGAGCTTTTCACTTTTTCCTCTATGAATTTTACAGTGTTCCTTCCATTTATTCAAAACATCATTCCACTACAATGGAACTAAAAATAACCAGCATGCCCCATATATCACAGAGATAATGTCATAACAGGAACTCCAAGCCCATAACAAATTGGTTTTATCTGCTGCTGGAGCCCTCTGAATCAGGTTCTGCACAGGTTCACCTGGCAGTCACCACAACTCACACTTGCCACATGACCTTTGTGTTGGTCAAGTGGTTAGAAAGGGGAAATGGAAAAAAACCCCATATTTAAAACTGCTTTAGAAACACAGTAAAAGTGAACCAGTATTCCCTGCTAAGTCCAGGCAGTTTGTATTGGCATTAACAGGAATTCTGTGCAGTGCAGTGAGGGCATAAAGCAATCCTATTTACACAGTTGCACGTTTAGTAACTAATCCAGCACTTACATTATAATCAACATAGTTAGAAATTACTGCTCCAGAGATGAAACAATCCTTTATGATATTTAAGGAAAAAAAACTCTTTATAAACATAACTGTTTCCAGATAGAACACACTAAACCCTTTGTAGCTGCTCAGATCTAACTATTTTGGCTAAATACATTTTTGTCAGCACAGTGCTTACAGGAGATCCTGGTAAATTCAGCTATCAGTGCTCAAAGTCATTGTTTTCCAATGTCACACTTGTGTATGAGCCATCATGGACTTATTTGTGAGGAAGAGAATATAAAATTCACTCTGATTCAAACACTCAGCTTAAGTTTCATGTGTGTTTTGCTCAGAAGACTCTGGCAGAGTGTAGGCTGAGATATGAATCTCCCCACCATGATTTCACCATGCAGCACCAAAGGCTGTACCTCAAGCAGGGTATGTTGCTCTAACACAGGAATCACTGCCTCAATTCCCCCTTTTCCCTCTCAGAGAGTGGCTTTCAGATTCCTGAGTTTCCTATGCTGCTCTCTGTGAGAGCAATAGCTGAACAGAGAGTAGAGGATTAATTTCAAAACTTCAGCCTTGGGCTTATGCTGCCAGTTCATGGCTCTGGGCACAGAACAGCTCAGAAAAGATTCCAGTGAAGAGCACATATGGGAAATTTAAACAGTTAGCAAGACACAGGCTGTCAGTGCTTGAAGCAATAATGTAATCCATGAGAAAGGCTGGTAGAACAGAGCCTTCAGGTAGGAAGGGAGCAGATCATTCTGCAAACAAAACAGAAAACACATTTGCCCTTGTGGTCACTGCACATCAGGAAGCTCAACCAAAATCTTTACCAGCCTTTTAATCAGAGAGATTTCTTTGCATCCTGTGAAGAAAAAAATGATGTTCAGAAATCAAATTTTCTCATTTACAGATTGCCAGCAAACCTCAAGCCTGCAAAGAAATATTTTACAGAAAGATTTTTCAGAAGTTCATGTAGCCAATACTTTAAAGATTTTCGTTATTATAAAGCTAACTGGAATTAAGACACTTCTGAAACATTTAGTTTTCTGACTATGAGACATAGAAACAACCTTTAAAATAATTGGTGATTAAGTATTTGAACTTACGTCCAACATCACATGCTGATGTCTACTTTTAAATTACAATATTTCAAAAAGGAATTATCCTAATGAAACAAGACAATATTCCTTAATCAAAAACCCCCCAAAATTAAAAAGTATTGCAGGAAAGGCATTTCTGAGTGTTAATAGATTTGGGAAATAATCTGAGCACATCCTGTCTCAGACAAAGCAGCTTGGGACAAGAAGCTGTTCTTTGGTTTCGTTCCATGACTGCAAAGCTCTTCTGCTAAGCCTGGACCCAGGATTTCAGCCTCCATAAATTTGAGACCAATACTAAATATGACAACCAACAATGCAACACTTACATTCTTGTGATCCACTGATTCTGCAGCTTTTGTTATCTCATCCAGGCACTTCCCAATGATAGGGATCACTTGGCGGTCGACTTCTGCGAAGGTTTTCATGGATTCACCTATCCTCACGATTCTTCTTTCCTCCATGTCTTGTATTTTCTAAAATATTACATTTCATTCAGGTCAAACATCAAGATTAACTTCGCAGTTTCACCCAATTTTCCTCTCCAGCTTACATCAACTACTTTAAAACTTAGGGATTAAATGTATTTTTAAGAACAAACTAGGACAGCTGTTCTTAGGAAGGCACTAAGTGTTGCTGCTCCCTCAAACATCAAAAGGTCATTCTAAAAGTAATCTCTTTTACTATTACTGGAAATTTTTCAATTAACTTCTTATGTTAAAAAATGCTGATTTGTCAAACCCTAGCTTTAGACTTTTGTAAGGATGGTTCCTAAGGCTTTTAAAAGAATTTCTGCAACAAATTCCTTCACTTTCTGTGCTTGTTCAGAACAATCTTATTTTAATTCCACTGTAGAATGTAAGGAAACAAAGATCGTGATGTCTCCCCTTCTTTTCCCTAGAAGGTAATTTTTGGTGTTTAGGGAGTCCTGTACATCATGTTTTGTTCACAATGCATCATGTATTGATGTATTCATGTACAATACAAACATCACATGCTGTTCACACCACAGCTCCTCATTGCTCAGTGGATTCTGTTCCAGGATCTCCAGCACCTCTTCCAGGGGCCTCTCCTTTACCACAGAGGGAAACTGAATGTGGCATAATTCTACTATGACAAACTATAGCTGGATACAAAAGCAGCCTGTTTCACAGTGGACTCCAGGAGCAGTCAACTTAAATATCCCCTTTGCCTTGGCTGATCCACAAGCAACATCAATTCTTTACAAAACAACTTATTTCAACATCTAAAAGAAAACCCTGGAGAGTTCACTGGTGCACTGAGGGAAGAGGGCACATCTGAAGGACTTTAACATGCTCATCTACATCAGAGTGCTCAGCAGCTCCAGTATTTGCTTGATTCCAGTTTATCTCAAGGCATTGGTTTGAAATACCATGAGGCAAAAGAGGAGGTGTCCATTTAGCTCACAAGTTTTAGCAGTGGGTAAGAAAGTGCGTGTTTGCCACGCAAACATCAGCTACTTCTCATCTAATGACAAGCATGTGACATGTCCTTTGAAAATGTTGTATTTTCCACTTCTGATGCTCATGACCCATTACAATGGAACAGTCATTTAGAAGTTCTGTTCTACTACATTAACCTCAATTCATTCATTCAAGCACAAACTCAGATCTTCACTCAGAATGAATCTGATGGCTTTTTTTTATTCTTCCTCTGCAGGCTGTCCTTAGGCACCCTTAGACACAAGCTTGCTTAAAACCCTTTGGATTCACTGCTGTAGAACTACTGTGGTTCACATTTAAACATCTGTGCAGCCTAATTTGAACACAGGTTATAAAGGGCTGCTGGACTTTACAGATGCAACAATGCCCAGCTGCCTCCTGCCCCAGCAATGCCAGTGATGCTCCCTTTCATCCCCAGCTGCACAGACAGAGGAGCTGAACAGAGAAAGATTGTGAGGATTCCAAAGGCTGTCCTCATCTGGCACGACACTTCAACATCACCTTCCTTATGTATTATTGATCCCTTTATATCTAATTTAAGGAAAGGGATAATTTATGCTACCACCTCTCAGGGTGGCAGACTGCATGTAAAATTTGCTAAGAATGACCAAAAAAATCATCAAAGATTAAAAGTCAGGGTGATAGAATTGAGGTGAAGTGCAATATGCTCTTGTCACAGGATTATGGGCTACTCCAAAGCACTGCCAGTGACCCTTACCTGGAAGATGTTTGGTATGTGTGTGTAGTAATGCTCATGCTGCTCACTGTTAAACTTCTGTAGGGTGGAAGAATATTCAGCTTTGCTGTCTTCTGCCATCTGATGTCTCAGCTGGGCTTGCTGTCTTGCCTGAGGAAATACCAGAAGAAATTTAGAATTTAGGCTACGTGGAGATCAACTGCATCTTACTATGCAGGAACATTGGGATATGAGACTCTGAGCACCAGCTTTTGGTTTACTCCTCTTTTGTGAAACATCCATGCTGCAGTGTGGACAGTGCTGCTGCTCCTTCCCGGGATTACAATGTGCTATTTCCTGACCCATTTTGCATTCCATGAACAGCCTCTGTTTGAGCTACACTTCAAACACCAAACCAAGTTGGTCCCTCCACCTGCTCACTGGACAGGCACCTTCCCAGTACATTCATGGACACACTTCTTGTTCCCCCTATGCCCTGGCGGATGTCACCTGGTGCTTTCCTCTAATGAGGAATTAATAATTTCCCTGTTGGCAAGTAGTGTTTTCTGGGGAAGGGGAAATGAAAAAAACCCCAACATTTCTGTCTCATTTCAGCCAACATAACCATGACGAAACCTCTTAACTTTGTGTGCCCTGCAGAGCCCTTTCTCCACACTCCTCACACAGCCCTGGCATGAAGCACAAAAGGAAAGGGGAGCCAGAGCAGCAGCTGAGATGCCTCCCTTCCTATTTTTACCCACACAGATGATTTACTGCCCAACATAGCAGAGCACTGGGCAATTAATCTCACTTCTTCCCCTAGAATAATCTGTCCCCAAGTGACCCTTTCACGTTTTCAGATTCCTCCCTTTAGAGTTCTGTTCCCAAGGCCTTCTGTTATCTGTTTCACTGCCCAATATTCTTCCCTTGCTGCCTCTCCCCATCTGTTTGGTTTAGATGCCTTTTCCTTCCTTGCCATTGGCCTCCATACAGCAGCTCTCCCTTCTCTTCCTTTCCAACATCCCCTATGCCTTTCCCACACTGAAGCTCTCCCTCCCTGGCTGGAGCTCTGCTGCTGAATTTCAGAATAATTCCTTAAGACAAGGCAGAGAAATGCTGCTTTGAAAAATCATGTTTCAGGGGACACAACACAGCAGAGAATTTCAGTATATTTTAAGTGTATATTTCCCATTAAAATCAGTTCAGAACAGGGTTATTCTTTGAACTGTTCCAAGCAGACAATAGTTTCCTGACAATAAATCCATGGAATATCAAATCATGGAACGTTTTTGTAATCATAACTGTAAGGTGACAAATTCTGCCAGGAGGTTTCAAATCTCAGTTTGTAAAGAAGTAGCCTTTCCCTGCATTTGCCATCTCACCTAATAATTTATTTCACCTCAACTCAGATATTGCTTCTGCAGCCGATTGTAGGAATTTCACAGATCCCCTTCACATTCTTTCTACAGAAATAATTCAAGCAGAATGAGGAGATACTGGGCACTAAGTTCATCACAGGAGATGAAACAGTAGTGTCAAATGGAGAAGAATGTGACTATAACCAAATAAGTGAATCCAATAAAAGACATATTTTCAACTTTTCTTGTTCCCAGGGGTTTTAACTGTCCACTAACTCCTGCAAAGGATGAGTGCCTAATTTTAGAAAATTCACCTCCTGCAATCAAATTCCAAGAAGCCACATCAATAATTTCCCTGCCCAAGCACTAATAAAGTTTATTTAGCTTTACCATCCCCACACTCACATACAACTACATTAAATACAAGTGGAAAACAATATATCTTTGTGCCACAAAAAAAAATTTACCAGGAAAACAAAGTTGGCAATGGAAAGGCAGGCAGCAGTAAGAGTGGTTCACACTCATCTCCCAACCTTTTCCTCACATCCCAGCTGCTGCAAATCAATATCCATTTGTGAGGCCCATTCTTCTCATCTACCTAAGAGGAACCCATTGTCTGAGCTGACTTTACACCAGCCCTACTCCCACTCATATAGCTGTCTCACTCTTTTTTTAAAAATAATTTTAAATAATGCAGCTCAGGAATTTGTCCCTTGACTCTATTGTTGAAGCAGAAAAACAAGAAATCCATTATTACACATTTCCAGGCAGAACCAGCAAGCATTAAAGCCATCAGATTTCATTTTCATGAGCAAACTCATTGGCTGGATATGACAAAGTAACTCTGAGCTCAATGTATACACTCAGTTTCCAAAATGATCTTAACTGGCCCTAAATAAGAGGGGGCAGCAGATGAGTAAATAAAATTGGGTGCATTCCAAAATCAGAACTTTTTGTATGAGAGCCCTAGTGATGTCTTGTTTCTCTTGGCCATTTAATGCATTTGGCAAGCTTCAAACTGTTTAAATATCTTTGCAATGAGGTATTTGGATCTTAAAATAAAAATATTTTTTAAAATCTAGACTTCTTTATTACTTCATTTCAGTATGTCACTTCCTCTAACATCATCACTTCTAGTATTAACAGAATTGTGCCTTATAGTGAGATTCCTGCACTCTGTTGAAGCACAGAATGATAAAAACAAGACAATGATTTTAAATTTCACATTCAGAGTAACGGATGCAGTAGCCCAGAACTGCAGAGAGTCATAGAAGTTATTTCAGGAATAATTTATAGCTGGGCTTTACAGAAAATGAAGTTCTGTTTCTCTGCTGCTCACTTGTGCAAGAAAACAGCTTCAGAGGTTTTTTGGGGGCTTCTTAGAGTTAATGCTAAAAGATTTGCCCTGAACAGTATTTCCAGAAGGAAAGGCTTTGGAATAATTGGGGTCTGGAAAACCAGACAATGACTTCAGATATAGGAGAACAACGCTGGGATGCAGCTTTCAGTCAACATATTCTCTCCTTTAATTGGGCAGGGATGAGTTAGCAAGAGCTCAGTTTCCAGCCCCATATGTGAAACACAATCCAGCTCTACAGGCTGACAGATTGCTCAGTTGTAAGAGGTGTCAGGGCCAGGGACTCTGAATGCAGCAAAAAACTCCCCTCTTCAAAGGAAGAAAGATTGAGGTTACCTTTCAGCACTGTGGAAAAGCAAAAAGGGTATGTACACCTGAGGGGTCTGTGGGGAGAACAGCAGCATTTTGCTTCCAAATGCCTTCCACTGTACAAGGTGCACAGATTTCAAACATCTCCCACCCCAAACATACCTTTGTAACAGTTTTTTGCCCTGAAATAAACTTGGACACATAGGCAGTGCTTCCTCCCTGAAGCCTGGTTTTGTTAATGCAGCACTTGTCTGAACTCATGTGGCAGCACCAAAATCAAAAGGTCATAAATGTCAATGTTTGTCTTATCCAGAAAATGAACTCCCCAAAATGAGCAACAGCCCAGGACCTGCAGCACCTCCAGCCCTGCAGGGAGCAGACAGGTGAGCTTTGGGCTCCCACTGCCGCTGCAATCTGAGCAGTCACACCAGGGGAGTGTCTCCACAGCTCTGGGAGAACACTCGAGGTAAAGGAGTGCAGCTCTCATAGCCTGAACCAGGCAATAGCTCACCAGCAGCATGTAAGGCTCATTATATGTGACCTCTCTCAGAATCTATGCAGAAGTGCCACTAAATAGAATCAAAACCCACCTTTTTCCCTTCCTTTATACAGCCTTGCTGCTCCATGGGCAAGAATGCAGGACAGTAGCTAACTGCAGAGAAGTATTAACTTGCAAACTGCTGATTTTTGTGGCTATCTTCAGTACGTTAAAAATATTTTTTAAAAAAATCAGGCTTCAGCAGCACATCTACCTTAGGTGAAAAACAGCACTAAATTCAGTGGCCATATGAGCTGGCAACACACACTGTGGCATCTCTCTCTTAAGGTAGTGGGAAAAACACACTGTTTTCTCAACAAGATTTTAACTACACTTCCTGCAGATTTTCTTCATAACAACTGAGTTGCAAAAACCAGATTCTCAAATAACAAGTTAGTTTGGACAAATGACTCTACAAGGAGCTCAGAGATGCCAGGGTGGGACATGGATGTGCTAAAATCTGACTTAAGTATTTATGGGGATATTTCTTTCCCTTTTAAAATAAGAAATTAGAAAAATTGAACCTGAACCTGAACCTTCTTATCACCTGCTTGTTACCATCTGCAGTTTATCAATATGATGCAACTTCAGCAATCAGTGCAGAGCAGAATGAGATCAAAGAATTACAGACAAGGGAACTTATCCATAATCCTTGCAAACATTCAGCACAAGTAAAGCTTTACATATAGATCTGAATTAAATCAGTCCAATACTTTATGCCTTTGAACAGGAAAACTGAACAGAGAAAGGGAATATGGATACTTTATGATGGGCACTGTCAACCCTGAAAGTGTAAGAAAACTTTTGCAAACTGCTACACTTTACATGAAGACTCTTAGAGAATTAAAAAAATCCATTTGTATTGTTGACTACACCTTCTCCCCCAAGCCTCCTTTGATATGAAAAGCAACTTGTTGATGCTGAAGTGTAGGAGAAAATTTTAAAAACCAAGTACTTTTTCTGCCATTTTGGTCTCCAATGCAGAAAAGAATGAGGATATTTTGCTGAGAACAATTTTCTGAGACACATTCCAGAAACAGCAAAAGGGTCAATAGACACACTGTCTTCTGGGTTTACACAGACAAAAAATGCAGCTCCTCAGGGCTGTTATGGTGGGAGTGATATGAATAACTGAAAAGGCCAGAAAAAAACTTTGGCTGTTGTTCAGCTGGTCCACACTAAGTGGGACAGTTCAACTTCTCAGCAGTTGCTCTTGTCCAGAATGGCAAAGTTTCCAGTCAAAACTTTGGTGTCACTTTGTTTCTTCCTTCTCTTCTCCCATTCTGCACGCCCTCTTTTCTTTCAAACTGAGACAGCATGTGAGATGCATCACTGCCAGGCCACTGCCTGCCAAAACAGATCTGTTTTTGGCAAATCCAAGATCAGACTAAAATGCAAACACAAAAAAGTCACCCCTGCCCCCTCCCCTCAACTACCCAATCCCTCCAAAATAGCTTAATGATAAAGGCAGACTCAGAAACACTTCACCAATTTCAGGAATGCTTTCTATTGCTCACAGATTTTTCAGCTCTAGGCTCTGGCTCTCCCTCCACGGCTGCCCCACGACCACTGGGCACCGGGAGCCTCCGGGAGCAGCAGCAGTGGCAGAGTGTACAGGATCATTAATAACAGTGGGCATCCTGCCACAGACTTCAAAACAGGGCCAGGGTTCCAGGCTTGGATTTACACAGCCTCCAAATCAAGCTCCACTCTTTACTATTTTACAATAACCAGTTGGGTCTCTCTGAAGCGGCAAGCAAAGAAAGGATTTGAAATTTGCTTCCCTGAAAGAAAAAGTAGAATGGGGAGTTGAAAAATAACAGCAGAGAAATAAACAGAAAGAAAAATCCTTCCTTAACACTTGAAGAGGTGGAGGAAGAATCTGAGACTCTGTGGGTCCCTGAAATCCTTTGGCTGAATATAATATACAATGACTAAACCACTGACAGAGGATGGAAAATCTTCCTCACCACATCTCAGGAATTGTTATCTAGTGCAGTCTCACTACCAGAATTCAGAAACTCACACTAACAAAAGATATCCCCAAACAACACCGTCCTGCTGAAGCTCTAACAGCCGAGACAGACTAAATTAATTAAGAAGAGCAGCACAGCAGCACCTCTCAGCACACTGCTCCGAGACCCTAGGGAATAACTGCGCCTCAGACCCAAAAGTTTGTCTCCTTGCACTGCCATTCTCATGTCATGAATACTAAATAACCAAACTCTCTGGATGACTGAACTGTGAATCCCTGCAAACACCCAGGAGTTTTCCACAAAGCTCAGAGAAATGCAGTTCCATGAGGATATCTGGCAAGTCTAATTCATTATAAAAGAAGGATAATCTCTGTGGATGCAAGGTTATGTGGGTTTGATGGGGGAGGTAACATGAAAAGAAAAGAAAAACAAAAGATGTATTTGGAACACTGGCTGACAATGTTTAAATGATTTCTGGAGGTCTGTTTAGTTGTACTACATAAGCAATTAAACTCTGCCATGGATAAATCTGGGTATTGAATACAAAAAATGGAAATTATTTCTTGAATATAAATAATGGAAATTTCAGGACTGGGTAATAGACTGCTTAGCTCATACTTGGAATACTGGGCACGGTTCTAGTCCTCTCTCTCCAAGAAAGAATTTACAAACACAGCCAAGGCAGAAGGGACAGTCAGGGTTGAAAAAGTTACCAGGACAAATTTTGTAGCCTTGAAGGTCAATTTTATGGGTAAAATACACAACTTTGTCTCTTGGGAGGCAAATTAGTCTGAGTGACCAGGGTGATGCTGATGCTGAGCTGCAGCAACAAGGGCTTTCCCAGCAGAGATAAAAGTCATTGTCAGGCCACACCTAGAATATTGTGTTCAGTGGCCCCCACCATACAAAAAAGAATATTTGGATAGACTGGAGAAGATCCAGAAAGGCCACAAAGATGATTCAGCACAGGGAAGCTGTCATATGCTGAGAGACCTGGGTTAGGTCAGCCTTGAGAATGAAGGCTTAGCATGGGTATGCTAAGCTATGTCTTAAGCTATGTCATGGGTATGCTAGGCTACATCACTGTGCCCCAGTGCTTGAAGGAAACTACAGAGATGAGACTGTACAAGGAGTCACATGGAAAAGACAAGGAGTAATGGGTACAGGTTACCCCTGGGGAGATCCCAATTAGACACCAGGGGACAATTTTTCACAGTGACAACAATGAGCTATTGGAAAAATCTCCCCAGGGAAATGGTGGAATTCCCAACATGGGGCACAATTCAGCTGAAAAGGGTTCTGGGCCATCTTGTCTAGACTGTGCTTTTGCCAAGGAACACTGGGCCAGACAATCCTTCAATTCCCTTCCAACCTGGTATTCTATGATTCACCGAAACTGAGCAGCTTACAAACTAAATTAGCTAAATTCTGAAGCCTTACTTCTCATGCAGGTGAAAAGATTTGTTCCAATGTTTTGACAGAAAAAGAGTGACTATAAAGAAGCTTTCCAACTGTACAGCATGAAATAATTGCTTTGCATTAGCTTAGAATACCACTTCTATTGCAATGGTGATTCAAACTGCAGTTGTTTAATTCAGAAGATATTCTTAAACCTCCCCTTCACACCCCCTTTCCCTCCCTTTAGCAATCACCTCCCAAAAGAGTTGTATTGTTACAAAACTCAGTCAAATTGCCACGTAGAGCATTGCTGCAGGGGAGCACTGCTAAAAGGAAATTTAAGTTCAGTTGGATTTCCTTGCTTTACACTAAAACTGGCTCACAATCGGCTCTTTGATCTCTTATCACCAAGCACTTGGAATGTATAGGGTACATATGGAGATTTATGAAGTCCCCTGGACACTCCTGCTGGAGTCATTAACTCCCTATTGAGTAGAAATCGACCCTCTTAAATTAGTTATGATTCCAAAAGGGAAACAGCTGCTCTGCACGGAGAGGCAGGGATGGCAGGTTGTAAACAAGGCTTACTCTTCCAGAAATGCAAATTGCTCTCCTGAGGGACTCCCTGCATCATCCTGCAGGAAGGAAGTAGTTCAAGAAGGAGATTGGGGTCTGCATAACACAAAGAAATTACATTAAATCATATTACCCAGACTTTGAACTGATGAGAAATCTTACACACATCACAAGCAAAGACACAGAAATTTTGCCAGTTCCATTTGAGGAGCAAAGGAGATGCAGCTACTCAGCATACAAAAAAAACTTACCACTACACAGGGAAAATCCTCTGCAGTATCAAACTCTCCAGCAAGAAACACACAGGCCAGACCCTCCTGCACCAAGCTCAGGACTGGGCCTGACGCACCTCACCTGCACATTTCACCTTGATGCTGCTGCTGTGTCCCTACAAATTCACAGCAAAGAACGGGAAAAGCAAAGCCTCTGGAACCACTCACTGCAGTAATAATAACACAAGCACTCTAAGTCTTCTTCACCTTGCAAAACCACCTTTGCATGGCACTACATTTTCTACAATGCTGGTACTCTCAAGGCCAGTGGGTGCCTTGATGTGGATGGGAGAGGGGAGGGATACAAGTCCCACCATCACAGAGAAGGTGACTTGGCATCTCCTGAGAAACCAGGCCTATTAAGTAGTTACAGTCTTTAGAATGCAGATACCCACAGCCTGGGGTTGTGGTGGAGTTTACTGCTGACAGACTTTGCTGACTAAACCTCAGGGAGATGTGGAACAGCAGAGCCCTGAGCTGAAGATTTTCCTGCAGGTTAGTCTGGGGGGGTGTCAGTGATTGCATCTGGCTTCACTCAGCTGCTCAAACACCCACCTGAGATGTCTCCAGAGCCCAAAATAGCTTCTTACACCCCTGACTGTAAGGATGTGTAAGCTCCCAGTGAAGGGATTTGTGTCCCACAGCACGGCAGCCCACAGGCTGGAAAAGCAGTTACCACCTGACAGCATTGCTGAGGAAGATCAGCTAATCCCAGTTTCCAATTAGCAGGATTTCTACACCTACGTTCTGTCAGACTTTGCCCATGATTCAGCTCATGGCTACCCCAAGCCATGCTAAGGGTGTCTCCTGTGGGTAAGAAGGGGGGCAGACTCTGCTTTGTGCAGAAATTCAGCACCCAGGTAACGTGGCACAAGAGAAGAGAAAATGAAATCTCAAAGGTGAAACCTCAGTATCTATCTCCCCACAGTTATATTTACAGACTAGAAAACTAATATCATGGTGATAATATATTTTAAGGCTTTATGTGAATCTTAAGTTATTCTGGGTCTCCAAAACATCTTGGGTATTGCAGACATAACCTGAAAGTTGCAGGGCCCTGGGGAAAGCTCCTGAAGATTTCAGTAAACTTGAGATCACTCATTTCCCTCAGTTTCTCCACTTCAAAACCAATTGCAAATACATCTAAAGTTCCTAAGCATCTCAGATTATTGCACCTAAGGTCAACATTTGACTGTCTTCCTCTTCAGCTGAGGGACAGATCTTGCCTGACACCAAGTACTTCAAACCACTCTCCTCGCCACAACTGCTGAGCAAATCAAAAAGCAAACCCTTCCCATGGTGAGCCTCAGCCACTTCCTCTTTAAAATCAGACTCCAAAATGCCTACCTGGAAAAGCAACCCTTACAAAAGCCAGTTGATTTTTTAATTTTATTACAAGGAGTCTGCAAAGTCACCACCGGGCACCACATTATCCCATAAAGATGTCAGCTTTTTAGTGATTGCAGCTCTGAAGAGAAGGCAGAAACAATAGAGCTCTGCCTTATATGTACAGTGGCTCCGTGCTGGCGACAGAGACCATTTCCCCAAATGGTCAAAAAATTGAAGCAGCTCCTCTGTGGTTTTTGAAAGAGAAGTGCTTTAAAGCACACAACCCACTGTGATCCAAAGGAAATAAAGCTTTCAGTGATACCTATGAGGCTTCCTGGAAGCAGCATCAGCATGCTGCAGCATTTATTTAGTTAATAAGGACATTTTCACAGACAGTGAGCTTCCTGCTCTGACTTTGCTACAGTGCATTTTGTGTTGACACAAACATCTCTGCAAGCTTTGGCTGCTGGTGGTTTAGAGACTCAGTCCAAACAGGGAAGAGAGTCCAGGTGCCCTGCTCCACTCTCCCTATATTCTGCATAGCGTGATTATTGCAGAGCTTCTGCTCCCTGTTCCTAATACCAAAAAAGGAGCTGAGAGGAAACAAAGCCAAACACTCCTCCCTCCAAGATCAGCTACCAGGCTGCTGTCTGGCAAGGTGATGGAGCCCATCCTGGCCACAGAAGGGGCAGAGAAGGGATGTGCCCTCCATGTTCCTGCTCCTACAGAAGGAATGTGGACCTTGGTACATGATGCCCAGGCTCCACATCCAGCCCTGCCTTTAGGCCCTTTGCCAAGCAGTCCTGGAGAAATAAGGAGGAAAGTGATTCTTATTCTGCTTCTGTACCACTTTTCCAGTTACTTAATGCTCCCAAATTTTAATACCTTGGGCAAGGGATAGGTGCTGGTAGATGGCAGCTCTGGCACAGAATTTCCTGTTGTCAAAGGCTACAAAGACTTGAAAGATGAAGAGATGTGAGCATTTCAAAACCTCACACAGCTTAGATTTAGGGAACTGCAGCTGTATTCTCTTCTGTGTCATTGTGATCACTGTAGAATTTTAATTCCATTAATGCCATCCAATCTATCATGTGTGATGCAAAATATAGCTCCTGTGTCTGCTCATATTGGCAGGTACAAGCTGAAGCAGCCAAGGTGTCAATCTCAAGCCAAAGAAATGAGGGCAACCAGCCCCACTGCTTGAGGAGCACCTTGTCCTGCCAAAGAGAAAAGCTCTGACACAGCCAAACTGCCTGTTCTCCTGGCCAGGTGGATTTCTGGGAGCTTTTGGGGGTGGGAGTGCAGCAGCCAAGCCATAAAGGGCAAGAGAAATCAGAACTGCTGCAGTAGAAGGAGGAGGTTGAAGTCATCCTATTGCTTCATTTGGAGCTGAGCAGTTCCTGCATCCCCCTGGAGCGAGCTGGGGAGAGCAGCAGTGCTGGTGAAACAATATTCCATTCTGCACTGGGAGTTATGCAAGAGCCTCCCAGTCACACGGGCAGAGTGGAGCAAAGAAAGGGCATTATTCACAGCCTGACATGGATGAACCCAGTTTAACACATGCACTTGGAAAACACTGTTCTCTCTGTTCAGTAATATTATTTCACATTCCACTCATTTTGATAACCTTTTCCTTCTCACATCTACTCTGTTGACTGCCTGGAAAGTGGAGTAATGCCTTCTCCTGAGAGCTGCCAACATGCATAACTAACAGATTTTTCTTTCAAGATACCACTGAGCCTCATTTTGCAATAAATAATTTACAAATTCATACAATAAAAAGCTAGAGGAATTTAAAAGGGAAGTCTCTCTGCTTCACTTGACAGGGAAAGAGCACTAGCGTAGGAAATTGCTTCCCAGAATTTACCTAACACTCTTAGATTGATATATCACCAATATGCCACCTTTTACTTTGACCAGAAAAGGCCAGCCTTGGAAAGGAATGTAGAAACAAGGAATTTTACTCCTCTATTTCAAACAGTAAGTCATGTCTTTGTATCCCTTTGACATGACCTCAGCTTTGGAAAAAAAATCTAGGGCAAGCCCTAATTTTATCTATGAAAGAAGTATTCTAAAATCACTTTATACAGATAAAGCAGAGATGATCCCTCTCTGTTAGAAAAACCCACATGTGGTGCTACATCTTTAACAATCTGTACATGCATTCATCTGTCAAGTGCCCTGGCAAATCCAGAAGGCAACAAAGGATCAAATCTACATGGTGAATTTGCAACTAAGAGCCAAGCAAATTACAAGACCACAGAGGTATTTTGTCCTTTGATATGCAATAGCACTTGGGGGAAATTTTCTGAGCTTGTTTATCATTTACTGTCCTCATTTCCAAGAGCATCCTTCATGCTCTCTGCCATGCAACATCCTGATGCTCAGCATACCAGAAACATGAGATCCCACAGATGTAAAGGGAAATTTATATTTCATATCTTCACAGGATTGAAGTAACTGAGAATAGAATGAAGCAGACCTCTTGAGAAGCAAAACCTACATTTTACAAGGAGACCTCAGACTAAAAAGATTTCTTACCTATAATTCACTTTCCTTTCCTGTCTCTGTAACAAAACATTTGGCATATTTTAAGCTTCACATTTTACTTTCTCCTTTGGTTGCCTTTTGCTCCTTTTTCTTTTTTTCTTTTCCCTTCCTTCAAGAAATAAACATTTTCAAATGTTCTGGCTATTTTGTGCTTGTCTGACACAAACTCAAGGAGGACAAAACTGTCCTTACACATTTTAATGTGGTGGTTCTGATCTATAATAGTGCATCTTCTGAGGAAATGTGTAACTCCAAAAGCAGAAGCTATTTAAAACACTTTCTTCCTCTTCATTGCTTCCTTAACTTACAGGTACTGGACTTGGACCAGTAGAATTTAAACTTTGCGCATCCTTCCACACATCAAATTTTGAATCAAACTGAAGAGAGAAAGTATTTCCAGACACATGTGCTGAAAACAGGACTGGATGCTTAAAATTAAGCATTAGTTCAAAGGCTTCACTGAGTGAGGATCATTGTAAAAAAGCCACAAATGACTCTGCAACCAGCCAGCAACTGAGAAATGAAAACAAAAGCCTTGTGCCATCTGCGACAAGCATGGATTCCAGGATTCTGCATCACATGAAGAACTGTCCTGCTTGAAACCTACAGCTATGAAAAACAATTCTGGTAATACTTCACTACATCCAATGACACTGGGAAATCTCTGAAGTGCTGCTCAAAGGGCAGGAAGTTTGATTCTACCTGGATCACAAGAGGGAATGAAAATGTGTGAAACTGCAAGCAGCCATCAGGCATCCCTCACAGGCCTGACTGTCACAGAACCTGGGGTATTAGTTAAAACCAAGATTGCATAAACTCCTTTAGAGCCAAATCAGCTCTGTTAAAATCAAATAACACCTAGTAAAGAAATCTGGCTCTATCTGTTTAGAGTTTTTATATAAATAAAGGTTTCTGTAAAGATCTCCCTGGGTTTAATTAACCTACAGACTGATTCGAGTAAGGCATTAAGCCTCAGAGGGTTTATCCTACCGGGAGGATTGAGGAAATAAACCTATCACATCCATGTTTACAGTCTCCACCCTCCAGCTCACCTTTTCAACATCTGCTTTTGTCACGTTGATGTCAGCATCCATCTTCTCAAAATATTGCTGTGCTCGATCAGCTTCTTTGCAATCACGCTCAAACCGCCTTTTACTCTGAGAAGAAAAACCAGAAACCTTCATTGTGGAAAGAAAAAGATACCAAAATCTACCTAAAATTACTGCCTGCCACTACAACAATCTGCTGTAACAACTGAAGGATTTTAGGGCTCTCTTGTTTACACTGGAATACATTTCCATATTAATGAACTTCAAAAAATGGAGTTACAAGAGGCACATTTTTTGTTCCATTATCGAGGCTGCTCATATTTCAGTATTCTTCCCTTTTAGCATCACTTCCACTCTTGTAGATGTAATTACTCTCTTTCAACGCTTAACCCCTTCATTTTTGTAAATGAATGAGAAAGTTACTAAGACTAATAAATTTGCAAGTAGGACTTTCAGTTATTGATAGCCCCTTTCTATCCTCTCCTGTACCTACAGCCCTACTTTTCATTTATCACATGAATGACAATCCCAATGTATTTACTTTTGGGAAGCAACACCTCAAGAGATGTCCCTGTTCAATTTATTCACACAGTATGAAGCTGTTCAACTTTCAGTGGAATATCTGAACAGGATCCTTGGGGACTCAGCAGTTTCAGCAATGCTAAGCACACTTTTCAAGTCATATCAAATGAAATGCTGTTCGTGATAGACAAAGAGCCCACAGAAGCCAAATGTTCTGTTAAAACAAACTTTTTCAGGACTACAAGCGTATTTAAGACAGAGTTTTAAAAATCCCATTTCTACAACTTTTATCCATATACCTTTCTTTTTCCAAACAAAACATTTGGAACCATCTCTTTGAAAACAATAAATGACTTAAATGTCACATCTGAGGAATTTGCCACTTACTGCTTCAAGTTGTTTCCAGCAAGTTTCAATGTGTTGTTGTGCCTTTCTGCCATCATGGAAGTGCTGTTTAGAAAAAGAGAAAGAAAACATTCTGAACAACAAAAGAACAAACATTCAAGTATGCTCAAGAAAAAGCCCAACCAGAAATCATTCTGACAGCTGTGTTCTGCAAGGCTGGCAAATTGAGCAGGTGTGTGATGACTATCTAATGTCTCAGCAGGCTGCAGATGGATATTTGCATCAATTATAGTGGTTAGTTTGACTAAGGCTAATTAATCCCTTTAGCAATTCTACCTTGTATTGTTCACTGTATCTCATAATTATTGGTTTTCCATATCATGAGATCTGAAGCACTTTTATCTGACGAGTATTTCTTTGGTGACAGACTGAACACAAGCTCTAAATTAAAATTTCTCTCTACATGAATTTACCAAGATGCACTTGATTGGCACATTCTAACAACTGATGTTTGTCCTGATTTTCATTCAGACTCCACAAAAAAAACCTCCTCTTCTTTCCTAGTTACTAGCTGTGTGTGCAAGGCCAGCTGCTCCTTCCTCTTGAGAGGTTTTTGGTGCCATGGGTCCCTCCAGAATCCCTCCCCTCCCACATGCTGGGGGTGAGTGTGTGTTCAGAGTGAGGTGTTAACTTAAGTTTTAAATTGAGATGTCAGCTAAACAACAAGGAACTCTTCTCCAGACATGCTTTTTGAAACAAGTCTCTTAATTGCAGTTGGTCTAAGTAGCAGTTCTTAGCCCTTACACAATGCTCTTTATCAAATAATCTAACCAGTGTTAGTGTTTATCCCTCTGCAGAATCTCAGAATGGTTTGGGTGGGAAGGGACCTCAAAGACCAACTTGTTCCAATCCCCTGCCATGGGTAGGGGACACCTTCCACAATCCCAGGATGTTCCAAGCCTGGATTGAACACTTCCAGGGATGGGGCAGCCACAGCTTCTCTGGGCAAGCTGTTCTTCCATATGCCTGGCTTTCCCTCAAGATAAACAATTCATTCCAGATCATTGTATAAGTCAGTGACCCAGCTCTGGGCAGGAATGTAAATGCAGACCCAGCTGACTGCTACAATAGGTTACTTCCTTCCACAAACTTTCCTGTAAAATAAATAATGAAGCAAACTGAAACAGGAGGAGAGAGGTCTTCATTTTGTATTATTTACTGGCAATTAGTTTTACTCAAATACAGGAATGGTGTCACACAGTAAACTTGAAAAATAAAGGCCAGATATTGCCAGATAATCTCACTAGAATTCATGTGCTCTCACACCCAAGCATAATCAGATTTTAGATAAATCTTAAGGAACGGTATATTGGGTTAAAAAAAGCTTACACTCCAGATCATTAATCTGCTACAAAATGCCACAGTTGTAAAAAAAGCACTACAATTGGCAGCTCCTTGGTTTCCTGCATCTTCTACTAGAGTAACTGGTATTTTCCTGTGTCAGGGGAGTGAGGGACATTTCAGAGCTGCTGTTCTGGCTCCATCACACATAACAACAAAAAGCCACAAAACTGCAGTTCTCCATCATGTCCAATAGACTCATATAGCCTTAAAAATCACAGTAATGTTCAACAAGTCTGCAAGAACAGAACAACACCAGGGCTACCCTGGGTGCTCTGGATGCTCTTTCCTGTAGTCCCAAACGCTGTCTGCTAAGGAGAGATGCTCCCCTAGAACTGAGCACAGGGACAGTCTGTCTGGATGGTGTTTATCTCCACATGAAAATTCTTAAAGCAGACAAGAGAGGCCCAGTGTCAGAAACACTTTCCATCCTGGTATGTGCCATGCTCAGCTCTGGCTCTGCTCTTGCCCTCTGAAGAGGGAGCATGTGTGGCCACTGGGCCATGGAAGGGGGAGCAGTGACAGCCTGGGACAGCAGAGACCTTCTGCAAACGCTGCCTCACCACATTGTGACATTAAAAAAACCCTTGACATCACTGTAAAACTGCTGGGTGGTGGGGAAAGGCTCCAAGTTGATTTCAGTTCCTTTTGTAGATCCCCATGTCCTTTCAACTCAGCGTGTGACAGATGCTGCCTCTTCCCTGCCAGGGGCTTCTTGTTTCAGGCTTTTGTAATTAGAGTTTAGGAAAACAGTCCCAAGGAGTAACAAAAACAATCCCAAGGAACTGCTGTAATTTAACACTACATTTTTCAACATTTTGTTAACGAGCATGAAATTCATGGAAGCTTTAACAGTAAAGCTGGAAGTAAAATGATTCTGATGCCTTCGTGTTCCACCAGCCCCCATCTGTGTGCTCCCCACTCCTCTTGCTCCAACTTGGCTGGGGTAGGGAGGGACCTGATTTGGGAGCAGCTGGTCTGTGTGAAACCCAATACTGTGAATGACCCATAAACCTCAGGAAAACACCATGCCAGGTTCATTTAACGGGAAACAATTGCGGAGAGAAGCTGGAGGATGACCTTGGAAACAAAAGTTTATCAGATAACAGGACTGCCCTCAGTGTGTATTTTTAAACCTTTGTAGTTGAATAATGTAATTTTAACAAGCCATCCCTGTCACTTCCAAATTTGCCTTCCCTGTAAGACAAACTGCAAAAGCTTCTAAAAGTACATAAAAGAAGCACTGAGCCTGAGCAGTGAGACTGCATCTAATTCAGATTTTGCTGCATTTTGATACTTTTTTTTTGAAAGTTTTCTGCACAAACAGAACTCTAAGATGTAAAATGGGAAGTGCACAAGATTATTAAATAGTGATGAATACAGGTGCATCACATCTTGAAGAGTTCAGTGAATTACTGCCTCTTTTTAGTTCAACAAATTTGGACATATACTTACATCCCCTAATTCTTGCCGTGTTGTCCCATATAGATCCTTGTTGTGAGCTAAAGCATTTCTGGTTTTGCAAATCTTTTGTCCTCAAATGGTAATTTCTGCCTTACAAAAATTCATTTTCATATACAGGAACTAAGTGGGACCTTCCAAATATCTGTATTTCTGCACTGGCCCAATTTTATGGGTAAGAAAAATCAAGGCATTATGGTCAAGTGATCTGCCTAAAGTCATACAGGAAGCCTCCAGTTTCCTCAAACCATGCACTATCTTCAACTTCTGCAAACTCATTTCCTTTACAATCCTCTTAAACAGCAAATGTCCTTTACCTTCCTCTCCTCCCCCTCCCAAACCCCAGCAAAAATAACTCTAAGCTCAACTATTCCTTGACAAGGTTTCAAGATACACATTCTGATTTAAATACATTTATTTGAACAAATTAAATAATTGGTTATTCTACACCTGAACATTTAGCAAATGGAAACATGACAAACAACTTAGCAAATCCTGTGGAAAACTAGCACTCTTAGTCACACACATTTCAGCAGCACACAATGATGTATTTAGAGTAATTGATACAATATTACTTTTTGCCCCCACAAATTAATGCTCCAAATCAGGCTGCTTAAAAAAAAAAAAAATCAGAATATGAGCAAGATATTCAATTAATAAATCACACCTCAAGTGTGCCAGTGAGACATTAGCAGCAGTGTTGGTGGCTCACATGCCATCATTTCCTCCAGACTTTTCACCCATATCCACAGAATTCTAAAAACACATTAGAAACACAGTAAAGTGAAAAGTTTGGGCTTATCAGTGTCCATTAAGTCAACCTCCCCTAAATCACCTTCAAGTCTATACTTTGCAGTTGTCAGCTGGCAAACACTGTGCCAACTTTAAGATTTCCCTGAACAATATTTTATTGTAATATTAAACCAACTAAATGGCTTTAAACACAGCAGCACTGCCCAAGCTCAATCCACATGTGACCACAACTGTCCCTTTTCCCTGTGTTAAAACCCTGTGTTGTGTCCTGGAGTGCTCTGAACAATCCACAATGGTCATGTTTTCACTGGACAACCCCATCCATTCCAGCCCACAGGATAAACACAATAATGCAGGTTTTAGGTGATCTCATGAGAGTTCACAGAATCAGTTTGGAGAAGATCTCCAAGATTGAGTTCAACTTGTGACCAAGCACCACTATTTCAACCAGACCTCAGTGCCATGTGCAGTCTTTTCTTAAACACTTGCAAGGATGGTGACTCCACCACCTCCCTGGGCAATCCAATCCAATCTTTCCCATGACAGAAATTCTTCCTAGAATTCCAAAATTCAGTTGTTAAGATTTGAGATATTTTTATCAGAGTATTAAGTTGCTCATGTGAGGACTGTGGATTAACTCAACTTTTTAAAAGCTTTTGTTATACTCAAAAAGCTCGCAGCTCAAGGAATGAGCTTTTCCCCTTGCAAATCCAGCCACCAGGATCGGTGTGCTCTCATTAGGATGCTGCCTGTGTCTGGAACAGCTGGGGAGCAATCCTGACTGCTGTGCAATCAAAGACAAACCTCTCATTGACTTTTGTTGGGCTCAGATTTCACCCGTGTTGATGAAAACCCCGGGAGCAGCGAGCGAGGGACCCACAATGCAGAGCCTGTTCCTGCCAACGCTGCCACAATTAGGAGCAGCGGGATATTTTTGCAAAACTTCCTTGGTATGCACGAGGGTTTACACAGCCCCAGAGCTCACCCAGCAGACAACAACAGCTTGTTAGAAGATGCATCCTATCTTTTTCCTGACCTTTTGAGAGAAGCAGGAGAAAAGATGTTGCTAAAAGCATCTAAAGAAGGACAACACATTCCAGTATTTTTGCTGAGGAGTTCCTGGGCAGTTTGAAATGAAGGAATTTCCTGAATTACGTAGATTACACCAACATGACAACAGGGCTGCTTAGGCTCTGTCTAAACTGATGCTACTAAACCTTTTAAAAAAAGGCTGTAATAAGTCAGCCTTGTTTTTTCTAAACAAACAGGAGTTGATTACATGGTTGAACTGAGGACTTGTACATCTACAGTATGTTTGTATAAGAAATAATCACAAAAACTGCCTCAATTTATATGCATAGCATATGGTTCATTTGACAACATCCTTTTCAAGAATTTTCAAATAATGTATCTAAGGCAAGGGTGCTTCATTCTCATTTCCATTTACATATTGAGATAATACAACAGACTGACAAAATAGTTACCTTTGGCTTCTGTAACAAGTACTCCCAGTTCACACTGATAATAAATATAAACACAGTACTTCATCCTCCAATTCAAACTCTTATCTCCATTTTTGTTACAAGTGATTTCTAAAATAATGGCTAGTGATTAAAGCACACCAGAGACGGAAATAAGAGAACACTATTTTTTGCCTCAATTTTCTCAGCAACATTTGCAAAAAGCCTTGTCAAATGTTTTTTTTCCTGGCTGCAAACACAGGGAACAGTCTCCTCTAAAGGAATCTTTGTTTCCAAAAATAGCAACGTGTTCTTGAGGTCTTATCTCTCCCAGTTGTAGTAAGAGGAGCATAAGACAGTCCTGTGAATGTTGACATAAAATTCATGACCATTTTAACACATATTCATTAGCTACTTAATATTGGTGCATAACCCTGTTCTCCTTTGTAATATCCATAGGAACATTATTCTTAACATGTAATTATCAACTTGGTCAAGCCTGGAACAAGTTATACAAATATCTGTTCAAGGCTGAATTTAATTTGATTGAACTATCTGCTCCTGGAGTGGTGCAGAGAAATTCCATTTAATAAGCACTATGGACCAAAGCTTCCCAGGCTTCAAACTCCAGATCAGCTGCACAACCTGAAATAGCTGCCCCTGTTGTTACTGAGCTGTAACAAAATGATGGATGGGGTTTGGAGCAACCTGGACCAGTGGAAGGTGTCCCTGCCCTGGTCAGGGAGTTGGAATGAGATCATCTTTAAGGTCCCTTCCAAACCAAACCATTCTGTGACTCCCTGGTGATTGGCACAAACCTAAAAGACACTGTGTAATATTTATGGTAACTTGTCATTTTTATGTCATATGTTATGTATGACAGATAAAGTCTTTATATTGGGAATTGAAACTTAGAACTTCTTCTCAGGTACAGAGACAATCCTGCAGGTTCCAGCACAGCTCCATGGCAGCAGAGCTAAGGGGTCCTCAGGAACACTCTGCTGCACTGGCCAGCAGACCCTGGAATCAGTGAGCACACAGGTGTGACAGACTGTTTGGAGAACATGTACCCTCCTCCAACCCATCCCTAGGGACTAATCTTGTCCTTAAAAGCTCAGCTGTGCCCAAGTGCTCCACAACAGCAAACCCAGGGCTTATCAAATGGAAATTCATCATTACTACTAAAAACTGTGGTGTGAAAAGTTGATTGTGGTTTTATATCCTTCAATTAATTTGAGGAACATGCTGCTCTAGCTTCCACCTCTTCTCATTCCCAGCCTTGTTACCAAGCTCTCCTTCCACTGATCCACAGTTAAAAGCTGTCATTTCAAATGGTCTGTGACATTCCTGTGTAAGACCTGCACTACAAAAACTAGAAGATGTACAAGTCAGTGCTTCAATATGCAAGGAAATACTTTTAGCTGTTTCCATGTACCCTTCACGCACACATCCACCTACATGGAAGTATCAAGACCTGCATCAGATACATAAAATATTAAATGTCAGCTAAAATGCCAGCTGAACGTGCCCATGTGTGCCACAGGCTTGGATGAACACCATTCTCCACAGTTAACATATGCACTACTCATCTGGCTTTATTGTTGCTCTTTCTTTTCAGGCCAATCTCTGTGGCTGCACAGGCAGAACACAAAGGGAAAAATACATCCATGGCCAATGCTCAACCCCCTCACCCTCAGGCATCTCTCAGTCATGCACTGAGCAGGAAATGCTGCTGTTCATAGAAGGCATCTCTCATCTTGTCCCTCCAAAGGGCTCTTGCTGTGCAGAGCAATATTCAGGTTAATTCATAGAAAATGGAACCACATTTGTTAGTAAACAGATCTTGTTTTCCCAATCTGATTCCTTCACGTGGTAAACAGAAGCCAATTTATTTATTTGGACTATCATTTCATAGCTCAATGTACCCATTCAAAACTGGGAAGAGCATGATATGAAGTTCAATGGTCTCAACTTTGAATCCTGATAAATACAAAGGTCACGTTATACCTTTCAGTTGGATGGGATATTAGTATTAGTTTCCCACCCAAAAATGCTTTGGAAACTTCCAGAGTAAGCACTTGCTTTTTCCCCTCATGGAACAGTCCTTCACAGCACCATCCCATGGTAACACACCAAAATTTAACACAGCTTCATTGCATTTACCATCCATAATTGGTGAAAACCAGCAAACACTCCAAAAGAACACATAGAATTTATTATGTTCTTTCCTAAATAATCTTCTGCATTTTCCTAAATAATAATTTGCATTCTTAATTTTTTTTTAAAATAATTATCACTTAACATTCTACTGGTACAATTTAACTTAAAATACAGATGAAATACTTTGCAAGAAAGAGGATATATATTTAGAGTAGGACTGTTGTGCAGTGTATTTATCAAGCACAACATAATCTCCCATAAATAACTTCATATTTAGATTAAAACTAAGACCTTCACTCCATTCATAGGGCAGTGAGCTGGAAGTGGGTTAATCACAAAACAAGAGCTGGGGAAAGCTTGGTTTACATTGCATCAGTTTGAAGTTTGGCAGATCACTTCCTTTCACTGTCACTCTTTTCCTTCTCCTACCCCTCACTTGGCCATTGGTTTATCACTTCTGGAAGGCAGCAGTGTCTGTCTGTGCCCCTGGAGCACAGCTGTGCTCCAAACACACACAGACCTTGAGGCACATCCAAAATGCAACATGGAAAAATCCATTGTGCTCCTGACAGGGCCGTGTGCTGCCATCCTGCCTCAAGCCTGCTCCACACCAGGAGAAATCCTCTGGAAAACCACAGGACTATTTGCAGAACAGTGCACTATTCAGAATGAGTGAATGTGACAGAATTCCTCCAATTATTTACTTTTCATCAACACCTGAGAGCTAACAAGAAACAGAAAGTCCTCTGACAGGCACCCCCAGGATGAATGCACACAAGGAGGGTGCACATGCTCCACCATAAAGAACCAGACCTGTTTTGCCCCCATGGTACCCATAAGGATTCATTCATTCCCTGTTCCCCATCTATCCCTGCACAAAATGGAATGTATTGACACCAGGTAAATTCTCTCCCAACCACAGAATCCCAGTGCTGCACCAGTTCAGTCTGTAGCAAAGCCCTCGGCTTCTACTTGACTTTCATGCTCAATTGTATGGAGCCAGTCCAGCCCCAAGGGGAGGTGGAGGTAGAGGTGAGAGCAGCAGCTGTAATAAGAGGGATAGTTCACGACTCCCAAACACATTTTTAGCACAGCTTCTGCCAGAGCAGGCCATGAGTCAGATCTAGTTTGTGACCAGAGATCTAAATCAGAATGGCCCCAGGAAATAATTCTTGAATTTCTATCCAAATTACAAAATTGAAGGGTTTCCTCAGCCAGAGCTGGATCTATAAATCAAGCTATGCCCTGTGAAACATTAAGGAAAAAAATAAGCCAACAAACAGAAATTTTCCATGGTTGGCTCAGGACATTTCCAACTTTGAAGTGTATTACATGTCAGTGCTTGTGAAGTAAAGTCCAAACATTCCTCTTGATGTGACAGGACCACCACCTTTCCTTTTGTCAAAGATGGACAAGATTAAGACCCCAATTTTGTAATACTGCAGGTCCTCTAGCTCAAACTTGACACCTTCGAGGGCTACCCCCAAAGTAAGGCTTTGATGACACTGGGTGACATGAAGCATGACTGCAGAAGCAAATTCTTGTCCTGAACCACTCAGAGAAGATTCCCACCTCATTTGTGTACTTGGTGACATCTTCCCACAGCAAAGGGGAATCCAGTCACAGGCATCTAACCTCAATAACCTCAAGAGGAATATGGATGGGGCATGCCCTTCACACTACACAGAACTGAAATTTGAGCTTTTAAGCAGCTAACAAGGACCCTGAGGATGAGAATTTCTTCTGGGAGACCATGGACACAGTAAGATCAAGAGAATACAAGAAGTTCAAGTGAGGAACTGCACTATAAAGAGTTTCACTTCACTGGGCAGCTGGGAAGAACTGAAAACACAAGGAGTTCTCTCTCTCACTGCATGAAAAACAAGCAGGGCGTGTACCTGACTTCAGTGACTAAGGGCAAAACAGCTCATTTGGTACAGTGACAACATTGAGAGTAATCCTATGGAAGAGGAATGTGCAATATGATAAAGTCATTGATTCACCTTTGTTGCTAAAAGTATTCAAGTTTCACACAAGGAGCTGTTGCCTGATTTTTTGTAACCACTTTTTGTCAAACTACCACATGGTCAAAAGCCATCATGCAACAAAGCACAGGATCTGATAAAATGTAAAGGTAATGCAGAAATCTCCCAAGCTCTGAATCAGACCAGAGGACAAAGGAGGTACCTGTCTTTTGAACAATAGCTCCAAACCACTGACCTTGCACATCATCCCACTTGTCCAACCTGCACACTTGTCCTGCCTGGTTTTGATTAGTTGCTTCTTTCCTTATTTTCACCAATAGAAACTATCTTTTATAGAGAAAACATGACATAGGCAGCCATCAAGCACACCTTTCAGGGAGCCAAACAAACCCAACATATATACAATTTGCATGTCAAATGAATTTCATCCAGCATAAAACCAATGCAAGGCATGATACAGTATCAGTTCTACACCACTTACAGGCCAGGGGCTTGCACTTATCAAGGAAAACCCAAGAAGTGATTTGCTACTGTGTGACCCTGATCATCTGCTGGTGTAATTCCACTTGAATCAATAGAGCTAAATGAGCATGAAAACAGAGCAGGCACCAGCTCCCACATGTTTAAAGATCACCAGCCACACTCACTGCCCACAACTCCCGCATACACTCTTGTGCATCAGAGGTTGTATTTAGAGAAGTGTTTTAGAATATGGATTTAGAGATATTTGAAAAAATTCTTCCCTGTGGAGGTGTTGAGGCCCTGACTCAGGTTGCCCAGAGATGCTGGAGCTGCCCCATCCCTGGAAGTGCCCAGGGCCAGGTTGGCCAGGGCTTTGTGCAGGCTGGTCAAGTTATCCCTGCCCATGGCAGGGGAACAATGAGATGAGATCTAAGGTCCCTTCCGACCCCATTCTGATTTGCCTGACCACTTTCTGCTGGACTTGAGTTTATCTTTCACACATTTATAGTTATGATACCTCTGTGTATCATTTCCATCTTCCAGGTGGGAAAGTACAACCAAAAGAGCAAAGGTGCTTATCTACCACAGCCATGCTGAAATCATTAGAAATTTGTGCCATTTTACAGGTATTTGGACACTTGAATGACTTAATTCAAGACTCAGTGGACAAGAATGCGGGTCTCCCAGCTCCTACACACAGACCCAGCCCCAGGAGTGGCTCATCCAAATGATTCTTTGGATCTGAAGCACAGCAGTTGATGTCGAACAAGCAGCAGGAACGAGAACTCTAGCAACAAAATTTCTGGAAATACCAAGTCATTCATTAATTGATATAATAAAAGGTTTTGCCTAAGCTGCAGCTCTGTGATATTTACAAAACAACCACCCTCCCCTCTTGCAGATCTCAGCAGGATCAATGCTTTTACAGGATGAAGTGAGGCTAGGTATGAAAAATGCCTGAGGGCGGGAACAGTTTCCTTTTCAACACTGTTTTCTCATAAATGAGAAATCTACAGGAACCAGACATGGATTCCTAATTCATATAAGCTTCTATTTATGTTGCAAGAACAAAACAAATGTGACTGACAACTGTTTTCTGTTAAAGGCCAGTAATTATCAGCAACAGCAGGATGCTTTTTGTTTTCTTTTTGCTGTTCTCATGTTCTTATCACTAGATCAATATTAAACTAATTTTTCTGTCATTCACCCATTACTTCTATGAGCCATATTTACTAGAAAATTTACAAACAAAACAAAAAATCTATAGTTACTGCTCAAATTCTTTACAAGAAATATTGCAAGCCCTCTTCCATGGTACTTAAAATGTCTAATAGATATTCCAATCAATTTATATGCCCACGTAATTGAAAAAAAATGGTAAAAACATTAGAGCTGACAGAAGAATGCCACACTAGAATGTTGTTTTTTCTTTTTTTCTCCTTTTTGCCCAGATCCACACTAGATTCAAGGTCCCACAGGGGCTGAGAAAATATTCTCATCACAGCTATATGTAAAACATCCTTTATGCTGCCCCTGAAAGATTACACACCATTCTGCAGAGTCAAGGTATGTCTATGTATTCTTTTCCTCTGTTGACAGAATTATCATTCTAATGCTATACTTAGGAAAAGGTGGTGATTTCCAGAGCTCTGATCCCAGACAGCACCTCAACACATGCTTAGTGTTTAGTGGGACTATATATAAATGTATGAGTTCTGCAGGAGTATTTTTGCACTTTCCAAAATAGACCAACAGTTTGGAAATGAAATGTAATGCCATGATGTTCCCTTTGCACTTTGCTTAGTCATTTTATGCTCTGTGAGTATTTGTAGTGCTTAGAATCCATCTTCTATGCTCACACATACAGGAGATAAAAGGATTCAAGGCGAAGAAGGAAATCACATCTTAACTAACCATTTTTCAGAGCTGGTGATGTGCAAATTAATCAGTTTTGAACATTCACTGTAGCAGGCACATAGGTCCCTAAAGTACCAGCTGAAACAGAGCACTAACATAAAGCTATTAATTCTATCAGTCTTGAAGGACAACAGGTTGAAAACCACATTCCCCACCTTCACCAAACAAGAAAAACCCCCCTATTTCTTATTAGAATAACTTTTTTTTACATAGTCCCATTCACCAGATCTGGCTGTAAAGGATAAAAATATGAATCAAAATCCAAATAATTCTCTCAATCAACCTCAGCACTGCAGTTCCTCTGTTTATTTCAAGCTACACACAGCACTGCTGGACTCTTCCTTAAGCAAGCTTTTGGCTAACAGAGCCTTAAGCACAGATGGATCCCTGACCTTATTTAGCAGGGATTCTCCTGCAGGCATTGCTGTCTGATTTTATAACGTTTGATTCAAACGGTTCAGCGACTTGGCCAGGCCACATAACCCACTTCTTTAATGCTTGGTTCATTAGCACAGCTCATCTTTATTAACTACAAATAAATCTCACTTAACATTGAACTCCACTACCACTAATTAGCTGTCTTAGATAGCAATTCATTGTGAATAATAAATAAAAAAGGATTGATTACCGATTTCCTCTCCTGTTTCAGCTCCTGCACGTAGCGTGTTAACTCTCCAGTGATCAGAGAGGTCATGTTCTCTGAAATGACCTCGTGCTGTCCAGCATAGTCATTCATTTCATTTAAAGTGGCTAGGAAGGCTCTAGTTGATGTGTACCTGCAAAGGACAGAAGTGCATTTTGCTTTAGTCCCTTTCTTTTCAGAGACACTGCAAAGGGAGGTGGGATCCTGCTTAAGCACTCAGCATTGCTATGAATTAGCACAGATTCACTGGAAGGAATTTCTCCAAAGGAAGCCTATCCCACACACTGACAGTTCTCTGATAAAACTATCTCAATTCAGACAGTTTGACACTGGCTCTTAAAATATCACCACTTTAGAGTGCCAGGTTCTTTATCAGCACAGCTCTGGGGCTTCAGTTCTCTAATCTCTATTCACCAAACATTTCTAGTTACACTCTCTCAAGTCCTACAGTTCAGTGCACAGGGTCATCAGTATGTCCTACCTGGCAAAATCCTGTCTAAGCAAGCAAAATTTTGGCCAGCAAAGCCTAGAAAAGAAAGTTTTTCATAGTGTAAATTTGATTTAAATCAGATATAGTTTATAAAGTTTTCAAATAAGTAGCGAGTTTACCAACCAAGTGTTCATTGTCTACCCATATTTTTTAGTATCTTCCATCATAAGGTTTATTTTTCATACCAGATAATCTGCTATACAGCATTCCATGTATTATTGAAAAGAAGAAACATCTGTACACACAAATTTTGAAACAGCAGATTATGTCACTGGTATATTCAGCCCAGTGCCAACAGAGCTTCATTTAAATAGCCCAGCTGGCTGTGCTGGGCAGCTGGAAGCCAGCAGCAAGACACTACAACATACTAGAAAAACTATTATTGTTGTTATTATTACTCTAAAAGAGTAGTGGCCTGCACGGATAACATTACCTAAAACTGAAAAATCAAAGCAAAGATTGAGATATTTAGAGGAGTGATAAAAGTAGAGATGAAAAAGGCATCAGATGAAATTAAAAACAAGAGAAACTAAAAAAGGGACTAAAAATATAATCCAATACAAACAGAAACATCTACAGTCAAGATGCGAAATGAGAGAAATCCCAGTTGCAAAAAAATCCTAAATATAAAAGGCATAGAACTAGAGACTGACAATGAGCTTGAAAAAGCTGATTTTTAGCCAGGTTGTCTCCAAGCAGCATCTGAGGCACCCAAAGGTCATATGACAAATCCCCAGACATTGTTTTGAGACATGAAATAACTACACTGAGGTGAACACTGTATTAATAAAGGGCAAAGGATACGCAGGATTTTCTGTGCCACATCACATAGAATCATTTAACTCTGATAGCCTTTTTTCAGCAATGAAGGATGTGTCAAAATTCATTGTGATAAACTCAAAATACCCATTTATGGTAGAGCTATCCAAAGGCAGATTTATTCCTAATCCTGGGCACTGACCAAAACAGCCACTGTACTGGTAACATAATCTTCCTTGTGTAAATACCAGTATCTCAGGAAACAATAGCATAAATAACTGATTCCCAAACAATGTTACTAAAAATAAATTAAAAAGCAAGCAAAAAGGCTGTTATCTCTGTTACACAAGCCACTGGAGTAGCTGTATAGAGCAGCTGGGGGGGCTGACCCAAAAATCTGTATTAATATAATCATCCAGCTGGACCCATATCCAAGCTCTTTTGAAACATGTCAAATTTTAAAGTCAATGGTTTGAGGCTGCTGCTGGGCTCTCCAGAGGCTGAGCAGCCTCCTGAAACACCAGGCTGAGGGTCAGCCCCTGCCATGCCTTCCTTCAGAGCTGCATTACAAAACACAGACATTGAGAAACTCCAGGGTCACAGTGCTCTAAGGGTAAAAGTTCTAGCTTTAGAGTCTGCTGGGAAGCACATCTTCTAGAAAGTTCTCCTTCTTAAAGAATATCTTTATTCATCCCAAAGGCAGGAGTGTTCTTAGGGACCTGTGGTGTCTCAGAGAAGGAGCTGAGCTCTCTGCTGCTGCCTGCAAGCAGAACATCAACCCCCTGCCATGGGGACACAGGAGTGAGCAGGTGAATCAAAAGCAGACAGGTGAGGCTGTGCCACATCCTTCAAGAGCAGCAAGCCTGGGGATACTGGGAGTACAAACCTCATCCTCCACTCTGCTCTGCAGGAGCCACTGCAGTGTTAGAACATAACCCCTTTTGTAAGTTACTAATCTGTGTTGTCAGCCTGTTTGAGTAATTTAATACTTACACAGAGTGCTTGGGTTTCATGCTAAAATTAACAACTGTCTGCTCCTGCTGAAAGCAGATATGAATTTGGTCATTCACTTCAAAGAGCCAGAATCAGTCTGGCTTGAAGGTTTTAAGGCACATTAAAAAAACTAATGAAACAAAAACCCCAACACAGGCATCCAGAAACTGCAACATAAGGGAACTGAGAAGTTACAGGCCAAATCCACTCCTTAGAATCCACCACATAAGTCTGTTTCTGCATCTGTGACGTCTGTATTCTTACACTTGACTTTAAAATCTTGGGTTTACAAAGTAAATTCTAGGTGATGACCCAAACTTTTCCATTCCTCCATCAGGTCATGCTCACCCAGAAGGGGATCATGAACATACCTGTATTCTTCCTCCTCCTTGGAGTTCTTCTTGGGTTGGTATTTCTTTGAAAGATTCCTAAAATTAAAAATACAGAAATATAAAATTTTAAAATATCCCTTGAAGCTTACTGATGATCTTTAGATGCACACACATTATGTGAGGCTGGAGTTTTTGTCTGCAGTGAGCAGACACTTTCCTGAAGCAATCAGGCTCTAAAACAGGCTGCACAGTGCTCCAGTCTGTAACTACAACAAAGTAGCAGATTCTGAACCCAAGAGGTTGCTGAATTAAGGTCATGAAGTCAATACACCAGGGCTGTGGCTCTGCTGATGCACAGAACTCCTTCACCTGATCTAGAGGAGAGATTCTTTTAGAGTAGGAGTCATCCCAGGAAAGGGAGATCTGAAGCAGCAGATGACACCCTTAGCCAGGCAGGTTTGCCTGACTTTAGCAGGATGATTAGAAGGCAAAAAAACCTTCATAAAGCTGTGGGAAGCTGCCCTGAGATAGCAAAAAGGAGATAATTTTGTGATTATCAACTAATGCTGGGGGAAGTGTGACATTTGATTATCCTAATTAGCACAGATGATTGCATCTCATTATCCCCCAGCCAACTACTGTTTTAATTTTAAAACACCAATATGCCCTTGGAGTGATTGTATCTCAAATAAGAAACCTGAACATTGCTGTGAGCACATCTGACAGTAATTGTATGGTTTTCATTGCCTCACAAGCTTCTCATCAGCAGCAAATCCAGGGATTTGTGGAGGTGTGCTGCCCACCTGCCCCTCAGTGCACCTTTGTGGTATCAGCATGAGGATGCACAGGGCACTGCAGCACAGTACACCCTTTAACCAGAGCACACCATACAGCTGACCAATCTCACAGAGCTATTTTGAGGCATTTCCAGCACTCCTCTGTCCTAAACTGAGCCCTATTACTCTGTTCCCTCTGGCAGCCTCTCACCCTATTGTGAAAGGGAAGCCATTTGGTTCAGTTTTACAAGGTTGTTTCAGCGATGAAGAACAGCACACAAGGAGTATTGATGGAATTGTAGTCCGAAGGAGGACTCAGTTTTATCAACTTATCCATGCCAAACCCTTTGGAGAAGTCCCAGAATACATCAAGTTGTAAAGAAACTGCTTTTTCAGAGGTGTAACCCATTCCCTGCTGATGCTGATTTTACTGCTGACTTGGAGACAGCAGGGCCCCCCATCTCACATTTCTTATTCCTTTTGTTCTCCTTGAGGAATTAAGGAGCATCTGCCCCAAAAGAGGAGTAGCCAGAATGCTGGCAAATTTGCACAGACAAACATGTGTTCCTCAAAATTTAAGTATCTTGACTGGAAGGGATCCAAATGAGTATCTCCCTCTCAGTCTGTGCCTTCTCTCCAAGAATATGCTCTGAAAAAATGAACTTCTCTAGTTCTGCAGCTTCCACCAAACACCAGCATGGGAAGAACTCTGCAAACTGTTCTGCATGATGGAAATAAATCTTGCAGCACCCTTTGTATGCCATGGGAATGCCTCCTTTCGTGCACCAGCTGGAAGGGAAAAGGAAAAACCACAAGAAAACAAGCACAGAAGGCTACAGTAATAAGGCATTTTCACACAGTCAAAACTCCATCTCCCTTCACTGTCACTCTGCCCAATTAATTCTGACACACACAGCAACTGGCTTCCTGTGAATCTTTAAAGGTGCAGAAATGCTACAGAGCTGAGGCAAAAAAAAAATCCCCAAAAAACTCCACAATCTGCTTTCACAGACAAAAACCACTTACCAAGGATTAGCATCTGGGTTAAACACTTCATTATCTTCTATGCAATTTACACAACACACAAACTGAGTCTATATGTTGAAGTACTCTATTTTTTTTTTTTTCCTTTTCTAAAATCAGATGATGGGGTTCAACCAGGTTCACACAAAAACCCCCACAGGTGATAATGAACCCAGAATTATTGCTGGAGTTCATCATGCCCTGGTGCAGTGTCACACCAGCACTGCCCAGGCTCAGGAAGCAGTGACAGTGGCACCTTCAGTGCTAACAGTGATTGGAGAGAGAGCTGACACATAATAAAGACCAGCAGTAAAACACCAGCTCTAGAAAGATTCTGTGCCACCCTGAGCACTCGCCCCTATGAGTGTTTCTATTTGCCTTTCACTCTGCTTCATTTTTTCTGCCTTTCCAGCTTATTTCTCTGCTCCCTTATTTCAACCTGGGTGACAAATGCGAGAGAAAGAGATGTCAGACATCAGGGGTTCTGGTTCTCAGATTATCCTGACACCTGAAGCATTTCTTCCAACAGATTTTCCTCGAGGCTATCTATCCATCATCACATTAGGCAAGGGTTTTGACACCCTTTGTGATGCTCTGAGTGCATGTGTTGCAAGGGAAGAGACAAGGACACACCACCTCAGCACTGGGAGCACAGCATCCAACACATCAGTGTTCCATGGAAGTTAAAATACTTAAAATAAGCATTCTACCATCATTTCTACATCCCTTCCCTCCCAGCCTACCTTAATGATGCAATAAATATAACATAAAACAATTAAGAATATAACCATATCAGATCTGAAATGGGCTCTCAAACCACCAGGCTAATTGTAAATGGCATGTAAGTCTAACCTAAAATATTAAATATATATTTGAAGAATCATAAAGAGGAAAAAAATAAACATTTTTAAACAGAAGAAAATTTAACTTCAATAGATGACCAGGCTGAGATGTAGGTAGTCAGAGAGGAGAAAGAGCTAGTTAGGGACAGAAGGAAATAAATTTCAGCAGCTTTACTTACACTATAAACAAAATAGAGTTACATCCACAGGAGTACCTTGAGTTAGCCTGCCCCTTTGTAATAGAATTTTCTGCATGTTATGACATGCAGTGATGTGATGCAGCCCTTTTACATCAAATGGATCTGGTACAAAAAAGGTTTGCACCAGGCTTAAGGACACTTATTTAATAAAAGCAGATGCATGATTTATTTTTCTTTTTTTAATGTCTAGCACTGTTTTACCTCAGCACTTGACAAGTCTACATTTTTGGTTTCTTTCTTTTATACTTCTAAGGTGCCTGCAAGCAGCCCTGTGTTTAAGAGCTCCTTGGGGACAGACGTATTTGTCCCCAAACCATAAAAAATACAGAGGTAAGAAACAAACTGACCATATTTTTTTTGTGAAGTCTAGGACAGAATAAGAAATAAAGCTCAGGAATTCACAGTTTTTACACGGTCACAGGTAAAACAGTCTTTCACTTTTGTTTACATGTTCTTTGTGTATTTATTTTAATAACTAAGCTCTTTATACCTGGAATTTGTCATCCTGAATACTCCAGTGAGTCTAGTGTAGGATTGTGCCTAAGACAGGCCAGCTCACCCAGATACTCTGCTGGGCTTTCCCAGTCCAGTCACATTCTCTTTGTTCCAGCTCATTTTGCCTCTGTAATTCAATCTCTGCTCCTCTCCATAGGATGTGAGCAATTTGTTCCTGCACGAGTCATTTTCTATTTCCTGCTTGTCTGTAGTAGAAACCCTGGGGAACCCTCCTGGCATTCCCCTGGGACAGCACACAATCATCAAGGTGGGGATTTATCTACTATCAGCTCCTCAATAATCACAGGCCACTGTGCATCTCAAATCCACTCAAACACAAGCAAATTCTGGGTGATTTTTTTTTAATAGACACTGTGTTAGATACACAGATCAACTGAAACCTCAGTTCCCATCTCTTTAAAATCTGAGAAGATGGAAGGCGTTCCCAAGATTTATTATCACCATCCAAATAAAAGGTGAGTTCACTGGAGCAGTTCACTGCTCTCCTCTTCCCATTTAACTCCAGCCCTTCCAGTTTAGCACTGGTCACTGGTGGCTGCCAATAATGTTGTTCCACAGGCAGAAGCAGGACAGACCCCCCATGTGCTTCACTCCCTTCTAACCTCCATCACTTCTCAGTTTTTTCTGCCTTACTGGGAAATGCAAGGTGATATCTACTCCTGTGGGAGGGTTCTTAGCACTTTTTCCCTTCTGACCTCAAGGAAGATTTGTTTTCTGTAGCTGGTTCGCACACACTCATCTCTGTGTACAATCAAACCAGGCATGGACATGTAGAAAGTACCCAGCAGGAATTATTTGAGATTAATTCACAAAGATCTCTGCTCTGATCCAGAGACACCTCAAAAGATTACAAAACTGTAATTCAAATCTCAGGCTGTAACCTTCTTAACTACATAGGAAAAATTACCAAGGGCTGGGGCTGACTTTCTGACCTGCAGTTCCTCCCCTTGGCCATTTCAGAAGGGCCTGTCTTAGGAAAAGAAAACCTAAACATCGCCTAACAAATGATCATTATTCTGTTGAATTCCTAAACCCTTCAGCATTTTTGCACAGCAGCCCCAATCTCATGGAAAACATTACAGTGCTGTCCTCAAAGCCTGAGCCATTAATCATGCATAAACTGTGAGTAAGCCTTAGTGTGCTGCTGAGCCACTTCAACAACCTCTCTTTTTGCAAAACATATGATTACTAGCAGATATAATACAACAGGATCTTAAATTAACTTTTACTTTCCAATCTCTAAATTAAAGATACTTTCTAAAAGCCATTATTATAAACAAAATCACCACTGACACAGCAAATTTAGGGTTGATTACAGGCTCTGAGGAGATGCAACTCAAAGTCCAGAATTTTACATATCGACTTACCTAAGCTGCTTTGCATAGCTGAGTTCAATCTCTGTTCTTTCTTTTACAAACTTGATGTACTTTTCCAGAACATCAATACCCCACTGCGTGTGTTTTTCTAAGTTGTCAAACTGGTCCTGCAATGAATCAAATAAAAAAAAAAAAAAAAAAAAAAAAAGAAGAAAATAATAGTTTAGTCTCAAATAGTTTAGTCTTCAAAAGAATTGAACACAGAGACAACTAAAATTGATTTACAAAGGGAGTATCACCATACAGAAAATATTGTTAATATTTTCCATTACCAGTTAGATGCTTTTATAGTGAGACAGGTTTTTAATCAACAGAAATCTGTATTTTAACATGAGCCCAATTCAATAACATTCTTTATTATTAATTTCTGAATCAGTTTCATTCCATAAATACTGGCAATTCTATTAAATACCATCTTCTAATATAAAAACATACTTAAACGTAGGATAAGAAATAGATACTCATGATATTTTGTTTTACTCTGAAGAACTAAAGGAAGTTCCATGAATTTGGACTCCTAATTAATAATTCTGATTTTCATATGAAAATTGTAGATTTAAAGCCCAGCTTTGTCAGTGCTATGAATTTAAAATGTTATTTAGAACAGTTAATCTTTTTACAGAGCAGACTTCAATTCCTCTGTAGCCTTTTTCATTCTGAAACAGATGACACGATGCCTCCCAAAATGACATAAGCTATGTTTTCTGAAAGATTTCTTGTCCACCTCCATTTATATACAGATATTACTTTGTTCTTCAAATATTGTTGCCCTCAAAAACAATCACAGATGTTTTCAATAAAATCAAGAACATTCCACAAGTCATTTTGGGATTTGCAAATGCCAAGAGAAATTAAGCAATTCTAAATCCAAATTAATTATCCAAGCCAGTTTATTACTATCTGCAGATTTCAATTATAATCACCTTATTATTTAAAATTTGATTACTTCAACAACACTCAAATTCCACAATCATTCCACATAGCTCTGCAGAAGTTACTGCTTCTACAATACTCAAAATATAATTTTTAAAGTGTAAAATATTGAATACTTTATCTGACAGACATACAATATAAAATAAGCAAGGTCTTTAATATCAGCCTAAGTTTTTTGGCATCAGGTTCCATTAGGGTTTACAAGGAAAATAGAGAGTAAGTTTGTACAATCTACAAATTAGATTGACCATGTTTAATAAAAAACAACACACAGCACTAGGTTTAGGTAGAATGATGAGCTGCCACTACCCAAGATTCTGACACAAGTGATGGTTCTCTACAAAATATTTGGCCCTGTGACTCATTTTGCAGAGCTATCACTGAGTTACAAAATCCAGACAGGCCCATTCCCTTTAGACATAGAGCAGAAAAAGAACTTAAAGCTACAACAAAGCCTGGTTTGTGAATATGTTGTTTTTATCAAATACCATTTTCTGCTCTGTAGCACATCTGGCTGTGACAGTGAGTGACACTGGTGGCAGGAGGGACTCTGCAGCATTGCACACAGTCATGTACACAGGAGCTAACAAAGAAAATAAACCTGCTAATAAAACTGCTTAACTGTAATTTGAAGGGGAGAAATAAGAACCAATTTGCAAAACACCATCAAGAAGCAAGTTAACCACAGGTGAGACAGGTGGAATAGGACCCATGGGGTTTGGGCATTGCGTGTTTGCTCTGGTTTAACATCAGGTATTATTTCAAAGCGAGTCAGCCAAACCAGACTAGGTTTCAACTTAGGTTATGTCAGTTTGTGTCAATTAAGAAGGCACTGGGGGCAGAAGAGCAAAAAGGTAATAGTATAAAGTTACAAAAATAGTTAAGAACTGCTAAGTGCTCCAGGACTAAGTGCTCCAGAAACTACGAGAACGTGTTTAAGGGCAACTGAAGTAAAAAAATTCAAACTACACAGAATAAAAGCCTGACTTCCAGCAATATAAATCACCCTTGAACCAGTGTAGCATCAGTCACTCAGAAAGAGGATGTGTGTATTTTTCAGAAAGGGAATACACAGACTAAAAACGTGTTTGTGTATATACAAATTTCTATTTCAGACAGTTTCACAGCTGAGAAGGCAAAATCAGGGGTAACAATGGGTCCTCCTCCTGCCAGAGGGCTCAGCTCAGCCTGGAGTCTGATGCCAGCCAAGATAAGCACCTTCAGCTCTGCTTCAAATATACAACCTCTCCATCTCTGGGATTATGCTGGAGTCAGGAGAGTAATGCAAACATGGCCTTTTTAAGGTTTCTGATAAAGAGGTCTTCTAGCTCTCCCACACCCTACTCTTCCACCATTTACATTATTTAACATAAACACATGCATATAAAATAAATACCCTCTGGGGAAGTCCATTAGTCACAAGTCTACATGGATTCACACACTCCTGATTAGAGAAGGGAAATCTCAGGGAAATTCAGGGTAATCCCTGTAAGCAAATTTAACCACCTTTATCAAATAGATCATATTTGTACCAAGAAACTAGCTTATTATCCTATTGTGACCCCATCCAAAGAGGAAAGGTCAAGGTTTCCCAGAGGAAAGAATGCCTTTCAAGGAGATCCTGCCCTTCAAGGTAATCCAGATTTCAAGATAGAGCAGGTTCACCCTGAAAAGGCAACCCTGGTGCTGGCTTGTCTAAACCTCCCACCATCATCCCACCCTGCATCAATTCTCAGAGCATCATTTAGATCAGAGTTTGAATAAAAATCCAGAAATGGCTCCAGGGTGTGGGCTGGCATCCCACAGAGGGACCTGCTGGACTGTTTCTGAGGCCTCACCAAGCCAAGTTTGGTGAAATAAAACTCCCTAAGGAGCAGTGTAAGAGGAGCACATGGTGGTGCAGCTGTTGGACAGATCAGCCTGGGGAAGATGCTGAATTTCTATTTATAAAGTGAGATGAGGCACTTGCCCCATGCCAAGCTCTAGGCAGAACCACCTCAAAAGTACAAGCACTGACCTCCACTATTAAGAAGAGAGGCATGGGGAAGTTTAACTCTACAGATTTGCTAAAGAGAAGAGTTTCTGTTCTTTTCTGGGCATGGAAGAGTTGGCCCAAGTGCCATTTCACCCAGCAGCCAACACCCCACAGCAGTGTGTTACACTGGGGTCATGCATTCCATTGTCCCTTCCCTCTGCTGAGTGCCTGGAGGATGAAAAAAAATCAGTAAAATTGGCAACACCATCACTGGCTGAGCACGAGATTCCAAAGGAAGGGCAGTGCAGCCAGAGGGACACAACACAGATTGTCCTCGTTCCATGCATCTGGAAGGACACTGAAGGTAAGGAAAGGCTCTGAGTTAAAGCTGATGAATCATTAGGATTACAGAGGACACAAAATGTGTTGATCATACAGCATAACCTTCAATTCATGAAATCCCAAAGCATTGGGATACATGTAATCAATGTAAAATAGGACTTCTGAAAAAGAGATTTGAGAGCAGTTAACAATAATATTGTGCCTCCAAATAATCAATACTGAAAACAATTTTTAGAAATTGATTTACTTTTCTCCAAGTTCATTATAAAAATGAAAATTATTGGTAGGAATCTAGAGTTTTAAAAAAACCCCTTCAATTATTCTGGAGTCTAAAGAGAACAACACATGTTTTCAGCACAAAGTGCATCAGCCATGGCAGGGATGGTTTAGCAGGTGAACTGTGCCACAGCAGCTCTGCAGGTTCAGTCATGAGATGCAAAGGGCTCAGGTGCCCCATGAGCTGCTGTTTCAGCTTTCAGCTTTAATACACAGACTCTCCTCTGTTTGTTTTTTTGCAGCATTCTCACCCTTCCAGTCAGGGAGAACATAGGAAACAATAAACTCCACAGGGCTTTAGCAACAAGAAAACAAGGCAAGAAATATGATGCAATGTTCAGTAAGAATGCTCCCACTTGACCACAGTGAGGGAGAAACAAAAGGTCACACCACACCTGTTTTCTCCAAAAGAGAAGCACCAAAATATTTTCAAGAAGAATTCACTACTTTCCTCTGGCTCAGAGATGGGTTCACAACTAAGAATGTTCTGTGAGCAGGCATACAGCACTGGCAATCAGTTTCTATCACAGTAGGCTTCCACCACAGCCTTCATGTTGCTATGTCCTTCCAAACTGCCAAATCTCATCTTCTCCCAGTTTCAAGTGCCTATGTTTATTGTGGTATTAGCTTACTAAATAGAATAGACTCCTAATTGACCATCACAATGTCCATGTAATTAAACTGCTTGTGTAACTGTAACTTAACCCCCTTAATCAGGTTCCACCTGCTTCCCAAATCCAGAAACATGTGCCACTACAAACACTTCCCCAGGTGATGGAGGAGAGGGAATACAGGAGCTGACCCACCAGACTCACACAGGTGGGAAAGCAGAGTCCCTGCTGCTTGAAACGAACTGCTCAGCTTGTTCTTGAGCACACACAAAAATTGAAGCTCAAAAGAGGGAAGTAGAACTTCAGTCATTAACATGAGCAGAAATTTGACATCCAAGTACCCAGGATGCTTTGAATATTTTAACCTTAAGGCAAAGCATGTTTCTAAATTCATTTTCTAACTTCATTTCTATTTCCATTAATTCCCTCCCGGTGCTTTTACTGCTGCCCAAATAACCTTCCATCCATGCATTCTTTCTGAAATTTGCTTGCATGCTTGTTACTGTGACAATGCTTAAAATGGAAATAGTGCTGCCCATTTGCTTTGCTTCTTTTGAACAGTTACTTTAAACTGTCAAAACCCCTTCACTTCTCAATTGCCCTCCTGAAGTCACATTCCCCAGCTAAGTGAAGTATTTTGGGAAGAGGAAAGTTAGCCATTAAAGAAAAGAAAAACCTTCTTCCCATTTCTTGGCCATATAACATGGAGTACAACCAATTATTGAGCAATAAAGTCTTTGAAGATCAGCTCAGTGACATATTCCTTCCTCTTTCTACAAGGCTTCCTTCCATCTATTGCAAAATAGTTCAACCCATGTAGTTCAGATACAATGATGGACCTTCACTTGCCACCAAGGGACTTCTTCAGCCTTAACACTGACTGAAATAAAGGAAATGTCCTCACTTTTCTCTTGAGCTGCAGCATCAGTCTCTCTGCAGCCAGCCAGATTCACCCTGTCCAGCTCCAACACACAGCCAGGCCAGAAGAACTGGGTTTTCTACTTGGTTTCAACTGTGAACAAAACATTAGATTCTAGGAGAATTTTTCCAATTAATTCTGTAATTTAAATCTTCCTGTCAAACCTGCCCAGAGCAGACTGAGCTGGCAGCATTTACTGTACCAGTCTCTGGGCTAAACTGTCACTGTCACCCTTTCTGCTGCTTTCACAGGTGACAGTGCAGAAGTGTGAAATTAATAATACTACACAGAGACAAATAATGAAGAAAGACTATGCTGAAAATTCAGATGCTAATAGCAAATGAAAAGCCTTTATATTAGCATATGCCTCCTGTAATTCTAATGCAGCAATACAAGAAAAGACCCAGGATTCTTGAACGTTAAAAATATTTGAAGACTTTCTACTACTTCATTGCCCAGTAAGTTTGATTCTGTTTCCCCACAAGATTATTTGTTTACACACATTCATTAATAACAAAAATAGTAATAGGAAAATTAATAGCTACTTTTTACCTCTTATCATACCTTCTCCTCCCATATCCCTTTTTTTTAAAAAACTCCCTCATTCACTTTCATAGGCAAAAAGGAATTAAAGTGAAGATCAAGAATACATTACAGTGTTCAATTTCTAAATTACTTTTTTAGATTCCATGGTTTAACAACTTCAAATTATAAAAATAATTAACAAGATGATGAGCCCTTCACAGGCTCAGCTGAGTCCCATATGGCACTACAATGCTGGCAGAATACACGGGAATTCAGATCACAGATCCTCAGAGACCTACAATAAAGCTATATGCAAATGCTAACAGTCTCCAGGCAAATTAATAATGAAAAAAAAATGCATAAAATACAGGCTACCACTGCAAGAGCCTTCCAGAAAATAGAGATGAGTAGAAAATACCAAAGCAATTCAGCATCTGTTGACTCAGCCTCTACTGATGAGAATCAACTTCCCACACAAAACTTGTCAGCAACAGTCAGTGAAACCCTCAGTTAATGACACTAAACAAACATCCCTGATTATATATGGTACATGGGACACCAACCTTTCCCTTCCTGCAGCAGAGACAAGGAGGACTCACAGCACCATGGAGCACAGAGGGATGAGGCAGGGAGACCATCACTGCCTGGTTGACACTCAAACGATGCTGTGGCTTCACTGGTTGTTTTCTGAGTGAACCCTTCCATTCCCCCACACATCCGGTTCTTCTTAACAAAGCTATTTAAGATCACATGCATTTGTCATGCAGATCACCTCTTCAGCCACACATCCCTAATTTCATTTTACCCTTCACATATTAAATAAATTCCTCTCGACCTTTCACCAGGATGCCTAAACAGGCATGGTTTCTGCTTGAGATGAACAATAGATAGCCCAGAGAAAAAAAGCCATCTTACTTGTCCACCTCCATCTTCCTTTCATCGCCATCCCCTAAACATATTTTTCCATAAAGCCCTCAAGGTTAACTATTCTATCTCTTCCATTCATCTGGGAACTTGATCTAGGTAGGAGATCACAAAAAGAAACATAAGATTCTTCTCTGCATCATTAGGAAACGGAATATATTTCAAACCTGTGTGAAGGGGAATTGACAGAAACCAAGAGTGGAAATAAACTATATTTCAGGCTGAAATACCTTTTATGTTGCTAAATAAACTCACCTCTAATTGTCCTACTGCAATAGACATTATGAATAAAGCAGTTTCTGGGCCATATTTCAGCCTTGAAATGCTTACCCTCTTCAACATTTTGCTAAAGCTGGAAAGTAAAATAAGTTCTAATATTTATGCCAGTTTTAATTTGGATAGACTATAACATTGCCCCAGTAAAATAGCAAGGCCCTTTGCACAGCCTTTTAATTGCTTCTGGGACCAACCACACTCATCCCCACCCCAAAAAACCACCTTCCACAAACTCAAGAGTGACCCCTCCTGTTAATTAATCCAGGGTGCTGTCCCACAGGCAGTTTTTGACCATACCTTAACTCTACCTGGATAAAATTAATTCAAACAAGAAGCACTTCTGAGAAAAGCCATGAGCAGCTGGCACAAAGGCCGGCACCTGGAGAGCAACATGAATATTCCAGCTGCTCTGAGGCATGGCCAGTCCTGGGAGTACAACCAGACCATCAGGGCTGACAGGGAACCAATTTGATTGCAACATCTCACAAAAAGATCAACCTACAGCAGAGTTACACAGGAACATCCCCCACTAATGAATGAGGTGAGCCTGGTACCGGTGAAGGTTAAACCTCCCTCTAGAGAAGGTGCGCAACACCAGATTAAAACAGCACTGGGTTACAGAGCCCACAGCAGCAAAGCCAACATGAAGCTCCCAAAGCAGGGCTGGGCAGCAGCTCAGAGCAACAGGTCGGCAAGAGGACACCTCTGCCTGCTGGGGAGGTCACTGGGAGTACAGCCACACTCCCGCCGTGGTGACCCACTTTAACACCTATTATGGAAGCCTTGCAAAACCCAGCACGTGGTTCATGGGGAGAAGCTTCCCAGTGTGAGTACAACACATGTCATTGACTGCCAAGGCATTCACACACACACACACACACACACACTCTCAGTGTCTCAACGTCTCGTTCTCTCTGCTGACAGCTTAAACTGTGAAGTGAAACTGCTCCTTTTGCAGCAGCCAGAAGGCTCTGAGGCCACAGAAGCAGTGGAATTCCAGGAGCAGGTGATCCTGCAAGAAACCTCCTGGTCTTGCCCCCAAGGGTTGCTCTTACCACTGCAGCAAAGAGCCTTCCTTATCAGAGCCCAAACCAGCTGGAGCCCCAAACCCTCCACCTCTGCCATCCTGGTGTCAAACGAAGCCTCTTCCTCCTCCCCCTACGCCTGTTGTATCTTGCAAAGGATGTGGTAAAGCAGAACTTGTAGTCCCTCCATAGCAACAGGGCAAGTAACTGTGCTAACACAGCAGGCAGGACGGAAGGTGAGAGAGGGGATGTTCCATCCGAGAGAGGATGTGGTTGTTGGTGCTGCAGCAGCTCAGAAAGATGTGAGATAACAGAGAGGAGCGATTAATTCTGGGGAGTGGGAAGGCAGGAGGATGTGATCAGTTCAGCTACAGCAGGACAGAGCTGATGAGCAACAGGTGATTAAGAGAAACAGCAACTGAGCCAAATACTGGATAGTGAGGACAAATAAGACTATCCTTTGTTTTCTTGGAACAAGGGAGTTTTTGATGGTAAATTGTGTAGGTTACATGTCCTGGATAACACGGACAGAAATACATCCAGCATGGAGCATTAGGTGCTGCTTTGGTTTTATTCAAACAGGTACCTGAAGAGGCCATACTGAGGCATCACCTGCTGTTATCAGTGGGAGATCCTTCTAAAGACAGATAGTGTTGCATCCCTTGAAAGAGGAAATGTGCTTCTTAGAGGTGTCACAGTCTCATGCACTTGAAAATTAATTTTATAGCTCTCTTTGAATAAGGGAAAGACAAGGCTCAAAAATCACTGTTTGCTATGTCCAAGGACACTTTTCATAGATGGGCACGATGCAGCAGCAATTCATTTCCTTCAAATAAATTTATACACTTTGAGGTTTGAGGCGCTGCATGACTTTGCCACAATGAGAACCATCTGTCATGAGCAGCCCATTCAGAAAGGAACATTTATTTTCAAACCTACAATTCTACTTATAAAACACAGTCAAGAAACCCCAGAACAAGACACAGTTTTGTTTCAAAATACATTATAATGTGCAAATTACAACCCAGGTTGTAAGAAAGCTCTTAAAGAGCAAGATAATAAGAGAGAAACTTCAACTAATGCCAGATGTTAAGTTGAACTATTTTTATTGAAGGACTGAGTGCATTTCAATCTTTTTATGCACTTGTTCAGTTATTTAAATTGGAGACAAAATGCACATGTTGCTGCTTTCGGTGATTCTAGTGCAATTCAACTGATTTAAGTGAACTTATTTGTACCAGGTATAAGGATAAACAGTAGAATCTAGACTTTAAAATCCAGACTCATTAGCTAAGCAAATGCTCATAACTACTAAAATCTACTCAGGCCAGAGAGATGATGCATCTCTACCATTAGCATTAATTATAGCCACAAAACTCATTTAGGAAAAAAAAACCAACAAAACAAAGCAATGCTAACCTCCTCCTCCTCCTGCTCATCCAGGGGGAATAGGGATGGGATAAAGATTTGGTTTTTGCTGACAGTATCCAGAGCTGCAGCCTGAAAGCTGCAAGGACCCACAGGGATTCTCTGTTCGGTGCATTATAAACAAGAGCTTTGAAAATGAGCAGATCCTCCTGGTTTGTGGGGCTCTGCTGGGAGGGTACAAACCATGCGCTGCAGCGGAGCTCCAGATCCAAGCTGCCTCCCCCAGGAGTTGCAGCATGGTAACCAATGCTAAATATACTCTGCTGTTGTTCCAGGAAGGTTTTTCAGTTGACAAATGTTGCAACTTTTTCACTGTTCCCCAGCATCATCCCACTTCCCTGATTTAATACACACCCATTTGTTCTGAAATTATTTGAACAAATGCAATTTTAGAACTAATTCCCAGTAAATCTTTTGCTGTCTGGCCACATCTTGGATTAACTGTTGACTGATTTTCATCCTCTTTTTTTTCCCCAGTCGGTGAAGCTCTCCCTTAATAATACCAGCTGTTAAAACAAAGATCAACAAGAGCTCTTGCCCACGGTTTCCCCTTTGGGCAGCTGTGTACTGATTATTAAAAATGAGCCATAGAGTGTTCTGGCTTATTGCATGGCATGGATAACTACAATAGAAAGCCAAACGAGCCTGCTGATCCATTTAAAAGAACACACACAAAAAAGGCAATTCTGCCCTCTTATCCAAAACCATACTGAATCACAATAGCAGAATCTTATTCACAAGAACAATACTTCAAACTGCAGAAGTTCGTGGGAATGGGTTTTTTTTTTTTGAAAATTAGCTTTTTGCCCAGCTTCATCACAAACCAATGCCATACTGGTTTCATTATGTAGAATACCCAAGTTGTTTTATCCATCCTCAAAGTCAACATTTCTTCATTAGTATCAAACATTCTGAATATGATTCAGCTTTGGGCACACAGCTGGAGTTTAAAAAAGGGGTTCCAGGGGATTAATTTGATTTTTTTTTTTTTTGTATCACCACTTAAAAACAATCACTGTGGCATTGTTACACTTTACAAATAAGAGTCCTTGGTCCCCCTCTATCAAAATTAGCCTAAAAAGATAACAGTTAAAAACCCACCAAATGTCTTGCCAGGTATGCCTGGTATTCTCCACAGCAAAACTTCTAATCTCCATTAAATAAATCCCCTGGTGGGTGTAGAACTGAGCACGTGTGCAAAGCTCTTTTCTACACACGTTAATGCAGAGATGTATTTATTCACTGAACTCAACAGCCTTTTCACCTCCTTCCCTGGCTGTGAAGCCAGACCTGACCAAACCCCAGCGCAAGCACGTTGTCCTTCCAGGATGTTTATGCAGACACTTGGAAAAGAAAAACGTTGCAAAAATCATTAATTCTGCTTAGCTTGAGGTTGACTCCTGGAATCACTGGAGCAATGGCAATAACTAGAGTTAAAAAAAATACACCCCCCCCCCCCCCCCCCACTTCAGAGTGCTCCAAATTCTTCCCTAAAGTTCAAAAAGAAAGTGAAGATCTGAACTAACTGTTCCCTCCTCTCATTTCTGAATTAAATGGAACAAACTGCTGAAAAACTTCTTTGTAGATGAGATCCAAAAAGTATTTAATACCTTAAATACCATGACATGACAAATACAATCCTAGATTTTTCAAGAGCCACTTCACACTCAAGACCAAATAAGATTACTGCTATGCCTGAAGTATTTCTATCTGCCATTGCATTCCATTTTTAACCCAGCAATTAGATTAGGTGCTTCCACTCTGATCCAAGAAATAGTGAAGTTTCCAGAACAGGAAGATTATCAGAGAGATATGCAACTCAGAAATCTAATGCAATGGATAGAACAATGTCAGAGTGCATAACATTTTAAATGTCTGCAAACAACAAAGTTGGCCACTTCAAAATATGTTAACAAAATCTGTTCAAAGTGCATTTCATAATTCAGAATTATCTATTCATACACTCCACTCTGGAGTGAAGTCAAGCTACACTGGCAAAAAATGAATAAATTCTGTAACTAGGCCAGAAATGTAAGCAAAGAGCCAAAAGAAAGCTGTAGAGACTCTATGCCTTAAATCTATCTATGAGGGTTTCTCACACAGCTTTTTTATTACAATAAGACCTGGCCTCTCCTGTAGCTGTAAAAATGGCAAGCAAGACAGTCCTCTAACATCCTGTCACATATTTTCCTTTTACCCAATATCTTTCTCCTCTCAGTTTTTCTCTGATAAACATTCAGGGAAGAACTTAACCCCAGCTGCAACTGCACTCTGCAACATCCTAGAGCTGGGCCATTTATCTCAATTTTGACAAAAACATTGTTTCAGTCTGATCCCACTTGCCAAAAATATTCAGACTTTAAGCTGATCCTTGCCATGCTTCTCTTCCTGTACAAAAGACAACGTTACCTGTACAACCATAGAATTACCAAGCTAAAATATGGTCAGACCAAAACTAATGTGGCAACTCTACCACGTACACATCTTGCTAAGGATCGGAAACATCCACCTGTGCATCAAAGCATGAATTGCTATTGATAGTAATTCTTCATACTTCAGTCTCTTATCCTTTGGATAAAGAGAGCACATCTTTCTATTCTCACATGCTCACTTCTGTGACATTTCCAGGTAACAGCTTCCATTAACTGTAGTGTGAGTTTGTGTTACATCAAAGTTTAAATATGAGAAAAAGTAATCACATTTCCTTTAACCAAATAATCACTGTCCAAAGCCTCTCAAACCCCACTGGCTCTCCCCCTTCTCCCAACAGAAGCCTCTCTCAGCTCTCAGTACTAAGACTGCAGCAAAACTAAATGAATGCATCAAAGTAGGTGGAATAAGAAGGGGGAATCATTGTGCAAAATGCTGACCCATCAGAAGCACACAAAGCATTTGTTCAGTGGTGACAATGAATAATTTAATCTGAGGCAAATTACCAAACAAACATCAATTAAATTACATGCTAGACTACAAGAGAAAGTTCTCCCACACACATTTCAGGTTTGCAGAGTCAATAGAGCAGCACAATGCACTCTGTGACAGTCATCCAGGCTGCTCACTCAGGGATACTTGATGTTCTCAACAGGACATATGACAATTGCAAGAATCTAAAGAGAAAGAGGTAAACTTAACTTCATCACACTAAACAAACATTTATACAAGAACAATAAAGAGACCACGTGTCACCTAGCCTTGTAAAATGCAAGAAATCAGAATTCCCTACCCAACACTCAGTAAACGTGCAGAACTAGTGTTTATAGGAAATTGTCTCCACCATCCATCAATTTTAAGGCCTGAGCACCTGATCAGAGAGCATTTAAAGCAAGTTGTAGCAGCAGCTAAGACTCCCCAGTCTAACAGCAGCCTCGTTGTGCTAAGTGCTGCCTTTAGTCCAACAAATCCAGAGCTGGGTCCAGCTCACAGAAATCAGAGACACGTGGGGAACCACAGCGTGGCGAGCGAGGCTCGGTGGTTTGCTGCCTGTGCCACAAGGATGCTGCAGGACGGCCACACTCCGAGCCCCAGCAGACAAAGCTCAAGTTCACTGTGCTGACCATACCATGCCAGCCAAGGCAACCTAAAATTACAGTTTCTAGAAAGTAGGGCAGCTACAGACTGTCCAAACCTTTTGGTCTGGCTCCCTACACAGCCTCCAGCCTCTCAAAGAAAAACAGTCAGAACATTTTATGGAAATAAATCAACAATTACAGTTTCTTTTGACCAATATGGCTTGGAAACCTAAGCATTAAGAATAAATGACATTTTGCCATCCTGAGCTAGAAGAGCAACATCCTTTGATCCTTTAAGTAAGGACTACTTCCCTCAGCAAGGATATTCTGCTCCTAAGCTGGATAGGCAAGTCTAGCTGAGCAAAAGGGGTAATCCAGTTTTCTTGCAACAACAATCTCATTTCCTTAGGTTCCAAAACCAAATGTGAATATTTTATAGCTCATGCTATAATAATGATGATACCATGATATAGATTTCAAGCTTTCACTGCACTAGAAGAAATATCTTCACAATACTAATGGAAATTACATCAGTAAACAGCCTCGTATTAATACAGTTTTCAGACAAAGTTGTGAAGAAAATCACTACCCAATTTAAAGCAGTGCTTATTTGAGCCAAGATAAAAAAACACACTTGGGTCTCACCAGTCTGACCACTTGCCTCTGCTCACCCCATCTTGTAGAACTACATATTTGCCTAAATCCAGGAACAGTGAAACAAGGGACAGCATGGAAGACTGGATTTTTTAGCTTTCACTAAAATATCTGTGTTCATCCTCTAAATAAAGTCATCTACTTCAAGACCTTGAAAATTGACTTCTAAAGTTTTAAATTTTTTGCAGTTTTTGACAATTCATATCTCTCCAGCTGCCAGGCAGAATACTGGTTCTGAGGGAGGAAGGTGTATGCTCACCAGACAAAGACAAAAAAAGAAAAATGGTTTAATGTTTTATCAGTTCTACTCTGGCATTTAAATATTAACTTAAAACGAAACTGAAAATACACATAAAATTGGGCTGAGGCTGCATCCAGCCTCATTAAAACCACATTATATTAGTTTACCTAACTGCAAAGGCAAATATTTTTTCAACATAAATCCTATGCATAAAACCATGCAATAAATGTATCCATTAGCATCTAGATAAAGGGACTAATAGGAGGCTCACATAACCAGCTATGCAGTAAAACCTAGAGCACAATCAAGCTCCAAGACAATTAATACTACCAGGAAAAGCTCTTACTAACTTTCCTAAGCCCAAGATGCACAACCTTTCTGAAATACAGATTTTCAAATTCTTTATAAAGCTGGTAAGGCTACGGCAAGCAGACAAGAATTTTAAACTCTCTTTTAAGGAGTTTAGAGCCAACAAAGCTCCTGGTATTTCAGTGCCATTGCAGGCTCTTGTAACACTGCAGGCATTTAGAAGCACCAGCAAATTAATATGCTGCACCAACTCATTTGGTGAACAATCTCATTCAGATCTTAAGCTGCTTGTCCGGGGTTCTGAATGTGTGAGCAGGCTGAAAAAATCTGAGGCGCCGCAGATATTTCCTGAAAGGGTGCTACAGTTTTTCAAGTGTAAAGCTGCTTGCTGTACTTTGGACTGGTTACTGGGACAGCAATAAAAAGCATTCTTGTGTCTGGAGGGCAAACAAAACCAAGACCACCACACCACATACATCATGATGTGCTTAGTCAAAGAACTAACACAAACCATGGTTAAATGTTATTAAAATCTTCGTTGTGGAGAGCTGCCAGTTAAGTTTGGTCATTGTGACAGCACAATGTGTGTTACAGGAATATTTCTTAATTAATTGGTTTATTAGGACTCTATAATAGCAAAGTATGCTGCTCACAGAGCACATGGGGTGGAACTTTGTGACTAAGATTACGGATAAGTCATCCTGATTCCCACTCTTCTCACATTCCTGGAAGATCAAGTGGAAGGCTACCATAACACCACCAACAAATAAACACTGGAATGCTTACATTACAGCCTGCTCCTTGTGTTTTCCTATCACAGCAATAACAAACCATGAAGCATTAAAAGAGGATGGCAAGCACAGCGCCGCTCTTTTCTGTCACTATTGTGGGAGGAAGTCTAACAAATGCTTGTCATTTCCAGAAAGTAATGGATTCCCCAACTCTGGCATAAACAGCGCCCACAAATTGCATGCAAATCTGTCACAAATTCACTTCTTCACAAGAATGATTCTCCATTTAACATCAGCAACTGATAACACAGCACTAACATCAAACACAGCCAGTTCACAGATGAAAGTACTGCAAACAGCTTAAGAGCAGACTGACATCTTGCAAGAGAACCATAAATTTAGGTCAGCTCATTGCTGTGCTGCTCAACAGAGGAACATGAAACGATGTGATGTGCAGAGTAAGATGTTGGTCACTTGGGCTCATGGCTTCCTGCAGCAAGAGAAAAACTGCAGCCCATTTTCAGCACAACTGGACAAGCCTGCAAGGTGGAGACCGGATCATTCCGTTGAGGAAACAGAATCTCCCTTTCTGGTAACATCCACAGGATTCACAGTGCAACAGCCTCCAAAGAGAGAAGAAGCTGTTTCCTACATTATTTTTGCACAGGGCCATGTAGGGCACCTCACAATGACATCTTTAACAAGTAATTAATTACTCAAATGAAAAGAAAACACACATTCCATCCTCCCTTTATCAGGGATGTGTGAATATCACCCCCACACAACTTCAGAAGTCTAGATTGGGAGGGTTTTAAGCAAATGCCATTAAATATTGATGTTGCATTTCATTTTTTGCATGACTATTTATTTGAAGAGAATTAATTAGTACATTGAAAAAACTCTTTGAAATGTGGCTGTCAGACATACATACTTTTTATAACATCCAGGGAATACTGCAATACCTAAAATAAATTGTACTATCAGCTTGCTATATTGCTTTTCAATATCAGAAGATACAATAAAATAGATAACCTCTATTTCACTTTTAGCTTTGTCCCAGCCTACAGTAATTATTCCATAGTTACAATTTCACAACACAGAACTTCCATAACAAACGTGGGCACAAGAGAAATCACCATATTTTACCCCAGACCAGAAGAGTCATGCGACAGGAGAGGCTGATGATTTCCACATCCTTGAGTGTCTTGTGCTCCATCCTTCCAATCATTCTTGTCTTTAATTCATGTCACATAATTTGCAAGACTGGGACCATCAGTGCCTGGATTGCACACTGCTTACTCAGCACATGGGGGTGGGATCTCCAGCAAAAAATGCTGCCAACAAACCCAAGTTCATGAAACAAATATTTAAATTTTAAAAACAATCAAAGGACTTCTGGAACAGTACAATACTTTAAGCACCACACTTACACTGAGGCATTCCTCAAAAGTCTTGCTAGATAGACTTCCAAATAATTTATCACTGAAATGAGACAATAATGGCCATTTACTCAAAAGTGGAAGATATTCACGGGCAAGTTCTTATTTTTGTGGAAGAGACACCTACCTTTGGATATTACAGCTCATTGGAGCAAATGAAAACTCATCACCTCAATCCACTTTTTAAATTTTCAAATATCTTGCTGTTTTATTACGTTGCCAGATCACTATCAGCAAGTCTCTCTGCAGTGCTCTGGGTCTTCCAGAAAAAGTAATTTGCTGTTCCTGTGACACTTGATGTATTCAGCTGATCTACAGGAGCCTTGCTAAATTTGACACTTCTGACGTGGTGCTCAAGGCTGTGAGAGGTTATCACGCTGCATTTTAGGCAACATCTTTGGAAACAAATGTTGCAAATTCTAAAGTACACAGTGATAAGATAAATCTTATGAGTAATGCAAGAAAGGCAAAACAAACTGGTTTTGATAATAAATAATCTACTCATGGGAAGTAAGATGCATGGAGGGGGCATGGGAAAATAATGGGATATTTAAAAAGAGAACCTGCTCTGCTGCAGAACATTAGAAAAGTAAATTGTCTCTTTAGCAGAGGTCAAAACTAAGGTGTAAGGCATCTGCACAACAGTGTCAGCCTTCCTCTTCCCCTTTCCTTCTTCCTCATATCTACACTTTGCTTACTTCAGATTTCACCCATTGTAAGGCTGCAGCTCTGCCTATTGGATTAATGAGCATTCAAACACGTAAGAAACACTTTTGTTTGAAGAACAAAGAGGAACCTCCTCTCTAACCTTTGACTTCAACAGGTCTGAGCTACTGATCTTCACAGAGCAACTGGAGCTTCTGGGCTCAGTTCCCTGAACATCCCACGACTCCCCAACTATTTTATAACACAGGGATAGAGCAGTTGTTTGATGAGCAGTTGAATCATCTAAAAAAAATGAAAGAGGATATTGACTTGAATCTACAAGATGCTTTATCTGCCAAGCAGGGAAAGCAAGTTTGGCCTCTGAACCAGACTGATTCAGAGAGGAAGAGGAAAACAAATGTGTGTTTACCTACAAAGAAGGCAGGGAAAGAAAGAAAATTTCTCACAAATTGACAAGAACATCCCCTCCCACAGTAAGGACAATGAGGTCACTTAGTGCTCTACAGCTGTTCCAGTGACAATACCTTCCACTTAAAATAGTTTTTGGAAGCTACAACTCTGGTCCAAAGGTTGAGTCAAAACTGCTCCCAGCCAATGAAGGGAAAACAAAGGGTTTGTTTTTCACAAACTCTGAATTTCAAATCCATCTCTCCAAATTTTTGGCTGCTAATTCATGGCCCAAACTGGTGGACCAAGAACCACTAAGAGCAGTGAAGTTTATGTTATGGGAGAAGGCTTGGGCAGAGCATCTCTGAAGCCAGAGCTCAAGATGACCACACCTGCCAGTTTCTAACAGGGACATTCAGAATTCGGACATTACTAACAAAGAGCCACCCTAAAACATTCCAGCTTTCATGAAGTCTTTATGGGTGTACTTGTACAGAATTTCAGAATTCTTGAAAAATAAAATCACAGTTTACCTGGCTCAGTCTGCAGAGTGAGATGGACCAAGACAAAGTGACTGAGAACTAAGAGCAAGACAGAACACCTGTCATGTGGGCTCCTCACTTTTATTTTTTGACTACTTTTGTACACAAATGACATCCACAATGATCAGTAAGCACATCTAACAAGGCTGCTGACACTTTGTAGTTCTTGCTTATGAGCATTTACTATACTGACAAAAGTTCATTAATCATGTTTTATTCCTCCTCCAAGTTAAAGAAAAGTAAAATGCCAAATAAATAAAGCTGAATGCAACCACGACATTTTTTTCCTTATGAAATTCACGTGGCTTATGGACTCTGCAAATGCACACAAGAGAACACAGTTTTAACATTTTGTAAAATGAAGACATAACACAATATGTGTAAGATCCCACACTTCCTCTGTAGTGATTGTTGTTTAAAAAATGATGTATTTCCTGGCTTTAAGATGCCTAATTCTACTAATTTGGTATTTGTGACCATATCTATTTTTGGAGCAGCTATGGAACACATATACAAAAGAGAGAAAACAAGTTCTAAATGCAGTGCTGTGAATAGAGTACAGTTCATGCATCTTTTCTTCCCTAAGAGAATCTGAGCATTAAGCATTGCACCACACAAAGAAACTGTATTATGGTCCCTCTTTTTAAGAGTGATTTGTGCCTGTGGCTTTTTTTCTGTTACTTTTGGGTTCATCTTATGATTATTTTCAAAATTCTCCTATCCACAAAAGCCTCTTGAAGTGCATTAGGGCTTACACACCAGTCCCAGACTGTTTAATTTAGCCCTAATACCTTGAGGAAGCTTCAGGATGGATTGTTGGTGTTCCGATTAAAGAATCAATCCCACCCCCTGCCAGGAAGGTTGGATGGATGCCTTGCCCCCAGAGGGAAATCAATTGTGCTTCACTGACCAGCATCTCCCAAACAATACATGTGTCAATGTATCATGAATAAAAACCCCAAACACTTCATTCTTACATTCTAACTGTAAAAATGGGGTCTGAATTTCCATTATTTTGACATTTTTCACTTGTCCAACTCTCCTAGTGTGGATTCTGGCTTTTGATTCCTCTGTCACTATTCCATTTATTTTTGTTCCCAGAGATTAACCCACAAGAAAACCACAGAAGACAACACCAAGCCAACAGTACATCCAAGTCAATACAAATGTCTATAACTGTGTGCATGAAACTCATAAATATCATGTGAAATGTCTTCTGACCTCTGTGTGAATGGAGCACACCATTCTGTCATGCTGTTCCCAGCCATTGAGTACTTCAACTCAACTGCTAACAGGCAAGTGGAATATTTATATTTGTATTGTTTAGCTCAGCAAAGGTTTTTGTTAGCGGAACAATTCAACACACGCTCTCAACCATTAAATATTGGCACTGAGATAGATATCTTTCTGTTCAAGACTCTGTATTTTCCAAGAGTGACAACTATGCAGACCCAGTCTCCAATGATGCCTAAATTAGGTGCATGTGTTTTAAACCATCACATTTTCTAGCAAAAATTGTCATTTTTCAACAATTACAGCTTTCCTATTTCAAGATCATTTCATGTCAATCATACTGAACCTCTGAAAAATGAGGTTTCAGCAATTTTATACATAATATAGGTAAAAGGATGATGCAGACAAGAATCAGAATAGGAACCACAATACAAAAATAAAACCAGCCCACAGTTACCCAGAGGAGGAGGTGGTGGAAGATGCTCACACATACCAGGAATGGATGCAAGCTCCTACCCACCTCCAGCATGGTCTCTTGGGTTCCTCCAATGCATCTCAGAAAGACACATGCAGCCACACAGCCAGACACTTGATTTTATCTTTAAATAGAGCTGGAACCTAGCTAGCCCCCACTTTCCAAAAATAAGGCTGTAAATCCCCAGGGCACTGATTTAAACAGGCACCAAGTCACACATGTCATGTGAGATGCATTCTCACTACCTAAAGAGTCTGCTGGTGCAAATTTGGGTTTCAGGTAGAGCATGCAACCATAATCTGTGTGGATGCCTTGATCCTGGTGGTCAGCCTGGCAGTACTTTGGGAGGATGGAGCCTCTCAGATCAGCTGATGATGGTGCAAAGCACCAGAGGAACCCCTAACCGATATTTCCATCACTGCAACATTTGCTTAGGAGTTGTTTTGCACACCAAAAACTGAAGCAAAGCTGTGCAGTTTTTTTAGCTTTTGCATGTTAACTTACAAACACATGCCAAAAGCATCCTGTGTGAAACCCAGATGTTCCACAGCTCCAGAGACTTGTAAGGAAATAAAGGCTTTTGACCAGCACATATAACCCTTGCTTCTCACCCTTTATTTTTAGGCTTTTTCAGTGACTACATATGAGCAAAAGGATCTCAGACTGTTATATTTGGGAGAAAGAGCCAGGATGGGTGAAAAAATATTTATGTAGTGCTCTATCGCAGCCCTCCCTGGTCATCTACTGCCAGCTTTTCTTTTACTACAGCAAAACCTGAGTTACACTCTCTTAATGAACACCACTCCTGTAAGCCCCACATTTGACAGATCAACAGCCCTCAAGAGGGAAAGAAATATTTCTCTTCCCCATTTAACTTTTGTTTGAGAAAACACACTTCCATTCACTCCCTGCTCCATGCCAATCATTTTTTTCATTTTGTAAATACAAGATAAAAGTGCTAAAGCATTTCTCTCTGCCTAAGAGAGTATAATGCAAAGTGAAAAATTTTATCTAAACATATTTTGAACTTATTTGCTAAAAAATTCCTTCAGGCTTTCTGCACAGAATGAGTGAATGAAAAACAGCAGTGCACAAAATTCTGGAAAAAGCTTTTATTTGGGGATGTTGTCAAATATTCTTCCACAGTGAGTAAAGATGCAAAGTGCAACCACAGGAATCAATGTATATACACTGTAATCAGTTCATCAACTCCACTTAAACATGACATGGAAAAAGCCACATAAAATAGAAATATACAAAGCCAAAAGAGGACTGCTAGGTCTCTGCACTACTTTTCTGCTTTACTCCTTATCTAATCCTCATCCTTTACTCCATGCTTATTCCTTCCCCTTGTGCACCCACTATACTTTCTCCTGATCCCATCAAACTCTTGACTTGCAGTTCCTAATGCACTAATCCCATTGCACATCCAGTCTGACAGCAAGTCACAATCCCACCCGTCCTCCCAGAGCCCAGCCCTGCTCATGTGCTTTTATCCAAGCTGTTTCCTTGTTACTGACTGGTTCCTTGTTTTCTTTCTTTAAATTAATTTTCTCCTCCTGAGCTCATTTCTGCTGTTTTCTTTGCCCCACTGCTCCTTCTTCACTCACTGTCAGAACAGCCAATTTGAATTATCTCTCCTCAAATGACCCTCTCCATCATTCCTGGCACTTCCATCACAGGAACACTTCCTAGACAAGCAGACCCAGCTGTCTGTAACTAGATCCTGGTGTAATCTCTAGTCCTCCTTCTCCACATTCAGTCTCCTGAATCAGGTGGTTTCCTCTCTGACCACACACCTCACTCACCCTCAGGTGAGTGTAACAAGAACCAGTCCATGACAACAGAAGAACCGGTTTGCTGCTATGAACAAAGAATAAAAGTGGTCAGAGGGATCTTTACCTTGACTTGGTGCAGCCATGCTTTCCATTCCACTCTCCTGCTCACTGACCCACGCTGTCCTTCCATCACACAGCCCAGATCCCACCCATCCAGAACTGTCCTCCAGCCAGCTTCTCCCCCTGTGCCATTGGGTGCCAACAAAGGAGCCTGAGAGCAGAGCAGGCTGCCCAGCTCCACCCTGGCCTCAAGCAGCCATGCCATGGGAAGCCTGGCTGCTCTCCTGCAAGGACCAGGCTGGGCCACCTTCAGTTATTCTGTGGGTGACCTCATCTTGCCCCACAAAAATCCCTCCAAGGCCAAAACATAGCCAGCACCCAGGAAGATTTGGTCAATAACGTCTTTACTGAGTACAGGCAAAGTGGTATTTTTCCAAGGACTTACAGGTTTGCCTAATTGAGGAATATTTTCTCAACAACACCAGCAGGCATATCCCTGTTCAACAGCTTCTGTCTGTCAAATTTCAAAACCTTGCTCCAATAAATGGGAGTGCTACAGCTCTCCAAAACCAAAGAGGCACCGTGTTCAGCATGTGCAATATCTTTGCCCTGGTAACAACTGAATGATCCTGACTGCTCTGAAACACAAAAAAGCATGAGGCAGGCACAGAAAGAGGAAAACTGCAGCCTGAGCACCCTAACATGGAAAAAAAATTAAACAGCAGAAAATAGATGATTTGAACAAAAAATGTTAAATACATTTTCAAAAAGAACGGCTGCCAGCTCAGTTTAGAATAGAGTCTGAGACAAAGAAAACTGTCCAAGGCACCAAATAAACAATTTCTTGGTGTTAATTAGAGCAAAATCTCCATGAGTGCAGTTAGGAATAAGGAATATGCTCAGAATCCTTGCAAGATGATCCTTCTCGTCACATAGGTAGCACTCCTTTACCTGCACAGACACAGAGCAATTAAATTATTTTTTTTAAACTGTAAAATGAATAATTTATGAGAGATATTGTATCTACTACTCCCAGCGGAGTAAATCTAAACATGACAAATGACCCTTTCCCTTCAGGGAATGAATGGTACTGGCAGCACTTACACCAGCCCCCTGCAAGGGCAGAACTGAAGGCTTTACTTTATAAAAACACTTTAGGTACCAAACAGAAGCTCTTGAAAAACACTGAACAAGAGATGGCCAAGTGACACATTTAATGGAAGAAATCTATATTATTTCAGCTACAGCAAGCAGAAGAATCCACTCTGGGATTTCCTCAGGATTAAGGACTATCTGGGTGACTTGGTAGCTCATTGGGAACCATCCTTCTGAACCAGACATTAATTCCCAACTGACTCCTTTTCAAGTTTATTGCTTTACAGGGTTTCTGAGGGCATCTGGGGGATTGCTGTTGTTCTTTTAACTGTTTTGCCAATTAGGCTGACTCTTCCTCAAATAAATTAAGGACAACATTGCAACAGAATCGTTTCTTTACATGGTTTACAACATGATCTGCTTCAGTGATCAGCAATGAATACCAGGCAAACAATATTTCATTCCTGCACTTTACTTACAGAAGAGTTAATCTAGAAGCCCTTCTCCAGTTTTTTTTTTTCCATTTTTAGATGCAAAAATAAACAATTTAATTATGTCAAAAAGCCATTCTTAATAAATGGAGACAAAAGAAATTATTGACCAGGTTAATAAGGTTGTCTCCAGACAACACAGAAACAGAGTGATCTTGTTAAATTCCAAAGGGATCCAAACCAGCCCACCACACCTGCTGAGAAGAAAGACTAAAAGCACCATAACCTGTAAATAAATACTATATATATATATTTTCCACTGTTTTCTATTTTAGAGCCAAAGCCATTGATTTAAAAGAATGGCAAAGACTGCAAAACGCCAAGAGACATCAGTGCTTTACCAATTTAACCAGCTTACTGTTTTCAGAAAAAAAAAAAAAAATTAAAAAAAATAGAAAAACAGTTTCTAGAGGTGAAAGGAAGAAGAGAAGTTTCATCTGAAGCGTACAATTATACTGAAGGGGGAAGTTATTTAAAAATATTTACAAAAACACTAAGGAAACACAACAAACCATTGGATTTTGACAGCTGGACTAGATTCAATATATAACCAATCTCAGCAGCAGTATTTCAAACAGGATGAAAGTGAATTTCCAAAAATTCATTAGCAGGTTACCTGTCCAGCAATCAAAGGCAATAATGTAAAGCAGGTTATTAAGTTACAGTGGCAGTGCAACAGTGGCTCTTACTCTTTATGTGGAATTCAGCTTTTGAAATTCTGCTTTAAAAGAGTGTTTTACAGCTTTTGAAATTCTGCTGTAAAAGAATGTTTCACAACATGAGTAACACTAATGAGCTGCAAAGAGTCCAGAAAAACATCAGCTCTGTTTGACTGCCTTCCCCATATGGTTCAAGGAAGCGGGGGATCTTGAGCAGCCACAATAAGGCTGGAAGGGAAAACACTGAATTCTGCAAGTCTTGACTCACACTGAACCGTAATGGGGGACCGTAAATCCCCCATTCTTTAATGAATAGGTAGGAAATACGAGAATAGGTCGTTTGACAACATTATAGAAATTTTCGTTCGCAAAGCAAATCAGAATTGTAAACGAAATTACTCAGACATTCAAACATTAAAGTCCCAGCAGCTCTTCAGGTACCAAAAGGGAATCTTTCTACTCCTGGTGCCTGGAGGAGCCAATGGGTTATACCAGGGACCTCTCACATAACCCCATTCTCCTCCCAACCACCTCCTGGGAGCAGCAGGGCAGCCCCCACACAACACAAAGTTTTAAAAAAAAATAAAATCTCTTTTTAATCTCACGGAAAGGACTCTGATAGTTCTTTACAATGCATGTGCACAGAGGCTGCAGCAGCCCCGAATCCCACCCTGAGCTGGGCATGCACCCAAAGGTGTGAGCTGCAGAATGCAGATACTCTGTAATGACTCAGCTTCTATAAACTATTTCTCACTCACTAATCTGCATATACAGGCTGACCACTTAAAACAGCGAGAGAGACACTGTGAAATAAGGGGATGTTAATGGCAGACAATTTTGCTGCCTCAAAACTGTCCAAATAAATATGCAGAATACTAAACTAATACTACTTAAGTAACAAAAAGTGTGTTTTGCTTTGAAGTGCCCATTTCCAGCACTCTGTGCACAACTTTTACTAAGAACTTTAGAATAACCAAGCAAAAATTAAAAATACAATGCATTCACTACTGACCTCAGCCTTTCACTGTATTTGCTCTTAGGGTGCTTTTGCAGCATATTTTTGTGGGTGAAATTCCAGACTCCTTGAAATATACAAAAGTTTTAACATGTTACTAAACAGGAACCAAGTTTTTATGAAACAGACACCAAAAAAAAGGGCCAGGGATACCCAGCTCTGCCTCTGGGAGTTATCTGAATGGCATCAAGTAAGTTTCACACCAAATTTAGAATAAAATACACGTTTCAGAAAAGCATTTGCCATTACCACAGGAGAAGATTGTCTAAGCTGCCAACAATTCACCCACCCACCTGTGAAGGTTAGGCCCATAATGGAAACTCTCAGCTCATCAGAGTTAACCTATGACTTATCATGCAAGACTAATTACCTGTGTCCTTTTCTCATCAGACACCATTTCCTTCTCTTTTAAGTCTTGGAAAACAACACTTAACACCCAAACAGCTTGGGGGGTGAGGGCTGTAGGAGGTGTAAAAATGGGATGGGTGGGATGACACACAATTTCTACTGTCTGCAATCAGCTCCAGCGCTGCATACAATAAAACTGGATGTCGGCTCAAGGATCAATACATCAAACCTAGATCCAGCTCTGCAGATGCTCTTACAAGCAGAAGGAAACAGGGTTTTCATTTGAGATCACATTGGACTACAGTGCCCATTACGCAGGCACACTGTGCAGTGCCGCCAAGGTCAAAATCACCCAGGTATTCCAGATGGTTTCCAAATGTGAGTCACCAGCACATGCAACACCCATATATTGCAAATGCTATTGAAGAACAATGCTGCGTTCAAGCGAATTGCAGAAATGCAAGATTACAGCTGTTTAAACACAAATTCTGCTGATGAAATAGAGGCGTGAGTACTAAAAGAGGAAACGGTTTAGAAGTTACAAAAAGCAATGGGGCCTTTAAGTCCTCAGAGTTCATGTGGAATAACCTTTTAAAAGCAAAAAAAAAACCATATCCACAAACCATGTGATTTCACAGTAAAGCACACTGGAACACCCTATAAACAAAAGGTGCGGTCCCCAAAGTATTTCTTCTGTCAAGAGTTGGCCAACAGAGCATCAGGGCAGCAAATTAAGACCCGTGCAAATACTGAATATCCACCTTCTCCCAGGCTGAAAGGACAGTGACAGCTGTTAGCAGCCACCCAGCTTTCACAAAGGTCAAAGAAAAACTTGATTAAATCACCTCCCTCCCCAGGTTTTTTTTTTAAATTTTACACTGAATGTGGAAAAAAAACCCCCGCAGCATCAAACCCACAGTGTCTGCACCTCAGAAACATTCATATCAAAAAGATAAAACATTCCACATTCAATCACTTTGCCAGCTGCACCTGATGTGCTGTGACAGAGTTTTGAAAAGGCAGAATTTTTCCTGGATCACCTAACCACAAACTTGCACATAAGCCCCCCAAACTACATCCTGTACCAAATGTCACAATGAAGAAAGTTCATTCTATTCAATATATCATCCATGCAGCCACAGCTTTTTCTGCCCTGAACACAAGCACCAAAGTGCCGAGATCAGTTTCAGCTCAGTTTGCAATATAATCCCACTTGTTTCAAGGGCTTCATACCACACAAAAGGACACTGGTGGGAAGTGTGGCACACACTTATGATTTTACCCACTCAAGTACCCTTCAGAAGAGCTGTGGGTGCCATGCTTCATGTTCTTTCCCATTAGCCAAAAGAAGAAAAAGGCGAAGGAGATCCAAGTGTGCTTTTTATAGCCCGTTGTCCCCAAAGCATAGCCCTGAAGGCGCAAGTCAGGCCTGTGCACCCCAAATAACTTTTGCTTATCACTTGCACTTGTAAAGTATTTAGAAAACACTGCCAGTTTCAAGAATCAGACTGAAATCAGTATGTACTACACCCTCCTACCTGTCAGCCCTTAACGCACTCTTGAACTCGGGTGAGAAAGAAAATGTTTTGGTGCTGTGGCCGCACTTTGTCCTTAACCTGCTGCCTCCTCCTCAGCTCCTGAACGCTTGGAGTGTAACAGGCAGAAAGAATTCTGCAGGGTTTGGGTGGACAGAAGCTGCAAGCAGGGTTACATGAGACCTCCAGGTTTGTTCTGCAACACCGGATTGCTGGGAGGCCCCAGATGATCTCATTACCCCCAGCATTCCACCTCATACAGGATATAAATGCTGCATTAGGACATCTAATAATTCTGCTGGTTATGGATCCATTTATGCTCACAGGGACAATCTTGAGATGTTACTCAAAGCCCAGAATCAAGTGAAATATCAGTAGGAACTTGGCAATAGGATTTGCAACCCAAAGGCACAGGATACACTCTCGGCACAGCACAAGGCTAAAAGCCTGTTTTGGGAACAACTCCCATGTTGCCAAAGGGATTTTATTGCTTCTGAAGTATGAGGCTTTCTGCAACCAGGCTTTTTCTCCCCCAAGGAATGAACAGAAATTCTACATAACTCCAAGTACATTAACATTCTATGAGCTCTAAAAAGCAAGCTCGATTTTACTTCTTTGCTATATTTAAAGGGGTGAATCATGAACACTCATGCAAGCCTGGTAGATCAGAGATACTGGTTTCAAGTCAAGCCTGATCAAACATTGATGATTTTTCTAGCAAATTTCTGAACTACAATTAAAAACACTTGCTTTTGCTTCAACTTTCAGCCCTTCAAACCACATATGAGTCACATGTAGAACAGGCATTTGCTGCTTACCACACCTGCTCCTGAAAACCCATTAAAGAAAAAAAAAAAAAAAGGCAACTAAGTTCTAAGGTAAATGGAAATTTAATTTTGTTTAAAAAAGAAATGCCATAATCAACAAAATAAGGTGGCATGTATTAAATATAGGGTGTTTGTGTGGTTTTCTTTCCAATGAAAGGGAGAACACAGAGTGAGAAATCACTGTTTTGGCCTAAATACCCAGGGCGCTGGAAACCAATGTGTTTTCAGACCTCTGCCCAAATTAAAATGGAACAACTCCTGCCAAATTTGTATCTAGAATCATTTATTCTCTTAGTTCAACCCTTTTCCTCAGTAACCTGCTACATTTCTCAGAATGCTACATTGAGGACAAGAAAAAAAAGATGCTTTGTTGCTGCTGAAGTCAATTTCAGAAACAAAATTTTCTCATAAAAAAATGTTACAAAAGCAATTTATAACTGTTGCAGAAGACATATATGGCTGCACACACGCACACGCCCCTACAAACACTACATAAAACAAGAACTATTTATAGTCACTACTCTCTACTACCATTCTGGTTCAGGAACACCTCAGTATTGCCTGCAGTTTTAGTAATGCAAAAAAATAATATAAGTTCCTTTTGAGAATTCAGAATTCATTCTCCAGTGTCCAAATTGTCAAATTATACTGCCTCTTATTTTAATTCCATGCCATTCAGTCTCCTCCCAAAGCATCCAAGATGCAGAAAAAGGAGGCAACTGCAGGTTCTCCCAGAAACATTCCCATGCAGCAGACCTGGTCATATACTGATGAATCAATCTCTACACTATTTCACCAGCATTTATCACCTTTCTTTCTATGACATATAAAAACACACCAAAATAACCTCTCCCGGTCAGCAGTTGCTCCCTAATTTCCTGCATAGATCTGGCTAAAACATGACTCCAATGTCACAGCAAAACGGGATACTGAACTGCCTGCCAGAGCGGGCCAGGAATGCACCCAGAAAGGACAGCAATTAGCACACCTAAAATAACCATTTCTACAACAGCCAGCTCAAAAGCTCAGATATATTTTCATCTCAACCCGCAACGGTTACCAGCCACAAACACATAACCACAGGAGAGAATCCTGCAGTGCTTTACAATCCAGATGACCCTCTGCACTTATTCTTGACTTCATTCAAAACACCGTTTCCGTTTCCCCCTCTCCCCTCCTCCCGAGCACAGATTTGTCCCTAGGTGTTTCATGTCCCAGCACTCAGAGGAGTGCTGCTCCACAGCCTCCTGCCCGCGGGTACCAGCCCTCCCAGCCCCGGCAGGTTTGCTCCATGCTCCACCATCAAACATGGCTGCACCATGTCCTCTTTGTGACTGAATATGTGGAACAGCTCTTCTGCCTTCCCAGACTTCTTTTATCTCCCTTGCCTTATTTCTTCTCATTAGCAAGGGACCGCTTCACATCGCTACTGCCCACTTCTAATTCCTTTTAACAGTCCGATAGCTTCCATTAACGTTCCACAGTAAACCAAATGCATTTATACTTTCCAGGTTCTCCTCAAAAGCATCAAGAAGCTCTAAACATTGAAACCCTCTGCACCATTAAAACCTGCTTTATTTACACACAACACAAAACTCTTCTCGTAAAAATCTCCGTCCTTCAGATCCAGCGTGGAGAGAAGCCCCTCAACAGCAGCGGCAGGAAATTCTATCATCTGGCTTTTCTTCCCTGCAGCTCCCTCTCCTGAAACCGGACCCCCTGTCCATAGATCCACCTCAGAGCCTCCCGCAGCAGCCACACACAAAACCCACCCCACGCTCCGCTGCGAGCCTCCCTCCGCTCCCCAGCCGCCGCCGCTTTTTTTGTGCTACGGAGCTTTTTTTTTTTTTTTTTAATTTAATTCCTTCAGCAAAATTAAATCAAACTCCTGAACCTCCGCTGGGATTTCTCTCCGGAGGCTGCACATGAAACTTTGCGGAGCGGGGGGCACCCCCGGGCTGAGCAGCGCCGAGGTGCCGGCACGGAGCGGAGCCGGCTCCCCGCGCCGGCCCCGGGCACGGACCGTTATGCCCCGGTGCGGCTCCCGCAGCCCCGCTCCCCCCGCGCTCGCACTCACCCACAGCTCCGTGCCCCAGCTCATGGCTCCGCCGGCGCTGAGGGGGCGGGCGGGGGCGCTGGGGGTGCCGCTGTCCCCTGGCTGTGTGTGCTCGCCCTGGGGAGGGCCGTGCCCGGCGGTGCGAGCGGAGCGGGCGGGACGGGCGCTGCTCACCGCCGCTCCCGCCTCATCGCGCCGCAAAATGGCCCGGGCGGCGCGGGGCGGGGGCGCGACTGACAGCTCCGGGCTGCGCAGGCGCGGAGCCGCCGAGCCTGGCGCGGGGGGGCGGCCCCGCCGGCAGAGCGCAGGCGCGGCCCGGGCGCGAGCGGAGCGCGGGGCGGCGGCGGGGCCGGGGGGAAAGGAGATCCGCGGGGAAAAGGGGGATCCGGGCGGAGAAGGGCATCGGTGGGGAGCGGGGAACAACGGGGAGCAACGGGGAGCGGCAGCCAGTGAGGGACGACGGCTATGCGGGTTATCGCTGGGGAGCGGCGGTCGCTGGGGAACCAGCGTCAGTGAATGAAGAACGCGGGTCTCTGGGGAAAGGACGGCAATGGAGGAGCGGGGGTCAGTGGGGAATGGACAGCAATGGAGGAGCGGGGGTCAGTGAGGAATGGACAGCAATGGAGGAGCAGGGATCAGTAGAAAGAGGGAGTCGCTAAGGAAAGGGTGTCGGACAGGGGGATGAGGCTTTCCCGTCCTAATCACAGAATCATAAGCATGGCAGAGGTTGCCCAGAGACGTGGTGGATGCTCCATCCCTGGAAACACTCAAGGTCAGGTTGGACAGGGCTCTGAGCAATTTGTTACGATTGAAGAGGTCTTTTTTCATTGCAGGAGGTTGGACTGGATGGCCTTTAAAGGCCCCTTCTAACCCTAACTATGGTACGATTCTGTGCTTTCCAAAACTTACACAAGTTTTAGAACTCCCTTTGCTGGATACACTCCAGGACCTCAATGTCCTTTTTCCAAATGAAGGACCCAAAACTGAATGCAGTGTTTGAGATGCCTCACCTGTGCTGAGTACAGAGGTGGTGATCCCAGTCCCACCCACCCTCAGGTCCCCTTCCCTGCCTCTTACCACCCTCCCCCCGAGCCAGGTGAGGCTGTTTTTGAAGCAAATATTCCTGTTTTGAGCATTTGTAAAGGAGGCGAGGGCCCTAGAAAGGGAGAGAACCCACAGCCTTAGACCCCTTGAGGCTGTGTCATGTGTGGTTCGGGTTGGACATCGGGAGGAATTTCTTCATATAAAGGGTGATTAAATATTGTCACGAGCTACCCAGGGAGGTGGTGGAGTCACCATCGCTGGAGGTGTTAAAGAAAAAACTGAATGTGGCACTCAATGCCATGGTCTGGCTGACAATAGGGATTGGTCACAGGCTGGATTCAATGACCTCAGAGGTCTTTTCCAACTGAATTAATTCTGTGAATTCACTGCAAGGGCTGACTTCTAACTCAGCTAAGCAGTATATACATCCCTCACCCCCAAAATAACCCAAATCCAAGAATATTAAATCCACCATCTGTCACCAAAATGCTCAACAAGCAAGCAGGAAAATAACCAAATTATCTGCCTTCACATAAATGTGGGTTATTGTAGCAATTACACAGGCCTTGCAGAAAATGGCTCATTTCCTTGCCAGAAGAATATTTATTTTGTGATCCTCTTCCTCTGTGTCATTTATTTGAGCTGTGTCAATCTCATTTTGCAGTGCTGCTTTTCAGCTACAACAAATGTAAAAAGAGCTTTAGACTGATATATTTATTGCTGTATCTATTCATGAGAGATTTTCGTGGGGGGAATAAAAAAGGGAAGCATATTAATTCACCTGAGGTAAAAGGCTTCTGTTCATACACGGTGGAGATGCTTTTGATGTGAGAAGATAAAAATTGACCAGCTGCTACAAGAAGCATTATCTCCCCTAGATTAATGCACTTCTTCCACTGATGCTTGGCTGCTACCCTACACGAGGAAGAAAAACACATTAAGCAATTCCAACATTTTGAACAACAATGAAGACAAATGTTATGTTAATAACAGAATGGCATTTATTTTTATCCAAGTTCCGTTGATTTGAACATGAGGGGAGAGTGCTGCTCCTCACACAGCTGTCTTTGAAGAGAGACACAACAGGCAGTGCTTTTGTTCATCATTAAAAGTTATTACTTTGAAGGGCTGACTTCATAAGAACTAAGAGACACCCTGTTCAGCTCATTTTAGAATAGTTCTTCCTTCTGCTGCCAACATATTTGAATATCCAAGCCTGCCCTGCTGCCTGAAGCACAACCAGAGTCTTCCAAGGGCCTGTACTTCCACAGGCTCCCAGACCACCATCTTTAGCCCTACATCCACTCAGGACACATTGCAAAACCAGACAGCACAGTTGCATCACGACTTTTTGAGAACACAACCCACAAATACGGGCAGAAAAAGAAGTACAAAAACAGAAAGCAGCACTGGTATCATCTGAGCTAAGTTTGTGTGGAATTTCCTTTTGCACAAAGAGTTGGGAGGGGAACAGGGCAAACCTGTTACACCAGCATGGGCAGGGAAACCTGTCGACTGCGAGAGATAGAAATGCTCCACCAGTTCCAGGGAGATAAAGGCCAGAAATACAAGTTTTGTATTATGATGGTACATTAGAACAAACCATGCCCAAAACTATTACAAGTTATCAAAATTTCTGTGGACAGAGGCTCAAGACAAAATCTAAAAAAACAAAAATAATTCTAGATGTTTCAAGAACAGGATTTTTCCCTATTTTTTATATAACTGCCTTTATTGTTTAGCCTGAAACTCTCCAAGGCAGGGACTGCACTTACATTATTACTTTCAGTTGTGCAGTGCCTGAAACAACAGGGCCTGCAGCTTGGTTGGTACCTAATTACTAATTTAATTAGCAATGACAGGAGCATTAAGAGCCCTTTATGCCAAAGCTGATGCTGGAAAGCTCAGTAGGTTCCAGTCTCAAAAAATAACTAAAAATTACACTTAGAAGTTACATTATCTATCACTTCTTCACTGAATTTGCACAATCCATATCTGAGCAACAGAAGCTGGGTAGGAATTTTCCCTCAGCCAGGCTGAGAACAAGACCATGCAGATCTGTTATCCAGATATGGGCCTATTCCTGTAAATTCTCTGTTTATCTCCCCTGTTGTTATGATTCAGAACACTCCCAGATTCAGCTCCGAAACCCAACTAGAAGCAATTCTATTTTTAGAAAGCCAGGATTTGGTTTACTAAACCCCAATCCCCCTTGAAAACAGCCAGATTCACTGCTAAATTATTGAGAAACCATATATAGTAGATAAAATAAATCCTTAAACTATGGCTCAGTCTAAACCATTTTACTCTGTGTTTGTTTACTTATGCAAAGCAAGAAAAATCACAGCTCTGAGAGCATGGACAAGCACTTCCAGTTTTCAGGATATAGCAGGAAGAGGACGTACCTTTCCCCCCAGAGTTATCACTCTTACAGCTGCTTCCCTTTGATTTTAGAATTCTACCCAAATTATCCACGTCCAAGATAAAGAACATGGATGTTGCTTGTAACCTCTCATACAGTGAGACTGAAACAGCACCAGGAAAGGAAGAGGACACACCTTTCCTAGAGGCCATCATCATCATCACAGCTGTTTCCTCTCTGGTATTCCAACACTACACAGATCACTCAGACACACAACAGGGGACCTCGATGCTCTTTAATGCCCCATCAGGGCCCAGAGGAGCCTGATCAAAACCTGATAAACACCTGATAAACCCTAATGGCCCTGGCCAGCTTCACCTGGGGCCCCCACCCACACCCTCTGCCCATGGATCAAGGAGCTTCATTTAAGCTCTGGCCTGAAAGCCCGGTTGCTTTGCCCAGTGTTTTAGGGTGTCCCAGTTCCAGCTCAGGCTGTGCCTGGCTGCAGATCCTGTTAACATGCAGCCTAGCTCACACCTGACCTTATCTCAGACCTGCCTTGTCCCTGTCCAGGCATCATGAGACCATGACTGACTTTGGTTACCATCACCCAAACTGCAGATGGACTTCCCAACTCAGTCTCACCCCTGTCTCATTGCTCTGAACTCAGCAGATCACTTCGATTTTGGCTGCTTCCAGCTCTGACCCCTGGGCTGCTCGTCTCTCTTTCCCCAGGGACTGGATCTTGGGTGGCTCCTGCCCTGGCTCTGTGTTATCTTGGTCACCTCCCCACTCCACGACTGTACCCTGGCTCACAAAACATGTTAACAAAATGGCAATCTGGTTCATTCTGTTCTGAGCTGTACCTGCAGACTGTTCCTCCATTATGATTTTCTGACACTGCTGATTCCTTCCATCCAACCTCGATAGCTGTCCATGATACACTTGGAAAAAAACCACAAAAAACAAACAACAAAAAAATCCTATGAAGAGTTCTAATTATAGGTTTAGTTACAATTAAGGAGTAAAGAAAAAAGATGTCTAGGCTAAGAATAACTGCATATAGTGGGAACAGCAGACTTACAGCAAAATGATCTTGTGTGGAAGCTACAATGAAACAAATTGATATCACAATGAAAGTTATTGTTACAGCTTATTAATGGCAGTCAGAAGCTGCTTTGTATCTTGATATGGCTTTAAATAAACAAGAAATAGACATCTTTAGGCGTACAAATTTTTAGAAAAATGCATAGCCAAAGAAAGTAAACATGTTATAAATTCTATTTTTTGTTCATTTTGTATAGGTAATCGGGAAACTTACTACAATATCCTAATGGTGAAGAAACATTGAAAAAACAATAAAGAGCTTCAGAAAAATTCCATTCTGTTGCATAAAAATCCCTGATTACTAGGGATCATCTTCAGACTAACGATGATTCTTCTTCTGAGGAAAGGTTCTGAAAGGAGATCCCAAAAGAAGCATCCTCAGACTAAAAAAGGCTCTGGGAACCAAATCCCAGAATTATAGGGGAATTTTTTGACCACTCAAGCAATCTAAGTGTGCCTGATATTTGTTAGTGGAGCAAGGCACGACAGCCTGTGCTGCAGCTGTGGTTGCAAGCAGCTGTTTTTCAGGAGTCAAAACTCCCCAGGTTTCTCAGGTGGTCAGTGCACAGGGATTATAATAATTACAATCTTTAAAAAACCCCCAAAAACCCCAGCAATCCCCTACCCAATTCCAAGAAAATATCTAATCGGAGATTTTTAGAATAAATCATGCGATGTTTGTAGGTCCGTGGGGTTTTTTTTTTTGCAACCTGGGTTGTAGCTCCGTGTGGTGCAAGAGCTGATGCTGCCAGGACATCTAGTGGCACAAATACGTACTGCCCAGAGAAAGCACATTACTAGAAAAACAATTTTTTTTTTTTTTTTTTCATGCTTCCAGATATTTCTTGGTACTACTCCAGGCTTCTTTGGCTGTTGCTGAGATTTCACCTAAGAATATACAAGGCGGAAATGAAATTGTGAGAAAAAATCTACAGGACCATCTGAATCATGTCTCTAAATAAAGATGGGACATACTACACAATCTTGATAAAATAAAGGTCAAGGCCATTGATTTTTCTCTCCCTTTTCGCCCACACTTGCCTCATCCAGTCCAGTTGTTTATCTGCCTCTAGACAATAGAGCTTGCACAGCTGTTACTCCACACACTGAAAGGGGAAATCAGAATGTCTGAGTTTTGGGAGCTGAAAACACAAGGCTTCTCACTGAAAAATTAGATTTATTGACATTGATGGCTTCCCATTGCATAGTCTTTCCATTTTCTTTTTTTTAGCAATGTGCCAACCAAAAAAAGCCATTTTAATTGCCCCTATTAATGTTCACTTTGCTTTTTGTGTTACTCTCATTTTGAGCAACAAGTCATGGAAACCAGGCCCAATCTGCTTTTTGTTTTACTTGTAAATGTGATTATAACTACTAGTTTAAATAGGTGCAAAATAGTTTAAGTATGTGCAAAACTAATCCTGTAAAGAAGCAGAAATCTCTTTGTTTGTTACATATTTTTCTGGCCATACACAACATCAATACTTTAACCCTGGCTTTAAATAGAAAAGCAATTTTCCTGTTGTTTGGACTACCTGATGTTCAGACGTCTGCTGTTGCCATAGCTCCCAGGAAGAAGCTGGAACTTACTGGTAGATCCACGGTTGAGCTGGAAACAACCACTTCAGCCCTCCCTGTAAACAACCATCCCACATCTCCCTGCGGACGATGCTGCAGGGCTGAGGTAGGAAGAGCTTCAGTCTTTTTTTGGGTTTTTTTTTGGTGTCACCCCACAGAGGCTGGTCTGGGGGAGGTTCAGGGGGTTCCTTTTGGTCAGTGTCCCCCTCTGAGCCCCATGGGCATGGGGGGGACCCACCAGTCAGGGGGGACCCCACTGCCAAGGGGTCCCAGGGCTGAGGAGGGACCCACCACAGGGCCTGCCTCACACACTGGGGGGCCTGATCCAACCTGGGGGGCATTGTGGGGAGCAGCCCGTGGGCATGGGGCAACCCAGCAGAGCCCAGAAGGGCTCCAGGGGGAGAGAAAAGGGCGGGAAACGCCTTCCCCATGGGGAAAGGCTGAGGGAGCTGGGGATGTTCAGCCTGGAGAAGGTTATGTGGAGAGCTCACAGCACCTTCCAGGATCTGAAGGGGCTTCAGTAGCCGGGAAGGGACTCTTTGGCAGGAACTGTAGAAGCAGGACAAGAGGGAGTGGGCTCGAAATGAAAGAGGAAAAATTCAGGCTGAATATTGGGAGGAAATTCTTCCCTGGGAGGGTGGTGAGGGTCTGGCACAGATCGCTCAGAGAAGGTGAGGCTGCTCCCCGGGAAGTGTTCAAAGCCGGGCTGGAAGGATTTCTGGGGCACCCTGGTGTAGCGGGAGGTGTCCCTGCCCGGGTAGAGGGTGGCACTGGCAGACCCCCGAGCTCCCCCCCATCCCCAACCCCTCCATGACTCCCTGACAGGACCCGACCCCGCCCACCGCGGTCACGTGACGCGCTCCGCCCGACACGTGACTCGCCTGACCCGGAAGTGGCGCGCGGGGGACGCTGACGCTGGAACAAAGATGGCGGCCCGCGGCGCGGCGGCCGTGCTGGGGCTGCTGCTGGTGCTGCTGCTCCGCGCGGGCCCGGCCCGCGCCCGCGTCCATCACCTCACCCTCAAAGTAAGGTCTGCGCCGCCCCCGGCCCCGCTGGCTCGGCCCCCGGGTGCCCTGAAGGGAGCGGTGAGGCCGGCCCGGCCCTGCGCACCTCCCGCGGGCCGGGATTGGTCTCCCCATGTTTTTATCTTTATTCTGCTGCGTGCTCCGACCCTTCTTTTTCTTCGCTTCTCTCTGAGCTCTCCCCCTGCGTCTCAGCCCGCCCGGGCCCCGCCGTGTTCTGCTTTTGCCGTGATCCCCCCCTCCCTCTCAGCGCATCTCCGTGGTCCCCTCCCGCTTTTCTGGCCGCCTGTTTCTCGGTCGCGGGTAAAGCGTGTGGAGGGGGCTCAGAATTGCCGTGGTTTGAAGGTGCAAGTGCTTCACGTTCCGTTAAAAGTGATGTGATAAGAGAGGGCTGAACGTGAGCTGAAGGAGAGGTTTCTGAAAGTGGATTTTGGTTGAGTTTCCTTTTAGCTGTGTACTTTGTTGTCCTCACACCGAAGGGTGTTCGGCTGCAGCTGCTTTGCACTAACCGAGCAATTATAGAGGCTGAGGAAACTGATGCTGACAGCTTTCTGGTTTGGTTCCGTAAACTGCTGGGTGTACTTTGGAGAAGTGATGCGCCATTATGTGCCTGTACTTGAGAACAGCTCGTTATTCAGGGTTGTTTAGGGGAAGTGCTGGAGGTCAGGGTGAAGATGTGCTGCTGCCTGTTGTGCTCTGTGTGAGCCGATGCACAGTTGTTGTGGGACAGAAGAGCTTTGCACTGGGGGTGATGCCTTTAAACAGCTTCACTGGAGCTCATGGAAAGCTCCGTAAGTCTTCAGAATTTAAATTTTGCTTTGCTTGCATGCAATGTAATATTTAGTAGAAATATTGCAAGATATAATAAAGAGCTAAATTACAGGGACCTGTGCTGTTGTAGTAGTTTAGGGAGAATCCACGACTTTGCAAAAATTCCACCTCAGGCTTTGGGATGCAATGACTGCTGGATGTGTTCATGTCTTACTTGTAGGGAATTCTTCAGACTGTGTAGCTGTTTGAAGTGCAACCACATGAATATTGTACTTCAGGAGAAGTAAACATTTCCCTGAAGCAGTAAATTAGGAGGCTTGTGGTGGTTATGTCATTGTTTTGAGGAATTTTTGACAGTTGAGCATTGAAGGATTTCTCTTGAGGTGATTCTTTACCTATAAGTAGAAAACTTTCCGACTTGCCTCAAAGAAATGTTCTCAGCAGCAAACATCGTGGCTTTTAGTCCCTATAAGGGGCTGCCTGGATCAATCACTAAATCCTGTTTGCTGTTTTTCCTGTCAGAGTGGGGTATGGGTTTGGTTTTGCAGGTGTTTTGTGCAGGTTGCAGCACTGACTGACCAAGGGAAGTAACAGTGAATTAATGCCTTTGCCCACCTGCTTTATAAACATGAGCTTTATTGTTAGAGCAGTTTCTCCCTTCCTCCTTCATCCCCTGCTTTACAGCCTTTATGTAAACATCAGGCTCCAACAACTGAGTCCTTTCACAATGAAAGCTCCTTTCTGGTGTTCTTGCCAGTCTTGCTTTGCTTGCAAGCGTGCCTTGACACTGAGCCAAGCTAAAGGCCACAGTTTTGTGGGAGTGTTTGATATTAAATTTGCTCAAACAAGCTGTTTGTTACTGCTTAATTCAGAATAGCTTCATTCTTGTATCTTTGTAATTGCTCTGCTAATGTGAAGCTTTTTTGTTGTCAGAAAAACAAGCCATAGTGTGAGCAATTTCCAGTTCTAAAAATAACATTTTATCTTTATAAAAGTGTACAAAATAGTTTATTTTTTTTCAGTCGAGAAATGATTTGCTTGAATTTTGCTGTTAGACTGACCTTGCCGTAGATGCTCCTCCTTAGTAGCAATTGTTATCAGCTTCATTAGTTTAATGTAAATATGTAATAAAACCCAAAACACCTCAACTAACAAAACCTACCCCCTACAAAAAACAAAAACCTACAAAAATTAGAAGTTAAGAAGACCAACAGAAACAATTTTCAGAGGATTCCAGAAATAGCTGTAGGTGAAATGTTTTTCTTGATCAAAAAGAAAGCCTTTGTCAGGCATGGAATTATAGAAAAGATGCTGGTTTTCAATGGTTGCTTGTGACCTGTGCCTTTTAATGTTGGTAGGTTTCAGACTTCAGTGGCAAAAGGATGAAAATGCCTTTTACACTTAATTTTACACAAATTATAAGCCTTCCTATTAGTCTCACACAAATAAAGTAAGATTCTTTCCAGATAAGGGTAAGCACTCTCTAGCAGGACTTTAACTGCACTGACAGTGTGATCCCAATTTGATTTAGGGTAAAATGGTAGAGAATATTTTTCTACTCATTCTGAGCTACAGGATCATGGATTCCACATCCCTGTAACCTTGTTCAAATATTGTAGGATCACTTTTTATCCTACAGGAGTGGAAGAACTGGGGAAGATTTTTATGGAAATAAGCTTGAGAATTTTGTGTATTAGCTTGACTGTAAGCTGTTAATGATGGGTCCCAGATAATTTCTTCTCAGTAGGGCAGGCTTAATTTTAAATGCATCCTATATAAATTAAATTAATATGTGTGTTAACAACTTGGATGCTGAAGTATTCACTTGTATGGGTTCCCACCTTTGTTGTAAACTTAAATATTTCTGAAGTCAGTAGTTGAGTGCTTATAAATAAAAGCTGAGTTCTTTCAACCCCATTAGTAAGCCAGTGTCTTTAGGCTGTCAATATGTGGAGCAATAGATGCTCTTGCTGTTGCTTAGTGGCAACTGGTGACAGTGTGTGTGTGGGATCATGTAAAGCTGAGGGATTTGTGAACTAAATCTGTAAACTCTAAGCACTCAAAGCTGAAATAAAAGCAGGGAGGAAAGTGGTGTGTGTTGTATATTAATTATCTGCTGGTGGTGGGGAGCATATCAGTAAATTAGCAGAGTAAATCACTTGAACTGAACTGAAGAGCTCTTGCAAGTGTTCTGAATTGAGCAGCTGCCTCTGGTCACATTGACAAGCTACAAAACCTTGTGACTGGATGACACCATGTCCCCTCAGATTGACTCAAATTCTTCCCTGTCTAGATGGGGTTAAATACATCTGATGTGCCCTGTAAAGAAGCAGGATGAATTTTCTGTACTGATTGGGAAGTTACATGAAATGCAGTGTTAGAGGAACCAGATGAGCTCTTGTTTCAAGCACGTTCCATGGTCTAGAACGCGAAGACAGCCAAGCTCTTTTTAAACAAAGCATCTGCTGGAAACCCTGTGTCACTTGACTTTTTTTCCTCTTCTGAGCATTAAGGGAACCATCTGCTTATTTGCCAGGTTAACTTGATTCTATTAGGGTGATCTTGTTACAGCTGGATTGCAGGTTAGCTGTGTCAGGATTAGTGTCCTGCTGTTACAGTGAATGATATTTAGGAGTCAGGAACATTTTGTGCAGAGACATCAAAATCAATACTGGGGTAGAGGGAGAGAAAGAACTTTTTGTACTTGTATAATTCGTAGCTCAGTCTTCCAGGACTGTCTCCAGAACAGTTTGTCTTTAGCAGCTGACTTCTCTTTATAGAGTATTCTACAATCTGATTGTCTTTTCCTAGAAGAAGCAGGAGGAAGAAACATATTATTTTTCTTTTTTAGTGCCAACTTGGCAAATGTTTTAAATTCCATTGTAAATTTGTTTTTTTTACTTCTGTTGCCTTGCTTCTGCTTTTCTTCCAATTAACTATCCAGTAGGTTTGAGGGACCAACTGCAAACATTGGATGTGACCTTTTGTCATCTGATGTGGCAGCTGTGTGTGACGTCAGCTACTTTTCATGTGAGGTCCTTCATGACCTCCTTATTTAAAAAAAAAAAAATAAACTAAAGCTCACTGTATTTGTATCTTTATCAGCTGCACAGGGCATGAGAAGAGATCAATTGCTATGGTTTCCTTGCCAGACTGAGAGGAAGGAAATTATTCTGCAGCTGTAGAAGGAGTAGAGGAGGGAATTAGCATTTTCCTGCTAGAGAAACTAACCCAAGTAATTCTGGTTTTGGTATTTATTCTGGTTTTATTTTTCATTTATTTTATGCCAAGAATCATTTGGAGGTATGGGACTACATACAAAACTTGATTTTCACACATAGTTTTCCGGTGTATTAATGTTTGCCTGTCCAAACACTAACACTGGCTAACACAGATGATCTGAGGGGATGACAATGCATTTGCTAAACACTTGGCCAAACCCCAGTTTTCATTTAGGTAAGATTCCCCAAAGTCACCTATTTCCTCTTCAGTCTGTGGCAATGACAGCATTCAAGCAATAGCTGTCTTGATATGTCTGCAGTCACTTTGGGGGATTTTGCTATATGTTTTTTAATCAGTGATGACAGATGTTTATATTATTTCAGAGTTTTGCTTGCTTATTTCCCAGTAGCATAGCCAGGCAGTTAGCAGAAACATGTCTGTTTAAAGTTCTTGCTGTTCAGGTTATTGGAAAAGTTGGTCCATTCCAGTGAAATAGTTGGCTACATCTGAAGGTATCCTAAAGAAATTTGCTGTTTGCATACTTAGATATTTTGCATGAATATTCAAGTGTTGATCACTCACCCTGCTTCCCCTTTACTGCAGCAGATGACTCTGCATGTGTTTGTAAACTTGCTTTCTTTTCTAACAGGATGATGTGAGGCAAAAAGTGCACCTGAATACCTTTGGCTTCTTCAAGGATGGTTTCATGACAGTCAACGTCAGCAGCCTTTCCCTGAAGCCAGCATTTGGCTCTGATGACATGGACAGTTTATCAGTGAGTTCCTTCCTATGAAGCCTCCTGTGAAATTGACATTGCACTGGTGGCCTCCACTTGTCTGAGGTGTCAGATCCAAACTTATGATGCTGTTGGCTTTGCTCCCCAGCATGAGCTAATTATGAGGATCTGTGTATTGAGGTTTCTCCCTGAGCACTCTCCATTGTGTTTTAAGGAAGAATCTTTCACTAACTGGTCCTCTGCTGAACTTGATGCACACATCTATTACTTGCAGTGAGCATCAATTTCCTAACAGTCCTCTGTTGTGAGTTTTTTTTCACAGTGTTGCATAGCAATTCAGCTTGTGATCATTGTGTCAGTAGGTTTCCAGAACACTGACAGTTTTTTTTTAATAGAACTCTAATATTACATGTTATATAGCACACTATATTAGGAGTTTTAATAGAGAGACTAAAATACTAGATTAGAACCTGAGTTCTTACTCTGCTGCACAGTTTTATCTCTTCATTGCTATGAAAGTATTAAATGTTTTTGTCAAGCAAAAACATGTGGAATAATACTGAAATGAGTTAAAATGTTCAGAGACAGAAGGTACTGCTGACTTAGTTTGGGTTTGAATCATATATGTTTTCTTGGTGAATATGGATGAGTTTGTTACATTTGGATGTATTTTTCTGCCAAGTTACTTGGTGAGAAAAATACCTGGATTCTGCCTTAAATGTAGGTTAAATTGTTTAGAAAGCAGTATCTTTGACTCCTTCAGTAGTGGTTTGGCTTCAATTTGACAGATTCTTCTCCATTTTCTCATAGGTGGGGTTCAGTTTGGATCGAACAAGGAATGATGTTTTCTCCACTTACCTGGTAAGACAAGTGAACTTGCTTTTCTAAGTTGGGACATCTCTTTACCTGACTCTGGAAATTGTTGGAAGGAAAAAAGAAAAAAAAAGAGGTGGGGGGACTTTAGACATGGGAGAATGTGAAGGATAATTTGGATTTACAACTTGCTGGACTAAGAATGGTAACCTCTACCTGGACGGCAGCATATCCAGAGGGCACTTCAGAGATGTTTTGTTCATGTTGCCAGGATGAAGAAGTGGATTATTGTATCTTGAAGAAGACACCTGAACCAGATGTCTCTGTTGTAATCTTACTTCTGGAGATCCAAACTGAAGTGTGAGTAAAGAGCGTACAAGACACTTTAAAGTTACATCTTTAGTTGAAGATAATGTAACACTTGATGTTATTTTTAAGGGTTTGGAAAGCTGCTGTGCTTGTAGGTTGTTTTTTTTTTTAAGTGGTTACATGAGAGTTGAGGGGAGGTAAGTGTAAAAGTAAAACATCTGCAGTATAAAATGCTCCCAAGAATTCTTTTTGTATATTGTGGTGGTAGAGGGACAGCAGGCAAGAGCAACCTACCTTAATTGTGCTGAATGAGCTTAATGAGCTTTGATGTCTTGGGTCACTTTTGCACTCAATATGCAATTTTATTGTTTGTCTTGAACTGTTTTTTTATGGAAGTACCTTCAAGTCTGCATGGCTTTCTTTTGCAAGAACTCATGTGTGGTAATGGAGTTTCTTGTGAGATTCTGCTTACCAAAGCTGAAGAAACTTAATCTTCTTCATCTGCTCTTATATTTCATGTAGAATGTAACACAAAAATCAGTTCTGCTGTAAGTCATGATCTGGTTCTTGCCTGTTCTTTGTGGTACAAAAACCAAGTCAAGACAACTTGATTTTCTTTTATTGGGTATATGGCTATGACAGCCTTTTTTAAAATGTTGTTTACTTTTATTTTGTAATAAGACCTCTTTGTTTCTTTAGTGTGAAAGTACGGTTCTCTTCAGAAGCTGCTTCTATGTTACCTAAAATTTTATTTGTATCTGAGGAAAATGGTACTGCCTTAAATACCAAGCTGCTAAAAACTTCTGAACCTAACAGTGATGCTGGTAAAAATTCTCCAAAGACCAATGAAAATACAGAAGGCAGAGGTAAGCCAGCTAAACCTGACCTGTGTGTGCTCTCACTGCTGATTACTCATTGCTGTGCATCCAGCACTGAGTTGTTGTCAGGTTCTGGGATCCCCTGGGGCTAGAACTTACTGTACATCCTATGTAAACCTGTGCACAGAGCTTCCTTTGGGGCTGGAGTCTCCTGTGATTTGTGTTCACCAGTCCTGTTGATCCATCAGAGAGACAATGAGTGTTGGAGACCTTCAGTGCCTCTGAAGAAGGGTTAATAACTTGGTTGTCTTTTGTCTGGCAAGAAGAAGACTAAAGGGGGACTTTTATGGCCAACAAGAACTAGTTGAAGGAAGGTTAGGAGAACAATGATTTCAAGCAATTTTTAGTAGTGGCACACAATGTCTATTTCACTTTACTAAGTCTTGGATGTCTGAGATAGGATATTAGGACAGAAAATAAGTAAAATACATAACATAGCTTTCCTAAATAGGTATTGCAGTATTATAGTAGATCATTTGTGCAATCCAATCTCCATATTTTAAAGTTTTAAATAGTTGACAAAGTAAAATCAGGGCCATCATGATACCGTTGATACCAGGTATGCTTTGAGTCAGAAGTTGGATTTGTCTTCACAAGTCCTTTCCAGCCAATATTTTTGAGTCTGTGTCTGTCTAAAGAGTTGAACTCCTATCAATTAGAAACTGTGGGGAGGGAGGAGTAACTGTACCAGTAATCTTTCTAGGAGGCACAAACCTTTGTCTGGCTTCCAGACCAGCAGACAAAACAATTTTATAATCTCAGCTCTAACAGGATTAGTTCATGTTATCCCTTCCTGGCAGAGTTTAGACTTCAGATCAGACTGCTGAGCAGTCTAATCTGGAGCAGTCTGAGTCTGTCTTGGCCTGTCACGTTCACAAGCTTTGATACCATTCAAAAGCTTGGACAGCTGTTGTAACTAGTCAAGAGCCAAGGATGGGTGGCACTGGGAATAACAGATCTGACAGCTATAGTTTTGGGTTCTCTGGTGTAAAAAGTATAGCATGAGTGTGGACAGTGCACTGAAGTGTGGGAGCCAAAAGCAAAGCTCAAGTCTTGAAGTTTTGCTTCCTGGTAGAAAGGGATGACCTTATGTTTGAAAAGCTTCTTATAGGAGTAGAACTTGTGAACTTGAGAAGTAGAAATTGAGAACTTGATGTGCTACTCTACTGAAGGCTTCTGTCACCTCAAGTTCAGAGGAAATGCTGACATGGCAGGTCACCTATGCTTTTGTAGGTTTTTTTGTTTGTATTTTTACTGGGAGTTTAGTGGAAAGCTGTGAATTTATTCCTTCTTGATGGTTAATTAGGATTTCCATATGTTTGTCAGGCCATATATTAATGCTCAGATTGAGATTTGTCAGTGAGATTAACAATACTTGGTCATAACATAAAAAGTCAGAGCTGTGGCTTGCATCTGGTTTAGGTCACCTGCCTCTGGTCAATCTTACCAGAGGGGTTGGAAAGATTTCGGGGGTAGGCTTTTGTAGGAGGTGTAAGAGTAGAGAATCATATCCTGGCACTTGAGGATGCATTCAGAATGAATCCTGGCTGTGGGAAGAGTCCTCTGAGAGTAAGGAGAGACTGGGAAAGAATCTTTGTTAATGATTAGCTGGGAAACTGCCACGCAGACAAGTGTAGGAAGATGTGAGTAAGGTATTGACAACGTGGTGGTTTCTGAGGATGTCTAATGCAAACACTAAATGTACCATTCATACTTTTATCTCTAGGTAAGAAGTCCAAACGAAGTACAACATCCTCCCAGGTAAGAAACTATCTGGAGTTCTCTTCCAGAAAGAACCTGGGGGGATATTCCAGTACAATCATAGCAGAAAAGTGGAGAGTATTTGCTGTTGCTCTCAGACTCCACTGTAAATATACAAAATCCAAATTTGATTGTCTGGTTGCTGTAGCCAAATGTTTTATTTACCTGCTTAAGAAAATCTAAAGGTTTCTTTTCCTTTTCCCAGAGCATGATAGAACAAGAACATCCTGTTCACAATGACAGAGGAACTTTTTCATTTCAGGTAGGGTGTCTGTCAGTATCTGAACACAGTTCCTTCAGTGTCCTACTTTGGAAAAGTAAAAGTCTGGGATATAAATGTCTCTCTGATAGCAGGAGTTTGCCTGAAAATTTACTGAGCTAAGCATCACTGATAGAAGTCTTTCAAAGTTTTGGGAGCTGCTCTTAAATTTCCTTTCTTGTGGTGCTGTTCTAAATATCATAGTCTATGAGCCTCAGCCTATTAAAGTTTACTGTGATGTCAGTAGTGCAGATTGCTGATAACAAATAGCTGTGACCTGACTGATGACTCAAGGGGAAGATCCTCTGTATGAAACCAGATTAATGCTTTGTTTGAACACTCTGGTTCACTTGTGATGGTTGATTACTATAAAACAAACACATTTTAAATTCTGTTATCTGACACAGATCTCATTTCCAGAGCTATCACAATTTACATAGTTGGAGGAGGAACAGAAAAACTGCAGGGCAAGCATAATAAAAATTTTATGTTTTGCCATGTCAAGTATATGATATTTGTGGTTATCTCTTTGTGGTGAGCAAAGTTAAGCACTGATACTTAACAGGCTTGGATTACCAGAGTGCAAAATCCTAGATAGGTGCAATGATTTTGCATCTGGAATTCTCTTGAAACTTCCAGATGTGCTGCTACCCTCAGAACAGTTTGTTTGCTGAAGGGAACCAACTGACCTCAAATGACTGACTTCTTTCATGCTTCAGTAGAGATGAAGCAGGGTTCCTACCAAGGCAACACTGTTGTGAATGAGAAGAATGCTGACTTTTCTATTCCTTATTTTCAGTTCTTTTTTAACATCACCTCGGATAAACAAGAAGGTCTCTACAGCCTGTATTTCCATAAGTGTGTTGGGAAGAAAGGGCCAGCTAATGATCAGCTGCTGTTTAGTCTTGATGTGAGTATGGCTTCTAAAGGATAATTAACTCGTTAGCTTTGATTGCAACATCTAGCTTCCAGCTCCAGCTTGTAAGCAAGCACACACTCACATGAGTGCACATATGGGGTGGGAAGTGATTCAGCGTTGTGTGCCAGTCTCTGCAGTGGCATTTCTGAAACAAGTGACTACTGTAAAAATAATTAAAATACTGGTTTTGCAGAAATGCCTGAAAATCTGAAGGCTAAGTGTGGGCTGGGTGCAGTCTACACAGTTGTGACCTGATGCTGTAACGAGGTGGGAGCTACAACAGCTGCTTGTGTTTTGCTGCAATCAAAAGTTGCTTTTCTCTTTACATGACTGCATATATTAAGTCTGTTGCTGCAATGTAAATTGTTGGTCTTTAAATTCAGTGTTTTTGCTTTTTCTGGCCTAATTAAAGATGTGTTTTTATGGTGTTAGATACACATCCTAAAGGCAGTATGTTCTAGCAAATATCTCATCTCTTTTGATGTACAAGGGTTTGGTCCTATGTCGTTTTGGTCATTATCAGAGCTTGGGCTTTCCCTTTTTTTCCTTTCCTGTGCTCATGCTGGTTTATAATGAGCTGGTCTGGTATGAAGCCTCTCACTAACCAAAGTACCTCAGCCACATCAGCCCTGAACTGCTTTTTACACGTTTGTGTTAATGCTACTGCAAAGGAACATGGAGGTGTTAAAACTTAGCAGCCCTAACTTGACTCAGACTACTTCAGATCTGCTTCTGAAGTTGTATGTTTAGAAGAGCAACTTCCCTGAATTGCTGTGTGTCACTTTGACCCACTGAAGTAATTGGAAAGAGAAGAAAACCTGGATGATTGATCTGCTGGAGTGTACTTAGAGATGCAGCACAGCTTCAGTACTCTATGCATTCTTTTATTGAAGTCCTAGCACATATGACTAAGCCACTTAGGGGCATAAAGAGAATGCTAAATAATGCTTCTGTTTTCTCAGTCACAGGAAAACAGGCTGGCAGCCCATTGTAGATATTGTTTCTGAATCAAAGGTGGGCAAATTGTGATGTTTGGTAGAGAGAACAGCTATTCTTTGGGAAAATTACTTTGCCTTTCTGAATTGTGTTGCATAACTGAAGCATTGTTTTCCAAGGGGATTATTCTTGTGTGAATAGTTTTGCAAAATGTTTTGAGATTCTTGAGGATGAAGGGTAGATTTTGTTTTTTTTCTCTGAGACATAAGTCACCACTTCAGAAAAGCTCATGTTAAATGAGTGAATATGATTGCAAAATGCAATTGTTAACTCGGTGCTTTAACAAAATGTTTCCTTTCTTTTTTAACTGTATGCATAACACACCTTTAATATTCAGATAGATATAACGGAAAAGAATCCTGAAAGCTACCTCTCAGCAGGTGAAATCCCACTGCCAAAACTTTACATTTCCATGGCTATCTTCTTTTTCCTGTCTGGGACTGTATGGATCCACATCCTTCGTAAACGCAGGTAATTTCAGTGTCTGTGACTAGGGGCCTACATTGTTTGGTTTTTATTTTTCATTATTCTTCTTGTAATGCTCAATTCACAGATTTGATCACTTAAAACTCCAAATCTGGCTCAGATTTCTATGCTTAATACACAGTTTATATTTTAAAACTGCTTTAGTCAGAATTGTTGTTGCAGACTGTTATTCTAAACTTACCAAATCTTACACTGAAAGTTCTTCTGGTTGTGTAATATATATACTGTGGCAAAAAATAGACAGGAAATTCCTGTAGTTGATGTCAAAAGGAGATGATTTTGAAAAGAAATAATGAGAAAAAATTGATCACTTTTCTTCATTTGGGAAATGGCAACTTATGGCAGTAGACAGCCATAAATATCTTGATTGTAGTTTGAGATATGTTTAGCAAATTTTCTAATAGTTAAGATATATATATGTATGTATGTATATGTATATATGCAGGATGTTCTTATTTAATAATTTCAATTATCCTAAGCAGTAAAAATCAGGGGTTTAGAACAAGAAGTTGAATTACTGCTCAGGATGTTGTAGAAGCTTGGACTACAGCATTAAGGAGAATCTTTTTACACTGATGGTCAACTCAGCCTGGGAGAAACTGCTTGACACAAGTTTTAAGGAAATATCCTTGGAAACTGAGTTTTTTTACTGTTGACTTTTTAAGTAATACTCTTCCTTCTTTTTTTTTTTTCCTTCTCAGAAATGATGTCTTTAAGATCCACTGGCTCATGGCAGCCCTTCCTTTCACCAAATCATTGTCCTTAGTCTTCCATGCGGTGCGTACAACATCTCTGCCTGAAGTTATTCAGCTAGGAAGTAGAAACATGGAATCCAGGACATGCTGTTAGGGAAATCTGCTTTGGAGAGAGGACAGTGGGAGGGAGAGCTGGTCTTAATACTGCAGCATTAGAACTGAACTGCAGCTCTTTGGTAGAATTGTTTGTTTTCATCACCAAATTCTTATTTAAAATACCGTTTTGATCATGGCCTGAAGTGCTGAAGCAGCAAGGGCTGGGGGTTGAATGAGTTCCACAAATTTTAATGTTTTGGCCATCTGCAGTGGGCCTGAAAGCTTGGGCTGTACTGTTGCTTTAGCTGCAGGGCTTGTAGTAAATATTAATAAATGAAAACCTTGATGAACGTTTGTAGAATTCAAGGGCAAGGAAGTATTATGGTGTATGGCAACAGACCTCACCTTATCACCTCTGAGACTTTCCATAGATAATGTCTCTGTTGAATTGTATTGACTTTCCCTTTCCACTGAAAATATCTCATGAAGAAAGGTCATGGCAAGCATTTAATCCTTCAGTGTTTGTGCCAGCCATGATCTTCACCTTCATGCCCATGGTGTTGTACCTGCTATAAATATTTTTGAAGTCTAATGAAGTGAATCTGGCTTCCAGTAAAAATGATCCTAGCAAGCCTCTCATCACCTAATGCAGCTGAACCTGAAAAATGAATGAATAAGTAGGTTCCAACTGCAGTTGTTTCACTGTAGTTGAGCAGGGGAGTTGTGTGGGAAGGATGTAGATTGTACAAGATACATCCACTAGCACTTATGAAATAGAGCAAATGGAAATTATCTCATTGTTGCTAAACAAAAGTAGAATGTGTTGGGAAGGAATGCTCTCTAAATGTGACAGAGCTGGGTTTGTACACACTGACTGGAAAGCAAAACTGGCAGTGGATGTGGAGCAGACCTGTTTTTAGAGGGTGGGGGTGCAGCTTGTAAAGTGCTGTATTTTCTGCTTCCAGATCGACTATCACTACATCTCTTCTCAGGGATTCCCCATTGAGGGCTGGGCTGTTGTTTACTACATCACTCACCTGTAAGTATGTCAGAAGATTGATGTGATAGATTCAAATTGCCACTGGGGCTGTCTCCCTCCTGAACAAAGTGGGAAATTGTTGTGTTCTCATGCAGACCACAGTACCAAGGACTCAGCAATCAGCCCTGTGTGCAGGGGAAAGCTCCACTTACAGAGGGCAGCTGCAGAGAATTGGCACTTCTGTGGGTGGAGGAGTGAAAGGATAACAAATGCTTTACTTTTCTTTGTTCACACTAATATTCAAGTATCTAATTGGCTCCTGGTATGAATGGTAAGTGGGTACAGCTGCCAGTATTTGCTGCTGTTCACAATGGTGAATGGATGACTCCCCCAGGAAAAGATTGCTTATATTGGGAATGAAGCCTAATATTGCTCTGTGATACACAGTTGTAACAAGTACATCTGCCTCACTATTGTGGGATGGATAAGTGCTTGCCAAAATTATGGATAGGGAAGCATTTGTTTGGGTTTGTGGCTTTATTGGCAGTGGGAGAAACCTGGGCAGAAGAGGAAGTGTGATAAGATCAAGTCTCTTACTGCAGTGTCTTTTTCTCTTCCAGACTGAAGGGAGCTCTTCTGTTCATCACTATCGCCCTCATTGGCACAGGCTGGGCTTTCATTAAACACATCCTGTCAGATAAAGACAAAAAAATTTTCATGATTGTCATCCCACTTCAGGTGAGGACCAAGCTATGCTGATACTTCCTGTACTGTGGGAGAGCTGCTTGTGCAAATTGGAAAAGGCTGTGAAAATTGCACACAATATCATGTAGTTCTTGCTTGTTTGAGCCTATTGGCTATTTCCTAGTCCAGAAGTTACTGTAGGTCTCCCAATTTTTCTCCCATATGAAGCATGAGATAATGGTGATCAAACAGTTTCAGTAAATGAAAACTGGCTATAAGGAGTGGGAAAAAACTTGGGCTGGAAAACAGTGCTAAACGACTAAGTAGAGGAATTGAATTCACGTTGTCACTGCTGAAATGTTTGCTGAATGTCTTTATGAAATAAAAAGTGGGAAAAACAAGGCTTGTATGTCTCTTGGGCCTGAGGGTAACATTCCCAGTGGTTCAGAGTGGTCAGTGCTGGTCTCCTACTTGAAGAACTGAAGTACATAGGAGAACAAAACTTTTGTTTGTTGTCATATATAGAAGAGATTTTCTGCAAGCCCTTACCAGAAGTATACATAATTAGTGTCTGAGGCTCTTACAGAGCTCAGGTGTGGAGTACAAAAGATGGTCAATGACCAATCTGAATTACTGGCTTAATTCAGAATTTTGTGTTTTCACATTGGCTGTATGTGCCACACAGTACTGTGTCTATGTTTCAATAAGTAAATTTTGTTCCTTTTTATCTCAACTGATACAGTAGATTCAGCACAGTGTATAACAAAAGAACTACTTTCTGAGTGTCATCAGGAATAAGTTCCCATCAGTTTTATTTCTGTAAATCTTATGAAGATGCTGCAGAATATGTGACTTTTGGATGTAGAGCTGCAGAAAAATCACTGATGTTACTGGTTGGGCTTTTGCTGAATTGGCAGGCCACCTGTAGTGACTTCCTGGGCAGTTTCTAAACCATAACCATGTTTTATTGTGTAGGTACTGGCAAACGTGGCCTACATTATCATAGAGTCAACAGAGGAGGGGACAACTGAGTATGGGCTGTGGAAAGAAATCCTTTTCCTGGTGGACTTGCTGTGCTGTGGAGCCATCCTGTTCCCAGTGGTATGGTGAGTTGCTGTATGTGAAAAACACGTGAACTAAAGGGCAGCAACAGCTCTGCCAAAGCAAAAGAACAGTGCTCCTGTGGAGTCAAGCATTCTGTTAACTTTCATAGACCTCATCAGCCTTAACATTTCAGTCTAGTGCTGTGGAAGATGCTCATTTTGGGGATATTAGAGTGGGGATGAGGGAAGGTGGGTGGCAGTTCAAATGTGGCCAACACTGTGCAGACTGTAGGTGCTTTTGAAACTTGAAATTTTGCAGAAGTGTTGACTCTCTAAATTGAAAAATGGGATTTGGCTTCACTGACTGAGACTAGATACTTGACTGCTAAATTTCAAAACAGTAGTGTTATCTAAGATGAGGGCTGCCTTCAAGCAGAGTAGCTGCATGTTTATTTGACTGTTTATAAGAAATAATCCCACAGGGAGCATTTCCCCGCCCTTCCTTCCACTCTACTTGGCAGTGAATAATGTTGGTTATATAAAACTCGACCAAAACACAGATAATTCAGATAAACACTATTGTTGCTGCTTGCCAGTTAGCCAGAACATTTATCTTCTAAATACATTTTGTCTTAATTGGATAAACAGCTGGGTTTAAAGGAGGATATCAAGGAGCTTCTGGCTCCTTGGTTAGTAAACACAGAATGTCTCTTTTTCTCCAGTATCTCCATTATTTTTTTCTGAAATGAAGATTATATAAATGTCTGGTAGGATGTCATCACTCTGGAGTGTAACTCTTGAGTGTTTCAGAGGAAGAAGATAGATAGACTCAGTAGATAGAAATAAGCTTCAGCTTGACTTGTGAAGGTGGGTTTCACCTGTCCTTCTCTTCCCCTACACACTCATGATGGCCTTCTGCCAAGGCTGGGAGATGTCTTCCAAGAAATTTGCACTACTCACTTGTCCTTCCCCTTGCTTCAGTCAAAATGCTTTGTCTCTGAGGTTGAGAGAATTTGGCAATGGTAAATAAAAGCTCAGGGGTATTGACTTCAGTTGCAGAGAGACTCGATCTCCTGTGATAAAGGTGACTTCTGCAGTCACAGTTCTTGCTACCTAATGCTGGGTATGTCCAACCTAGTCAGGTGCTGGTACAAAACTTAACTTTCCATAAAGGAATTGTATCTGAAAAACAAATGTGAGCTGTCTTGTGGCTGTTTATGGTGTGCAACCAGTGTTCCTGCATTGCCATGGTGCCAACATAAACTGGCAGTGAAGCCCCTGACATAAAATCCTGCCCCTTTTTCCTCTGGATGGTGTCACTGCAGCTGGTGGGATGATTCATGTGAGCAAGGTGACTAAGACTTGGCCCCTGCATTTACATTCCTGCAGGGTAGTTTCTGTTACATAAGTTGCCTATGTAGACATGTAAGCTGTAATCAACTATTTAAATGAAAAGAGCTTAAAAGAGCAGTAAGATGCCAAATGCTTGGCAGTACTTTGAAGAGTAGCTCAGCTTAATTGTACAAGTGGAAAGCATTATGCTGGAAAATGCCCCAGTTTCTCACTCTGCTCCCTCCCTCCCACAAAGCTTTCTGTAGGCTGAAGTAGGTTTTAGCAATCTGCTTTCTTAATCCCAAGGAAACAGAGATACTTGAGCTGACTGCCTGAGCAGGGGGCATGAGGGGGAAGTGTGTGCTGTGCTAAGCATAGTTAATTATGAGCATACTCCAGCCATAAAGAGCTAACAAAACTTGTCAGTGATCTAGAGGACTACTGTGAAAAGGGAGTGTAAAACTTACCATTAATCTATTCTTTATTTTTCAGGTCAATAAGACATTTGCAAGAGGCTTCAGCAACAGATGGGAAAGGCAAGTAATCTGTATTCTTGCTCCTCTTCTATGTTATATGTTATAATGCTAGAATTTCAAGCACGTGATGCTGATGTAAAAATCAAACTAAGACTATAAATCTACCCTGTGTTAGTGCCACTCTGCTTTTCCTCAGTGGGCTCATGGGAATAAGTTTTGAAAAAATGAACTTTTTCTTATATTGCTTTAATTATCAGAACTGCATTGTGTAACCCATTCTCTGCTGCTTGCACAGCTCTCCATACTTGAGCTCGACATGACATCTAGAGCAAATAATCTTGACAGATTTGCCATTTTTTTCCTCACTTGAGTGTTCAGAAACAGAACTAGAAATGAATTCCACAATTGCTGACTATTAGCCCAAATAGACCCACTTCAGTTTCTGCAAAAATGTATTCCTGACAGAATAGAAGGAAATAAACCTCATTATGAAACAAAACATAAGTTGGCATTCAATGTAGCACAGTTCCTGACTTGTCCATGTTTGTATAGCAGCTCCAAGGGCTGCCTGTGGAAAGTGGAGTTATGTTTATTGTAGCACTGAACAGGAGCCGATGGATGGAAAGGCCAAACGTGGCTGCTGGAGTGCTTTTCCTGCCTTATCTGCTCATTTCTTCTGGATCAGTTCCTTGGATACAAACTGTGGAGCACAGCACTGGCTTCCTTGGAAGCAGGCAGCTTTTTCCATCTTCTGTCATTCGGTGGTTTACTCTTTAAAGCTTCATTTGTATAAGGTCATTTGTTGGCAACAGCCTTTTAACTTCAGTCCCATCCTTCAATTCTTGTCTCTCCTTTCTGGAATTCTGTAGCCAGGTCTGGATACTTCTTCCAGCCATTTCCTTGGCTTTCATAGAAACTTCTGTGTTTCACTGCTGATTGTAGGTAAAATATAAGTCTGGGTACTGAGCTTAGCTCTGTGCAGACCACAGATTAGTTCACTTTTTGCCATCTGTTAAATGTAAACTTATGATGAGCCTAGCATGCTTTTTTGATGTTCCAAGCTGTTAAAAATGCCACCAAACAATAACCCTACAAGTTAAAAAAAGGAAACCCAAACCTAAAAGTGAAAAATTACTAATTTCTAATAGAAACAAATGTTACAGGATAATTTATCAAAGTGTAATATAAATATTGTTGGTAGCTTTCTTATCAGTGCATTCACTTGAGTTCAGTGACATTTTCTGATGGATTTGTTTTACCTTGTCCACTGAGCATATGTTCTGGGGTATTTATGCTCTTACCTTTAAAAAGTCTGATAAGTTCAGATTTCCTTGAAACTGTCTTTCTTCTGAACCAAGGTCTTCACACACCAGGCCTGGTTCTTAGCTGGGTGGCAATGAATCTGACTGTCCTGGTGGTGAGCACACAGCAATTAGTGCACATAATTAAGACACAAACCCTTCAGATATGTGTGGCCCTAGGTGATCCCCCTGTACCTACTTTAGTTGTTATCACAAGATGGTGCTGTGGAGTTTGATAAACCTTAGACATTCTGAGAAGGAGAGAAGTGAGGTGACCAACAGTAGGGGATGTTCAGTGTATAGGCTCAACCTATCCAACTTATCATGATATTCAGATCTGAGTAAGTCTGGGCAGTTCTGTAGGTACACTGTGGTGTGTAAAAAATGTGGAGGGAAAAAAAAGGCAATTTGAGAGGAACTGGCTGTGTCTGTACAGCTAGTCAGTGCTATGCACTCGTTTAGTTCTCTGTTTTGTGTTGTTCTCCATGGGTGAAGATGCTCTTTATTGTGAGTGTTGCTTGTGAATCACCTGCTGCTGTTCCCAGCTTTACCTACTGCTGTTGCCATCTGGTTGTGCAGATCCTGCACCTTCAGTAACTGTGTATTCAGGGGGACTTAGCAACTGTGTTATGCTACACTGATAATAAAAGAATAGCTAAGGAATAGATTTTCAGGGAAAACATTGCACAAGCTGAGAGCAGATTGTGGCTGCAATGCTGGGACTCACTTGTGAAACACAATCTGGTTGGACTATTTAGAGGCTGTTGATAGGAGCCCACAGGGAGCAAGTGAATGGCAATGTGATGCCAGAAGCAGAATGTTACCTAGTGCTGTCGTGCTGCTAGTGTGTCTGGTTGTGAAAACCAAAAGTGATTTGGTTGCACTGTGAAAAGATGAAATCATTCATGTTAGGCTTATCAATGAATTCTCATTACTAGAACCACATGCTCTATAAGCTTCAATTGGAGACCCTGTTCTTCTGAAGTGCTGCTCAATGTCTCAGCTTCTCATGAGAATTAAAGAATAGAAACAGTGCTTACTGTTAAATCACGAGCATTTTCCCTCCTGCAGTTAGTTTTCTCCTGAAGTAATAAAAGTTACTGGATCTTCTTTTTATGTAGTTAAACTATCTCGTGGTTAGAGCTGGCTGGATTGTGTGCAGACATTCTAGCTGGGCTGCCTCTGGCCTGCTGGGATTTATTGTCTAGTCAAAGGCTGCTTTCCCTCTTCTCTCACACAGACTTCATTAACTTATAGGATGTATTGGGGAATTACATACTACACATTCAGTAGCTGGCACTGAGTCTTCTGGTGACATCCTTGCTGGTGAGAAGGACCTAAGGAAAATTATTTTTGCTTCCTCGCATCTGTTAGGGCTAACAGCTCCAGGACTTTATGGCTCAGTATCCTAGTGGTGCTTCCTTATTGTTTGTCATGCTCTCTTCCAGCTGCTTCTCCACCTGTTTATTAGGTAGCAATCCCCTGGGTCAAGTGACAGCCATGACTGGAGTGTGACTGGACTAGGAATGAAGCAGATTTGAATTTTCCAGACCCTTAGTCTGGGCTTGTCATAGGTTTTTGTTTTAGCAATGTACAATTAATAAAAAAGCCTATTGTAAGTGACTCTGATTTAGAGTCACTAGCTAGTAGTCTTTTAAACTAGATTTGATATTTTAAAAGAAAAGTGGGAAAGCTGGAGAAATGTGTCTAAAGCCATAATTATCCAGGGAGACCTGGATACCCAGATGCTGTGGATTGCTAGTGAAGAGTAGGTAGGGCTGTGGCTGAGTTTGAGCTGCCTGGTTGTTTGCTTTTTTTCCCCTTGAAGGTGATCTTTAAAGCAGTATATCTGACCTACACAGGCTTCTTATCTTGCACAGCAGTGGGCGTAAACATCCCATTTTTAGAATCTTTTTTCCTCCCCTTTTAAAATCGCCACCTTCAGACTTAAGCAACTGCTTAGCTATACCTCTTTGATCTGTCACTACATCTTCCTTCAGGTAGGAGCCTTTGCTCTCTGTCCATTTGTAGATCTGCATTGCAAATGTCTTGCAGATTTAAGGAAATCAGCCTTGTAAACTGACCTAGAATTTTCAGCCTGCAAAGCTGCTCAATTGCCACCACCTTGTTTACAGGTATCTCAAGAAAAGAGAGGGAATATGTATATTATTTATACATAATTTTTGTTTGAAACGCCAAGTTTTTGGTCACTGGACCTCTCAAGTTTCATAGCACACCCTTGTGATCACATCTTCTGTTGTTTGAGGGAGGAATGGGGTTGGAAAGCATTGCTGCAGTTTGTTCTGCTGGTACCTGTGCCTTTGTGGTGAGAGATGTGACACGGCACGATCAGATCATGGGTTGCTGTTTTCCTGGAGCACTGCAGCATGTTACAGTTGGCAGCAGAATTAAGGGAAATACATTGCAGCCTGTCACTCCCAGGCATCATTCATTCCCTGTGTTCTGTGCAGTGGGCAAATGATGATTAATGCTTTTGTGCTTGCCCTTATGTCAGGAAAAACCATTTGCACTATTCAGTGTCTTCCTGCTGCTGTGCCATGAAAAGGCTGTGAGCAAAGAGCCTGGTCCTGAGTGGTGCAGAGCAGCCTGTGCTTGGCTGGGCTCAGCACCACCTCCAGGTGCCCCAGAGAGCTGTCCAGGGTTGATGTGGCAGCTCTGTGTAGGAGATACGGTGCTTATCCTGTTCTTTGGACTTTCATCTGACCCTGGTGAAGTGCTTTCGTGCTAAATGGGTGACGTGGTTCAGGACATTCAAGATTAAGGAGTCTGTGCCACCTTCTGCGTGGCACTGAGCCTTGCTGTATCTGTCTGACCTCTTCTTTCTAGTACAGGAATGCTTTTAAGCAGAGAGCTGAGGCTGTAGAGCTGCACTTCTCAGAGCTGATTTTTCAAGGGTTAGATCTACATGTGCTGCATCGTTGGGGAGGGCAGAAAGCTTCCATTTACAGTTTGATAATGGCACAGATCACATCTCAAATGCACCATCGTGAGCAGGGCAAGCAGAGCATTGCAGAAATATTTTCAGTTGTACCTTGAGCATGTTCAGTGGCTGCATTATGGTTTTTCTTTATGGATTGTATTGTCTGGGCTCGAGCTCCCTGCGCCCTCAGCTGCAATCTTGTGATTGTTATTACATACATTTACTGAAAAGGTCGGATTTATTCATCAAAAGGCTATTGTGTGGTGTGCAAGTGGATGGTCCAGCTTTTTCCATCTTATAGACAGCCTCAACATTGAAAATTAGCATGGGGACAATCTCAGTAAGAGACTGCTTATCAAAATACTGAGGTGTGCTCTGTTTTGATCGATGCAGGTCAGGCTGTTGCAGGCACAAGCTGTTAAAATAAATGGTGATAGAGAGAGAGAACTGAGGGAAGCAAGGTATATATGTTATGTTTCTTGGAGGATGGCTTTTATCTTTTTAATTACTGTCTGAAAGAACATGAATTAATTTCTAAAACCTTCAGTGGAAGGTCTCTTTTTAATTTATTTTTTTTCTTCTCTGCAGTTAAGTACTGTCCTTTGCAGAATGGTTATCATACTCGAAATATAAATTTACCCAACCTTTACTGCATGCTGTGATTACTGCTGTGTTATCACAGCCTTACAGGTTCAGCTTGCAAGTGATTCAAGTTGTAAGTGACAGCTGCTGGCTGAGCCTCGCTCCTTGTAAATGCTGCTGTTGCTGTCTGCACTGCCAGGCTGAGGTGAACAGAAATCTTTGAGTGTCCATGATAGCAAGACTCAAATAATAATGCTTGGAGCACATTGAGCCTGTGAAGAAGCAATTCACAAGCTGCTGATGCCAAGCAATGATGATTTTAGATTTTTCTCCAGAACAGTGTGTCCCGTAACTTTGAGTTGTTTAAAAAAAACTGGCAGAATTTTGTAGACATGCATTAATGCTGACTTACGTATCTGATAGTGGAGAGAAATATTGCTGCAGTTGAGGAGAGCAAGTCAGCTTCCACAGGTAGTTTAGCCTTTCTCCTTGGTGGTGGCTGTCTTTTTTTCCTCTCCTTGCCCCTCTTTCCCATACTCAGACATTCTGGATATATGAATATACCAATTTATGACTCAGCTATTGATTATCATGATGAATTGCTGCAATGTTGAGCTATGCTTCATCAGCTGGGAGAGGTGGAATTATGACACTTCATTTGGTAGTCAGATCTTTGGCTTTGCTGTCCTTTCATCCTGTGCAGTGCATGAATCCACCAGAAATGACTCCCCAGCTCACTGGTGTTGACTGTAAAGCACTGATAGACTGGCAGTTTGAATCGCAGCTGTTGAGTTGGTGTTCCTTCAACTACAAAGCCTGGTAATTCTCCTGGCCTGTCAGTGCACCAACTGGTGGCAGTTCTTGAAGTTGGACGCGTTGAGTTCAAAATAGATCCTTCTGTGTGCAAACCAGTGTGTGGGAAATCACAAGATCTTCATGGTCACATTTAATGCAGCTCTTCTTTAAATAGGACAATATTGCTTCCCTGTTTCACAATATCATGCATATTTACATGCTTTAATCTTTCACCAACTCTATTAGGAAAAGCTTTTAACTTCAGATCATTAGTCAGTTCATGCTGACCAACAAGTGTTGGTCAGGTTGCTGCTCTTAGAATGTATCTGATGGAGGAGGGTTTGTATCTGGCTTGAGGTGTCTGTAGCTTTCAGCAGTACCTCAGGAACACTAAAGGGAAACTGGAAAGGGATTCTTCATCTCTACATTATAAAAGTAGTTTTATAACAGAATGCTGTCTGTCTTCACTGTAGTTTCTGTAGTGGGAATAGGAATTTATTTGCAGTGGTGCATTTGACATTTCCTTTGCATAAAAAAGCTGCTTTGTTTGCATCAGAAGAGGTGAAGCATTTCTTTGGTAGCTATTAGCTCTCCTCTCCCTCATCTGAAATACTGCATTTTGCTGTCTTGTGAACCTGGAAGACCTTACATGCAAATATATGCAACCTTTTATAAATCATTGCAGTGTGTGAGTTCTGTGAGGGGGTTCAGGTGAACTTCAGGTCCATGTATTGCACTTGCACATCTGATAAATACATCATGAGCATTTGGAGGGATTACCAGTAAATATGTGGCAGTATTTTTTAACTGGCAGCTCATGTTCATTGGCTCTGAACTGCATCTCTGTATCCTGTCAACACATCTTGGGCTCTTTACCTCTCATGTTGTCACAAAAGCATCAGTGGCCTGTGTTTGTAATCCTGCTGCGCATCTAAAAGCTGACTCTCAGACCAGAGCTGACAGCTGCTCCATCTGTTGTTGACCTCAGCTGGTTCACATGAATGTTCTGTGCTGCTCCAGCTGATGTGATCTGTGCAATACACACAGATTTGCCTGGGGCCTCAGCTCAGACACGTGTTGGGGAACTGCTCAGGATGATTTCCCGTTTGACTTGTGACTTGTGGCTGAGCCATGAGTGATAGAGGACCTTGCTTAGGTATTAATTTTTAATTAGTTAATTAATTAACAGCTTGGGCTGCTGTTCAGCAAAATGCAGTGGTTCTCAGAGCTGTGATTAGCTCAGCTGAAAGCATGGAGCAGGTCAGGGATGACTCTAGAGAAGACAGGAATTTTCTAGAAGGCAGTGTCAGGTGGTGTGGCCCCTCTGGCAGGAGGGAGGTGACAGTATATAGTTGGCTGTATACAGGTAGAGAAAGGTTCTGTAATGCAGAGTGTGTGCATATAAAAGTTAGTGCAAAAGCAATCTTAGTTCCCTTTTTAAGAGTGAATTCACCACAGCCTGGGAGTTACCCTGTATGTGGACATGCCAGGATGGCACTCCTCAGTACAAATCCTTCTAGCCTGGTATTACCTGAGTCCTGATTTTGACCACTTACCTACCCTGCAGACAGGCATCAAAAGAAATTGTGTCATGTTAACAATTTTCTGATGGACTTTTGTGTTCTCTTGATAGCTGCCATTAACCTAGCAAAGCTGAAGCTCTTCAGACATTACTATGTCATGGTAAGTAAAACACCTGCACGCATGCATGTTGGGAACTTGGAAGCTATTCAAAGCTTTTGATGGAATACTTGCTGGAAACTGCTGCAGCTGGTGGATGTGGTAGAGGCTCTTGGCACTGCTGTGCTTTGGCATCTTGGTCAACTGGCTTATAATCCTAAAAACAACTTCCTTTTTTCTCCTAATGGTTATATCCTTCTGTCTCTCTTTAAATTCCAGCTATTTGTAATGCTTCCTGATTTCCTCTGGAGACAGCTTGAGCTGCCAGTTGAATTGATGGGCTTGAATAACGTACTGTAAACTTGCTAAAAATTAAACTTGGGACCAAATGGTGCCTGGAGATGCATGTGTGCAGTTCCTGATTAAGTCAGTGGGAGCCATGAGTACGTTTCCCAGGAGAACACAGGCTTCTTAATGATTTCCAACGGCCTCATTTCAGGCTCTTCTAAGTGGCAAGAGTAATAAATTACAATTGTGATTCTTGAAATTCTATGAAATTGTAATACTTAAAGCATTTCCTGCTGTAACTTGAGTATGATACCAATAGCTTGAGTTATTGGATGTTCAGCAAGCAGTAGAACCCTCAGCCTATATCTTCCATGTTTATTGAGGAGCATTATAAGGCTAGTCTGACATAATGAGTTGGCTGGGAATTGCTTGAGCTGTTTCTCTGGGGTAAGAAGGTTCTGTAAGGACGGTGCTATTGTTCTCATGCTTTCTCCTTTTCCTTCCCAGATTGTGTGTTACATTTACTTCACACGGATCATTGCAATTCTCATAAAGATTGCTGTTCCATTCCAGTGGAAATGGCTGTACCAGGTATTTGCCAGTAAAGGAAAATATATCCATTCCTTGATATTTTTCTTTATTTTTCTTTAAATATAATTGCACAACAAAATTCCATAAAATGTTCCTCATGTTACAGTAAAGCATCTCAAAGCACAGTGCTGCACCTTGCCTCCTCTTGGTTTTATCACTGATGTGCTTAAGGTGAAAGAAGATACTGTTAGTTTTATGTTTGTCCAGCAAGGCTGCTGGATTATACATGAGATGTCTGAAAGTAATTGCATTATTGATTTTCAGTCTTTCAATTTAAAAATGTCTGAAGGAAATTAATCAAGAACATACAAAGGAGAAAAAAATTAGTCAGGTTTGCTCTATGTAATTGAAGCCTGAGGGAGGCAGGGAAATAGGCTTTTGCTCTTCCATCTACAGGCTTCTTTTGCCTATGGACTTCTAAATCCTTGGTTTCTTAACACATAATCCAAGCAACTGTGCAGGGAGTCCTTGGAATACATTAACTGTTGAAAGGACCAAGCAATGTAGGAATGATTCCTCCCCCCCATTTAAAAGCCAAGTCTTGCCATAGTTCCTTGAAAGCTCTGGAGAGATGGATAGAACTATAACTGTATTAAAGAGACAGGGAAAACCGAAAGAACAAAGCATTTGACAGCCTTTAGCTTGGTATTAATGACAACCAGACAGGAATTCTTTTATTTCTGCTGTGGCCCAGGCCTCTTGGCCATTAAACCTTGAACCTTATGAATGAGGAGCAATGTTTCGTGACCACAGAGCGTAGCAGGACTGAACTTCAATCTTGTTTTCCCTTGCAGCTACTGGATGAAATGGCCACGCTTGTGTTCTTTGTCCTTACTGGGTACAAGTTCCGTCCAGCATCAGACAACCCATACCTACAGCTCTCTCAAGATGATGAGGATGACTTGGAGATGGAAGCTGTGTAAGAGCCCCTCTCCCCTTTTACTTACCTCTTGATTTGAGAAAAGTAGTTTACTTAAATCTCTCTAAATCCTTCTGTCACAAAGATGAGGATCTGCCCACGTTTAAAGATGAGGTGTCTGTTTTGATGTGTGTAAAGAGATTTGTGATGTGCATAGGAGCCTCTGACCTGGATATTGCAGTAGTGTGGAAAAAGCAGGTAAAGCTTTTCATGGGGCAAAAAGATGCCCATGAAAATGTCAAGTAAGAAAACTTCTAATTTTAATTTAGATTATGGAACATGAATGAGTTTTACAGTTTGTCATTAATGCTTCATATTTAAAAAACCCCAAGTGAACAATAAAATTTACCTACCAATCTGCAGAACATAATAAATGCATAATAATAATAATAAATAAATGGACAGGGTGTAAAGTCCCTTCTGCCTTGGTGTTCAGCACATAGCTTTGCAAAAATTTATTTTAAGCAACACTGAGCCAAGGAGATGGATTTTTATCAATAGTCTTCCCTAGTTTATTCCCTGCTGCAAAACCACGATGCTTCAGGACCTGAGCTAGTCTGGAAAAATTATATAGCAGGGCTCAGGCTAAGTCCCTGTCATTTTCCTTGCAGTGGTTTTCTGAGGACTTAGAAAATGAATGGCATTTTCAAATGTGTAATTAAAAATGCCCTAAGAAATTCAGCTTTGCAGGAGTGTTGGATACAGCTTTAGGTGCCCCTGAGTCTGCTACCTTAATAGAGGCAAAGCTAACCTAATCCTTTGGTAGTTATAGGTTTGATGCATAATACAATTCATGTACAGGCTCAGAAGACTGTTCCTAAGAGTTTTTTCCAGTTTGGCAAATCTCCTTTACCTGAGTGAAATAAATCATCACTGTTTTTATTACAGAGGCAAAAAAAGTCCAAATGTGTTTGCTGTCATAGTTAGCTCAGAAAGAAATTAATCTTACTGGAAAACTGCTACAAGGAGGTTTGAATCATAGAATCCAGATTGAAATGTCATGTAAGGAGTTTAACTTCTCAGAAATATGGCTAGTAACAAAGATCTTTTTAAATGCTTAGCTATTTTTGCTTTGGGTCTAGAAAATCTGTCATTTTTGCAAGTGGAATCCAACTAGTGGGTAGTGACCTTAAAATCACTATCACTTACATGTGTTTAAATGGTTTATGTAAGAAACTGGTCTCAGTTTGGAAGCTGTTTGGTAAAAAAGCATTCACATCAGGAAGTCACTGTCTGAACTGGCAGGATTTGTGATTGTACCAAAACAAGCTTTTTTCCTCTTTGACTGTTAGAGTGAGTTTCATTACGTGCTTAATGATTTTTTGCTTGTGGGGGTTTTGCTAGGACTAATAATAGGACACCGTTCAAATACAGTGATTTTAGTCAATTGAGAAGTTGCTAAATTTAGGAGAATCTGCCAGAAATGAGGTGGAGAAAGTTTAATGAAGTAATTCAGTGATTTGCATCTCATCATAAGATAGACGTTGCTAAAATCTCAAGGGTTAGAATTGCTTGTGAGCCTTTTCCTAGTAAGGCATTTTGCTCTTTCCTTTGGGAGTTTCCATTGTTGTGCCTTGCAGATTATTCCCCTTAGCCTTGCTTGAATTTTTCTGATCTTATTCACAGAAATTTTATTCCATTTGGGCACTGGGCAGGGTATAATCTGTGTCTGGTTCTCCCTTCCCCAGCTCCATCAGGAGGTTTATGTTTGTAGCTGTTTGAAAAACAGAGTTTTTACTCATTCTGTGACAGGTGAAGCACTGCAATGGAAGTATATTAAATTTCTCATTGATTTGGTCTTGCTGGTCCTATTTTTGTCTTCATAAATATTAAATGTTGTTTCTGTGGGGGGAAAAAATAACCTGGGTTTATTTGAGGTGTCTGACAGTGTCCTGACTAACCACTGCATGAGTGTTTTGTTTTTCATGTGATAAATACCCACTTGTCTTCACAGGCTATGGCAGAAACTAAAAACCTGCAAACTTCATGGTGTTCTGCTATGTCAGTTTTATTGTTATTTTCTTCCCACAGAGGGTTTTTGTTTAAAATTGGGTTCTCTAAACCGGAAGCATTCAGTTCCTTTAGACTCAACATGTCTATGAGCCAACAGAGAAGGAAAGCTGTGAGGTTATCAAACCTCTTTTCCAGGCTTGCTTTTCTTCCATGAAAAAAAAAAAAAATAGGACATTTTAAATGCAGCTCTCTAGTTTGGGTCTGTTTTCATGCATTGCAAATGATAGAAGTCTTGGTCTGGCAGTAAATGCAAATATTGTTAAGGAATTGGAGAGGAAATTATTAAGGAAATCTGGAAAGTTTAAAGAAAAATCTGCAAATTAGGTGTCTGTACAGAAGCAACACAAGGCACAGATCCTCTCTTTGTAAGTCCTTGTAACTCGCAGGAATAAAATACAAATGAAGAATAGCAAAGGTAACTCTGGCTTGGAGAAAGGATCCACAGACTTTGCAGGAATCTCTTCAGTTATTCCAGGCTCCACAGTTGTCCTGGCAGGGAGGAGACTAAAGCTGAGCTAAGGACCTGCCTGTCCTTTTTTAAGCAGGTTCAATAGCCATTCATCATGAGCAAAGTGGCTTTCTGTGTATTTTGTGTTGGGCAGCCTCTCGAGTTCTGTCAGTACGTGGGCTCCTCGCTGACAGTTTGTTAAAGTTCCCTGCTTGAAAAGGTGCAGTCACACTTGGCAGAAAGAGCTGTCAGGCTTCCAGTCCTAATGCCATTTCTGGGGCATGAACACCAAAATATGAACAGTACTGTAGATGAGGTGGGGGTGAGGAAGGGGAAAAGAAGAATTTTTGATTGTTTTTTTATATCATTAACTCGGTAAGCTGGCTTTAGATGCTGGATATCAAAGTGCTCTTTAATGGATCTTGGTTGAGAATGATGTTCATGCATGCATGGGTGGTTAAGATATTTCCACTGGAGGAGGAATTGCAGGAGAAGAAGCCATTAATGGTTTTGTTCTCAAGCTGGTAAATCCATCTTACTCAGTGTGTGGAGACTTTGCTTCTCCTTAACACCCAAAACAGCCTCAACACAGGGAACTGTTGTGGTAACACTGATCTTTGCTTATGCCTTGGGATCTGGAGTTTCTCTCTGTGTCATGAGGCAGCTTATTCTGTGCTGAGATTGTCCTGCTTAGTTGCTTTTCTTTGCTTTCTCTCAGCTTGTGCTTCGTGGCAGACTGATTCATGGTGATCTCCATTAGCAGTGATTTTCTTCACCTAACACATCTTTTGCTTGCAGAGATCAGCTTTTTTGCTCTACGCTGATCAGTTTTCAGTCCAGTTTGCAATAGCTTGTAAGGGCTGTCTGCTGCCAATGTTGCAGTGTTTCTTGTTGGACTATAAAACAAATAAACAGGAGAAAAGACAGCTGAGATCCACCACTGTGGAGAGCTGGAGATACTTCTGAATGTTTAGTCATTCTTTGATACCTTGGATACAATGCAGGAGAAAAATAAACCCCATGAAATCTCTGCAGCACGTACCACTATGTGATGGAATGCTTGGGGAACTCCTTCTCTGCCTCATTTGTGATGGATATCCATCTCTGCCACGCACAGAAATGCTCTCAGGAGAGGGGTGATTTAGTGAGAAGGATTTGTTGCATTTTAACTGCTACTGATTTGTGGGCTGGAAATGCAGTTCAGCAGACTGCAGGTGAGGAACATTTCCCTGCTGTATTGCAGGTCAGAGCTGAAGTGCTGAGACTGTCGTGAGGACAATGAGGATTTCGGTGTGCTTGGTCTTAGTGCTGCTGCCCTTATTTTATTGGGCAGTAAAATGTGATGACTGGACTGATTTTGAGGGCGAGAGGAATTGCCTGTTGTGCCTGAACAATCTGAGAAAAGCAGAGACTTGAGAGCTGCTTCATGCAGACATTTGTCATGAGACAAAACTAGTATTTTTAACTGTTCAGATGGGCTTTGACCTTCACTGTTGGAGAATCCACACAGAAATCTCTCCCAGTTATTTGCTGTTACTGAGGGGGGACACAGTAAATGGCCTCTCTGGTAGCAAAGGATGTGGCTTGATCTGCCTGCACTTTCAGTGTGTAGCTGTCTCATACACATGGATCATTCCCTCTTAGCCATAACCATTACTTCTGTCACCACCTTGGTGTGCAGTGGCTCTCTAATGGCATTAGAGTGCAGGGCTGGAATCTAGGCTGTGTGCCAGGTGGGATCTTCCAGCTGGGAGTCAAGTGTTGGGACTACTTTGGTGTCATGCACGTGTGAAACACCTCTTTATATATCCCAGTGTATCTGCTGCTGCATTGCTGTGTGAGATGCTCATTTCTGGTTTGTAGCTCATGGCAGTCTTCAGCTCCTCCCTGAGGAACGGACATTTAGCTCCTCATTCTGTAATTAAGAAGTTGACTATTTCTGAAGAGTAAACTTGGTACTGTCTTGCTGCATCCTCCTGTACTTTTCAGATTATTACTTCAATTTGCCAGAATCTTTATGCATTCCAGTCTTGTTCTCCAGTATGTAGCTCTTAGTGTCTTGTGCAGATTTAATAAGCAAGTTCTCTATTCCATTACCCAGGCAATTACTGAAAATACTGAGTAGAAGTGAACCCAGGACAGGCCTCTCTGGAACCACACTCAATGTTCTTACGTTTTTGACAGGAAACCATTAAGTACATCTCAATGCATACTTTTCCAATCAGTTACCCATCTACTTCAGTTTTGTCTAGCTTATGTTTCCCCAGATTTTTTCCTATCGGACTGTGAGAAACTTTTGTCAACAGGGAGACCTTAAAATATCTACATGTCTCTGTACTGATTAGTTTGATCTCTTCTAGGAAATGTTTATTGTTTACTAATTCCATCTTTCTCCTTTAAGCAACCTGCTTACTTTTCTCTGTACTTTTTATATTTTATTTGATCTGTACTCTTGTGACCCTTTCCTGTTAAGCCCAAGCTCATTTAGGCCCACTTTAAAGTGAGAACCAGTGATGATCCCAGTATGACCACTGCTGGAATATCACTGAACACAGCAGGCTGAGTAAATTATTTTTACAGTACATGAACAGAAGCTGGGATCTATCATGGAACTAAGGGAAGAAGAGTGTTATCTGAAGATGACTTCTCCTCTTGGGGTGATGCTGTGGAGATGTTGTTAGCAGCTCTGATCAAATAAAACACTCTGACATGGTAAACAGCAGGTGAAGAAAGCACTCACAGACCAAAAGGGGCAGCTTTGAATAGGACAGGTCTGTGTGTGCTTCCAGGCATCCCTTGGGGATGCATTGAGCTATTGGCACTCTTAAGTTCAGCGTCCAGAATAACCTTTGTAGCATGTTCGTGGGAGAATAAAAATACCTGTATGGAATGAGAATCACACTGTGCAAAAGAATAAACGAAATGTGTTGTGCATCCAAATTGCCTGTTTGGTGTAGCAGCAGAGAAAAACTGCTGAGCTGAAGAGCTGTTGAAGAGCCAAGGCAGTTCCAAGAGGAATGGTGCTGTTCTGCCTGGATAAACAGTTCAGTCTACCTAATGTTGAATGGTATTGTGAGGCTTTGTTGTTCAATGGTCAGATTGCCATGACAAATCCAGACTTGGATGGTATAAAAAGGTTTTCTTGCTTCTGTTTTTTTGCTGCTCATTTTGCTATTAAGAGGAGCTGGTGTGCATTAAGCTAATAAGGTTCATCTGGGGCACTGTCCACGGTGTGTGTATTTGTGTTAATATGTTGTGCCTATTAAAATGCAGAAGAAAGTCACAGAAATAAAGGTGGTCAGCTGCATAGTAAAAGGAGGGTTTTAGGTGAACTGCTCAAATTTAGCAAATTAACACCTGCTTTAACTGTTTTACCTCCCCTATTACCTTTTTTGTAATATGAGCCAATATTACTTGCTGCTTTACTTTAATGATAGATGGGAAGGGCCTTGAGGTGCCCATCTGAGCTGTGTCAGGGTGATCCAAGAGATCAAACATGGAAACTGCTCAGTGTGGGTAAAGAGATGTGAGAAGTGTTGTTTGATGGGTGTGAGCTGTTGCTCAAATGGATTTTACAGTTTGAGGTCTGATGTCTGATGCTTCTCCCTTCTCTTCTAGGGTGACGACTTCAGGAGTAATGGAGGGCATGAAGAAAGTCAAGAAAGTGGTGAATGGTTCAGCAGAGCCTCAGGGCGAATGGGAAAGCACGGCATGATGGACTGGACTAAGGCAGCACTTTCAGAGAAACTTTTTTAATTTATTAATATTACTCTCAGTGGAAAGGGAGCAACTTGCACTCCCCACCACTGAAACTGCAGAGTGGGGTGTGTCTAGGGAGAGCAAAGCAGTGCAGAAATATAACTATTCCTTTGATCATAAGAAAATGGGATCTCCTGGTACCTGCAAGGAGCGTGAAGCTTTCCTAGGGATTTTGGGTAGCTTTTTTTTCCCTCCCTCTCTGGATCGGTTCTTTATTCTGAATTGTTGCGTTCCTCAGAATGTGTAATACTAATGTGAAGAGGGCTCTTCAGTGTGTATGTAAAGAATATATTTTATATAATGCTCATATACACACACACACACACTTGCTATGTAACATGAATGCTGGGACTTGCAAAGCCTGTGAGAAGGTGGGAAAAGAAGATAAAGACATGTAAGTATTTTTTTTTTCTTTTTTATAAACTCCTTTTGGCTTGGACGAAGCATTGCAAACCAAGTGGATAGGAGCAACTGCAGTTATTTGAAAGACTGAACAGGTATTGGATCAGATGACTTCTGCAACTGCTCATGCAAGTGTGAAAGGTGATAAGTATCTTCTTGTCTTATCCCTGCAGGTGTCCACCTGAATGTGTCAGGTTTTCAGATGTGTTGCTATACAGGAAATGAGTGACTGTTCTCCATTAAAGCACTAAACCTATAGTGCAATAAGCATTTGTGTACCTTCTCCACTGTCCATGGAGTTGCTCTTGACTCACCCCCACCTGACAAGAAGTACACAAGAGGTGTAAGACTGATGCTTGCTTTTTAGGGGTCTGCCTAAATGTTTACTTTCAAGCTGTGACCCAGAGCACTTTAGTTTGCTTCATAAAATATTTTCAAGGTATTTCAAAAGTCACTCCTTTCTGGCACAGTATAAACAGTACCAGACTCTCCAGTGGAAATCTGTCTAGCCATTTTACTGCAGCATAAATCTCTGGTTCACAGTTACCCTGAGTTACTGGGCCTCTCTGGATGGCTACTTGTACCTCTCTGGCTGTGTAGGATTAATGACACTGCTGTTTGAGATGAGCTGAACTGGTCAAAGTGGTATTTATTGCCACCAAAAACAGGCAGTTGTAACTCCCTGTCCTAAATGTTTTTTGGTTTTTTTGTTGTTTTTTTTTTTTTTGTCTTGAGAGGAGAAGATGATGACTGGAACCTTGATGCAGGGGAATATGGAATCCTTGACTGTTAGCTGCAGACTTGCAGTAGAGCCTTTACAGACATCTTCCAGAATGCCACGTTTTCTCTGTAGTCCCTGGGGTTGGTCAGTAGGGCAGTTGGTGTCCAGAGCTGTAGTAGTGACAATGGGTATTCATTTGGGGGAGGATGGAAGTGGCTCTCTGGTGGAATGAGGATTAGCTTTAACAAAAAATAAATCAGCTGAAGGTCACTGACCCACTGAAGCCTTAATATTCATGCAGAGACATTGACATGTGGTGCTGTGCAGCCAAATGCTTCTGCCAGGGTGTCAGGAAGAGGCATCATCAGAGCTCTGGATGTGCCAGCATCACTTAGAGACTCATTCAGGAATTGGTTTTTTGGGGGGACTACATTTCTGGAGCACAGCTGATTGGAGAACTATTAGCCACTAGGTTATTTTATTCTTCAAGCTGAGAAGGATGATTTCCTCTGGAATCTTGAACCACTTCCTCACTCCTGAGCAGGGATTGTGGAGCTCTTGGTGAGCTTGTCTGTACCAAGACTTGCTGTTTTAGGAGCAGCATCACTTTCCCCCATTACCACTTCTTTTCCCAGGTGTTGGTTCTATGCCCCATGGAGATGGTAGAAATAAATCTGTCTGCTTTGATGCCTGGAACAGCTTTCTCTTCAGATAAAGCACAAGAAGAACAACATTTGTCTCTGGCTACAGAATCCTCTTCTGTTTTCCTCCTCAGCTGTAACTTCACAGTAATCACACCAGTGACAGTTTGACTTTTCTGTCACTGCCTTGCAGTGAGACAGTTTTAGTGGGACAAGATCCTGTATCACTGGAAAGGCTGTTTGGTGACCTGTGGGCCTTTCAGGCCTTCTGTAGGAAGAAATCTGCGTATTTAGCTGAAGTGTGAGAAACTGGACCATAAATAAACACAGGCAGTCCCAGCTCATCATATGCTTAAATGCAATACCTGAAAAACTCATCCTCTTCCTCTGCAGTTACTCTGTCCCTGTGAAAAGCGTCACTCCCTGCATCCAAAGGGCTGCTCAAACAGGCTGTAAAGTTTGTTCAGAGAAGCCTGCTGAAGACTTGCAGTGTGTTGGCACTGAGGTATGTAAGGGATAAGGATGTGCTGTCAGGAACAAAGTGCATCTGGACGATGCTATTCTGGAATTCTTTTTGTGAATGAGATGTGAAATTGTCATGGGTGTGGCATTTTACCCAGAACCACGAGGGCTGTGCTGTGATCCCAGGGAGTGCTGAGCTGGTTCCAAACAGCTGCCTATTCCATACCTCAGCATCAGTGAAGCTGACAATTTGGCAAGTGCTGTTACCTTCCTCTCTTTTTCTCTCTTTTTTTTTATGTGTGCTTTTTTTGCTAAAGTTGCATATGGTGTAGGTTTATCTGCCAAGTCCCTGGCTCACCAGTCAAAGGCCAAAAAAATGGGTCATTTCTTTTTGTCTTGGCATGAAAAGCCACAGCAGTATTCTGGAAGTAATTTTTTTACAAGAGCTTTTTCCAAGTTCAGCCCTGAGCTTCAGCAGTCAGCTCTACAACCCGCTTCAGCTGGTGCTTTACACAGGATGCCAAGCAGCAGGAAATGGTCAGACCTGAGCATTAGGAAGAAAAAAAACAGTCATGGACGAGTCAAAAACTGAAAGATTGTTATTGTGGCCATTTCCAGAACGAATTTTCTCTGGTACAATTCCTTGAATCAGGACAAAAAGTCTGTCTTGATAGATATAATGGATGGGATGGCAGCTGGGATGGTGGAGGGGATGGGTGCAGTTGTGCTTCTCTTCAGCACAGCGAGTGCTGCACTGCAAAGCATCAAAGACAGGACTGCTCCCTCCCCTCCTTCCCAGGCAAACCCACAGCGGCATGACTGCCATGGCATGACTCCAGGGCTAGTGGAGTGCAGCAGCTTGGAGCTTCCCAGGCAGGATAATCAGTGCTTGCCTTTCACATGCTGATGGATGCTGATCTGGTAGCAAGCTCTGCCTCTCTCAGGGAGGGAAGCGAGAGGAGCTGTTGTGGATTACAGATTGTTCAGGGAGATGCAGCTTTGCTTCCCTGTCGCTGCCTTTACTGAAGTGAGGAGCTGAAGCAATCACCAACAGTACCCTGCAGCAGAGTGCCAGGAGTCCTGGAACAGCAGGTCTGGTGCAGTGGGAATAAATGGTTTGAATGCTTTCCCATATGCTGCTGCAGTGGAGCACTCGGTCCCCTCTGCAGACGAAAATGAGATTCGTTCAGTCTTCACTTGTAATGCAGGTTATGCCCCGATAAATCCCTGTGGATGCTGACATGTACATGCCACTGCTGCACTCCTCCTTCCTGCTGGAGCTGCTCAGCAGGCTGTCTTCCAGAGGAAGCCTCCTTGCAGTGCAACTGCCAGACTCTTGCATTCTTCGGGCTGGAAAATGTTTTCCTTGATGGTTCATCAAGAGACATACTAAAAGAAAGCAAGACATAATGGGGTCATCTGGAACAGTGCTGCTGCGTGCTCTGAGTGGAGCAGTTTGAGTTGAAGAAGCCACATGCTGTCCTATTAAGATGCTCTTTCATGTTGTCGCCTAACTCGGAGTGTTGTGATGTGTGCCGTGCATTGTTCAGTGTTTCCCCCCAGCTGAGTGCCCTGTTCCTCGATTTCCATGCTGGCATACCCTGGGAGAGCATGTTGTAAAAATTTGCTGCATTGCAGCATTTTGTCTGGAGCTCGTAGTGTGGAAGATGTATTTTTTCTAAGCTAAGTGGACTCTCTAGCATGAGTGTGCATCCACCATGTTATCCTTGAGCACTGTAACATTCCTTCTGGCCGTTAAAGGGCATGCCCTGATCGCTCCAGTGTGCACATCTGCTGCAAGTCCTGTAGAAGATTTTTAGTGTTAAGTCTTTTTTCCTTACTGTGTGTTCCTCTTAGAGAAAAGCAGTTGAGCCACTGACAATCAAATTGATGAGAATGGGAGGAGATTTTGTTGTTTATTTGAAAACTGCCCAATTTGAAGCAAGTACTGGGTATTGTAGGCTCTATTGAGCTCTGTGGACTGGAGTTCCCTAGCTATTAAGGAGAGGGAAGGAAATCTTTCTTCCTTTAGCCTACTTGGTTTGTCTCCTTCAATTTGACCTGTCATGCTAGCTAACAGATTGCTGTCATTTTAAAAAAGATGTTTTATAGCTCCTGTGTTATGATCTCTACTTCACTCATAGAGCACGTCCCCATTTTTCACCTGTGTACAAAGAGTGAGGAGCTGTGATCTGCAGGAGTGGGAGGTGCAGTGAGGTTTGCGTATAGTGGACTGAAACTGTGACCTTGTGTGTAGCATCAGTAGCCTCAATGTTTCATCAAAGCTGAGGTGATGCTGCCCAGAGACACTTGACCAATGTTTCTTTGTGTTCCCTGGGGTTGATTTGCTGTAAAACATTGTTCTAAATTGAATTAATTTGCCTCCTTTTTTTGTAGCTGCTGGATACAACACTTTTGGGCTGATTAATCACTTTTCCTTAGAAATATTGGAAAGCTATTCATTTTTGCTTTGTAGTGTCTTGCCTGGATATAGCAGTGATCCAGTGAGAGCTGCACGTGATCTGTGCTCCCGAGTGACTGGAACGGGATGTAGAAAAATACCAATACTCATGTGTTGAGTGGTGTAGGAGGAAAGTGGCTGAGAAAAGCTCCTTATAGGGTGTCTGGCTCAAGAACCCATTTATGTTTGGACTGCAGAAATCCTCTAGAAAGGACAATTCTTAATACATATTTCCCTGTGGGATTTCACTCAGTGTTCTGCTCTCTGTGTACTGAAGTAGAGTCCAACCTCCACATTGTCAGAAGCACTTCATCCTGCAGCCAGTGGAGCTGGTACCTGCTCTGTTAAAACAGAGTATGGGTCTAAATAGCTTCCCTTGCCCTTTAGGAACTATTAATAATTAATTCTAGATCCTCTTGTGTCATTAAGCAGTTTTAGGGCACCTTGTACAATGTAGCTTTGAATTCATTTAGTAAATGAGCTCCAGAAGAACTAAAAAATACTTCTGTGTACAGCAAGGTCCAGTTCCTGGGGTTTTGGTGACCTGTAAATATCCTATTCCTCAGTTCCTGTTCAGCTGTAAAAATGGATTTTTTTTCAGTATTTTTTTAAACTTTATTAAAAGAACAGTAAACAGTATTTGAAGAGAAGCAAGGTAGAGACAAGTCAGGACAGTCTGTGTAACTTGGTTTCCCTGCTGTGATGCAAATGTGTAAAATAAAGATTGACCAGAAAGAAGTTTTTAATGCATCTCATTTTCTCCTTCTGAACTGCCAGCAGCCAAGCATCGATCCTAAAGTCTTCATTTCCCTCTGCTCAACTTCTGTTTCCAGCCATCAACATCTGCATCATGGATACAGGGCCAAATCACAAAACTTGTGTGGAAAACTTATTTTGAAGGGAAAAGCTTTCCTGTCAGTGACCCAGTGAGGTTCACTGAGGTGCCTTTTCTTGAGCCCCAGGTATTGGAGCTGTGCTTGTATGCGCCCAGCTGCTCTTCTGGTTTTGTAAGCTGAACTTAGGCAGTAGTTTGTGGACTGAGTCTTGAACAAAAGTGTTTCTCCCAGCGCTGTGTCTCCTGCAGTCAGGCAGACAGGAATGCAGGAGCATCCAGACTTGTTGCTGCTCTTCATCCCTGTGCTCTGTGTGATCTCTGGTGTCAGCTTGCCAGGTGAGGGCAAGGAGCTGTTGCTCTGAACCTCGGTGTCCAGATACAAAATAAGGATAGAAACTTACTTTTCAAGTATTATCTTTGGTGGATCTGGCCACACTACCTCAGAGGGGCAAATCCTTGATCTATTTTAGGTTAGACTGATGGTGATTTGGGATGTCTGTAGTTGTGCTCTTCCTGAGTTGTTGGGATCTAACCTTGCATTTCAATTCTGCAAACTGGTTGGATTGGCAGGGATGAGGAGGGCACAGCATTCCTGTAAAGTGTTCTTCCTGATAATCCCCCATCCCTCAAAAGCATATGTCCTTCAGCATGAAATTTCTGTGTTCAAGATGTTTCTTACAGTTCAGCCTATGGCTCTCATCCTACCACCAAGGAATAATGCCAGAAATAGCCTGTCTTCTCTACCCTGCACCTCCCAAGCAGGCAGTTCTGCATTGCCTCAAGCCTCTGGGTGGGTGGTATTTCACCAGGGAGCTAAACTATAAAAAGTACTTGGAATTTGGATTTTCTAGTACCTCACTGTAGGTTAGAACAAACTTTCCTGATGCAGGTAATTGCTGGTCGTTGTACTGGAGTGGCCCAAATCTCTTTAATGCTGGTTTCTCCAAATTGAATATCCTCTGCATATTCTGTCTGCTGTGTATTTGGCTTTAAAACATTTTCCCCTTCTCATTCCCTGACAGCAGCTCTGAGACTCATCCCTGGAGTTGCCTGCACTGAGCCAAACATTCCTCATCTATAAGGAAAAGTGAAATGTTAAGGGTGGAGTGGGTAAGGTGGGACTAAATTGTGGGAACACTCACTTGAGAAGGAGACCAAATGAAGTTATCAGTGGAAAAATTGATTCCTGACCATTTTCTCCAAGGAGACACAAAGAAGAGCTCCCAGTATTTGAGGTCGTCTGCAAGCAGAGGTCACCTGGCAGACTTACACAGGGAGCAGAAGAAACAAAACCAGAGCTAACAAAACTTTCCTCAGTGTTCTGTGTTTGGATGTCATTTTGTAGGTGTTTTCTTGCCCAGGGGAGGTAAATTGTTCTACCTGCACTAAAGTTTTTCTTCCAGTGTGTGAAATTCCTAGCTGTCTGATCATTTGCAGCCCTCATTGCAGTCCTGGCTGCCTGCTGTCAATGCTTTCACTTGAGCAAGGTTGTCTTCATGACTGCAAAGAGCTGCCTTCTCCTTAAATCTGCTTTTGCCTTCCTTTGCCTTCTGACTGACAGGCTTTAATGAGGGGAGAGTGTTGTAGTGCCCTGTATAGCAAGTGGTCAATAAAAACCAAATTGCTTTGTACAGCAGAGGTAATAACACAGTTTGTTATTGGCACAGCTGATCCTGATATTGGGGCCCTTGGTAGGAGACAACAGCTTTCTTCTGTCTTTAAGTAGTAAAAAGTGCATGTCATCTATTCCTTTTCTCCCCTCTCATCCATGGAAAATGGTAATTGGGGGTGACACTGCTTTGTTGTGGCTCTCCTCCCCTGTGGGATATTTTCTGTGGGGTTGCTGAGACACAATACATAAGACAGCTCTTTTTATTCCTGAAAAAAAATTATAAACAGGCATGTGAGGTTGTTACAGGGGTGGCAGGTGGAATAGGTGAGGATTAAAATGGAAGAACAGTGTGAAATTCCTTTTGCTGCTCCCTCTTGGGATGATTGCACTGAGCTTGGCAAGAGCACCCTTGATGAAAGGAGCAGTTAAAACATGGGTCACCTGTGAGTGTAGTAATAAATTTGGGGGGTTTTAGTCCCTGAGGACGTTGCAGATCTTCTGTATGCCTTCAGTCCTGAGTCATTTGGGTAAGGTGTCACCGTATCCCCCTGATATCCCAGCGCCAGCTTCTCCGTGAGAATGCACCCAACGTTTACTGCGGGTGTGCAAGAGTCACTGTCAGTGCTCCAGCTGCCTCCTCCCTGAACTGCTCAGGATCTTTGTTCTGCAGGAGCTCTGTGAAGCGGGAAGGAATTCTCCACCCAGCACAGCTGGGAAGGTATTGATCTGCCTCTCCTGGGAGAAGCCAAACTTGTTCATTTTGGGATAGATCTCATACCAGGAGGCGGTAGCCAAATTGGAGGGGCTACAAAGAACAGCTGCAGTGACTGACATGAAGGAATTGGGCAATGGCAGAAGATTGCAAGAATTAAAGCTGTGAGCCTGACTAAGTGATGATTAAAGAAAGCCAAGAAGATGCAGCTCAGTACAAAATGGCTGCATGGGGGTAACCCACAGAAAAGGGTTTGGAATCTGTGCACAGAGGCTGAGCTGTGGAGAGGTGAGATGTAACGAAAGCAGAGGAAAACAAGATGTTAGGAGAAACCTTTTGCCAATGAGTTTGGCTGCAAACAATCTCCCTGGAGAAATGGAGGCAGTTCTGTGTTGTTTTAGATAATCAACACTAGGCTGGACAAATCATTGCTAAATACACTGCAGGGAATGACCCTCATCAGCTGTGAGCTGGATGAAATGCCTGGCTCAGCCATTTTCCATTTGCTTATCTCAGTGGGAAATATATTGCGTGCATAATTCCAGGTTTGGGGGGGAGGGAAATTTTAGTTTTACTGTTAAAACTCATAGATGCCTTGAGTGAGCCTGGCTGCTCCATGGGAGAAACACGTTAAAATGAAGCTGGTTGGTGTGTGCCCTAATCTGTATTCTGAGTCAGTCGGGGTTTTAACTGTTACTGCAAAATCTCAGTGGAAATATCTGCTGGGATTTACCAAGCACACAATGCCCAAGTGTTGCCATGAATCAGAGCAGCCTTATGGGAGGCAACAATTCAAACTCTTAAACAGCAACAAAATTTGAAGAATAGGTACAGTTTGATCAGGTCGATTTTGTATGTTTGAATGTTTTGGGGGATGGGTTGTGGTTTGGTTTTGTTTGGTTTTAACGATTGCAGGGTAGGATTTGGGTGGGCAGACATCACCAATGACTGCATAGTTTCCTTAAAAAGCTTGCTCAAGAGACTTGTGTCTTGTCTTAAAACCAGAGCAGGTCAGCATCAGCTGCCCCAGCCTCCACATGTCCTCAGCAGACAGACCCCGGGCACCGAGGGGCTGATGAGCCAATGTAGGACTCGTGAATAATGAAGAGGCTGATTTCTGTCTGCTTTGTGGTGTGAAGCCCACCACCACAACCATTCCTTGTGCCCTCTGCATGCTCAGAGCTCAGCACAGAACGGACACCGAGCTGCCTTCGGAGCAAACATCTGGCCAGGATCACAGAAGAGCTGAAACCACGTGACTTCCTTTTATTTTGAAGGTTCTTATAAATATGTATATTTTTTAAATGCTCTGTTCTGCTCCAAATCTCAGTCTTTCAGGTTTAAGGATGCTTCTCTCACAGATGTGGGGTGTGTTACTAAAAACCCCCCTGCTGAAGCTTGGCAGCAGACCTGGTGAGCAGTGCTCAAGTCACCTGCAGTGGGTGGAGAGCAATGTGGAGAACAGCTTCTCCAACCCCTTTTCCAGCCCTGAGAGTGCCAGTGGATGCTGCTTGGGAGTCTTTGCTGCAAAATGCTGCTGCTGCCGCCTCTGTGAGTGTGATCTTATCTCACCCAAAGTGCACAGCACTCCCTGGTTGTCCTTATGAGGAGCCTTTTCAGTCAGTCTGGAATCAAGCCTTGGCTCAAGGTGGCTGGGCTGAGCCCGGCAGGACGAGGACGGCAGGAGCAGAACAAGGGTGATTTCCCACTTGCCAGCCGGTATTTGTGATGTGCCATAAAGGAAGATCCACAAAACCTCCTCCTGCTCGGCTTTGTCTCAGCCCAGGGCTGCCTGCAAACTGCAGGCAACGGGAGAACAGCTGATGAGTTCACCACAGCCACCCTTCCCGGCTTCCTGCATTAGCATAACAATTACAGCCCCAGAGGCTGTAAAGAGAATACAGGCTTTAAAAAATAAACTAGAATTTAACAGAGAAATTAATAGCGTAGCAAATTGTAACGCTCAGCGCTCCGGCTGCGTGTCAGTCTCGAGTGACAGCTGTACGTGCAGCCTTGGCAAAGTTTCATTTTCAGACCTTCCACTGCATTTGGCCATCATTTCAATATCTCCACTTCCATTTTCTGGGGAAAGAGCCTGCAGGGCACCATTCCTGCTGCTGCTTTCCCCAAAAACTTGGAGTGTTTTGTGTCTGTTGCGTTTCCCTGCAGCCATGTGATGTATTGGCATTAAAATGCTTGAGATAGAAATTAATTTATGGCAGTGCTGGTCATTAGAGCTGCTGGAGTCCGAGTTTTAGAGTGTTTTGGGTTATAAAATTTGATTTTTGAGGGCTTTCTTATTTAGTCATGTATAGCTCAGCTATCAAAGCAGTTGGTAAATGCCAGCACTGGGTGGTTGCTGTGACCTGCAGTGATACCAGGGCGAAGCAAGAGCAGCTCACTCGCATCTCATCAAGCATAAAAGAGCTTCAGGAACAGCTGGCTGGTGAGCTGGGAGCTGCGGGGTCCCACTGAACACCGCTCACAGCCTGGAGATGATATTTGTGTAAAATGGTTGTACTCTGAGATGCGGGTGATGCCTGGGAAGCCGAGGGTGTCCCCAGGATGAGCTGATTGATGCATTCCTCTGCTTGTGGTTGTTGCACCAGGATGTTGAACTCACTCTAATGGCATTTTTTCCCCAAATCCTCTGGAAAAGCAGCTATTTTGGTGACTTTCCGTGCCAGCGGTGACCATGGCTTGTCTGGGGGAGCAGCCAGCGCTGATGCCAATAATTCCTTTGGCTCTTTTTCTGCCTGAGTCAGATCGCTCAAGCATTAACCTTAAAATAGCAACTATTTTCGTAGTTGATATAATTAATCTCCTCTGTGTGTGTGTTCCTTCCCCATTCCAGGCTCCGATGCTTCACCACTCCCCTGCTGACCCACTCCTGCTTTGGCACAAGAAAACTCAGGGCAAAACTTGCCTTTTCCACCACAAAAGCACAACCTGCGGGCTGTGTGTGCTCTGCTCCGTGAGTTCACTGCCACACCGGTGGCTCCAGTCACAGATTCCTCGCTCATGTGGTCTGTAGGTTTTGGAGCATCTTCTCGATCTGCTTTTGGGTGGGTGGATGTGAAAGGGGGATGTTGATAAGGTGCCAGGACTGGGGGTGACACTGGCCACAAAGACAACTGTGCTGGGTGGCTGGGTGGCTGGCTGGGTGGGTGGCTGGCTGGGTGGCTGGCTGGGTGGGTGGCTGGGTGGCTGGGTGGCTGGGTGGGTGGCTGGGTGGCTGGGTGGGTGGCTGGGTGGGTGGCTGGGTGGCTGGCTGGGTGGCTGGCTGGGTGGCTGGCTGGGTGGCTGGGTGGCTGGGTGGCTGGGTGGCTGGGTGGCTGGGTTTGGTGATGCAGTAGGGAAAAGCGCTCCGGAGCAGCCTGAAGCCCGAGCGGAGCCCGTGCTGCGCCTCGTCCAGCCCTGGGAAGGGGAGGAGCGAGGAAGGGGATGGGATGGGCTAACCAGAGTCCATCCCCTGCCTCTCTTCTCCTTTTCCTGGGGCAGCTCCTGCGTCAAGGCACATCTAAGAGTGCAAGCGTGCAACTGGAATATTGCTGGATATTACCCCATCCCCAACTTCCCCCTCCCCAAACAGCTCCAGCCGTGCCCAGCATGGGATTCAGAGGGTGCTGCGCTCGGGCTGTGTGACAACACTGATTTCTCAGGTCTGAGCACATCAGTGAGGAAGATGAAGGGGGAAAAGAAAAGATCATTTGTGATGAAGCACAGAGCGAGCACACAGATCGGGGCAGACTGCACCTCGCTGCTTGCATGCAGTGCTATTCCCACGAGGCAGCTGCAATCCTGGCAATTAAATCAAGAAGGATGCGTTGGGGAAAACCCCGTGATGGCGTCTGAGGATGCTGATTAAATGTGCACAGCCTGGTGAGCCCACGTGGAACAAAAGGCTGCGTGGCTGAGCCTGACAGACTCGCTGTGTCCTGGGCAAAAAAGAATGCTGGGGTTTTATTAAACACTTTGAAGTAGATACCTGAGGAAGGAAAAGCTTTCTGCAGACACACACTCGGCTGTGCAGCCCACACAGCTCCCAGCTTTTACAGTCAGAACGTGGAGCATCGGTTCCATCCCAACCTCCAGCGCTGGCGTGGCAGGAGGGGTAACAGGTTCCTTTGAGCAGGAACCTGCTCTGACTGTGGCAGCAACATCAAATATCACCCAGGGAATGATCATTTCCATGGCTGCACTGTGGGATCTGACAGAGGAAGCCCTGCAAGTGGCACACGTTGCTAAATCAAAAAGCCAGCTCAGGTCAGGGTTGGGCTGGCTCTGAACTTGTCCTGCTGCAGTTGCAGTTACTTGTCCTGAGATGTGAACAATGCCTGGGGTCTGTCCTGGAAGAGAGAGGCAGGGGGATTTATAAAGCAAATCTGCTCTCAAGGACTGGCCTGCAGTGGATTTTCCTGTGAGCAAACAACCCAGCTCCTTCCCGGGCACACTGACCACATTCAGCTGGGCTCGATTGTTTTGTGTTCCTGTCGCTGTTCAGATTTCAATCCTGTCCCCCCCAGGAGTCTTTCCAGACTTGGGCTGTGTTTCTCTGCCTGTAGAAATGTCACTTCATCCTAGAAAATGTCACTAGGATTGTTATTTAAACAGTAATAGGGTTAAAGGTAATAACTGGGAAGTGAAAGTGACTGGCTTGCATAGTTTCCGATTACTTTTCTCCTCTTGTCTGTGTGATTTGAGTTCTCAGCATTTAGCATGGTGGAGGCAGGGTAGAGTTTTAAATAGAATTATGTCCTTTCAACATCAGTTTTGCAGCAGCAGAGCTTGTGCTAGAATGCCTGTGCTGTGCAGGGAAGGTTTGGGACTTCACTGGATTCTCAGCCAGGCACTAACAGGTCATACTCTGCACACAAAAGGACACCCCTGCTGCAATGTGGCTACAGCCCAGGGACCACAGATGAAGGGAAAGGCTGCAAAAATTGGAGTTTTGCTGATGGGCAGCAAAGAAGGGGCTGCACAGGACATTTTTGCAGCACATTTGGAGACTAAACTGGAATCTTCTGAGGCCTATGTTGGAGCTGCTGGCGGGCCTTTGTCCCTAAAAGCCATGCAGCTGCTGGAAGTGACTGGGAGGGATGCTGGAGGGGAGACACGGCCTCACAGAGCTCTCACTGCCACGTGCTGCCAATCCCCTGTCGCTCAGTGCCATCCCTCCAGCTCATCCCCCAGGCTGTGCCGCTGTGGGACGTGGTGATGGTGTTGTTATCCTCTTCTGCCTTAACGAGCTCGTTTGTGTGAGGCTGGGTAATGGAGGACGAGGCATTTTAGAAACATCCACTTGGGAAATGTATCCCTGGAGAAGTGAGTGGCAGGCAACGTTTGGCTGGATAAAAACAATAAAGGTGCAAAGAGCAGTGCTGTGTCAGCTGTGCTCCTCTGTGTCCTCTGCAAACACCCCGTGTGTGTTGTGTTGGGCTCTCCACAGCCTTGCAAACAGGTTTTGCTGTATCTAGGCAGAGATTTTCCCCCTCTTTGGCTGCTACCACGGGAGTCCAGGCATGCCCAGGCAGCTCCAGCAGGGCCCCATTGCAACACAGGCGGGAAGAAAACTGTATTTATCGTGTGCATCGGCACAGCTAATGACTGCACAGACACAGAGCTGCTGTGGAGGCACAAAGCCCTGCATGGGTTTGAGGTGGGGAAAAGCCGAGTGCTGATGCTTTTAATGCCTGTATGATTTCCTGGCTGCACCACAAACCTGCTGTAGGTTGAATCTGTGGGGCTTTTGAAGTGACTGAACTTCATCTCTCTATGTACACGTTGCAGACAGTGAGTGAAGGCTCAGTGGAGCCCTGATGTGAGAGAAGGGTAGAATCACAGAAGGGTTTGGGTTGGAACAGACCTTAAAGATCATTTAGTCCAACCCTCTTTCAGGCAGGGACATCTTCCACTAAAACAGATTGCTCAGAGCCCCATCCATCCTGGGCTTGGACACTTCCAGGGATGGGGCAGCCACAGCTTCTCTGGGAAACCTGTGTGAGGGTTTCACCACCCTCAGAGAGAAGAATTTCTTCCTGATACCTAATCTAAACTCTGCCCTGTGTCAGTGTGGAGCCATTCCCCCTGCCTTCCTGTCCCTTCGTGACCTTGTCCCAAGTCCCTCTCCAGCTCTCCTGGAGCCCCTTTAGGCACTGGAGGGGGCTCTGAGGTATTCAGAGAGCCTTCTCTTCCTTCCCCAGGCTGAGCAACCCCAGCTCTCAGCCTGAACATCCTGAGTTGAAAGGGACCCACATGGATGCGACTCCTCCACGTGAGGAACAGACCCTTCTTCATCTGGAGAACCCAGATGGAAAATGCTTCTACAACTGGAGCTGTTGCTGTCCCACCAAGGTCACCCCCGGACTCTGAGCTCAGCCTTTCTCCAGGCTCTGTGCTCCCACCGCCAGCTCCCCTTCTCCTCATCCCCACCCCGCTGCCCATCAGCTTTCCCCCCCCACCTTCAAGGAGGACTCCGATTCCCGGCATTTCCCTCCGCGTGTTCCCGCTGATCCCTGCGGGGCGGCTCGGGACTGGGGGGGCGCTCTGGAATCCCTCTCCTTCCCGGGTCCTCCCGCCATTGGGAGCGGCGGGGCCGTGCCGGAGCCTCATTCCCATCCCCATTCCCATCCTCATCCCCGTTCCCATCCTCATCCCCGTTCCCATCCTCATCCCCGTTCCCATCCTCATCCCCGTTCCCATCCTCATCCCCGTTCCCATCCTCATCCCCGTTCCCATCCCGCTCCCGCAGCGCGGGGCGGGGCGCGCCGCCCCCCCGCCCCTCCGCGCCCCCGCGGCCGCTCCGCGCCCGGCGGCGGAGGGCGGGGAGGGCGCGTGGAGCCGGGGACACGGACACGGACAGGGACAGGGACAGGGACACGGACACGGACACGGACAGGGACAGGGACACTGACACGGACAGGGACACGGACACGGACACGGACACGGACACGCACACACAGCGCGGCCCCGCAGCGCAGCTCTGCGGCCAAAGCCCGGCCAACAAAGCCCCCTGGGCTCCCCTCGCCGCCCCCCGCGGGATGTAGCCGGGCCGGGAGCCCCAGCGAGGCAGCGGCCCCGCCGCTCCGTGCCCCGCAGCGAGGCCGGGAGGCGGCGGGCTCAGAGGCGCTGCCGCCACCATGGGCAAATCCAACAGCAAGTTGAAGCCTGAAGTTGTGGAAGAGCTGACCAGGAAAACGTACTGTGAGTGCCCGGGGGCTGCCGGGGGGCTGCCGGGGGTGTGATGGGATCCTCGCTCCCCCGGCTCGGTGCCGCGGCGAGCGGCGGCTCCTGCGGGGCCGCTCCCGGAGAGGGCGCAGGCTCGGCCGGGCTTTGTTGGAAGAATTCAGGGATTGGCCTGGGAGGAGGAAAAAGCCCATAAGGCAGCAGGGACACGAAGAGGGGCAGCGAGCCAGAGGAAAACGCTGTTTTTTTACAAAATCCATCCTCCGTGGCCTATTTCTGAGCCTCCGGGAACGGCAGGGCCAGGGCCTCATCCTGCCCACCGGAGCATCGCGCCCTCCCTCGCCGCCCCCCGGCCCTGCTCCGAGCATCCTTCCCCCGGCTGCCCTGTGCCCAGGGCCCGCCGCCAGGATTGTCCTCCCCGCGCTGCCTCCCGGAGCAGGGTGCCGAGCGTCTGGGTGGCTTCCAAAGTTTGGGTGCGTTACTTGGAGGGGTTCCCTTTGTTATTGCGCTCTGAAGTGGAGAGAAGAGCCCGACACCGGCGAGTTCGATGTTTTTCTGAGTATCTCAGTATAGGTTTAATAACCTGATTTTCTGAGCGAGTGGCTTTCCCGTCTGGACCTCCACTATAATCTAATTAACGTGGCTGGTGCCTCAGCCATCCAGTTTTAGCAAAATCATTTATTTTTCCTGAAGGATGCACAAAGGAAACAAAGGCTTTGCTGGCTCAAGTTTGCTTCCCCGCTTGCTGGCCGCAGATATTCCCCAAACGTGCGGCAGACCTGCGAGCTCTCCCCTCTGTCATTGCTGCAGTCCCACGGCAGCGCTTACCCAAAAAGGCAATAGATTAGGATGCAGCAAGTTCTCCCATATGGAGAAGAGGCAATACTGGTGCATTGCACAACCCTACACGCGGGGTTGCTCTGTGCCGTGGCACAGGCGGGAGGAGGGCAGGTGCTGGGGGCACGTCCGCATCGCCCAGCCGGGTGTGATGGTAGGAGAGCTTGGGGTACCCCGGCTGGGCTTCCTCAAAGTGCTCAGCGGGAGGAAGTAGTGAGAATGTGGCAGTGCCAGGTGGGCACAGCCCGGGCTGGAGCTGAGCTGGGTTTTGGTGTCCTCACTGCAGCTGTCACCCATGGCGAGTGCAGCCGCGCCGGGCCAGGTACCATTAGTGCTGTGCTGCAATCCAGTGACGCCCTGATCCCCGATGGAGCCCCAGCACAGCCTTGTCTGCTGCTGATCTCCTGTGTGCTGGGCTTTCTGCACACCTGGGGTGGCTCCTCTGCCCAGGAGGGTGCCAGCACCATTGGGAGAACACGGGGCACACAGGCGGTGGTGCCCCACGGCTCACAGCTGAAGCCAGCCAAAGGCAGTGCTGTGAAACCAATGTCTTCGGGCACAGGGATATCTCTTTGCTGAATAAGGCCAGCAGGTCATTGCTTTTTTTGAATCACTTAATTCCCAACTTTCTGCTCCTCTCTTTTGGGTACCCTCCCCTTTCCAGTGTACCCTTTCCAAGAAAGATTGTGTTCCTCTGATCCCTCCCTCAGTGGGTTTCCAGTCTGGAGCTTTGCCTGCCTGCTCTGGACCTCTTGCTGCCTCTTTTTAAAGACCCCTGCACCTGTGCAGGTGAGGCAGCAGCACCCAGCAGCACGTGGCCCTTTGCATGGCTGGAGTCTGGTGCAGCATCCCAACGTGCCCCAGCAGTGTGTGGCTGGTGGTGTGGTGCCTGTCAGGGAGAGATGTTGCTAATTCCAGGGTCTGTTTGTTGATCTCTGCTCATTCCTCCTCTTGTCTCTGGGACTAATTACTTTTGCTGAGCACTTCTGCCCCTTTTCTGCAGCTGTCAAGGCGAGAGTGCATTCCCTTGTCTGGTGAAGCACTTCACAGGGCCCTCCCAGGCACAGCTGAGAGCCTCTGATTTATCTTTAGACCATGGGAGATTAAAAGATACCAATTTCCTTCCATGTTTTGCCAGGCAGAGGAGAGGCAGGTAGGAGGGCAGGGCTGTGCTGGGAACAGTGGGAGGAACTGATCCAGACCCCTGTGCTGTGGCTGGTGGAACAGCTGGAGCAGGGGACAGTCATACACACAAATCCATGGCCTGCTCAAGAATTTCAGGGGACCTGCTTGGAAAAGGTTTGTTTTCCACAGCATGTTGATATTTAGGCACGTTTCTGGCAGACCCAAGAGCATCCCTGGCCTGTGCTGCCCATCCCATTTCCTGGCTGCCACATTACCAAGCAAGTGCTGTCCCTGCCTTGTGTGTGATGCTGTTTCTGCTGTTGCTACAGCACATCTGGGCAGATGTCTCCAGCAGCCCAAACTGATGGGAACCTGCATTTGTCCCAGGGAGGTTCCCGTGGCAGCGTGAGCCGTGGCTGTGGAACGTGAAGGGCTTCTCCCACGCTGGGATTTCCTTCCATTGCATCATTTTCTGTTTGTATGAATTTCCATACAAAACAAAGCAAATATCAAAAAGGCCCCTCTCAGTTCTGCAGGATCAGAGAGAAATGTCACCCCCTCTCCCTGCCCCACACAGCTTTTCTGCTAATTTGTCTCATCCATGGGACACAGATGACCTCTGCTTCCCCTCAGTGCTCCTCAGTGCCTGGTGGCTTCTTGTGTCCCTTGCCCTCTCTGAGCTCTCCATCTCCTGTTTGTGGTGTTTCTCTGGCCATGCCTCAGTTGCAGCAATCCTGGGAGATGGGAGCAGCCAGGAGAGGAGCACAGGAAGGCTCAGGTGCCAGGGCAGTTGTGGACAGGGAGGTTGAGCTGAGATTGCTGCAGGGCTGCCATCAACAACCCCTGTGAGCTGTGAGAAATATTTTCTTGCATGCATTTACAGCAGGTTGTCCCAGGCCCTGCTGGGAACTGGACATGGAAAAGCAGAAACCTGGAAACCTCATCTCTTGGCTCCCCTCCCCACTCTTCTCCTGACTTACAGTGTTGGGGGCCAGATTTTAATGGTACTTGGACACCTAAAGGCGCAGAAGGGCTTCTTTGGAGTGCCAGCTGCCCAAGTCCTGTTGGTTTGGACCCATCTCCTTGTGCCTTTCTGTGTCTCTGGGCACCTGAGTGCCCAGGAATACCTGGCAATGCCAAGCTCCACTGTCTGCCAGGTGCTGGAATAATGCTGATGGGGACAGCCAGGCTTCAGGGCTGTTTAACCCTCCTTGGAGACTGGGCTGGTGCCACACAGGAGCCTGCAGGAGAAGTCAGTGCTGAGTGATAATAATACTGAATAATAAATTATGTAATTCTTTGTACTTTCATAGATCCTTTCATCAAAAAGCCCTCAAGGTGCTTTATAATAATTAATTTATTAATCCTCCTGATGCCTCATGGGGGTAGCTCAGGGATGCAGTTTGGTGTTGTGTCCCACGCTCCTGAGACTTGGAGGAACCACCATCCACCCTGGATCACATCTTCTTTCGTGGGGATTTAAACCTGAGCTTAACTTGAGCCAGGTGCTCACATCTTAGGGCCACAGTGGGATTTGGGATTGTGTTTAAGAGCCTTGTGTGGCCTCAGTCACAGGGTTCTTCTGCTCAGCTGGAGATCTGTGAAGGTCCTGAGGCGTGACTGTGGCCTGAATGAAGTGTGTGACGTGCACGTGTGCAGTTGTGGGTGCACGATACATGTCCTGGGTGGAAATGACTCGGTGTGCACTCCTAGGAGAGAAACTGGGAGAGAAATACAGTTCTGGATGTCCCTACTCACAGCAGCACTCCCAGCCAGTAACCCTTAAAATCATGAAGCAGTTTTAAAAACGTGCACTTGCTTCAGAAGAGCACATTTTAGCTCTTCTTTTTTTTCCAGTCATTTTGGGGAGGATTTGCTTTCAGGGTTCCCTTTGCACAGCTGTTGCCCATGTCCAGAACCAGCAGTGTGTTATTTTTGAGGCTGCAATAGCTGAGCAATCAGGCATGCTCAGAGCTCTGTCGGTGCAGCAGCGTCGCTCTGGGGCCAGGTTGGGGTCAGGGTTGGTAGTCCCGGTGCTCCTGAGGCCACAGAGGGGCTCAGGTGAAGGTGTGGGAGCCATGGTGAGGCTGCCAAAATGACACCCAAGCTGCAGAGTGGGTGCAAGGAAGATGCTCTTTTCCCAAGAACCACATCCCACCCACTGTGATCTATTTTGTGGATTTTAAACTCACTCCGGCATCATCATTTTCTGCTCTTTCATGATAAGCTGCAAAATTGGCTCTGTTGCTCGACAGTAATGCAGGGAATTAATGGGCATTAGTTTAAGAGCAAACTATAAACATATTGATTTGTAGTTACAGGGGTACGTGGTGGCGGGTGGAATCCTGGGGGAAAGGAAAGGAAATTCTACGATTGCAGCATTTGCAGCCAGGGTAATGGATTGGTTCCTTGCTGGCTGAGCCAGGCTGGGGCTTTGCTCCATCATGCCACCCCAGTGCTGAGGAAATGTGCTGGCTGGGGCAGTGGGCAGGAGCAGAGGAGGGGCTTTGGTAGCTCCCCCACTGCTGCTGGTTTATTTTTAGCCTCCGAAGTGTTTGGCCCCAGGCACTGGGTTTCTCTGCCAGGTTGGTTTGTGTTGAAATCCCTCCTGTTGCTCATCCAGCAGAAAGCAGGGTGAGCTGGCCCGGTGGCTGTGGACCCCTTATCCCTCAGTGACAAATACTGGGTGAAATTGTCAGTGTGGTGACTTTTAACAGGGCTTGGAGTGACAGGACAAACAGGAATGGCTCCAAACTGACAGAGAGCAGGGTTAGATGGGATATCAGAAAGAAATTCTCCTCTGTGAGTGTGCTGAGGCCCTGGCACAGGTTGCCCAGAGAAGCTGTGGCTGCCCCATCCCTGGAAGTGTCCAAGGCCAGGTTGGTTTGGGGCACTGGGTCAGGACGATGGGCAGGAGGTGCCAGAGGGATGCCCAGGGGCTGGAGTTGGTTTGGGGCCTGTTTTTGCTGCAGCCACATGTAACCAGAGCTGTGAAGGGGGTTGCTGTCCTGCAGGCTCACTGCAAGGTCAGTGTGGAGCCGTTGTGCTGCCTCTGGAGGGCTGTGGTGGTCTGGAGGCATCCCCAGCTCCTTCTCCAAGGCAACCCCAACCTGCTCCCAGTGAATCCGACCCAGGGCATCCCACACGCACATGGACCTGGGCCTCCATAGGTAGGTGCAAGCAAAACAAGTTCTGGGGTTTCAGCAGCAAGTTTTGAAGAGTCTCTGCAGTCTCTGGGAGGTTCTTGCAGTGCCAGGGTGGGAAGGGGAGATGTGACCGATGCCCCGAGGGTTCTGTCGATGGCAGAGCGGAGCAGCCGTCCCCGCCAGCCACGCTCGCGCTGCTGCTGCTCCAGCATCACAAGAATCACATTTCATTTATCCCCTGACATGTTAATGGATCTGCTTAACCACTCTCCTGACCTTTGCTGCTGCCGCTATAATTAAGGTTGTGAAACAAGAAGCTCTGAAGGCATCAAAGGAAGCGGCTGCTTCAGGGAGGAGCCTGCAGGAACGCTCGCTCTGATATCGGGGTGACATTTGTGGGGTCACTTTGTTCCTCCTTCTCCTCCTTGATCTTCTGGGGAGCTGGATGCCGAGGGAAGCCAGGGTCTGTGCCCTGGGCAAGGGTGGCCATGGGTTGCTCAGCCCCAGGGCATGGTGTGTGTCGCTTCCATTGCCATCACTGCCATGGGATCCCCAGCCCGGTGGTGCCGGCACAGAGCTCCCTCCCCACGCCTCCTGCTGGCAGGAGAGCTGCTTCTTCATCCACCTGTTTTCCAGCATCTTCTGATTGATGGCTGGACCCGCTGGAGCTGCTCTGGCCACCCCTCAGTGCACAGTGATCCCTGCAGGACATGGGGAGGGCAGCGGAGGTGGCCCTTGAGCATCCTCCTGACCTTCCCATGGCTCCAGGGAGTGATGGCTGAGCCAGAGGCACTTCCTTTCCTACTGCCCACACTGCTCTAGAGGAGAGTTTTCTCCTCTGCCCAGGGCAGGAATTTCTCCTTGCATTGGGGATGGCGCCTTGGAGTGCCAGGTCACACTGAAATTCCTGTGGCTGAGGGATGGATTTGAGCAGGTGGCAGGACACAGCTGTCCCCTGGATGGCCAGGCAGGGGTCTGCTCCATCCCTGCTCTCAGCAGCACTGGGAATCCTCTGCCCCTCCAGGCATTGCTGTGTTGGCTCGTGGGGAAGCTGGGATTCAGTCCTAGGATAGATCTGCCACAGCCACTAGCTCCTGCTGCGAGGTGCTTCAGCCTGATTCATTAATTTCCAAATGAAGGCACTGTCCTTTGCCCTTCCTCTCCTGTCTTTGCTTCAAAGAACAACTGCTGCTTTTTCCCTAAACCCAATTTCCAAAGCCTAATGTCGGGTCCTTAAATATTTAATAAAGTCTAAAAAGGATTTCAGCTGCATATTGGCTTTCCTATTGGTGCCAGCCCCAGGGGAGATGAGAACTGCTCATGGACCTGTTTATCCAGTCTGGGAGCAAGGCAGACCACTAATGGCAACCTCCGGCAAGGAGAGTGCCGAACACCCCGGCACTGCTCCGGGAGTTTCTCTGTGTCTCAGAGGAACAAATGACACCAACAACGCTGTCGAGCTCCAGCTCTGAACATCTCAGAGGCTCCTGCACCTGCCGTGGTGCTGGTGGTGTCTGTGTCTGATGGGGAGAGAGGCCAGGCTGGGAAAGCTGGGATGGGGATGTCCTGCTGTGACAGGTGGGCAGCCCTGGCTGTGTTAGTGCCCACGCAGTTTGGGTTGCTCCCAAATCCCTTGGGGATGTTGCAGGGATGGGTTCCCACACAGGGACACCCCAGGGTGTGGGTGATGTGGCTGGGAGCAGGGATGGCATGGGGCTGAGCTGGGGGAACAGTAGTTGGGGAAAGCTGGGAGCAAAAGAAAATTACATCAGTCATATTCTAGAACAGTTGTTTGCATGGGGGTGACCCTGGTGCCACAGTGGTGTTTTAATGCCTCTTCCCGACAGCTGGCCCTGTGCTGCCTGGGAGCAGGAGCAAAGCCCAGCCAGGGGTGGTCTGGTGGCCCCAGAGCTGGCAGAGAGCACGGGACTAGGGCATCCTTGAGGAATTCAACCTGAATTTTAATGAGACCAGATCACCAGGACCAAACTACCCAAATTTCCAAAGTGCTGACGTGTGGTGTATCCTAAAAGTTACCCTCATCAAACAGGGACCTGAGTGAGCTCTGAGTGCCCCAGGATGGGCTGATGGACAGTCCTGGGGGAGGACTGAGCCTGTGGCAGCCTGCAAGAGTTCACCCTTTCCCTCCACCACCTTGCAGCTCCTGTGGCTGGGGGTTGGTGCTGGAACTGGGGGCATGCACTGGGAAGAACCTCATGCCCGTGCTCCAGCTGTCCCCAGAGTGCTTCCCCCTGACCCCCCGAGCTGCACAAAGCCACCTGACAGCCCAGGCTGCCAGAGGTGACCCCAGCCAGCCCTGGCATACGGGGCATCTTCCTCTCTCCGCAGGGAGGTGCCCATTCTGCACCGGACGAGTGCTGCCCAGCACCTGTTTGGGGGCTGAAAGAAGTCCCACAGCTACTGCACTCACCTGCAACAGCTGCTGCTGTGCTCCTGGCTGAGTGTTTTGTAGGGACAAGGCCTGGAACATGGTTCCACTCAGGCTGTGATGTGTTTAGCCCAGGTAACTCTGCAGCGCCAGGGGCCGGCTCTGGGTCCCTCTGTGCAAACCGATGGGCCCTTGCCGTGTCCGTGTTGGCAGGTGTGAAGTCTGCAGCGAGCACCTGCTGCACCGAGCCCGGTGATCGCTCGGAGGGACCAGAGGTGAATTCTGCAGGGGCTGTTCAGACCCTGATGCCGATGCTGTGATCCGGGGCTGGCGCGGAGCCGGAGCGCACGCACCCGCTGCCGAGCCGGGCGGGAGGCTCAATATTGACATCGTCACCATGTTGAGAGTGGAGCTTGTATCAGATTTACGTTCAGAAAATTCTTAAATACGCGTTTCGCCGAGACGAGGGGCGGAGTGTGCTCGGCATAAACTGCAGGGTGTGCGGGGCTCACCCCGCAGCAGCCGCTGCTGCTCACACCAGGGACCCTTCAGCTCCCGCATGAGCACCCCAGGCTCTTCCACTTCTGCGCCCAATCCCTTCACGCGTCAGCACCCAATTAACACACACATGAGCTCCCAATTAATTTACATATGAGCACCCAGCTGGATTTATGCATGGCTGCCCAGTGAATTCCCGCTGGATCGAGCGCTGCTGCTCCGTGCATGAGCGCCCTGGTGGTTGATGCATGAGTGCCCAATTAATTGATGCACGTGCCTGCAATTAGCTCACGCCTGAGTGTCCAATTCTTGCGCCAGCACCTGATGCATTCACACCTGAGTGCCCAATTAGTGTGCACAAGTGTGTTATCTCCTAATTGCACTAATTTACACGTGAGTGCCCAATTAGCTCGCACAGGAGTGCCCAGCGAATGGACGCGTGACTGCTCAATTAATTAATTGATTAATTAATCCGTGAATTGGTGAATGCCCACAAAAATGGATGCTTGAGCCCCCAGCTGGTTCGTGCGTGAGCGGCCCTTTCTCTCTCGCCGCAGCACCCGGGCAGTTCATGCATGAGCACCCAATTAGCTCACCTGGAAACACCCACATAATTCATGCATGGGTGCCTAATTAGTCCACGCATGATCTCCCGGGGTGTTTTTGCATGAGTGCTCCTCTGGCTCAGGCATGGGTGCATAAATGCCCGGTTCCTTCACGCCTGAGCACCCGCCTGGCTCACGCAGGAGCGCCCATTGTGGGTGTCTGATTTCCCCCAGGCTGGGCGCTGCTCTGAGCGCTCTCAGCAGGTTTAGGCAGCTCCAAAGCCGATGGGAGCCCCATCTCGGGGTGATGTGCTGGCTCCCCCAGGCTGCGATGCCCGGGGACCCTGTGAAGGAGCCACAGCAGGTCCCTGGGGGAAATAAACGCCGCAGGACTGCCCTGCCATGACCCGGTGTGTGGTGCTGGATCAGTTGCCCGGGGTTGGCACAGCCCATGAGCTGGCATAGCTGGAGTGCCCTGTGGCGGTGAGGGAAGCCGCTTTGTGCCTGGGAATAATTAACTGGTTTCCCTGATAAGGCTGCGGTGCCCACGGAACAAAGGTGCTGTCCTGGCAGCTGGGACAAGGGGGGACGCGTGGGGCTTGGTGGAGACTCCTGGCTGCTGCTGCGCGGGGACAGTGCTTGCTGAGCCTTCGGGAGCCCAACCCCGCAGGAGGACAGAGCCGTGCCTTTGGTTTTGGCACGCAGGGGATGAGCTGAGTGCGCACAGTCCTGCCCAGGGACCACCCTGCGGCCGTGGCCAAACCCCTGCCCTTGCACACAGGGGAAGGGATGTCAGCACAAAACAAGCCCCTGTGGGGCTGAAGCATCAGCTCGCCTCATCCATCCCACCGTGACCAGGGCTCCCTGAACCATTCGAGTGCAGCCACCCCCCGCCCCGCTCCAGCGAGCAGCCAGCTCCCTGCGGCAGGGCGACGGATGGGGATTTGCAGTCCCGGGTCTCTCCTCTCCTCTCCTCTCTGCCTGGAAAACACAAATTAACAGGCTTGAGCACTGATTAACCAGAGCTGATTCTTGCTGCAGTGGCAGCTGGGTGGTGGGAGGAGAGGGGGCACACGAAGGGCGGGTGGTGACGGAGCTGTCAGTCCTCGCCTGTGCCACTGGGATTGATGGAGAGGTGGGGGGAGAGGGCTGGGGGGGGACAGGTACCGGCAGCCGGGAGGAGGGGGCTGGGGGCTGCTTGGAGGCTCTGCCTCTCTGCGCTGTGTGAGACGTGAGACGCCAAAACCTCCCGGCTGAGGTGGGAGAGGGAAGGGGCCGACCAGCGAAGAAAGAGGCCCCTTGGAAGCGGTTCGGCCGTGTGGGGCAGCTCCTGAGCCGCTCTGGGTGCTGTCCCTGTCCCTGTCCCCGCAGCCGGCCCTGCCTGCGCTGAGCCCGCTCCCGGCCGCTCCCGGCTCCGTGCCCGGTGCGGGGCTGAGCGCTCGGGCCGGCGCCTGCGGGGCTCCGCCGGGGCTCCCGGCTCGGCGATGCCTCTTCCGGCTGCGCTTCAGAACAAATGACAATACTCTGCCTTTATTCAGCGCCTTTCATCCCCGAGGAAGCCGGGGCACGCTGCTCCTAACGAGCTGCTGCGTGCGCTGTTTATAGGCGTCCCCGGAGCGGCAGCTGAGCCCGGCTCCCCGCTGGAGCACGGCCAGGGACCCGGCCCTGCTCCGGGGGGGCTGCTGGGGCTCATCCCCTTCTTCTGGGGCGCCCCTGGCCGAGGTTTACATCGCTGCGAATTGACGTGTGTCCGCTCAGCATCGCGCCGTAATCGATGCCGCGGGAGGGAGATGCAGCAGCTGCCGCTGCAGGCTGGGTCTGTGAGCTGGGCTCTGCCTGCCGGGAAATGCAGAGCTCAGGGACAGCCCTGTCCCCGCCGTGTGTCCTCTGTCCCCAGCCTCAGGACAGGTGGCTCAGCCACGCGCTCAGCATTAGCATTCCTAGCCGGTGCCGCTCGGAGTGAGCAGCCGGCAGGGCCGGGGAGGCTGGGAGTGGCAGCCCTGGAGTCAGCGTCCGTCCCGCATCGGTGGCGGCAGGGACCTGGCAGGGACCTGGCAGGGATGGTGTGGTTCCCTGCCCTGGGAACGCTGCCCCCGGGCAGAGGGGAGGTTTGGTGGCAGTGGAGGGGTGAAGGCAGAGGTGGGAGGTTTTCCAAGGGCTGGGATACGAGGCCACACTCCCACCTCAGGACAAACCCCACAGATTCCCCAGCACCCAAGGCTGGAGGGCAGGCACCGGTGCCAGTGCCCTGGAGGAGGGATGGAGCTCCGGGTGGCTCCATGCCAGGATGCACATTAACAAATCCCTCACTGGGAGCCCTCTGCTGATTTCCAGCCTGGAAACTGAATGGTTCCCTCCGTAGGAAAAGCCTCTCCTGGGAGCATCACACATCTCTCCTGCGGCACGAGGGGAGCTGGCTCCGTCCCTCCCTCCTGCCTCAGCCCGAGCGTGTCATTACCAGCATTTCTCCAGTACTAAAAAAAGCACAAATTTCTTAATTGTTTCCTGCTGGAGTTGAAAGGCAGCTCCCGGGCCCAAAATAGCATGTTGGGGGAAAAGCAGTCGAACGAGAGAGAGCAGAAGGCAATTTGCCTGGAGGGCTGAGCCGAGCTCTGACTGCAGCCCTGGCTGCTGCTGCAGTCTGTTTTGCCTGCCCCGAGGGCTCACCCTCATCCTCCTCCTTCCACTTGCTTTCCTTGGTGCTCATGTGTGCTTGGGCCTGCAGAGCTGGTGCCTGGGGGATCCCCTGGGCATCCTCAGGGTGGAGGTCACGGCTGGTGTCTCCGTGCAGGTATGTGCAGGGAAGCCTGTTCCTATTGGAGATGTCACTTGGGATCTCTCTTTTAGAAGGATGCTTCTGTGTAGCCCCTTTTTTTCTTCTGTTTTTTTTATTTTGGGATGGGGAAATCCCTTGGAACTGCTATGACTGATGTTTTAGCCCACCCCAGCTTGGCTGCTGGATGCAGTGTGTCCTTCCTGGCTCCCTCCTGCCAAGAGACCGCTGTCTGCCCAAAACAAACAACCCTCCAAATCCCTCCTGTGGCACTGCCAAAGCCCTCAGTATTCTCCAGCCCAGATACTGAGCATCCCTGTGCCTGTGTCCCCTCTCCTGGGGAGCTGTGACAGACACCACACAGTGCTGCAGTGGGTGCTGTTTTTGCTGAATCCCATGGGAAGTGGGGGGAATTGGAGTCTCTGTCCCTCCAGTGAGCCCTGTGCTGGGCTGGAGGGACCCTCCAATGCATGGGGACAGCTTTGGGCACAGTAATTCCTGCTAGCAGGGCTGCTGAAGAAGAAATTCCACTGGTGATGAGGTGAGGGCTGTTATGTGCCCTCTCGGCCACCCCAGCCTTCACCTCTGAGCTCTGCGCCTTCTGCCAGGCACGTTACAAACATCCCTGATGGAAAACTGCTTTCTTTTTCTTTCTTACCATCCAAGGTAATTGACATCTGTTGGTGTGCCTTTGGTCTCTATTTTTATCAGCCGTTTGCACACTGACATCTCCGCTCTCCTCATCATCCCCGCGCCGTTCAGACCTGTGGCTTTTTCATCGTTATTTAGATGCATGACACAAGGGAAATGACAAATGAGGCTGTTCCCCTCTGTGCCCACCTGCTGGCACCCAGCTCCCCTGTGTGGGGAGGCACAGCTCCTGCAGTGGGACACGCAGTGACAAGTGCCAGCCCCCTGCCCAGCATCCCTCAGAGCCTTTCCTCTGCTGAGGACATTTTTCATCTCAGCAGCTGTCCCTTGGCTGTGGACACTTGGGGTTGTCAGTGCTGTTTTCTGGTTTATCGTATTTTGGGGGTTTTTCCAGAGCCTGGTGAGGCTCCCCAGGGTGTTGGGATGGGTTTGAAGATGTTTCTCCAGAGGCAGCTGGTACGTGGGGAGATGCCAGCCCTGGGGCTGTGCCTGTGCCCACGCTCAGTGTGTCAGGGCAAGTCCCTTCCCTGAGCTGCTTCCAGGCAGATGTTTTGGCAGATGTTTTGAGGGATGTTTTAGTTCTGGGAAGATGAAACAGCAGGGCCAGATCCTCCCCTGGCATGATCAGTTTGTCCTCTTCATGGTCCATAGCATCTTGCAGCTGTAGTTCTGCACTCCCTGAGTGCAACACAAAACATCTTGTGAGTCCCCCTGGTTTCAGGGGTCCCCAGCACTTGCAGCTCTGGCCCCATGGACCACCTGGGCTGGCCCAGACTGTGCCTCAAAAGCAGTTTCTGCCACATGGGGAACATGTGGAGAACACCTGGCAGCTCATGGAGCCAGTGAGGCCTGGGCATCCCCCAGGGACATCATTGTTGAGAGCCCCAGGGTGTTCCCCAGGGAATTCACTGATGGGGAGTGCAGAGGAACAGCTGCCACTGCAAAAGTACTAAATTTCGGTCTCTTTTTTTCTCTTTTCTCCTGTTTTCTCTTGCAGTCACAGAGAAGGAGGTGCAGCAGTGGTGAGTGCCCGCCATGGTGGTGAGCTGGCAGGGGCATGGGGCTGTGGGCAGGGGACAGGAGCTGGTGGCACTCAGTCACTGAGAGCAGGAAGGTGCAGGAGCTGTGGACAGGTGCACCAGTACTGGGGTGCAGGCGCTGCCTCGTAGAGGGGAGACCAGAAAATGGATGGGTTTTCTTGCACACCCTGTGCACCCTGGATTCTAGTGGCTCTTCCCTCCCCATACGAGCAGCCAAAGAACATGGGGACATGGGGACTCTCCAGCTGGTGTCCTGGTGCTCTCCACGAGGCTGGTGCTGTCCCTGCATGTTCCCTTTGGCAGCAGGGCCTGCAGAGGCTGGGGTAGGATCCACAGCAGCACGCTCTCACTCCATCCCCTCCACCCCACCGAACACAGCGCCCTAGAAAAGCCACTGCTTCCCTTTCATCTCACTATCCCACCAATCAAGGTTTGCTTTCTTTATCTCTTTCTCTCATCCTTCCCCCCCACCCGATGAGTCATAGCTGCAGCATCGTGAAAAAGATGTCACCGGCACTTCGGTTTCCCACCTCACCACCCCCTTCCCCTCCTCCTCCAGCCCTTGTCCCGCTGCAGCGGGCGCCTGACAGATCTGGGCGATGTTGCATAATATTCACGTAGCCCACGTGATCCCCGTGTGGTCCCACATGCTCCCTTCACGCTCCCTGCGTGTGCCCACACCCACGGAGCCACCGAGCCCTTCCCTGCGCCCTCCGGTGCAGCTGCACTTTCCAGCACCCAGGTCCAGTCTGCAGCTGGAACTGAGGCCTTTTTGGGGTGTTTGAGCATTGATGGGTTTTGGAAGTGACCTGGGCTGTGCCACCTGAGGATACAGGAACCCCACTGTGCCCCCCCAGCTGCTCTGAGCAGCTTCCATTTAGGGTCGTGCAAAAATTGTCAGGGAATATCCTGAGTTGGAGGGGACCCACAGGCATCCTCATAAGTCCAACTCCTGGCCCTGCACATCCCAAGAATCTCATGTCCCTGCAAGTGTTGTCCAAACACTTCTTGACCTCTGGCAGGCCTGGTGCCATCACCATTTTCCTGGGGTTCTAGTGCCCAACCACCCTCAGGGTCATTGTGCCATTGTTTTCTGGCAGGGCATGGCTGCAGCGTGGCATCGCTGTCAGTCCTGGCTGGGCAGTGGGTCCATGTCCCCTCCCATCTCCCACACAGTGCTCAACACAAGCCTGGTTGTGGCCCTGTTGCCACTCTTGGGCTGGCAGCAGGTTGGACAGTGCAGTGGGCACCGCTCGGTGTCACTGGTGCCACTTGTTGTTTGTCCCCTCTGTTCCTGGGGTGCCTGCAAGGACCTCATCCACAGGGCTGGGATGCTGTGGTGGGTGATGGGAGTGGCACAGGGAGCACCTGGGGACCTTTCCAGCTCCAGGCCACTGCAGCACTGGGGAGGAGCTCCCATCTCAGGGGGGAGACCCTCCTGGGCCCATGCTCTGCCCTCCATCCGCAGGTACAAGGGCTTTATCAAGGACTGTCCCAGCGGGCAGCTCGATGCCGCCGGCTTCCAGAAGATCTATAAGCAGTTCTTCCCCTTCGGTGACCCAACCAAATTTGCCACCTTTGTTTTCAACGTCTTTGATGAGAACAAAGTAAGTCTGGGATCCAGAGGCATGGGCCAGGGCGGTCAGGGCTGGGCCTGTGGCCATGGTGGGATGGATTTGGAATGTGTCTGCCTGGGACTGGAGGAGCAAAATATTCCAGCACTTCCTGGGGCGTGAAACTGAAGCAGCGCAGCTGGAGCGAGCCCCCACGCTTATTTTAGTTGAGGAAAGTCACGTGGGGAAGGGTGATGAAGTGGCAAAGCAGGAAAGGGGGAACGCGGTGTTTTGGTGCCGCTGACAAGAGCCCATCCATGCATTCCAGAGCTGCTCCTGCTGGGATGTTCCCTGGTGGGCTGGGCACCAGCAGCTGCATCACAGTGCTGGAGAAAAATGAGCATCACCCCTCCCTCCCTCCTTCCCTGCTGCTTTTTTGGATGTGCCCCCTCAGAGGGGATACGAGGGCAGGGAGGACTTTGCTGGACAGGAGTGGCAGCAGCACCTTGACCCCTCCTTTCCTCCCCCAGGATGGGAGGATCGAGTTTTCGGAGTTCATCCAGGCACTGTCAGTCACCTCCCGGGGGACGCTGGATGAGAAGCTGAGGTGTAAGTGCTCCCCAGGGGATGCTGGTGGGCTCAGCCCCACCAGGGTGCTGGGGTGTGTGTCCATGCAGGGGCCACGGTCCCAGCCCCTTGGTGTTGCTCTGCCTTGCAGGGGCATTCAAGCTGTACGACTTGGACAACGACGGATACATCACGAGGAACGAGATGCTGGACATTGTGGATGCGATTTATCAGATGGTGGTAAGAGGGGCAGGGGGTGCACGGGGTGAGCAGCCCCTGGGGTTCCCTGCTGGACTGGAGCTGGGCTCTGTGGGAATGCTGAAACACCCCCAGTTCCTTCTTTGGCCTTTTTCAGAGGGGAGTTGTGGCCATTGTGGTCAGGGCAGTGTCTGGACCCGGCTGCTGAGGGTGGTTCTAGTGCCAGCACTGTCCCCTTGCACCCTGTCCTGATGTGGGGCACGTGGGGACAATCCTGGCCTGGGGACAGCCTCCAGACAGGGCACAGAGGGGTGTGTGACCTGGTCCTGTCCTGCTGCTGCAGGGAAACACAGTGGAGCTTCCTGAGGAGGAGAACACACCAGAGAAGAGGGTGGATCGGATTTTTGCCATGATGGACAAGGTGAGGATGCTTGAGGGTTTTTTCCCTGTGGCCAAGGGATTTAGGAGGTGCTGTGGGTCCCTCTGCTGCATCTTGGCTCCTGCAGGTGCCTCCTTGTCCCACCAACACAAGGTCAGCTGCTGCCAGGATCACTGTGGGATACTCACATCCCTCTGTGATCCCTGTGTGCATTGCAGGCTCTCCAAGCTGGCATTGTCCCCTCCATGGCTGCAGGCATGGGTGGCTCTCTGGGGAAACCGAGGCAGTGGGGTGGGGAGGATGTGTGGGCTGCTGTGGATGTGCCGGGGTGAGGCGGGGCAGTAACGGGAGTGTTTTGCAGAACGCGGACGGGAAGCTGACGCTGCAGGAGTTTCAGGAGGGCTCCAAGGCCGACCCCTCCATTGTGCAGGCGCTCTCCCTCTACGATGGGCTCGTATAGTCCCGGGGCCGAGCGGCGGTGAGTGCAGCGCTGGGGGCTGTGGGGGCCCATCTCCCACCTGCCTCGTGCCCTTCCCACCTCCCCCAGGCACAGGCAGCTGATTCTCCTCTGCTGAAGCACCAAAACATGGATATCCCCCCCCAAATCCAGCCAGAGGGAATGCTGACTCCATTCTGACAGGCTTCTCCCAGTCCTCCCCATATCACAGAGCCCCCTCAGACTTCATCCCGTGGAGATGGAAATGTTTGCCTGTGGCACAGCTCACGCCCTCACCAGCAGACATGGTTGCAGAGGAGGCAGGGAGGCAGCTGGCAAGCTGGGGGCACGGGGATGCTCCAGAGACAGATTATATTAAATGTTTTATTTATCTTACACCTTTTTATATTATGCCCTGGAGCTGGGTTTGGCACAGCAGTGTCAGGGACACTGGTTCACAACATCATACAGATGCTGGGCTGGGCACCCTGTGGTCTTTGCTGTGCCCTGTGGAGCTGTGCAGAGTCCCTTGGAGCATTTTTGGTTATCACAGTCACAGGCAATGTCCTGGGGTTGGGTTGTTTTTTAACCCCACGGGAGTTAAGAGATTTTCAATATTATTCTGTTTCCAGCTTTGCCCTGGTGTCGCAGCCACAGGGATTTCTGCCCATCCTTCTCACCCTCTTTCCCTTCTGCCCACCCTCTCCTGCAGATGTCTGGGGGAAGATGCTCTCCGTGCCATCCGACCACCGCCGCGTGAAGCTTGCCTGTCCCTCCCGGCCTTCCTTTCTGTTCCACGAGCAAGGGATGCCCTCCAAGCGCGAGCTCACTCCCCCTCTCCGCACTCCAGCCGCTGCCATTCGCCAACTTCTGCTTTTCCCACGAAAACCCCGCGCCAGACCCAGTCTGAGCGGCAGCGAACGCCCAGGACTCGAGGGCCGGGGGAACGGGTCGAGCACCGCCGCAGGCAGAGCCCCCTCTCGGCCTCCTCACCCCCTTTGCTCCCTTCTCCTACATTTTCGGATGGGACTGCGGATGTGCCGGCGGGGTTCTCTCCTGGGAACCGGCCGGCCCGAGACGGAGCCCAGCGGTACCGGGGGGCTGCACCCCCAGGGAGGCCGGGGAGCCGAGGCACCGACGGCGATTTGGAACAGAGTCCTGGTGTCACCCACCATGCCGCTGGCAGCCCAGCTCGGCTCACTAGGGATATATATTATATTATTATTATTTTAATTTTTTTTTTTTGGTGAGACAGTATTGTGCTGTTTTGTTTTTCGTTTTGTTTTTCCTTTGGTGGAAAAAAGTGAGGCTTTTTTTTTTATATGCCTATCTCGACGATCGATATCCTTATTTATTTGTTGTAAATGTTGCTGCTGTGTTTTGTCTCTCATGTGTGTGTGTCCACCCACCCAGGTGAGGATTTGTAAGGTTTACATGCTCGTACACTATTGCGGGGACCCAGGAGCCTGCAATAACAATGAAGCCAAAAATCTGCCTTCCCCCTCCTCTCCCACCCCCTGTATCCCAAGCTCCGTGGGCTGGCTGCTGTTTGGAGGGGATGCTATAGCTTCTTCTCTTCCTGTTCCCAAGTTCCCTGCATTTTTCTGTTCATCCTTCCCTTTGGGAGCTCAAGGAAGGCTCAATCAGCGCAGACTCTGAGCAGACCAAGTTCCATCCCTCAGCTGGGAAGGGTGAGGAAAACTGCCAGCCACCAGAACATCCCCATTTCCTTCCTTTTATTCATTTTCTCACTGCATGAAAAAGTATTAATGGAGCCCAGAGTTGGGTTTTGCTTCCAAGCAGATTCCTTTGCTATGTTCTGCTTTGCCAACAGTGGGAAGTGTTTGGTGGTGGCTGTGAATCATTCTGTGTGCTGGAGGGGCAGAGGGGGAGCCTTGCTCTGTCCTGCTCCCCATCCCAGCTGGGATGAGGTGACAGGGGAGAGCCAGGCTGGGCTGTGCACAGCTCAGGGTGTCTCCTACCCCGTCACTCCCACAGGACACGGGAGGTTTTGCTGTGAGCCCAGGGCATGGTCCCTTGGGGAGCCGCTTGTGCCCACCTTGGCTGGGAATACACACCTGGGGACACTGGGCTGCAGCTCCCCTGTCATGAGCGAGGCCTGCATGGCCTCTCCAAACTCCAGCAACACCCAGCACCCTCTGGGATGTGTCCCCAGCTCAGCCCCAGCAGCCCCCACACCGTGGGACACAGTTGGCATCTCTGCTGGAGAGTGAGCATTGCATGGGTGATGCCTCAGCTGCCTTGGCCCCTGCTCTGGGAAAGGAGAGCCATGCACTCCCTCAGGAGCAGAGTGCAAGAAGCCTTTGGGGTCCCTAAAGCCACCCTGGGGCCTCACCCTTCCATCTCTGGTCCAGTTGATGGCAGCAGCATCTTTCCACCTGGCTGTCTCCCAGCTCCTTGGCCGAGCCCAGACAGAGGAGTGTCCCCATGGCGGTGGGAGGTGACATCTGGATGTGGAGGACAGTCTGACAGGTGTCTCACGATGCAGGAGACAAGGTGGTGCTCAGTGCTCCCTGAATCCTCCCAGCAGGGCAGCGACAGATACCCCAGCCGAGGGATGCTGGCTCTTCACCGTGCAGCCCCACTCCCCAATTTTGGGATTTTGTGCTTGTGGTACTTCTTGATGCCTATGAAAAACCACCCTTCCCCATCCCCAAGGAGACTGATCTCACGTCCACGTGCAATATTTCTGCCTCTTCTGCAGTTTCTGCCCCTGAGGATCTGCATGTTTCACTGTGGGGGTGCTTCTGGAGGGTGTCCCTCACCCACTCCCATGGAAATTTCCATTTCTTCGTTGCTCTGTGGCCAAAATGCAACTCTCTGGGGTAGGTTTTTGCAGTGCCTGCAACTTACTGAATGCTCCTCTGCCAGACTGGTCCCCTCCTGGTGCCAATCGATGTTCCCAATGAATGTGACACTGCTGTAATCACCTCTGCTCATGAATGATGGGCCCTGCCACGTTTGACACAGTTCCCAGGAAAAGGCAAACCTCATTTGCTCTGACACTTTTCCCCTGGAAAGCTTTGAATTTTTGGAGGACCTGTCATGGGTTGAGCTCCATCAGTGCTCACAGTTGTCTCCCGAGGGAGTCAGCCCTGCCAGGGCTCTTGGCACTCTGAGTGTCCCTGAGCAAAGCGTTTTGACCCCAATGTTCCCCCTGGCTGCAGGTTTGGGATTCTGCCTTGGATGCTTGCAGTCTCCCTTCTGGGGAGCACCGAGGGCCCCTCATTCCTCCTGAGCACCACCAGGATCTGCAGCGTCTTGGTATCACTGAAAATAAGGCTTGGAGCATCTTGTGCTTGGGAATGTTGGCCTTAACCTCCTCGTGCCTCAGTTTCCCCATCAGTGGAGGGGCTGGGGTGAGCCATCCCCTTCTGGAAAGCAGTTTGGTGTCTGTGCCCTGGCAAGCATGAGTGCTGGATACGGCTCAGGACTGCGGGCACAGGGCAGGACCCACGTGTGGGAAGCGCTGGGGTGGAATTCACATCAGCGAGTCTTTAATTCCAGCCTCTCTTCACACCTGCTCGTGATGAAACAGCCAGCAAGCCCTGGTTTGTCTCTGTTTGTACTCGGGTTCCTGCTGCCTGTCCAAAACAGAGCCCTGGCCGTGGGAAGGGGGCCCAAAGCACAGCCAGGCAGAGGTGAGGGTCCAGCCCCGGTGACTGTGGCATGTGCCCCCCTCTCATTTGTCCCTGTCAGTGTTGCCCCATTAAATGCCATGTCTGTACTTTCCTTTCTTTTCACTTTTCTGTCTGTGTGCTGACTGTTGCTGCTTTGTATCCGTCTTTCCTTGAGCTCTGGGGCTGGGCTGGGCTGAGCTGTTTCCCCCAGGAGCAAGAAGGTGGCAGAGGGCTCTGGGGGCAGATTTCCCCCCTGCCCTCTCCTCACAGCACAAACCAGGACCAGAGAGAGAGAGAGAAGTGAAGGGTTTTTCCTCTGGAGCAGGCTTTCAATTAATTAATGAAATTTCTAATGACACCAGGCTGGTCCCAGGAGCACTGTCATGGAAGGGGATGTTTATTTATGGGGGACCCCAGATCCTGTTTGTGCCGGGTACCAGCTGCATCTCACCCTCCTTCACAGAATGCCTGCTGGTTCTTCCTGTGCCATCAGGACACCACACTCCTGTTGGATGGTGAGGCTGAAGTCCTGGGAATCCCAGCCCAGTCTCTGCTCCTCAGTGGGCAGGGGTGCAGCTGCCTGGAGGGTGGAATTGGCCTGGAGTCTTGAGATCTGGGTTTGAACCCTGCTTGGAGCAGGGCTGGCTTTGAAGCAGGGCCAGGCATGGCACGGGGGCAGCTGAAATCACTGGCAGAGCTGCCCCCTTCCCATGTGTTTGGGGTTGGGGGGTCATTTGGGGTGGGTGAGTGACCTGCAGCCAGCTCACTGTCCCCCATCCAAGGAGGAGATCTGGGGCAATTACTGAGATCATCTGTCACCTGTCCTTCCCAAGGGGAGGGTCTGGCTGGGACAGAAGCAAGGGCTGAGGACAGAGCTGATGGCTCTAGTGTCAGTGCACAGTTTGGGGTGCAGCAGTTTTGGGGTCTCAGTTACGTGTGTCAGCCCTGTCCATGCAGCAAAGTCATCCTTCCCTTCTCTCTCTGCTCCAGTGGCCGCCAGCCCCGGGCTGGGTGCCCTGTGCCCCAGGTGTGACCCTGCTCAGGAGGGTGGCCCAGCCCTGGGCTGAGAAGCAGCAGCTCCAGCAAGAGCCTTGTTTGTGAAGATGAAGCCTGTGTGTGCGTCCGTGCCGGTGTCTCGGCTTGCATGCCCCGCTGCCTTGTCTTGAGATGAATTCAAGAGCAAACCAAGCAAATGAAACAATTTAATAACAGAACGAAACAAAACCCAGGAACTTTGTGACAGTGGAAATAAAAGCTTAATGACAGTAACGAAGTGGCAGTGGTCTGTGATGTGCTGCGCCGGGGGGGTCACAGGGGCCCCCAGAGCTGCCCTGGCACCCAGCAGGGCTGGCAGCTGGGCTGGGGGGTGTCACTGTCCCCTGCCCCAAGCACAGGGCTGTGGGGCACCAGCACAGATGTAAATAGGGGTGCTCTGGGCTCTGTGGGCAGGCAGGCACTGTGCCCACACCTGTGATGAGCTGTCAGGTCTCAGCTCCAGGCATCCCAGGCACCCTGCGCCCCCATAACGCTGCTCCTCCCACCTCCTTTCACCCAGACACAGCTTGCCTTCTGCCGGGTCCCATCCTGACACAGTGCCTGCATCCCCTTTTCCTTTTGCAATGGAGACACAGCCATGTGCCCACGGGCACCGTCCCTGTCCCCTCTGAGCCCCCTCGTCGATGCAGTGGGCTGGGAGCCGCTGGGTCACTTTTGGCACACAGCGGCTGCAGAGGAATCTTGATACGAATATTCCATAATTGTGCCTCGCTGCCCGGACCGGAGGTGCCCCTTGGCAGCCCCCCTGCCCTGGCAGGGCTCACAGAGGGGCTCACAGCCTGGGCTGGGTTTTCACGTGCAGCAGGGTCGCGTTGGCCATTCTGCACTGCCAACTCTTCCGGAAACGAGCACTGCGAGGCCTCCCTGCCAGCCCCTGTCTGTTGTGTTTGCTCTCCTAACGAGGATGACTAATTATTTTCGGGAGGCCAGAGGAGATGCCCTAATGGTCCAAACAAGGAGGCTGTGTTTGTGCAGGGGGTTTTGTCCAGAGGTGCTTTGTGCCAGAACATGGTGGGAGCTCCCAGAGATTTCTCCCCTGTGCCATGGAGTGGGCAAGGACAGGCACAGGCTCCAAACCACGCTGGTTACCCAGAGGCTGTGCCTTAACCTCCAGCAGGGAAGGGGTTAAAGCCCAGTTAGCATAGGTGCTGCTGGGACTGGGAGCACTGGAGAGTGTGGGAAGGGCTGGCTGGGATTAGTTTGGTGATGAGGAGAAGCAGTTGAGGTTTCCCTGTGCCAGAAGTGCTGGTGCTCCCTGCCAGGGTGCAGGATGGAGCTGGGATGCAGGTTGGTGGCCGGGGATGCTGTAAGGGAGGTTTTGTGGCACTGTGGTGTGGGGGACTCCCCTCAGCTCTGTGGGGCTGGGAGTGCAAAGCCTGGGGGAGCACAGGCCTGGCTATGGGACAGCAGGGGGACAGGCCACTGGCACAGGGACAGAAGTGTCATTGCCCCGCTGTAAGGGGGATGTCCTTGCCCGCTCTGAGGTTGGGCTAGGCTGAGCCCACGCTTGCAGGGACAAAGGAACGCGCAGGATGGTCCCACCGTCCTGTGCCTGGCTCATGATCCCCAAGGTCCCCCAGCTCCCGTGTCTGGGAGGAGCAGGGATGGTGCTGGGGGTGCAGGAGGTGCACAGCTTCACCTGGAGCCGACTTTTGGCCGCGGCTGCTCCCCGGGTCCCGCTGCGGGGGAGTTGAGCGAGAGCAGAGCATCCCTGTGGAGCAGCCATGAGCTCAGCTCCGTGTCCAGGGGAGCCAGGAACCGCTCCGCACCCCCAGCCAGCGCTCCCGGCCAAGCGCTGCCTGTCCCGGCCATGTCCTGGGCTCTGTGCCCTGCCTGTTTGCTCCCTGCTCGTGGGGGGCTGCCTGGGTGAGCCCACCCGAGCCCCCCGCAGAGCTCTCTGTCCTCCAAGCCCCGCTGCAGACCCCCATTCCATGGCTCCCTGCCCAGCAGAGGGGAATTTTGTTTCCTTGGGGCTCCTTGCGCAGCTGTCTCTCCCCCCGCTGGGTTTTGGCAGGGTTTCCTCCCAGGTGCTCAGCTGTGACCCCCGTGTCCTCCCCTAACCCCCTGCTCCCCCCAGCAGAGCAGGGGCTCTCTGAGCCGGGGGTCGGGGCTGGGGAGGGGGCCTGGGCAGCGTTTCTGACAATCCCTGCAGGATTTGGGCTGCAGGATCTGCTTCCCAATCCCTCTATCTCCGTCCCCATCTCCTCCAGCTCCCACCCACCTCTCTGCCGCGTCGCTGGCTCCAAAAGTCCGGTTTTTCCTCCCTCCCTCCCTCCCTCCCTCCTCCCTGCCAGAAGTTGAGCGCTGGAGGAGCAGGTCGGCAGCTGCGGAGGGCCGGGCGTTCCCTGCCCGGGGTCCCTTCTCTGCGGCCCCTCGCCCGCCGTGTCCCCCCCCGGGCTGCGGGACAAGGACACAAGGGGGTCTTCCTGACACCTGAGCGTCTCCCCCACGATGCCACCCCACGGAGGGGTGTTTGTGGGTCTCTGGGTGCTGCTGACCCTCAGTCTGGCCGAGAGCCCCCCAGGGTGGGCCACTCTTGCCTTTGTCTTCGATGTCACCGGCTCCATGTACGACGACCTGGTGCAGGTGATGGACGGGGCCTCGCGCATCCTGGAGAGGACGCTCAGCAGGAGCACAAAGCCCATCAGTAACTATGCCCTGGTGCCCTTCCATGACCCAGGTACGTCCGGGACAGGGTGAGGATGTGTCCTGCCAGGGATGGGGCTGTGGGGAGCTGGGCTGTGGCTCTGGCTGGGGCTGGGGCTGAAGCATGCACTTCACAAGTGCTTGCACTGTGATGGGGATGGCACCTCAGCAGCTGGGAGCTGCACTGGGGCTCCTCTCCCCAAGCCACCCGGTGTGGATGGGCTGTTTCCACTGCATTAATCCCAGGGTGCTGACACCTTGTTGTGGGTGGCTCTTCCCCTTCCATCCTGCTCTAATCTCCTCGGAACAATGAGGGGGGATATTTCTGTACAAGTCCACAACGTGCTTCCAGGTCACCTCAATAAAAACATCACTTGCTGAGAGGCTTTGGTAACTTGCTGTGATGCCAGAATAAGTTCTTTCTGCCCCTGTCTTTGTCCTTTTCTTTGTGCACACCCATAAAAGGGCAGCTGTTCCCCAGAAGAGCCCTGGACTCCTACAAGGAGAGTGGGACCCAAGCTTTATTTTCAGAAAACATTGAGTTGAGTGAAAAACATTAGACAGGGAAGGAGGCAGAGGCAGTGAATTGATTCCTGCATCGCTTTGCTGGGAGCCTCCCCCGCAGAAAAGGGCTCTGGGTTTGCAGCTCACCCTGGCTGGGACCACCCAGCACGTTGGGAGAAATTCCTGGGCATAGGGATAGTTTGCTGAAGTGATCAAAGTATGGGCACAGGGGTTGGTCTGCCCAAACCCACTTCTCTCCTGGTGCCAAGGCAGGCCAGGTGCTGGACCCCAAGTGTCACAGGTGTTTGAGCCAGGGCAGATGCCAGGAGCACAGGCAGCGTGGGTGGCGTTGGAAGAAGCTGGTGCTGGGTCAGGGGGCTGAGGTGGTGGTGTCCATGTGCTTGCAGAGGTGGGACCTGTCACCCTCACCACGGATCCCCAGCTCTTCCAGCAGCGCCTGCGGGAGCTCCACGTCCAGGTAGGCATCCTCAGCCCCACGCTGCTCTGCCAGGCCTGGCTTGGTGCCTGCCCCGTGGGGGGAAGCCTGGCACTGCATGGTGGAGGGTTCCAGGAGCAATCCCTGAACCCCCCACAAGTGTGATGGGGGTTCAGGCTGAGCCAGACTGGCTGGAGTGGAGTGGATGGGTAATGTTGATGCTGTGTCCCAGACTCCTGCAACAGAGCAGAGAATTCCCAGTCTACAGCTCTTGTCCCTAATGGAGATGCTGTTCCCAGGAGAGTTTGCACAGACTCTCCATGGAACCAAAAATTTCCTCTTCTAGAACCACTGCTTGATAATCGAGTTTTTAATTTCTCAGTTGGTTCTTTTTTTTTTTTTTTTTTTTTTTAATTATTTCGTCTGTTTTCTGCCAGCCAAAATGTTCCCCAGGAGCTTAATCCTGCTTTATCCATCCCCACTCTTGCCCTGCCTCCCATGAATTGCTAAGTCCCTGTGGCGTTTCCCTTCGGATGCAGCTGTTTTGGCAGGAGGTGTAACGCTGAGGCTGCAAATGGTTTCTCAGCCCTTCGGGGTGCCAAGCCCTGGGAAAATGAGAGCTGGTCCTCTCTGTGCCAGGAGGTTTCCCGGGAGTGGCTGGCTCTGCAGCCACAGGGGCGGGCACAAATGTGCCCACTAAAGGTATCTGCAGGAAACCAGCGGCTTCTGTGAGCACAGACCCCGAAATTACTGCTTTAATTATCTTTAGCGAGACAGGGACGGGTCTGTGAGATACTGAGGGTCCCTGCAGTTCCATCCCGCTGACTCCAGAGAAATGGGGCAGTTCCTCCCCGCGAGCATCCCCCGGCTGGGATCCTGGCAGGAGCTGGGCTCGGTGCCTGTGCCACGTCCCTGGCTGTGTCCCTCAGGGCGGGGGGGACTGCCCGGAGATGAGCGTGGGAGCCATCAGAGCGGCCGTGGAGATCTCGCATCCCGGCTCCTTCGTTTACGTCTTCTCGGATGCTCGGGCCAAGGACTACGAGCAGCAGGAGGAGCTGCTGCGGCTGCTGCAGCGCAAGCAGAGCCAGGTGAGCGGCCCTGGCGCTGCCCGCAGCGCTCCTGCGACAGCGGCTCGGGGATGCTGCAGCAGCCGCAGCAGCACATCAGTGAGATGCAGCCATAAAAACCCCTGGGCTGGGGGGAGTTGTGCAGCCCCCGGGACGATTCCATGTCCTGGGATGCTGGTGGGTGCCAGCTGTGCCCCTCCCGTGGGTGGGTGGGTGGGATGTGACGGGGCCCTTGCCGTGGCAGGTGGTGTTTGTGCTGACGGGGGACTGCGGGGACAGGAGCCACCCCGGGTACCGCGTGTACGAGCGCATCGCTGCCACCAGCTCCGGGCAGATCTTCCACCTGGACAAGCAGCAGGTGACAGAGGTGAGTGGGGAGACCTGGCCCCTTGTGCTGAAGTGAGGCCTGTGCCTGTTGGTGAGGGGAGATCCAGGTTTAATCCTCCCCGTGCCTGCCTCCAGGTGCTGAAGTGGGTGGAAGAGGCCATCCAGGCTTCCAAGGTGCACCTACTGTCCACGGACCATGAGGATGGTGGGGAGAACACATGGCAGGTCCCCTTTGACCCCAGCCTGAAGGAGGTCACCATTTCCCTGAGTGGCCCTGCCCCTGGGATCAAGGTCCAGGATCCAGCAGGTAGGAGCTCAGGGAAGAGGGACAGCAAGGGGAGGCGGGGAGGTGATGCTTTGCCCCCCAGAAAGACCTCGGGTGAGGACAAGCAGGAAGGGAGCTCACCAAAGCCTGCCCTAAAACTCAAATGAAAAAGTGATGAGCTGCAAAGCCCTCAGTAAACACCAGCACATCCCTCCCAGGCTGGCTTTGCCTCTGGCTTTGAGGGTTTTGCCTGCTACCCAGGCTGTGAGCTGTGATGGGATCTGCACTACCCTGAGCCCTGAGGGAAGCGACTCCTGGCTGCTGTGGGATCCAGGGGATGGACCTGGGTTGCCCATCCGAGACATTCACTGACTGTTACAGGAAAGGTCCTGGAGAAAGGCCGAGGTCTGAAGGAGCTGCTCAGCATCCCCAACTCAGCCATGGTGGTGGCCCTGGAGCCCTACGAGCCAGGGACATGGCTGGTCACGGTAGGCTGGTGGCAGACCTGTGCATCCTCTGCCTTTCCCTGATGGGTATTTGGCTTGCCAGGCTTTTCCAGGATTGGACTTTCCATCTCCGGCCAGGCAGAGGATGTTTGAGCAGGCTGAAAGGGGCCAGCTGCAACCTGTCCCTTTCCCATCTCCTCCCCCTTCCCCTGCCCTCAGCCCTTGGCTCTCAATCTGCTTCCAGACCCAGAGCAGTGGCCGCCACTCACTGAGGATCACGGGCATCAGCAACGTTAATTTTCAAGCCAACTTCTCCACGCAGCCGGAATTTGAGAGCAGCCAGCCCGGGGAGCGGCCGGTGCAGGGTGAGGGTGGTGCTGCCCGAGGGGCTGCAGGCTGAATCTGGGCAGCTGGGAACGCGGCTGGTGGCTTTTCCCTCCCCGCTTTCCAGGTCTGCCCATCTCTGTGCTGGTGAACTGCAGCGGTCTGAGGCCGCCTGGGCGCCTGCAGGACATCGAGCTCCTCAACACCTCGGGCCACGTTCTGCTCTCGCTGCCTGCCCAGCCCCTCCTCAACGCCTCCTCGGGCTCCAGCACACAGCTCTGGGTGGGTTCGCCCCTCTGGGTCCCCCCGGGTGACTTTCTGCTGAAGGTGAAGGGTGAAGATGGCCGGGGCCACCCCCTGCACCGCCTCTCAGGGGTGACCTACACCAGCGTGGTCCCCGGTGAGTGGAACCCGCAGATGCTGAGCAGGGACCAGGGGTTCCAGCACTGCCTCTGCTTTGGTTTCTCCTTGGTCACTCTGCTCCCCAGTGCAGCTCCCAGTGAGCTTCCAAGGGTGTTGTGCACGTCCCCAACCCTTTCCAGGTCTACCTAAAGTGAACATCTCCAGAAATATCCAGGCTTACAACCGTGAGCCACAGCTCATCTCCTGCTCTGCATGGAGTGAGATCCCCTTCCGCCTGCAGCTCAGCCGTGGCAGGATGAAGCTCAGGGAAGAGCAGCTCTTCAGGTGAGCCTCTGGTATGGTCCAGTGAGCCCCAGGAGGGACCCATGTGAGTCCCTGAGCTGTCCCAGCTGAGGGGGTGCTGTGTGCTGGGTGGGTGCCTTTTGGTTCTGAGCACCCCAAGAGGAAAATCCCAAGGGGCAGGTCTGCAGTAACTGGGGCTGCACCTCTTTGCTTGACTTAGATGAAAAAAAAAGTCCTGGGGAATAGGACTAGGATGGCAATCCCAAGGTGGGAGCGATCCATATTTTCATCTTTCCCTTTTTGTAGGGTTTCAGGGAACATCAGCTGGTTGATCCCCGCAGTGTCCGAGAGCGACGAGGGCTTTTACGAGTGCACGGCCACGAGCAAGGTCGGAGTGAGCCGGGCTCGTGCCTACGTCTCTGTCTCAGGTGGGGGATGCTTGTGCCAAGCCTTAGAGCCCTTTCCATGGCCAGGCATGGGCTCCTTTCACCCAGGCACCCCGTGTTTGTAGAGCCACCACCGCGTCTCATCGCCCCGGGAAACATCACGGCTTCACCAGGCCAAGACGTGGTCATGTCCTGCGTGGTCCTGGGGGATGTGCCCTACAACCTGAGCTGGAGCTGGGATGGGAAGGAGGCACAGCCAGGGGACGGCCGGACCCGGCTGCTGCAGAACCGCTCCCTGGAGATCAGCCACGTGCGGCCGGGGGACGGGGGCCTGTACGAGTGCGTGGCACAGAGCGCTCGTGGCACCGCCACCGCCTCGCTGTGGCTCTTCATCCAGGGTAGGCTTTGCCCCGGTGTGGGACCCTGGCCCGGGGGATATTTTGCTGCCCTGTGGGAGGGTGGTGAATGGCACCCAGGGGCTGAGCCCTGCTCCAACCCCGTGCAGAGGCGCCGTGGGTGAAGGTGGACCCCAGTCCCCAGCGTTTCAGGAGGGGCCAGGAGCTGAGGCTGAACTGCACGGCCGGGGGGCACCCCCAGCCCCACAGCACCTGGAAGCGCTGGGGCTGGGCACTGCAGCAGGATGAGAGGTAACCCCTGGGGACCCAGGAGCCTCCATCATGCCTGTCCCACAGGGATGGTGCTCCCCTTGCAGGGATGTACAAGTTGAGGGAGGGAGGATTGGGGGTTGCCATAGCTCTGGAAAGAGGGAGGCATTGCAGTATCCCAGCCCATGCTCCTGAGATGCTTGGCATGCTGCTGGCCTTAATTTCTTATATTTATTTTTAAGCTTTATCCAGGTCACCGTCCCCACTTTGCACACCTGGTGTAAGCTCAAGTCTCAAAATACTCCTTGTACTTCCCTTTAATTTCTTCTGCTTTTTTGCCTTTCAACTGCCCATGTCAGGCTGTGAGTACCAGAGTTGACTTTGGGGAAGACTTTTGGACTTCTGAGATGAAAAAGCCCAATTCTCAGTGCTTTTGCCTGGTTCAAAGCAAAGTCCTTCCCTGCAGCAGCTGGCTCTAAGAGCTGACCCACATCCACCACATGCCCAGCACGGCCTGAAACCTGCTCATTTATATCAACTCATTTTCCATCAGTCCTGTTTTCACAGGGCTCATTTCTCCCTTTCTCTCCCGTTTGCTGCAGGGTTTTCAGGGATGCTGAGGGTACCCTGCACATCAGGTCTGCTGTCCCAGAGGATGCAGGGAATTACAGCTGCTATGCCAGCAGCACACTGGGCTGGGATGAGCAAGTGATCACCCTGGAGTTCACTGGTACCTGCTCCCTGCTGAGGGCAGCACACGGGAATGGGGCTGTGTGTGATGGAGGGCGCTGGGGGACAGCTCCAGGGCTCTGCACTCCCCTCGGGCTGGATGGCACCGCACCCAGCGCAGCAGAGAGTGACCAGAGACATCTCTCCCCATGGCACAGAACCTCCTGCCATCCTGGCAGTGACGCCCAGCCTGAAGGTGCTGGTGGGAGAGGATGTGACCCTGGAGTGCTGGGTTTCGGGGGCACCCCCACCCCACGTCGTGTGGTACAAAGGTGAGCCCGGGAGCCCACGCTGGGACCCCTCCGCTGCCCCGCAGGGACAGGCAGGTGGGGTCGCCTGGTGTGACATCAGGAGGGGCCCACAGAGGCAGCCAGGGTGCTGATGTGGGGTCTCGGGGCAGGGGAGCAGGCCATGGCCACGTTCCCGGTGGGCGCCCAGCGCGCGGTGCTGCGGCTGCAGGCGGTGCGGGAGGAGGACGCGGGGCTCTACGGCTGCCAGGCCCTTGGCGAGGCTGGCATCGCCTTCGACAGCACCGTCCTGCACGTGGGCTGTAAGTCCTGCTGGTCCTACCGGGTGCTCAAGCCTGTTCCACAGCTCTCCCTCCTGGCTCAGCTCCCCTTTGCTGCTTTCCAAGTCTCCTGGGGAGAGATTTTCGAAGTCTCCTCCCCAGCAGGGAGGTGTTGGTGCCTGGTACAAAGAGGCAGAAGCCTGGCAGGATTTTCAAGCTTTGGGAAGATGCAGGAGGCTCAACAAGTGGGAAAAGACAAGGCAGTTGTTATTGCACTGGGACATGAGGGCTTGGGACACAACTGAGGGTGCAAAGTGCATTCAGTGGGATTAGGCAGAGGTGGGGGCTGACTTTTGTGTGTCTGAAAATGCAGGTGAAAATCTTTTGCTGGAGGCAGAAGGGATGAAGGAGCATGAGGAGGAGGAGGACAGGCTCTGTGTTGAGGGCAGCAGGTTTAAAGCAGTTAAAGATGGAAAAGTGCAAGTTATTTTGCTGAGCCAGGGGTCGATGAGTGTAACTGGAAGAGATGAAAGCTGCAACGGCTCTGTCAGCTTTGGAAAAACACCAAGTGCTTTAAAGTCAGTCTTGTAACTCATCAGGGAACCTGGCTCATTGGTTTTGCAGCCCTATCCCTTCTCCAGGCCCAGCTGTGGGGCAGCTGGGATGCTGGATTTACCTGAGCTCTTTCTCTGCTGCTCTCTCCTCCAGCTGCCCCTCACTTTCCTGAGCCCCTGGGCGACATGGAGGTCAAGATCGGGGAGAGTGTGAGCCTGCTGTGCCGTGTGGAGGGATCTCCCCTGCCACAGGTCACCTGGTCCCGGCAGGACGGGAAGCCCGTGGTGGGCTGGCAGGGACCACGGGGTGTTTCCAGCCAGCTGGAGGCTGCCCAGCTCCTCATTGACAGTAAGAGCTGAGTGTGCACTCATTTATTCGTGTTTGTGACTCGTGCAGGCTCAGCTGTGCAGTAACAGCCTGCGAGCACCGAGGGGTCTGTCCCCATTGGAGGTGGCAGTGGGGCAGGGCAGGGTGCTCCCCGTCCTGGGGCTTGCCTGGGGCTCTCCAACCCCACCAGGCTGAGGCTTCTCCCCACTGTGCTCCAGGTGCCTCGCTGGATGACCAGGCCACCTACATCTGTGAAGCACAGAATGAGTTTGGGAAAATCCACGCAGAGGTCAAGCTCACAGTCACTGGACAGGGTTTGTTTCTCTGTGCTTTGGTTGGTGAATCGATCCAGCAGTGAGTGAGTGGCAGATCAGAGCAGCTGACTCTGGTCCCGGGCTGGCCACAGTGAATGCTCAGCAACCCCAGGGCAGGGTTTGGGCAATGCCCTTCCAAGCCCTCTTTGGCTTCATGTGCTGACATGGACCCAAACAGCAATCCCAATATCCCCAAATTCCCAGGGGAGTGGGACTGGAGCTGACTTATGCTGAGCCAGGATCCAGACCTTGGACGAAAGGTGATCTAGATCAATTCTCCTGAGCATTCCTGGCCAGTTTATCACTGATTAGTACTGGTTCCCTTTCCCCTCTTTCAAGCAGCCCCAGAAATAGCTCTTGCATCCCCCGTGGTCCGTGTGCTCCCAGGCCAGCCTGTGTCCCTGCCCTGCGTGATCCTGGCTGGGAGCCCGTTCCCAGCCCGCCGCTGGCTGAAGGATGGGCAGATGGTGAGACTCCCATGCCTGCCTGCTGGGATGGAGGGTGGGTAGATGAACACCTACCCTCTGTTGGGGCTTCACTGCAGGAAGGGTCCCCCAGCCTTTGCTGGGGGAAGAATGCAATAGAGCATTTGTGTTGGGAAGGTAACGTGGGTTTATCTCCGCATCAGGATGTTGCTCAAGGATTCATTTCTGGATGTGCCCTGAAGATGCAGTGGTATGTTGGTGTTTGACCCTGCCATCTGTCCTGTTTTCTGCTCTCTGCCCATGTCCAGGTAGCCCCAGGTGAACACTATTCCATCCGGGCTGATGGCAGCCTGCACGTGGACCAGGCATCACAGGGGGATGCAGGGACCTTCACCTGTGAGGTGACCAACGCCCTGGGCTCGCACAGGCAGGACGTGTCCCTGGTCATCCACGGTGAGTGACAGGTGTCCCCACTCGGCAGTGACACAGCGCAGGTGCTCTGCTCTCTGCCCTGGCCACGCAGGATGAGCGGCTTCTCTTCCTTCCCAGTTCCTCCCAGCATCGAGCCTGGCCCTGTTCTTGTCACCGCCACCGAGGGAGCGGCTGTCACCCTGCGGTGCAATGCCACTGGCGTGCCCCCCCCTGCTGTCACCTGGGCAAAGGTAGGTGACAGGGACAGGCAGGCTGCTGTGGCCCTGCCAGCCAGGCTTCTGCAGGGCAGTGTGTCTGAAGCGGGTGTAGCTCTCCAGTGTGGCTGTGGCTGCTGCGGGAGGTGGCACCGACTGCCCTGGGGAGCTGGGGCCAGGACATGGCTTGCTCTGATGAGTCCAGAGCTCTCTTCTTGCCTTTGGGATGTTCAGCTCATGGAAGAATCTCTGCCTTCCTCCCTTCCCTTTCCTCTGCAGGGCACGGAGCCCATTTCACTGAGCTCACACTACCAACTTGACCCTGATGGGACCCTTCTGATTCCTTCGTCATCCCCTGGGGATGCTGGCACCTACTTCTGCACAGCCACCAATGCAGCAGGATTCTCCAGCCGGGAGATGCAGCTCTCCATCAGCAGTGAGTGCTCAGGACAGCTCCAGAGGGGACTGGCAGGGAGACAATGACCTGGGAACACTCCTGGCTTCCTTGGAGCACCAATCCAGGTGCCAGATGGGTTTGCAGGATGGGAAGAGAAGTGATGAGGGCTGTGGGGCACCTGAAGTGTCCCTGCACCAGCTGCACTCCCTCTCCATCCAGCCAAGCCCAGGATCAGCGTGAACGGATCTCAGGCATCGGAGCCTGTCACCGTCCTGGCTGTGCTGGGGCAGGAGACCACCCTGCCCTGTGAGGCCCAAGGATATCCCCCTCCCCTGGTGGTGTGGAGCCGGGAGTCCCAGCCACTGCCCCTCGCCACCACCAGGTAAGGAGGGCTGTGGGTGCTGGGGGCCACCATCCCCTGGGATTTTGTGTCTCTTCAGAGGGATGTCAGGTGCATGAAGGGTCTCAGCTGCTGGGCAGGGAGATGTGAAGGGCATCCCTGGCATCCTGTGGCCAATGCTGAGTGCAGGAGCTGAGGCAGCCAAGCAGTACTGCATTAGCTCTACTCTCCTTGGAGAGCACCAGGCTTTTCTCCCATCACCCAAACACCTGCTGGGACCAAGCAGCTGCTTCCAGTCGCTCATGTGCCTACCCTGGACACAGGGCTGGGGTTGGGAAGGAAAGGCAGCTCCAGCACAGCTCCTCACCCCGCTGTCTGTCTGTCTTCATGCACATTCCTGCCTTGTGCTGTCACCAGGTCAAGGATGTGCCTGGGGATGGTGGATTCCTCTGGGAAGTTCTGGAACAGGGCTTGATGCTTCCTGGGATGAGGTTTGGCACAAACAGAGTTTTTAGCCCAGCAGTGGGTTTGTCTGTACAGGAATGTGGGGATTTAGGCCAGTTTTGTTCCAGTGAGTGACTTCTGGAGGGACAAATCAATTTGTTGATGGTGTTGAAGCTGAAGCCATGAGACAGTCATTTAATGTGATTTGATAGGTGAGGATAAACACATATCCAACCATTCCCCAGATTATCTGGTGTCTTGGTCTTCCAGTGTTTTCTCCATATGTTAGCGCCATGTTGGAAGGGACCCCCTAAAGTCACAGGCCCCAGTCTTGGGGTTAAGCCCCAATTTCTGTGTACCTGACGATTGCTGTGGCCTGGGGAAGCAGGAAGGTGTCCTGCTTTTCTTCTTGGGGGATGTATTGCCTTGTTGTTCGTGTCTGATTTGCCATGGTTGTTCCTGGCTGACCTGTGCTGCTCTCCACATCTCAGCTGGCTTGTCTTTGCTGGATGATTTATGGGAGCACACCAGGAGGAATCTGCAGCCATGGGCTGAGATGATGTTATGTCTGTGGAGCACAGATGAGGCTGGGAATGAGAGCGTGGCCAGCTCCAGCTGCAGGGACTGTGCTCTGGGGGGACCCTTGTGCTCCTTCATCCCCCTGGGCTCATGTGCTGCCTTGTGCTGAGCTCGTGCAGGGGCTGAGCAAAGGGGATTTTCCCCCATGGGCAGCTGTGCCACCCTCTATGAATGGGAGGTGGCCGTGGTGACCTTCTCTTGGCTGTCCCAAGGTGATGGTGAGCCCTCAGCCCTTGGCTCCTGCTCGGGGTTGGGTGATGGATAATATGGCTGTTTCTCCCATCCAGCTTTTCTGTTCCTTCTCCCCCAAGGTACAGGGTCCTCCCTTCAGGATCCCTCCACCTGGCTGAGCCCCAGGTGATGGACACCGGTCTCTACACCTGCACGGCCACCAACGCCGCGGGGAGGGCCTCTCTCAGCTACAGCCTGCACGTCCAAGGTTCAAACACCCCTCCCTGGGCTTCCTCTGTCTCTGGGGTCCTGCACCCTCCAAACCCCTGGCTGCTCTCACATCCCTGTGCCAGGATCCGAGGGTGATCCCAGCCTGAGGTCCCCTCTCCCCCCAGCTCCCCCTCAGCTGTGGATTGGAGATGGGGAAAGGCACCTGACAGCTGTTGCCAACACCTCCCTGAGGATTCACTGTCACGCCATGGGCAACCCCCCACCCCAGATCCAGTGAGTGCTGCAGAGTGGTGGGTGCTCCCTGTGGTACCAGGATGGGTGGCAGGGGCCTCTGGCTTGGGGTGTCCCTTAGGGTGGGGGGCATCCATTCCTTCTCCTTGTCTCTGGTGTCTTCTGCTCAACAGTCCTCTGCTGGCACTGCCAGCCCCATTCCAGGTGATGAGGGGACAGTCCTTGCTGCCAGCACCCCACTGTTCACCCTGTTGGTGCGCAGACAGGCCGTGGGTGGTGGCAGGACAGACCAAGGACTTGCTGCCTGTCCCCTTCCTCGCAGGTGGCTGAAGGATGGGCACCCTCTGGAAGGGCAGGATGGCGTGGTGGTGTCCAAGGATGGTGGGACTCTCCTGGTCACCCAAGTGGGGCTTGGTCACGAAGGGCTCTACATCTGCCAGGGCAGCAACTGGGCAGGGCTGGCCCAGGCAGAAGTGCATGTTTCAGTGCATGGTGAGCGCAGCATTGGGGGTGAGATGGGCTACCCATCCCATGAGTTAGGAAGAACACGGCTGTCCAAAGGGGTGGGAGCTCTTGGCCCAGTTTTTTGGTAGCTGCAGGGTCACTTGCACCCTTGGGATCTTGTCCTTTGTCAATGAAGCTGAGAGGTGATGGCCACTGGCACACTGGCAGTAAATCCTTGACCAGTGTTTCAGTCCTCCCTCCTGGGATGTGGAGTCACACCAGCAGGATGTGACTCTGAGACTGCCAGGTGAGAAACCAGGCAGGGAATGGTGATTCCTGCCTGGGAAGAATGAATCTGACTGGGGCAGGGACCAAACCTGCTGGGTGCCCTGGGGAGAAGTGGTGGCACCACGGCGTGTTGTGGTCCCCTCCCAGAGCTGTGGATCCCGGCTGCTGCTCTGCCAGGGCTCGGTGTGTGCCGAGAGCCATTGGTGGCCTGTCTGTGCCCCTGGGCCCTGCACTGTGGTGGCTGCAGACAGCCTGGTCACACTGAGCCGATGACAGAGTGTGCTGGATTGCAGTGCCTCCAAACATTGAACCCAGCTCGGTGGATCTGGCCATCCTGGAGAACAGCTCGGCATCCCTGGAGTGCCTGGCCTCGGGGCTGCCTGACCCCGGTGAGTCAGTCCTGTCCCTCGGCTCTTGCTGGTGAATCCCTGGGGCTTTCCCTGGCTGAGGGGGGCAGCAGCATCGCTCCTCACAGCTCAGCTCTCTGCCTCCCTCCAGACGTCTCCTGGTACAAGGGGCACGAGCTGCTGTCAGCCAGAGCAGGACTGACCCTGTCCAGGGATGGGAAACGCCTGGAGATCCCTCGTGCCCGACTCTCCGATGCCGGCAGCTACCGCTGCGTGGCCTCCAATGTGGCTGGAGTGGCCGAGCTCTGGTACAGCCTGCAGGTCACTGGTGAGGGCAGCTGTGGTTTCCTGAGAGATGAGGGCTTCTCCCCTGCAGTATCTCGCGTGACCATGGCATCAGTGGGGCTGTCCCAGCCCATCAGGGGTCCCAGCCCTCAGGATACATCATGGAAGATGGCTCTAGCAGACCCCTGTCCTCTGCTTCATTTGCAATTCCCTGAGTTCATCCCAAATTATGTCCTGGAAAGCCATGGTCCTATGGATGGGTATTGCCAGGTCCCCATTATGGGGTCACCTACCCACCCTGTCCCTTTTGCATCCTGTGTGCCTGGTGACATTTCTGTCCTCCCTGGACTCGGGGGACTCAGTGGTGACTCCTGGGCTGCCGCCAGGACAGGCACTGGATGCTTTTTCTCATTTGATCCAAGCATCCCTGCAGCTTCCCAGACCACTCAGCATGTCCACAGCACCGGGGGCTGAGCCAGGCTCTGGCCTTTCTCAGGGATGCTCTAGGCCAGTTGGTGGAAGTCCTGCAGGCAGGTGGCCAGGGAGTGGAGAAGATCCAGTTCTCCTGCTCTGGGCTTGTTCCTGAAATCTCTTCCCAGGGAAATGTTTGCACGTCTGCCGTCCTGGCTCGGGTGGATTGTTTGGGTTCTGCTGTTTTTGTTTTTCAAGGGTTTCTGGGTGTTGGGGCTTTTGTTCTCCAAACTGATATCCCTCATGGGAAGGAGTTACCATTTTCCAGCCAGCTGTATTTAAGAGCAGCTGAGAACATCATCCAATAATGGAAAGACTTGGGTAACCTTCTCAGTGTGCAGGGCTGCCTAATAAGGCTGTGTCTGGCCAACCTGACCTTGGCCTGCTTGTGGGATGCTTGGTCATCCTCTGCAGTTGGCCACGTGCAATTAAAAGCATCCCTGGTTTGGCTGGAGAGACAAGATTATTGTTTTCACATGAAGCCAGGGCAGGGGAATGTCACAGAGCTTTTTGTGGCACCCAGCAGGGCTGTGGGGGGTGTGCATCCAGCAGGATGGAGCTCCAGTGAGGTCCTGCCCTTCTCTTCTTGTCCAGTGTCATCAATGAGCTGCTCCTCTCATCCCTGCAGTGCCTCCATCCTTCTCCTCGCCAGAGCCCGAGACCGTGTCCATGCTAGAGGGAGAGTCTGTCCAGCTGGCCTGCGAGTGCCATGGGATCCCCCTGCCCACCCTGAGCTGGTGGAAGGATGGTAGGGCCCTATTCCTCAGCCTCATCTCTACCCACATGGGTTGAACAACTTGTTGGTCTCCTTGGAGCAAGGAGCGCTTTTTGTTGAGCAGCATCCAGCTTCTGGGTGGGAATTGGTCCTGCTGGGAGCCTGAGGGGAAGCTGCTGTCCCCTTCCCTGGGCAGGTGAGCCCCTCTCCACCCAGCCAGGGAGCCCAAAGCTGGTGTCCCCAGGAGGGAACATGGTGTACATGGAGAAGGTACAGCTGCTGGACCAGGGGACGTACATCTGTGAGTGCAGCAATGCTGCCGGCAGCAGCAGCAAGGAACATCACCTGGAGGTGCACGGTGAGCATGGGGGACCAGACACCAGTGGGGGTGGGTGGAGGTGTTGTGACTTCTCTCAATGCAAGGTCCAGCTGGACCTAAAAGCCATTGCCTGGTGTCTTGGATATTTTGGAAGGGATGTTGCTACCTGGGTCAGCTTTGCCCCTCCACTTGTGCATGGCTGAGCCATGACCCTCCACCCTGTGTCCCTCTGCCCACAGCACTGCCAAGGCTCCAGGGCGGCAGCAACGCCCCGAGGAAGGTTTCTGTCATCGAGGGCGGTGAGACAGTTCTGGAGTGCGAGGCCGTGGGGACAGCACCACCACGGGTGATGTGGGCGAAGGACGGGCAGCCCGTGGCTGGTGGGGATGGGCTCCTGCTTACAGAGCAAGGGAGGCGGCTGCACATCCCCAGGGCAGAGGTGGCCCATGCAGGACACTACACTTGCTTGGTCACCAGCGCAGAGGGGCAGCAGCAGAGGGAGTTTGATGTTGTGGTCCATGGTAAGGACATGGGATGGGGCTGGTGTGGATGCAGGCAGGACAAGGAGGGTGGTGATTTGGAGTAATTTGATGTGGAGTAGATTCTGGACAATCCAGCCCATAGCAGGTCTCAGGGTCAGCAGGGCTTCAGGAATAGCTGTAGAACTGTGTCCATCAGGCAGGAGTTTCTTTCCAGAGCCATCACAGCAGATTGTCTCATATAAAGTGCTCTACTACCCAAGGACTTGGGGAAAACTCATGGGTGAAGGTCACTTGAGTTATAAAAGGTTATTCTGAGGTGGCTCAGGCTGTGTGGCCATCCCAGTCTGACACCTGTAAGCCTGGGCTCAGGTGTGCAGGTAAGTGGCACATATTTGCTGTGGGTCCCATAGCACCTTTAAAGTCACCATCTTCAGGTGGTGGTCCTTCTGGATTTGTGTCCTAAAGCTGTGCAAAGCAAGAAGGTGGGAAAAACCAGGTTCACCCAGTTCTCTCCTCTTTGCTTGGCTCCTTTGATGTCCTGGCTGCTCTGCACATGGATGTCTGTCTTTTTCTGCATGCCCAGTTCCTCCTGAGTTCATTCAAGGATCAGGATTGACAACCAATGTCAGCGTTTCCCTGCAAGGATCCCTGACGCTGACGTGCGAGGCCACTGGCATTCCCCAGCCCACCGTCACCTGGTTCTGGGAAGGCTCTCCTGTCACCCCCAGCGAGCACACACACGTGCTTTCAGGTCAGGGGTCTGGGTGCTGTGAGAGATGAGTGCTTTGGGAGCGTGTTTTGCCCCAACACTGATGAGTTCAAACTCATGGTGGAGCTACAGCCCCACAGGAGCAGAGCTGGGATGTGCTGGCACCTGGATTAGGGCCCTGAGACCTCTCTGCTCTGTGCTTCCAGGGGGCTGGCTGCTGAGGCTCACCCATGCACGAGCCCAGGATGGTGGTCACTACTCCTGCCTGGCCAGCAACGTAGCTGGGGAGACCAGGAGGCATTTCTACGTGGAGGTCCTGGGTAAGGAGGGGTCTTCTGTCTGCTGCAGGATTCCTGGTGGGGTTTCAGAGCTCCACCCTTGCAGGACCAGACATGAGTTAAGACTGGATATGCTGGATGTGCTGGAGTCCTTATGATGTGAGCTCAGAGGCCAAGCTGGCCAGCTGCTGAAGTCCCTGGGGCCTTGTGTTCCTAGTTCCTCCCCACATTGAGAACGCGGGTGAAGAACACACCTTTAAAGTGCCCGAGGGTCACCCTGTCACCTGGTCCTGCCTGGCTTCAGGTGAGCATCAAGTGGGGAAGGGAGGTGGCATGAGCAAGTGGGAGATGGGGCTCAGGGACAGACCTGAGTCTCACTTTTGGGGTGTGGAGCAAATGGATGGCTCCAGTCAGAGACATGAAAACAGCTGAAATTTTTTGAGATGATTCCTGGCTCTGAAGTTGTGCTGTCCGGGAAGCGCTGGGGAGGTGACGCCCACATGGGGAGCCTGTTCCACAGTGTAAGCTCCAATCTTTCCCAAATGGAGCTAAAATTCCTCTAATCTCATTTCTCCTTTAGTGATGGGAATAATTAATCACCTCCCACTCAGGACAGTTCTCTTTCTTCTTGCTGGCTCATCCAGCAGCTTCTAAAATCCTGATCCAGATCATGATAATTCTGATTTGGGATGATGTCCCTGCTTTCCAGAAAAGCTCTGACCCCAGGCTGTGCTCACACATGGAAAAACTTCACAAGAAGGCCAAAACCTGCTTTCCATCCCTCACAGGCAACCCACAACCTAAGATCACCTGGCTGAAAGACAACCACCCTCTTCCTGGCACATTCTCCATCTCCCCTGATGGCTCCTTGTTCCACATCCCCCAGGCCTCCCTGGCCCATGCTGGTCGCTACTCCTGCGTGGCCTCCAGCTCTGTGGCAAATCAAACCAAGCACTACCTGCTGGATGTTTTGGGTATGAGATGAATTTGGATGGAGGCAGGATCTCAGGTGTGAGCAGACTTAGTGGGTTTCAATGGCCTGCCCCAGGTAGGTGGGGAGGATCCCTTAGTCCTGCAACTAAAGCATGGCATGGACCTGTCCCAAAGCCCTTTTGAGACCTCTTGGAGGAGCAGAAACACCTGTTCAGTGCAGGATCCACCTGTGATGGTGGCTTGTGGGAAGGGGGGATGTTGTCTTCTGGATCTCTGTGTTCCTGGAGGGCAGCAGGACAGGGCAGAGTCTGAAGCTGGCACGCACCAAGTCCAACTCCCTGAATTTGGATCATTCTCTCTGGTGGGGGGATGAAGCACTGGGAAGCCAAAGTGTGTGCTAGTGCTGATCTAACACACAACCACGTCTCTGCAGCCAGCCCCACCTTTGCTCGAGATGATGCTGCTGCAGAAGAAGTGACAGTGATCATCAACAACCCCATCTCCCTGGTCTGTGAGGCTCTGCCCTACCCATCTCCCAACGTCACCTGGCTCAAGGATGAGGTTCCTCTCAAAGCATCTAGAAATGTCCTCCTGCTCCCTGGTACAGTGCTGCTGTCCACTGCCTCTGCATGACTGTGGTGGCCCCTGGCTGTGTATGCCTTGGGGATTGGGAGTGGGGCTTCTTCTTGGTCTGGCTGGGGTTCAGCACAGTGGAATGGTGAGAAGTCATCATGCTGCAGGACCTGAGGGCTCAGGCCATCAGCTGGATGCTGCTCTTCCAAGTGCTGCACCTTCTGATAATAATTAGAGCCTCCTCAGTACTGGTTTTTATCAGCCTGGGACTGGGCTCTGGAAGAGCATTAGACCCCTCCAGCCAGGCTGGCAGGTGCTCAGCAGGTCCCTTGAGATGCCTTCAGGTGCTGCATGGGGAGAGAGAGCTGTGGCTGTGAGCAGCAACCCCCTCAGGAGACCCCCTTTGCCCAGGTGGCCACGGGCTGCAGATCCTGAATGCCCAGGAGGAGGACACGGGCACCTACAGCTGCATCGTGGCCAGCGAGGACGGGGAGGCTGTGAAGAACTACGCTGTGAAGGTCCTGGGTGAGGGAGCTCCCCATGTCCTAATTCCTGCAGTGACCCCAGCACGGTAACTGGGCCAGTGCTGCTTCCTTTTGCTGCCTTTTGCCTCTGTTTGTCTTTCCCCACTAGTTCCTCCTTGGATTGCCAGAGAGGATCCTTTGGGGGAATTTGCTGTGAAAGAGGTAAAAACCAGGGTCAACAGCACGGTGGTGCTGGAGTGTGAGACCTGGGCTGTGCCCGAGCCGACCATCCGGTGGTACAAGGACAAGCAGGTGAGGTCCCAGCTGTGAGCAGGGAGGAGCTGCTGGGTTTGGGGACTGTCCCAGCTGGATGGAGTGGGGAGATATCCTTTATATGGCTGGCTGGGCTCTGCCCCACTCCTGAGTGCAATCTGCTCTTCTCTTTCTTCCCTTCAGCTTCTGGCAAGCTCTGAACACCTCCAGATCCTCAGTGAGGGGCAGGTCCTCCAGATCCAGCCAGCTGGTGTCTCAGATTCGGGGCACTACACCTGTGTGGCCACCAATGCTGTGGGTGAAGATGACAGGGACTTCATCGTGCACGTGCAAGGTGAGCTCTGGGCAGAGAGCCAGCACCCAGAGCAGGGGCTGTCCCAGCGAGAGCAGGATCCCTCAGGGGTCACTGTGGGAGCAGAGAAGGGCGAGCAGGAAAAAAGTTTAAGCCTGCTGGAAAGCAACATCACCTCAGCTCCAGTGAGGGCAGATGCTGTGGATGCACCTGGGGGTCGATGTCCCTGCTCCCCACAGCTGAGCACAGCCTGTCCCCGCAGTGCCCCCCATCTTCCAGCAGCAAACAAGCCCCAAAGAAGCCCTTGAGATCTTCTATCGGGAGGAAGACCAGGACGGGGAGGTGACAGAGCACCGGCAGGCTGTGCTTGGCCAGCCCACCGCCCTCTACTGCGACACCAGTGCCATCCCACCCCCCCAGCTCACCTGGTACAAGGATGGGGAGCCCCTCTCCCCTGGACTGGGGGTGTTGATGCTGCAAGGTAATGGTCAGTGGGTGTGTGTCGTTCCAATTGGGAACGGCTATAAAGAACGACAAAAACTCTCAAGGGAGTTTCAACACGAGAATTCTCTGGTTTATTCCTTCAGGCCTGTTTTTATAGACTGGTACGTGAAAGGTACAGAAAAGAAACTCTTATTGGTTAACAAAGTGCTACATCACCATCATTGGTCAGGGGGGCTCATCACCCCCCCTGACTCCTCCTGCAAGGGAAAACACAGACTGCAAAACAACACCTGCAAGGCTGTTTAGTGTCCCTGAGAATTGTTTTAATTCCTTCTCATATTTTGCCCAGGCTACATTCTCAGGCAGCCTGAGGAGCTATGCGGCCTGTAATTTGTACAGGCACTGTGGTTCAGATTTAGCATCCATAGGTGTGAACCCTCACGGTGGTGCTTGGGGGTGGTCCTGCAGCAGCCTCGTGGGCTGAGAGCATCCATAGCACGGAGGAGTTTGGATCCTGTTCCCTCCCTCCTGCCAGCACACACAGCACCCGTGGGACCTCTGAGTCCCTGGGGCTGTGCAGGGCTCTGTGCAGGGCCTGGCTGGGGGGTTGTCCCACACACCCTGTGGCCTGCCCCAGCCCTGTCCCGTGTTGCAGGGGGCCGGGTGCTGCAGCTGCAGGAGGTGCAGGAGGAGGACAGGGGCAGGTACACCTGCGAGGCGGCCAACGCTGCGGGACGGGACCGCCTGCACTACGAGCTGGAGGTGCTGAGTGAGTACAGGCACGGGGGGACACTGGATTGAGGCACAGAGCAGCCCCATAACCACCTGCTTCCAGCTGCCCCGGCCATCCGTGGTGGCACAGAGGAATTGCTGGAGGAGGTGACGGCCACCATCAATGGCACTGTCCGCTTTGAGTGTGGAGCTACGGGGCACCCAGAGCCCACAGTGTCCTGGCTCTGGAATGATCTCCCCATAGAGGCTGGCCCACGGCACCAGCTCCTGGAGGGTGGCACAGTCCTGCAGGTTGGTGCTCCCCTAAGCAGGTGGCTGTGCTGGGGAGAGACACAGGGGGCAGCGGATGGAGGGGATGGGGCATTCTTTCCTCCCAGAGGAGGCTGCTCTGATCTCACCAAAGTCCCCATGTGAGCCCCAGCATCTCCCCAGCTCAGGGCAGCCCTCAGCGGTGCTCCTCCTCTGCAGGTGGCAATGGTGGAGGTGGGTGACAGCGGGAGTTACACCTGTATGGCTGAGAACCCGGCCGGGTCAGCCGAGAAGCACTTTGCCCTCGCTGTGCAGGGTAAGGCATCTCCCCTTCCCTGGGTCACTGATTTACTCCCCTCCTCCTCTTTCTCCACCAACTGGAGTTCCCTGTGGCTCTGGAGCTGCATGGCTGCCTCTGTCCCTTTGTGCTGGTCACGCTCACCCTGTGCCAGAAGGTTGAGGTGCCACACGCTCTGAGCAGGCGAGAGGCTTGGTGCGTGTTTCCTCCTGGGAGGCATCGACCAGTGATGGCTCCCCTTCGGCATTGTCTTTTGGGTGCTCTGGAGCAGAAGCTCCCTGGAGTGTGGGGGCAGACCCCGAGAACATCGATGGCGTTGTCAATGGCAGTGTCTCACTCGTGTGTGACATCCAGTCCCACCCGGATGCAGAGATCACCTGGTACAAGGACGGCCAGGTCCTGCAGCTCAGTGAGGAGGTGACCGTCACCCGAGGTATGTTAGGATGAGCCAGGATGATTGCCTGTGCCCCAGCTCTTGACAGCAAGCTCTAGGTCCCCATATCTCCCTTTTTGGATGCCTCATGTGGGTCTTGAGCTCAGCCTTTGTGTTGTATGACACACTCATGACACGCTGCTGAGTGACCAAGGGCTGCATCCTGCACAGCTCCATGCTGCTGCTTCCTGGGAGCTCAGCGTCCTTTCCCTCGGGGCACAACAAGGCTTTGGACCTCAAAGATGAGAATTCCATGGCCAGACTCCTTTAGCATGGAGCTTGGCTGGGTGCTGGGGGATCAGTCTGCTTGCTGCCATAGTGGCCCAGACCTGGTTCTGCTCCAGGCTGTTGATTCCCTGCTCTCCACTTCTTCCAGGCTCTCGGGTGCTGCAGCTCCCTCACCTGCAGCTTTCCAGCTCAGGCACATACACGTGTGTGGCACCGAATGTGGCCAGCCAGGATGAGAAGAGCTTCATCCTCACCATCCATGGTAAGCAGTGAGAGCTCTGTCCCCTGAGCACACACTGAGGAGCTGACAGTGAATCCCAGTCTGCCTCACACCCCCTGTCCCTGCTCATCCTCCTCAGAACCCCCAGGCATCCAGGACCCACAGCAGGAGACACTTGAAGCTGACGTGGGGACAGCCCTCACCCTGACCTGCCAAGTCACTGGTGTGGCTGTGCCCACTGTCACCTGGCTGAAGGACGGGCACCCGCTGGGTGTGTGCAGGGGAACGCTGTGCCACGCTGCCACTCCCAGCCTCACTGCTGCTCCCCTCCAAGCAGTCCTGCCTCAGTTTCCCAACTTCTAATCCTGCTGCAAGAAACCCTCAGGGCTGCACAGGGAGGGGATAGAGCGTGAAGGGGCTGGCCTTTTCCCTGCATGCTTTTGAGAGACCTCAGGTTCATTCCTGAGGCTCGAGGCAATGGGATGTGGGCACAAGACGTGATGGAGGAATATGTGGGGGGGGTGAGCTGTCTGGGTACCCTTGCGGGGCTTGCTGGGGCTGGGGTTTGCCCCCAGACCAGTGGCTCTTTTCTCCTGTAAAGCTCCAGGAGTGAACTCTGCAAAAACCCTGCTTTGCTTTAACAGTGTCCCCAAACCTGGGTCCCGATGGGGGAAGGGGGAAGCATGACAGTGAGCCTGGGGAGGGCTCAGTGGAGGAGCACTGCTCAGCCCCCTTCACCCTGTCTCCTTGCAGAGATGAGCCCAGAGCAGGGCCTGGTGCTGGGGGGGGCCCAGCTCCAGCTCAGCCCCCTCCAGCCCTTCCACCAGGGCCGATACACCTGCCTGGCACAGGGGGCCGAGGCACGCAAGGACTTCACGGTGCTGGTGCGAGGTAGGGCTTGCCCGAGGCAACCTGGTCCCTGCAGGCTCTGCCTCAGAGATGAGCCTTCCTCCCCCTCCTCTTCCTCAGCCTCCCTCTCTCCTCGGTGCAGTGGCCCCCCGGATCAGCAGCGCAGGGGACCCCAGCGAGCACAGCGTGCTGGAGGGCGGCAGGGTGAGGCTGGGGTGCCGGGCAGAGGGACAGCCCACCCCCCACATCTCCTGGCTGAAGGACGGGCAGCCCCTGGGGCTGCAGCCCCCCTCCCGCGCCCGGTGAGTCTGGGGGGACACCCAGGGCCAGAACTGCCGGATGAGACAGGTTGAGCTGTGCTGCTTCTTCCTGTTGCTTGGCCTGAGATGCCGTCGTGCCAGCTCTTTGCTGAGGGAGTATCATCCTGGGTTAAACCTTGGAGCCTGGGAGGGTCACTGTCACCCTGGCAGTGATGCCTTGACCTTGCAAAGCACCTCAGATTCCTCATCCTCGGCCGTGAGCTGAGCACAGAGCGCTTCTGCCCCACGGGCACGTTCGGGACGAGCACGGAGGTCACTGTGCCATCCTCCCCATCAGGGTGTCCCCGGATGGCAGCACCCTGCTCCTCGAGGGGCTGCGAGCCGCAGACTCCGGGGCTTACACGTGCCTGGCCCGGAACAGGCTGGGCGAGGACGCGCGGCTGCACACGCTGAACGTGCTGGGTGAGCGGGGCTGGGACCTGCGGGACAGCGCCGGGGCCACCCCGGCCCCGACAGCCCCAGCAGCCCCTCTGTCCCCCCGCACAGTCCCTCCTGCCATCGAGAGAGCTGCCGATGACTCGGAGGTGGTCCGTGGAGCCCTGTCCGCCGCCGTGACCCTGCAGTGCCGGGCGCGGGGGTCCCCTCCGCTCCATGTGAGCTGGCTGAAGGACGGGCTGCCCCTCCGCCTGTCCCCTCGTGTCACCCTGCTCTCGGCCGGACACATCCTCCGGTGAGAAGTGACCCTGGAGCCTCGGGCTTTGGGGCTGGTTTGCCTGAGGGCGCTGCCCTGCAGTGGCCGAGTGTCACCTTGGGGAGCAGGGTCACCCGGAGCTGATGGCTGCTCCCCATCCCCGTGTCCCATCCCTCGCCTTAGGATCTCCCAGGCACAGCTCTCCGATGCCGGACTCTACACCTGCATTTTCTCCAGCCAGGCAGGAGTGGCCGATCGCAGCTTTGTCCTGCAGATACAGGGTACAGGGCAGGGGGCTGGGGAGGGCAGAGCAGGGGACACCCGGACACTGGTTTTGTTGGCAGAACACACCTTGTGCATTGCAGCCCATCCCCAAGCAGGGTCCTGAGCCATTCCTTGACTGCTGGGGTGGGCTGGGACAGGATGGAGCAAAGCAGAAGCAGCCCAAGAGCAGTCCTCAGGCTGAGCCCCCTGCGGCTGCTCGCAGGACACCGGGGAGTGGCAAAACCCTGCCCCAGTGTCTGGGGATCTGACTTTTCTCCCCAGTGCCCCCCGTCCTGGAGAGCCCCGAGAGCAGTGAGGAGCAGATGGTGGCTGAGGGCTCCGATGTCACTTTCACCTGCGAAGCCAGCGGGTCCCCAGCACCATCAGTGACCTGGCTGAAGAACGGAGAGCCCCTGGGGCAGCAGAGTGACCAGGTGCCTGGTGGCCAACAGCTGAGCCTGCTGGCCGTGGCACCGGCCGATGCAGGCATTTACTCATGCCTGGTGGCGAATGAAGTGGGAGAGGTCAGCAAAGCCTTCCACCTCGTGGTGATGGGTGCGTGTCAGCCCTCTGGGATTTGGGAAGGGCAGCTTAACCAATTTTTTGGGAGCAGTGAGGGGATGAGCCCTCCTGCCTCGCTGCGTGCCTTGCAGAGCCACCCCGTGTTGAGGCTGCGTCCCACCCCACTGAGATATCCATCGCTGTGGGCACCTCTCTAGAGCTGATGTGTGTGGTGACCGGTGTCCCCATGCCCACTGTCACCTGGGAGAAGGATGGACAGCTGCTGGCAAGGCCCTCACTCGTGTCAGGGAATGAGAGCACCCTCCACATTGAGAGTGTTGAGGTAGGAGCTCCGCTTTTTTCTCCTTACCTGGGTTTTCTTTTTGTGCTTCAATTTTTGCCTCTCCTGTGCAGGTGGCTGATGCTGGCTTGTACACCTGCCTGGCCACTAACCCTGCAGGGGAGGACAGCAGGAGCTTCCATCTCAGCATCCAAGGTAGTGTGATCTCAGCAGTGCAGTGAGGAGGGGGCTAGCAGGAGCATCTGAAGGATGGTCCAAGCCTTGGGGGACCAGAGAGACAGAACATCCTTTTTTGGGGTTGGTGTGGGCTCCAAAAGAGGGATCTGGAGCACAATGGTGGTCCTGCAGAGTCTGGGCCTGTGGACAACTCATGGGGACAGGGACAGAGGTGTCCAACCCACGAGGGACACCCCCCTGGCCCATGTCCCATAGGACCCCCCAGCATCGCCAGCACCGGGGAGATCCCCATCATCACGGCTGTGGCAGGGGGGCAGCTCCTCCTGGAGTGCCCAGTGGGGGCTGAGCCGCACCCCAACATCGAGTGGCACCGGGAGGGCTCCCAGCTGCAGGTACCTGTGACAGGACCGGGCTCAGGGGCTGCGATGCACCAGCGGCATGGGGCTGGTGCTGGCCTGATGCTGAGGATGCTGATCCCCGGGGTCCCGGGGGTTTTAGGAGGATGCCCGCAGGCAGGTCCTGGCGCAGGGGCGTTTCCTGCAGCTCCGGGCGGTGGCTGCAGAGGATGGTGGCGAGTACAGCTGCAGGGCCACCAGCCCTCCTGGGGACACCGGCCCGCGCGTCCGGGTGCAGCTTCACGGTGAGTGCTGCCCTGCCCTGGCCCTGAGCGCCGGCTCCTTCCCGGTTAAACCCAGGCTGTGGGGTATCCTAGGGTGTCTTTTTGTCGGGTGATGGGATGGCAGCGCTGGACTACGCCCAGCCCCCGGTGCTGCTCTGGGCTGGCGTCCTCCGTCCCTGAGCTTTATTCCACACTCTGGGTGGTGTCTCTGGGTGCTGCCGCAGTGGCCCCGGAGATCCAGGCGGGCCCCGAGGAGGTGAAGGTGCTGCTGAACGCCTCGGCTGTGCTGCCGTGCCTGGCGGAGGGGTGGCCCGTGCCCCGGGTGACGTGGCGGAGGGATGGCCAGCTCCTGCCCCTGCCTGGCAGCGACAGGTATGAGGCTCTGCGGGTTGGTGGCACCAAGGGCTGGCTCTCAGATCATGCCACCCTCCACAGCAACAGGTCACCAGTGTGCCAGTCACCCTGCGAGGAGCTGTGCTCTGTCCTCACACCAGCTCAGTGGGCGTGTGCTGCATGTGGCTGCAAAGGCACCTGTCACCTTCCCAACCCCTGTGCCCTGTGTGATGCAGCCTAGCCATGCAGAGCCCCCACAGGGATCACTTGCTCTTCCTCCTCAGGCTGCAGCTCTTGCCTGGAGGCTCCCTGAAAATTGACCCTGTCCAGGCGCAGGATTTGGGCCATTACCTGTGCATGGCATCCAGCCCTGCTGGCTCTGCCTGGCGAGGCCTGGACCTCCATGTCCTGGGTAAGTGGGAGATGGATCCCTCCTGCGCTCACCCTCCTGCTACCCACTACTGCTGGGCTTCTGTCATCAGTGCAGTGATGTGCTTCTGTCTTCTGCTCATCGCTGCTGTGCCCTCCCACAGTCCCTCCTGCCATCACACCTGGGCCCTCCAACCTCACCCTGCTGGCTCAGCAGCCAGCCACGCTGGGCTGTGACGCCTGGGGGTCCCCCGAGCCCCACATCAGGTGGGAGAAGGATGGCCACCCCCTGAACCTGCACCTCCCACATGGCACCTACAGGTACCTGCAGCACCCGCCACCTTGTACACCAAAGGGTTCACCTGTAGGGTGGGGTTTGCCCTTCCTGCTGTCCCCCGTGGGACAGGGGTGATCCTGATGTGTGCTCTGCCCACCCAGTTTGCAGTCCTTAGGGTCACTGCTCATCTCCAGCCCTGGTCCCCGGGACGAGGGGAGGTTTGAGTGCATTGCCACCAACGCTGCCGGAGAGGCACGGAAGGTGTTCCTCGTGTCTGTCCATGGTGAGCTCCTGGGGCTGGGGGTCCTGGCTTTCCCAGGGTCTGTCACCTGCAAAGGGTTGGGTCCCCACTCAAGAACTGGGCTTGGGGGTGGACAAGAGGGGAAGAGAAATACTCGTGTCCATATGAACAGTGACAGAAACCTCTTCAGCATTTGCCATTCTGCCCTGCTCACCTCCCTCCCTCCTTTCTCCAGTGCCCCCCACCATTGCTGATGACCTGACAGATGTGGTTGTCACCCGGCTGTCCCCCGCAGTCCTCACCTGCTACACCTCGGGCGTGCCCCCACCCACGGTGTCATGGAGCAAGGAGGGGGCTGAGCTGGGCGGCAGAGGAAGGGGCTACCGCGTCCTGCCCAGAGGTACAGCCCAGGGCAGCACAGCCCTGGTGGGGACGGGGCATCCCTGCCGGCCCTCCCACCCCCTCCCCTCTGCCTGCTGTTTTCCAGGAGCCCTGGAGATCCGTCAGGCGCTGCCTGCACACACCGGCCGCTACACCTGCACGGCTCGGAACGCCGCGGGCACGGCCAGGAAACACCTCTGGCTCACGGTGCATGGTACACACTGCTCCAGGGTCCTGCTGCTGGGGGTCCTGTGCCCTCTTCCCAGGGTGGCACTTCTCTGCCCTTCACAGAGCCCCCTGCCTTGAAGCCCCTGCCTGGCATGGTGATGGTGATGGTCAACACCAGCGCGGTGCTGTCCTGCGAGGCCACAGGTGTCCCCCAACCAGAGGTCACCTGGCAAAAAGATGGTGTTGGCATCACTGGAGGTGAGCAGGAGTGTGCTGGGGGCTGGCAGAGCCCACATTACCCGTCAACCTTTACCTAGGGAGAGATTTAGGTGCCAGGAGTTTGTAGGCATCCCAGCATGGTGTGGGATGTCACTGTTCATGGGTTCTCCTGGCTGCTGGCCTACGGGGGTGTGGTGGCCACTGGAGCTGTTCCATGGACAGTCCTTGGGAAGAGGCATTTCTGTGGGGGAAGCAGTCCCTGCACATCATCCATCTGTGCCTTGGCTCAGCTGTGCTGCCCCATCCTGCCCTTCATTTCTGCCAGGTTCTGGGCTAAAGGTGCTCCCCAACGGGCAGCTCCGTCTCCTCCGAGCAGCCCCAGAGGATGCAGGTACCTACCTGTGCATGGCTCGCAACCCCTCGGGCACCACTGCAGGGAGAACCAGGCTCATTGTGCAAGGTACAGCAGTGATCAGAGCCCCAGTGCTCACACCTCTGCTCAGCACCTTCCCCAGCTCCTCACAGCAAACGTGGCTGTGAGCAAATCACTGCCCTTCTGCCCCATCCAGTGCCCCCCGTCATCGCTGCCGGCCCCCTGGAGCTGGTGGTCCTGGAGGGGCTGGAGGTGCTGCTGCCCTGTGCTGCCCGTGGTGTCCCCGAGCCCCGTGTGTCCTGGAGCCGGGAGGGAGCCCTGCTGAGGGGTGGGAAGGCCACTGTCCTGCCCTCCGGGGAGCTGCTGCTCCGCAATGTCCAGGTGAGGCTGGAGCACTGAGGAACAAGTGTCTGCTGCTGCTGCTGAAGAGCATTTGGCCTACTGGGGATGTATCTGGCACAGGGAGAGCCCTATGCAGTGCTGTGCCACAGGCTGGAGGGTTGGGGCAGTGTGAGATTGTTAATGTGGGCTGGAAAAAGTGGATCTGTCCAAACTGTGGCTTTTTAGATGCACAAAAACCAGCAGAGTGGTAGCTCAGCGAGCCAGGGCTGCAGCTGGAGCCCAGAATCAAGATGACTCCCTCTCATCCTCACACAGGAAAGGGATGCTGGCAGCTACTCCTGCACCGCGGTGAACTCTGCTGGGAGGGCCGTTCGCCGGCTCTCCCTGTCCATCCACACCCTGCCCACCTTCACCCACTTGCCCACAGACATCACCCTGAGCCCGGGCGAGAAGCTGGAGCTGCTGTGTGCCGCAGTGGGCAGCCCCCAGCCCCACGTCTCCTGGATGGCCAACGGGCAGCTGGTCACCGGTACCTGGGCAGGGGCAGAGGATGCTGAACTTGGGGGAGAATGCCATCCTGGTGCCACCTCTGTCCCACCTTCCAGGGTCCCCGGGGTGCCAGCATGTCTGGCTGTGGGGGTTGTAACCAGCTGATGGCCAACCGGCCTTTTTGGGGGTTTGCACCCCGCAGATGGTGCGTCAGGCCACAGCGGGCGCAGCGTCCTGCGGCGGGAGGCAGTCGCACCCACGGACAGCGGGACCTACGTGTGCCACGCCGAGAACAGCGCCGGCGCCATCAGGGCCACTGTCCTCGTCTCTGTCAGAGGTAGGTGCTGGCAGGGAAACTGGGCTGCCCGGCCAGCCCTCCTCCTCTGCCACCCCTTTCCCTTTCCCAGAGGCGCCCGTCATACAGGGGGATGCCAGCATCTACCAGGTGGAGCACTCCGGAGGTGATGCCCTCCTCGACTGCCATGCCCAGGGTCACCCTGAGCCCCTGATCCGCTGGAGCAAGGACGGGGTGCCGCTGGTGGCCCACGGGCGGCTGCACCAGCTGCAGAATGGCTCCCTGGCCATCCGTGCTGTGGGGGTGAGCAGGGCCTGGGGGGTGCTGGCACATTTCAGGGTGCTTTCCTGGCAAAGTAAAACGCTGTGCTGATGCTGTTGGTCCTGCTAGAGCACCGATGTGGGGCAGTACCGGTGTGTGGCGGAGAACGATGCGGGCACAGCAGCAAAAGTTGTCACCCTGGTTCTGCAGAGTGAGTGTTGGCCCCCTCCGCACCCTTCTTTTAAGGGACTGCAAACCACGTCACCTCTCAGCCCCTCCAACTACCCCTGGTCTGTGGGGGATGCTGCATCACCTCCTGCATCCCTTTCCCTGCCCAGGTGCCCCTGTGGTGACAGTGACACCAGCAGAGGCGAGGGTCCATGCTGGGCAGCAGGTGCTGCTGCACTGTGTGGTGTCAGGGGAGCCCACCCCCTCTGTGGAGTGGCAGCGGGATGGGGAGCCACTGCCCGAGGGTCCCCACGCTCGTGTCCTGCCCAATGCCACCCTGGTCCTGCCCTCTGCCACCCACCGTGACGCCGGCAGCTACTCCTGCCTCGCCCGCAATGCGCTGGGCTCTGCCGTCGCCCACACCTCCCTGGATGTCCAAGGTGGGTGCCTGCCCCTGGTCCTGGGGGTTTGGCTGGCTCAGGGGGGCTGGGGCTGCCTGCAGTGCTGCTACACCCCGGGGCAAGGCCTCCAGCGTGGTGGTTTGGAGTGATATTGCCTTGCTTGTTCTAACCCCTGTGATTCACTCTGGTTTGTCCTCTCCTCTCTTCCACCGCTCATCTGAAGGCCTGAGCCCAAACAGACCCAATCCCAGGCAGCCAGCAAATGCCAGCCCTCACTTGCCTCTCCTTGACCTTCCTGCCTTAGTTGCCCATGACTGAATTTCTGTCTCCCAGGGGCTCTGCTGAACGCACAGACACATCCTTTCCTGCTGCCCCACGGGAGCAGAGATCCCTGCTCTCCTCTTCCAGGCAGGAGCAAATGCCAGATGCTCTGTGTGCCCTTGTGTGGCTGCTGGCATTTTGCTGCCAGGCATGCTGGAGAAGCAAATAAAAGCTTGGGGCTATGCCAGGACCTTGAGGTTGATACAGTGCAGGGTTTGGGGGTGTCAGTGCCTGTTGGTGTGACGAGGCACAGGGCCACACTCACAACATCCCTTGTCAACATGGCACTGTGCCTGGAGCCATGGGGTCTCTGGGGACTGTGCTGCAGCCAGGCAGGGACACTGCCTGCCTTGATCTGGCTGCCTTCACCTCCAGAAAACAAGATTATTTTGGACATGCAAGTTAGTGAGAGGGGAGTCAGGCAAGCACCCTGCTCTCCCATGGGTGCTGCTGCCTGACCCCATCCCATTGGCCCCAGGGGAGCTGCACCAGGTGAAGGGCAGCCTGGTCGGTGTCATCAATGGCTACAAGCTCGGTGTGTCCACCCTTGATGCCAGAGTGCTGGGTGACTCTCAGTCCAGCACCGCCACCCTCCAGAGCAGCATTAGGAGCGTTCCACCTGCCATAGGTGGGTGGACATTTCTACCCTCACCCTTGTGAGAGTTTTGACCTCTGTCAGATATGAATCTTGTGGGAAAGGTTTTTATTTCTTTTTTCACCCAAAAAGCAAACCTTTTTTCCCCTAAACCTTCAACTGTGGGTGAGGAGGGATGGGCCAGCCTGGGCACCCCCCGAGGAGGGTGCTGGCTCCATGGTGACACCCTTTCTTCCCCATTCCCAGGGCCACTGATGCGGGTGCTGGTGACCATCATTGCCCCCATTTACTGGTCCTTGGCACACGCCAGCGGGGCAACCCAGAGCGGCTTCCTGCTCACCCAGGGCACCTTCCAGCACGAGTCACTGCTGCAGTTTGCCACAGGTGAGGGGTCTCTGACAGGAGGAGCTCCTGGGGAGCTCCATCTCCCCCATGCACCATCCCTGATCCAAGAGTGAAGCTGAGTCTGGGGGTGCTGTGGGGTGCTGTGGGGTGCTGCGGGATGCTGTGGGGTGCTGTGGGGTGCTGTGGGGTGCTGTGGGGTGCTGTGGGGTGCTGCTCACCATTCCCCCCTGGCAGGGGAGCTCCTGCGGGTCACCCACCTTGCCCGGGGTGCGGATGGTGCTGGCGCTCTGCAGCTGGACAGCGTCATCAGCGGCTCCGTGCCGGAGATCTTTGGCGATGCCGTGGTGCTGCCGCAGGTGCTGGCATTGCCCGTTATCCCCAAGGGACCACGGCTCCCATGCTGGGAGCATGGGGGGTCCATGGCCTGACCCCTCCCTGCCTCTCCCCAGGACTTCAGTGAGCGCTATGTGCGGACGGGCACGGGGCAGCTCTCCGGGGGCTCGGTGCAGAGCTTCCTGCGGGATGGGCGCCTCATCCGTGCCCACTGCAATCACACCATCGTGTTTGACCCCCCTGAGGGGCCACAGCCCCCCCGGGTGCAGCACCTCCGGGCCAGAGCCATCACAGCTTCCTATGACCCAGCCAAACAGGAGCTCCACTTCCAGCTCCGTGCCTCGCTTGATGCAGGTAACCAGGAGAGCCCCCAGGATGGGGATGGAGATCTGCTGTCAGTTCTGGGTGTCTGTGAGGGTGCAAAGGCCATGTCCCTGCAGTGGGACAGTACATCTGATTCTCTCTGCTCAATTCACAGGGGCTGATACAGACCAGTGCCCACTGGGATTCATCCCATCCCCTGGACAGCTGTACTGCATTGGTACGGACCCGTCCTGAAGGGCCGTGAGGATGGCAAGGGGCAACTGGTGCTGCTTCCCTGTCCCCCCAACCCTGTCCTGTCTCTGCTCCCCAGATGTTGATGAATGCACCGAGGGGTCCCATGCCTGCCGCTACAACCAGATTTGCCAGAACACCGCTGGGTCCTATGGCTGCTCCTGCCCCCCTGGCTACCGCACACTGGGTGTTGGCTGGCCGTGCTTGGGTATGAGCAGGGCTCTCAGGGTCCATGGTCACCCCACTGTGGGCTGGCCCACAGCTGGCCCTGTTCCAGCCTCAGTTTCCCCCATCCAGCTGCAGCTCCCCACCTCTTTCCTCCCAGATGTCAATGAGTGCCTGCAGTTTCCCCCACCCTGTGCCTTTGAGTGCCGCAACCTGCGGGGCTCCTATGAGTGCCTGTGCCCCGCTGGCAAGACCCTGCTGCCGGGCGGGCAGTGTGGCACAGCAGGGCTGGAGGGAAGGGACACGAGGAGCAGCGTGCCCTGGGACACTTCCCTGCGCCGGCAGGGGCCCAGCAGCCGCCCACGGGGACGATCCATCTACACTCAGCTCGCCCTGCGCCGCGTGGCGAAGGATGCAGGGATGGCTGCCCGGGCCCCACCCTGCCCCATGGGCTACATCAGGAGGAATGGCACCTGCATGGGTGAGTGTGCATTGGGGAAGGGTGTTGGAGGCAGTTCAGAGACTACTTTGTCCCCGGAAAGTACCTCATGTCCTTCTTGCTGCCCTGTCCACCGCTTTGCGCCCTGTGGTGTTCGCTGTGCTGGGAAAGGGAGGTGAGAGCCAGGCTGGACCAAGGCAGTGGCACCACAGGGGACTGATCCTTCCCCTCTTGCCTTCACACCTCTCGTCCCATAGATCTTGACGAGTGTCAGACACTGAACCAGTGCCAGCACGAGTGCAGGAACAGCCTGGGCACCTACCGCTGCCTCTGCCCCACTGGCTACCGGCTGCTGTCCAACGGGAAGACCTGCCACGGTCAGTGCAGGGGTGCCTGGGGGTGCCCAGTCCCCATGGCGCCCTGGGTGTCATCTTTTTGGGGCTGCAAGTCACTATCCTTTCTTGGGACAGTTGTTCCCAGCCTCAGCTCTCTGCAGTCTGAGTGTTCCTGTCTCGCTGCCTCAGTGTCCAGGCAGATGTAGGGAGGTGGGGGAGCTGGGGATTGAACCCCCAGCTCAGCCATGGGCACCCCAGCACCCTCAGACCTGGCCCCTCTCTCTCTGCAGATGTGGATGAGTGCATGGAGGGCACAATCCAGTGTGGCTCAGGCCAGATGTGCTTCAACACCCGTGGAGGTGCCCGGTGCACGGATGTGCCGTGCCCAGCTGGGTACCGGAGAGGCTCCAGCCCAGGGTGAGTGGTGCCGTGGGGCTGGGGGTGCCCATCCCGCTCTCCTCACGTCACCGTGACCCCGGGTGTCCTGCCCACTCTCTGGCACCCACCACATCCCACGTTCCCCATCTCTCACTCAGGCTGTGCGTGGGTCGCTGCCCCCCGTTCTGCGGCCCGGCCGGCCCCACGCTGCAGTACCAGGCGCTCCCCCTGCCCCTCGGCATCGCTGCCCACCGGGACGTGGTGCACCTCGCCCCGGCCACCGCCCTGCGCCACCGCCCCGTCTTCAGGCTGCTGGAGCAGGACCCCGACAGCCCCTTCACCCTCCGCACCGAGCGGGGTCAGGGCATCATCTCCACCCTGCGGCCGCTGCGGGAGCCGGGCACCCACCGGCTCAAGGTGCAGGTGCTGGTCCCAGACGGGCAGCAAGCACCCAGCATCTTCCTCCTCCTCATCTCTGTCTCCCCTTACCCTTACTGACACAGCCCAGGGACAGGAGGGGACTCAGGGTCATTTCTCCTCCTGTCCCCCTCCACCCCATCAGTGGGACACGTGGCTCAGGGAACGCTGAGCTTTTACCTCTTCTGTCCCTCCCAGACACCTCCTCGCCTCTCAGCTGTGTTCCTTTCACCCAGGGCCAGGCCCTGACTCAGCAGGAGAGTCAGGATCCCGGTGGGGATAAGATGTCCTGCCAACCTCTTGCAATCGGGTCCCAAATCCCAGAACAAACACAGCTCTGGATGGCCTTGGTTGCTATCAGTCCCCAAATGTGACAGTGGCCAGTGAGGGTCTCACCAGGGTGCAGGGAAGGATTCCCTGGGCTGGGGAGGGTGTGGGGCACCCCAGCATTAACCTTGTATTAAATTGAAATAGTATTTTTTTTGTTTGTTTTTTTTTTAAATTGACTTGGTTTCTGTGCCCTCTTATTGATTTATGAAGGTGTTTTGTGACTAAATATTAGCTGTGCCCGAAGAAGGCAGCTTCCTTCAACGTGTGGGAGAATTCCCATGGCTTTGGACACCTCCCTGCCTGGCCTTGGACCATAAAAGGGAGGTTGTCTGGATGTAGCAATGCCAGAAGGCCAATGTCCAGCTCCTGAAGGTCCAATCCTGCCCCAGTGTCAAGTCCCTCAAGCAGCACGAGCAGGATCTGGCCATGGTGAAGATGGAGGCTGTTCCCAAAACACTGTTTCAGTCCTAACTGATGGTGTGGGATGTGGGGTGCTGGCCCCAGGAGACTCGAGCCCCCAGGGCTGGGCCACAGAGGCTGATGGTGGCCGTGCACCTTCCTGATCCTGTCACTGGAGCTGGCTCTTGCTGTGCCTGCCTGAGATTCCCCTAAAAATCTCTGTCCTGTGGGATGGAGCTTTCCTGTCCTCCAAAGCCAGGTCTGCTGTGGGGCTGGGGTACCCTGGGCATGTGAAAGGGGGAAAGGTGAGTTTGGGCCCTTGTACAGCCCCCTGCCCTGTCCCCTCCTGCCCACCCTGGCTCCTTTATTGCCTCCTGATGGAGATTCAGATAAATCCAGCCTTGCCCCTTCTTCCTGATCCAGGGAGGAAAGACGGGTGCTGCAGAGCACCATCTCTCCTCTGCCCCCATTTTCCCACTCCTCGGGGGCAGGTGGCTCCGTGGAGTCCCCACGGGGGCTGACAGCCGTGGGTGCTGTCTGGAGGCTGCTGGGGAGGTCAGCAGTGGGGGGACAGCTGTGGCAGCACCCAGAGCGGCCATGCAGGGGATGGGGCTGGGCACTGGTTCCAGCTGTGCCCCCTGCTCTGCCGGGCACCCCGCGGGCAGGAGGAGCGCAGGGCCCAAGGGGGGACTGTCCCGCGGCGGCTCCGCCTGCCCCCGCCCGGTTATAAAGGAGGAGGAGGAGGAGGGGGGGGATGCTCCAGGCACCGGACCAGAGCACGGAGGGCAGCCGGACACCGGGAGTGTGTGAGTGCTGGCACGGCACAGGGGGAGAGGGGAAAGCGGGAGCTTTGCCTTGGGAGATGTGCCCTCATCCTGCCTGTCCCATATCTACCCACCCCCGGGTGTCCCCCACCCCCGGCTGTGGGAACAGGGCAGTGCGGTGCCAGCCCTTTCCCAGCACTGTGCAGATTGCCGTCAAGCCCTTCCTGGCTCAGTTTGGGATGGGCGGGGGTTTCCAAGCGAGTCCCATTTCCTTGAGGGTCTCCTTGGCCACCCTCAGGGACGGGATCTGAGACCTCAGCCGGTACCACCTCGTGTCCTCTCTGCTCTGCTCTGGGGATTTTGGGGGGCAGGATGAGACCTCCGCGAGGAGGAGGATGCTGAAGAAAACCCCAGCACTAGTGAGCACATGCCTGTGCTGCTGGAAAGGCTGCTCCTGTCCCTCCTGCCTGCCTTTGCCCCTGTCCTTGCCCCTCCTGCCTGCTCCATCCCAGCCCACAGGCAGCAGCCCCACTGTTCTTCCAGCCCGGCTAGCGAAAACAGCTCCTCTCTTTACCAAAGTCTCAGTCTTTTTATTCTCCTCCCTCTTAATATTTATTTCTTGGTTTTAAAACCGAAAGCGCAGCGTTGCTTTGGCACAGCGCAGTCCCAGTCTCTCCAGTAAAATCCCTGCCCCAACTCACACGGAAATTGCTACGGAATAATAATAAGGGCTGAGAAAAAAGTCCCGCCGAGTTCCCCTTCACCGAGCTTTGTTTGCTCTGCTTTATTGCCACGGAACGTTGAAACTTCGGGGCTCTCCCTTCCTGGGCAGGCGGCTTTGGCAGGAGCCTTGTTTCCAGGGCTGGGAACTCTGGTGGCCGCACCCCTTTTGGGATGCAGGATGCGTCTCCAGGACAAGGTGCCCCCAGGCCCCTGGGGCATTGCGACACTGGGACATGTCTGAGCTGGCAGAAGCTGGAGGCATTTCCCTATGGCCCTGCTGGGCCACTTGCAGAGCGAGTGTGCCTGGTCCCGGAGGCGCTTACTCAGGCTGGCAACCGCAACAGCGATGCCGGTGGCCACAGCGGGGATGAGTTTGGGACTAAAGGAGGGAAGTTGTCTCTCAAGGAGCGGCAGGCGCAGGGTCGGGGTTGGGCTGGGCCGTTTTGGGAACTGCGACTGCTTTCCTGTAAATGCCCCGGTGAGGAAGGGACGGCTGGACCTCGCTGGGCAGGGACCCAGCTTGGCACAGCCACCAACAGGGAAATGCTGCTTGCACAAGCCTGCGTGGCAGCCCGACGGGCACGGGCAGGCTCGGGGAGCCGGAGGGGAGGAAATGGGGCTGCCAGACCCCTTTGTTCCTCGGCAAGAAGCTGGCAGGAGCAGGGCAGAGCCTGCCCCTGGCTGGCTCCGAGCCTCACCCCGTGGGATGCTGGCTCTGCACCGCGCTGGCAGAACCGGGGTGCTGGGGCACACCCCGGCAAAACCGCATCCCGCTGGGAAAGGTGCTGGGTGGGCCAGCCTGGAGCAGCCCGGCACGGCGCCTTCCCGGCCTGCAGGAGCAGGATTGTGCTGACTTGGCAGCAGCGGTGTCAAAGTTGCCCAGGACAGGGTTTGGCCGGCGCCACCGTTCGCCTCTCCCGGCCAAGGGTCAGCTGGCATCGCCTCTTCGTGGGGCCCTGGCATTCACAGCCTGGCCCAGGGACTGCAGGGACAGGCCAGAGCCCCTTCCTGCCCAGGACCCCCAACCCTCCCCTGAGATCCAGGCTGCTGTGTCCTTCACCACCTCCTGCTGCTGGCTGAAGTCCTCGATTTCCTTGGCTGGAGGGTGAGGGGCTCTGAATCCCCACGTAGATGTTTTGTGCTGGCAGAAAACACGTGCAGCACAATTAGAACAGATGCCCCGTAAGCATTAATTAGACTTAGGGCTGGGCTGGGCTCTAGGGGATGCTGCCAAGCCCCCCAGGCCTGCAGCCATCGCTGTCCTGATGGGCACTGGGGGCTGAGCCCGTGGCAGCTCTGCAGACAGCCGGGATGTGCTGGGTCCTGCCAGGGCAAGGCATTGAGCTGTGCCTCTGCCACAGCCGGGCGCCTGCGCCTGAGCCCTGGCTCCCCAGCATTGCAGGGCACGTGCAGAGCGTGGGGCAGGCTGTGCTGGGGCTGCCAGCACAGAGAAAAGGTAAGAGCAAAACAGCCCTTCTTGGCTGCCCCGGCCTCCTCTGCTGCCCAGCCAGCACAGGTTGGTGCAGGGGCAGGGTGTCCTCCCTGGCTGAGAGCCACAACCCCGCCATGGTCACTGTGCTGTGGCTTTTTCTTCTTGCCCCCAGCCCTGCCCTGGTTCCCTGCAGCCTCCTCTTGCTTCAGGTGATCCTTCCTGATGCTGTGGCTGATGGCTGCAGTAAGGGCAGGGGCTGGTGGTATCATGACCCCCTTTTCCTTTGCTTTGGCAGCACCATGGCTCAGTCCAAGGGCACAGTGGTCCTTGCCTACAGCGGGGGGCTCGACACCTCCTGCATCCTGGTGTGGCTGAAGGAGCAGGGCTACGACGTCGTCGCCTACCTGGTGAGCTCTGTGCTGAGGTTCCCGTCACAGGAACCCTGTCCCCAGGGGCTGGTGGTGGAGGGGCTGCTGGGCCATTGCCCTGGGGGGGCTGGGCTGGGTCTGGGGTCCTGGTGTGTGTGTGGCTGCAGTGGTGACCCTGCTCGCACTGGTTAACCATGGTCCAGCTCACTGCTGCTCTGCTGAGCTGCCAGCCCTGTGTGCCACAGCCTGTCCCTGCCAGCTAATGACCCTCTGCTAATGAAGGCAGGGAATCAGGGCAGAGCCAAGGGGCTTGGCAGAGGAGGGCAGATATCCACCTCAGGGGATGGAACTCCCCTCCTGCCCATCCTGGGTGTCTCAAGCCCAGCCACCACAGGCTATCATGCCTTGCATGATGCCCAGTGCCAAACTGGGCTTGCACTGGGTTTTGTGGTCTTGTTTCACACTGAGTCTTTTTTTCTTTTTTTTTTCTTTTTTTTTTTCTTTTCTTTTTTTTTTTTTTTTTTTTTTTTTTTTTTTTTTTTTTTGTTATTGCTTTCCAGGCCAACATTGGGCAGAAGGAAGATTTTGAGGCAGCACGAAAGAAAGCGCTGGCACTGGGGGCCAAGAAGGTAACAGTGTCCCTCCCCTTGCTCCCCACCACAGGGATGAGCCAAGGGTCTCACACACCCCAGAGAGGACCATGCCAATAAGAAATTCATTCTCCAGAGGTTTTGCCCCAAAGACTTTTAGCAGCATTTAGAAAAAGGGAGACAAAGAGACCTTTGGCTGAAACTCCGGAGGAGCAGGTTTCCCTGTAGGAACCCTTCCATCAGGAATGTCCCTCCGCTGGCAGGTTTACATCGAGGATGTCAGCAGGGAGTTCGTGGAAGAGTTCATCTGGCCAGCAGTTCAGGCCAACGCGCTCTACGAGGATCGGTACCTGCTGGGCACGGCGCTGGCACGGCCCTGCATCGCCCGCAAGCTCGTGGAGATCGCCCAGCGAGAGGGAGCCCAGCACGTCGCCCACGGGGCCACGGGCAAGGTGAGAGGGGATGTGGCCACCGGGCAGGGATGGCTGGAGGTGCTTGGATGGGGCAGCTGGTCAGTCTACAGGCCAAGCTCTGGGTGCCAGGAGGGGTGCTCAGGGTGTTTTGTGGGGACTGTGCAAAACACAACCGTGTTTCAACACTTCCCTCTCACTTCTGGGATTTCTGTGCCCAATTTCGGTTCCGTCTCGCTGTTGGGAAGGCTGGGGTCACAGCTGAACGCTCTGTTTCTGGCAGCAATTTCAAAATGCTGAGGGTTCCCGAGCCAGGATCTGGCTGAGACTGAGCCAGCACAACCCAGCGTGATGAGGGGTGTCCTGGAATAAGTGCAACTGTCCCAGACCCTGTCCCTATTCCTGTCCTTATTCCTGTACCTATCCCCACTGTCCCGGTCCCCATCCCCGGCTCTCCCGGCCCCTGTTCCCATTCCTGACCCTATCCCGGCTATGCCGGTCCCTATCTCGGTTGCTCCGGTCCCCGTCCCCGCTGTCCCCGCTGGCCGCAGGGAGGACACTTTGCCGCTAGAGGCAGCCAGAGACCGTGGAAAAGGGATGCTCGTGGCCAGCCCCTTCCTGGAGAGGGGGAATCCCCCTCGGGGAGCGGGGGGACCTGCGAGACGTGACCGTGGCTCACCCCCGGCACCTGCAGCCGCTGCCCCGTGGGGACACCTGGGGCAGGTGAGGGCTCAGGGGGTGAAGCCAGGACCTGCCGAGTGCCTCCTTCTCCTCTTCCCACAGCCCGTGCCTTGGGGTAAGGCGAGGTGACTCCCTGGGGTGATCGCAATGGGTTTGGGGGTCCTCACGGTGGGGACTCTGCGAGAAGGGGGACAGGAGGCTGCCGAGGGACTCGCCAGCCCCCGGGAGATGGGACAGAGGGGCAGGTGGGGGGGCTACGGGACAGGAATAACTCTCTCTCTCCTGCTGCAATCCTGCACCCCTTTCTGTCCATCTTACCCATCCCCAGCCGGCCTTTCTTGAAAGCTCCGGCTCAAAGGTGCCCTAACACAGCCCCAGTGTGACGCTGCTCCCCCTGTTCCCAAGTGCCAGCAGCCATCCATCCATCCATCCATCCATCCATCCCTCCATCCATCCACCCACCCATCCATCCATCCATCATCTATCCATCCATCCATCATCCATCCATCCATCCATCCATCCATCCCTCCATCCATCCATCCATCCACCCATCCATCATCCACCCATCCATCCATCCATCCATCATCCATCCATCATCCATTCATCCATCCATCCATCCATCCATCCATCATCCATCCATCCATCCATCATCCATCCATCCCTCCATCCATCCATCCATCCATCATCCATCCATCATCCATCATCCATCCATCCATCCATCCATCCATCCATCCATCATCCATCCATCCATCATCCATCCATCCATCATCCATCCATCCATCTATCATCCATCCATCCATCCCTCATCCATCCATCCATCATCCATCATCCATCCATCCATCCATCATCCATCCATCATCCATCCATCATCCATCCATCATCCATCCATCCATCATCCATCCATCCATCCCTCCATCCATCCATCCCTCCATCCATCCATCATCCATCCAACATCCATCCATCATCCATCCATCCATCATCCATCCATCATCCATCATCCATCCATCCATCATCCATCCATCATCCATCCATCCATCCATCCATCCATCCCTCATCCATCCATCATCCATCCCTCATCCATCCATCCATCCATCCATCCATCCATCCATCCATCCATCCATCCATCATCCATCCATCCATCCATCCATCCATCATCCATCCATCCATCATCCATCCATCCATCCCTCATCCATCCCTCCATCCATCCATCCATCCATCCATCCATCCATCCATCCATCCATCCATCCCTCCATCCCTGCTGCCAGGGGCACCTCGCTGCCCGCACTCCCCAGGCCATTAAGCCGCGGGCACTGGCAGGGACTGACTGCGGGTAACTCGACCCGCCTGAGGAGTCTTAAATGGGACCATCTGGGGTGTCCCCGCTGCCGGAGCAGATGGATGTGTTTTGGGCCTGTGAGGGAAATGAGTGCTTTGCTGGATGTACTTGCCTGTGTGTAATAGTCCATGGGGAATTCCCAGCCCGGGTGTAAATGTATCCTCCAGGCCGATGGGAGGGAAGTGGGGGATCCTTACGCCCCTTGGTGAGAGTGAAAAATAGCTTTCAGTGAGTGTTATTCCCTTGGAAGTGCTTGTAATTCCCAGCTTTCCTACTGCTCCTTGCCCTTTCCCAGCTACCTGGACTCATTAGTGGCACCTAATCAGCAAGGGCCAATTAAGGTAAAGGGAGGTTCTGAACTATTTATTTATGAGCTGCTGCATCCCTCTGCTCACTCTGGACTTCCCCCCACCTTGTCCTCTTCCTTCTTTGTCCTTTGATGTCTTGGGGGGAAAAAAACACCCAAATCTGGTTTGAGCACACAGCTATCAGGAGCTACAGGAAAGGTGGTTTGGGGTTCAAACTAGCTGTGGAGAGGGACCAGGAACTCCCATGGGACAGAGGATCCTTACCCTCTGTGTCCAAGGTTTGCAATATCAACAGGGGAGCTGTGACTGGAGCCAAACAGCTCCTCAGAGGCTGCATGTATGTGCTGTCACACCCTGGGCTGGAGTGACCCCTCAGCACCTCCCACTCATGTTTCAGGGCAATGACCAGGTTCGGTTCGAGCTCAGCTGCTATGCCCTGTGTCCCAAGATCAAGGTAAGGCACCCCAAACCACCCCCTGCCTCCCCACAGGCTCCTGGCCTCTCTGCAGCTGGTGGGAATTCTGTTTGAACACCGATGCAAACGGCCCTGCTTCACTTTAACAAGCCACCAGCTGCACGCAGCGACGTTTTGGCATTTCAGGGGGCTGTAATGATGCTTAATTGACCTAGTTTTACCCCAAACACCATGAGCACACAGAGGAGACAGTACCAAGGCAGCTGCTGCCGGCTTCCCTTTTGCATCCCGTGCCTGGTTAGGGTGGGGGTTTGGTTTACTCCTACCTTGTGCTGGGAGATTAAATTTCAGCTGGGGGACCACCACCCTGTGGGTCTTGGCTCCCAGAGGCAGAGGGGGCTCAGGGGCTACAAGAGGAGGCTCCTCATCTCATGCTCCTGCCCTGCTGCCAGGTTGTTGCACCGTGGAGGCTGCCCGAGTTTTACCAGCGCTTCCCTGGACGCCGTGAGCTGATGGATTATGCCAAGGTAGGAGCTGGCGTGGCCAGAATCCACAAGATGCCCAGGGCAGCAAAAGGTGCTCAGAGTGGCTGTGAAAGCTCAGGGTAGCCATGGGATTCTTGGAGTGACCATGGGGTGCTCAGGGTCACCACAGGATGATTACCATGACTTGGTAGGTGAAAGCAGCACACCCTGCACAACATCCCTGCAGCACCACTTAGGAGCCTCCTGGTCAGGGTTCCCCCCTGCCCCCCTCCTCTGTTGTTTTTTTTTCTCCTTCCTTTCTAGAAGCCCCCTAATTACCTGGCTGTTAATTGTAACCTGCTTTCCAAGGAAACGGGTCCCAGCTCCCTGACTTGTGTAACAGACAAAGCAAATACATTCACCTTTGTTGTCCCTTCCTTTTTGAAGTACAAGTTACAATAAAACATATTAGAAGTTTTGCATCAGGTTTTTACGTGCCCACCAGGGTACCTTTCTTTTTTAGCGACTTCATGGAAATGCTTGACAACTCGGCTCAATCAATCAAAAGGGAAAAGTCAGCTCTGTGCATAAACCAGAAAATTGCTTCAGTTTTTAAATAGCTGCCATCGAAGCTGCCTGGGTAATCTCTGGGAAGGCAAGGTGTGGAGCTGGAGGGATGTGGTGTGGGGTGAGGAGCCCTCTGAGCCCATTAGGGAGGGAGAGAGTGGCGTGTTGAGGATTGTGTTTGCCATCTGCCGTTGTATTATGAAGGGGAGTTTATGAGAGCTTTCCATATGTTGCCAAACAAATTGTCAAATAAGGGAGTTATTAAGAGCACCACGGTTTTATTATATAGAAAATGGAACATGTGTTTTGGGTTTGGGGGTTTTGTTTGGTTGTGGGGATTGTTTCGTTTGTTTGGAAGGGGGGAAAAGGGAAATGAAATGGATTGGGGCCCCATTCCAAGAGCAAAAGGTTGTGGGGTGACGGTTTGAGTACTTCTCAGTCTCTGGTTATCTGTTACAAAAAAAAAAAGGTGGTTCCCCTTCATTTTCATCCTCAGGAAAGGGAGATGCATGGCCAGGTCACTTGAGCACATACATGTGCTCACCTTGGTGCTGGGGGAATTAGAAAATGATGTTTGGGGCTCCATTGGTGCCAGGGAAAGAGAGAATTTTTCACTGTGGCACAGTGGATGCTGAACCCAGCCTTTCCCTGGCAGCAAATCTGTGCCAGGGGCTGCTTCATTCTCACACACCTTAATGAGACTGGCCAAGCTCTCCTGGATGCTGCTCCAGGATCAGCCTCACCACAGGCAGAGCCAGGTGGGACAGAAGCTGAGAATAAAATCCCTCTCTGGTTTTGGCATCTTTGGCTCCAGCGAAAGCTGCCTAGGCTCTGAAGATATTTGGTCTGGACCTGGAGGATCTTCTTTGAAATGGGGTGAGGATGGGTTGGGGAGCACTGGCTTCCCCAGCTGCCAGGAGGAGGCAGTGGCAGGACAAGGCTGGCTGAGGGCACAAGTCAGCTCAAGATTACTGGGTATTTGTGTCTGAAAGATGGGTTTGTACCACCCAAAGTGAGATGGTGGGTCTCTTCTTGCAAATACAAGATAGAAGAAGAGGAAATGGCTTTAAGTTGTGCTGGAAGAGGTCTAGATTAGCTAATGGGGTGTCTCAGCAAGTCCTATGCTGGAATTATGGTGGGGAATCAGCAAATGAGAACCCATGAGCCTGAAGCCGTGCTCCCCCGGGAGCAGGGCTGAGTCAGTCCCTCTGCAGCATTAGGAGATCACAGGTGATGGTTTGAGGGCTGTGATGTTACAACCACAACCACTTCCTTCTCTGTTCTTGGCAGATGAGGAATGTCTGTTCAGCCCCTGCTCCTCTGTCCCCAGCTGAGCCCTTGACTGATGTCCCTGCTGTGGTGACACTGAAATGCCAGAGCTGCCCAGCAGCATGGGCTGTACAGACACATCAAGGCTCGCTGGGAGCCGCTGTCCCCATCCCTGTTTTGCCATGGCCACCCCACAGCCGGCACATTGTAGCTCAGTGTCCTGGCAGGGTGGGTGATGTCCCTGCTGGCTCCAGTCAGCCTGCTGCTGTCACCTCTCCCACCAATTCCCCCACGTATTCACCTCATCTTCACAGGCAATTTCCCCCATTGAAATGTCAGTGGATAAATGAGCACGCTGGTGACCTTGCTGGGGAGCCAGGCTCGGTGCTGCACATCGTGCTGGGGGGGCAGCTGGTGTGTGGCCACACGTCGCTGGGCTTGGTGTCCCCAGGTTCAGAGGGGCACTGCCACCTCCTTGGGGTGTATCTGCTTCACCGTGCGTTTGCACAAGGCTGGCAAGATGTGTTGCTGTCCCCTCATGACAGAGCATTAGTCCTCTTTAGGCTCTAGAGCATCCTGTAGATTTGGGGACCTCCCCTTGCTGAGAAGCCTGGATCGGGGAATCAGAAAATCGTGGAATATCTTGAGTTGGAAGGGACCCACAGGGTCATCAAGTTCAGCTCCTGGCTCTGCAAAGAACAGCCAGGAACAGTCCCACCACATACCTGAGACCACTGCACCACCCTGGATCCAGGGAAAGCTGACAACATCTGTGCTGGTGTCCCCATCTCTGGGGTTCATGGGGTGCTCTGGGGCCCTTCTCAGCCTGTGGCATTCTCCTCGTAGCCACACTGTCCCCGATGCTCCAGTTGAGGTGGCCCTTGTGGTGGGAGCTGATGTGGGTCAGGGACATGGGAGTCCACCTTGCTCCGTGCTGCCCTGCTTATGGCCAGGGTTGTGCCTCTGTTTTTGTGGCTGATCCTGCTGGGAACCAGTATCAACGAGGGCTGGCTTTCCCTGCAGGCTGTCTTACCCCCACTCTCCTCCTCCCGGCAGAAACATGGGATCCCAGTGCCTGTGACACCTCAGACGCCCTGGAGCATGGATGAGAACCTAATGCACATCAGGTGAGGAGCCCTGGAATCTGGAGCTCCAGTCCCTTCCAACCTACATGTCCAGAGCAGCTCTCTGTACCCCCATTGTCCCAGGCTGCCCCACCACATGCTCACCATGGGTGACTCCAAATCCCCCATCCTCCCTTTCCATCTAACTGTCCATGTTCCAAATGGCAGCATTCATCTCCTGGACTCTCCTAAGCCTGGCTCTCCCTTCAGGGCTGCTGCTAAAATGCTCTGGAAATCCATACCGCGTACTTAAGTCCATCCTCATGGGGTGGGTGGGAGCGAGGGTCTCATCCCGCTGGGTTTTGGGGTTGCAAGTTACAGGTGCTGCAGTGACTTCTCTCTCCTTCCTGCTGCAGCTATGAAGCCGGGATCCTGGAGAATCCCAAGGTAATCGATCACGGCCACCCTGCCAGCACGGCAGCCACGGGGCCGGGGGCGTCTCGTGTATTTGCAGCCTAATTGGAAATTTCACGGCGGGGCCGCCCGTGTGTGCGGGGAGGCTCCGGCGCTCCCCGGCCCCTCCGCCTCCCCCGGCCCGTTAATTACCGCCAGCTCCAACAGGGGAAGGGACAGCTCCAGGGTGACACCGGAGGGGACAGTGGCGCAGGGCAGCACTAAAGGGTCGGTTATACAGAGGCGGTGCTGGTGAGAGCCAGAGCTGGTGGCGAGTGGCAGAGATTGGGGGTGTCCCCTGCCCGTGTCTGCAGCTCGCCCAGCGCTCCTTGCTTTCCCAGCCCGCTATCCGTGGGGGTGTGGGGTAAAAGCTCCCCTTGCATGGCTGGTGTTGGGGACCCATGGGGCCACCAGCTCTGGCCACCAACAGGGACTTGGGGAGCGCCAGCACCCCCGGCCGCTCCGAGCCGCGCTGCGGTGCCGCTGGCCCTGCCTGCGCTGGCCACCGCTCCCGGCCGCTATTTAAACTTCATCAGCCCTAATTAGACAGCCCGGGGAGAGGAGGGGAAGGCGGCCGGGGGGAGAGGGAGCGGAGCCGCTGCAGCTCCGTGCCCGCAGCCGGCTCCCGCAGCGGGGCTGACGCGTGGCCGCGGCGAGAGGAAGAGGAAGGTGGAGAGGGGGTCCCGCTCCTCCTTTGTAGCCTCCAGAGGGGCGGCTGTGGCTTTGCAGAGCCGGGTTCCCCTGGGGTCTCCTCCCCCGGGACAGTGGCTGGCACCGGGATGGGTGTTCACGTCTTTAGCTGCAGGTATATGGGACTGACCCGCACCCAGCACCTCTCCTCTGCTCCCCCGCTCCCCAGGCTCTGCCAAGCCCGTTCCCTTCCCAAATCCAGCTGGAAAATGAGGCTGAGCGGTGCCCTGACCCCATCCCCGAGCATCCTCTGCCCGGGCACCTATGACAGTGCTGGGAGGTGGCTTCCCGGGGCGCGGTGGCACTGCTGTCACTGTCGCTGCTGTCCCCGGCCCGGGACGCGGTGCTGGGCACACGGTGGCCGTGGCAAGATCCGGGGTGCCAGGCACGGCGGGCTCCCCTCCCCGAACCCCCGGGACCTGCCAAACGCAGGGATTTGAAAGCAGATGGTTGAGCTATTTTCTGCCTCTGTGAGGCCCGATTGAAGGGCAATGAGGCAGCTAATGTGGAGAAAGATAGAAATTTACTTGCTTTAACTTCATATGGCACTCTGAAAGAGTTCATTCAGTCCCGGGCACAACAATATCAGCCGGATGAATAAACCATTTGCGGCATCGATAGCTCTGCATCATGGTTTACTTCATGGACCATTTGCTTCCAATTTCTTCTCTTCTTGCCCCGTTTTTCTTGCTTCTTTCTTCCCCCCTCCCTTTCTCACTTTCCACACACTCTTCCTTCTTTTTTTTTCCTTTTTTTTTTTTTGCCCCCCCTTTTTTTTTTTTCCTCTCTCCCCTTTAAAGATGACATTGCAGGACTAGCCCCCCTGCGGGGAGGGATAAATAGAAGGCATTGATACACTGCAACAAACTATTTGTCATTTGAACTGTGCTTTTAGGAGAGAGAATAAAAAGAGGACAGACTCACACCGTAATGATGGAATGCAAGCCAAATGTCACTTTTATTTCTATTTAGTTATTTTATTTAATAGGGGTTTTCATAGTTGGCTCGGAAAATTGGAAACTACCTGACTTTGACTTTCAATGTTTAGTAAAGAGTTTTTAATACTTTCCAGTATTTTTTCCTCCCACCCCCCTGCACCTTTTCCTTTTGAACTCGAAGTTTTTCATCATTTCTCACAGGTTCATCTAGTTAATAAGTGTGATCAGGGCTAGGAAAGGGCAGACGATGTAAAATTGAAATCCATAGCCCGTGTAATCTGTGCGTGGGGGCACAGGGGAGATGTGCCTGCCTGCCAACGCCTCTCCCTTAAAACGAGGGAAAGGGGCAAAAATTACATCAAATGGGAATTGGGGAGGGGATTGCTGCAGTGAGTGCTTGGGCAGCTAGGTCTGTATTCACAGGGTTCAGCTGTGGCTGGTGTTGGGATGTGCACCCCGAGGTTTGGGGTGAGGCAAGGGGTCCCCTCCCAGTGTGGAGGGTGGGATGGGATGCTTGCAGCTGTGTGGGGTTCTCTCAGGTGCTGGCAGTGATCCAGCAAATGTAAATACATTTGGACAAAAATAAATGGAATTCTTAGTAAAATTCTTATTGCCTGTCAGGTAAAAAAAATTAGATTAAAATTTCTCCTGTAGAGAAATTAATTTTCCCTTTAAGAAGTGTAATTTATTTATTTTTTTTTTTTGAGCAATCACTTTTGGTTGGATTACTATGGGGCTTTTTTTCCTAACTTGCTTTATATCTCATCAATTTTTCTCTTGCTGGAAAGTAAGAGAAAGGAAGAAAAGGAACATTTAAAGGTCCCCTCCATTGCCAAACTATTCTATGATTTGATGAAGTGAGCAGAAGAGCTGTGCTTTAAAAAGGAAAAGAGGAACAGGGAGAGCGTGGGCCAGGCATTGGGCAGGTGGGTGCAAGGCAGGGCCCCCTGCCCAGAGACACCCAAAGCTCCAGCTCTGCCCAGCTGGGTTTAGTAGGGAAATACCAGTTTGCCACCTTTTAAAAGGCTGCTTGACTCTCCATGGTGCTGCACGTGCCTTGGGTGCTCTGTGCCTCCATTCCCCTCCACCTCCTGGAGCAGTGGCTAGGTGGGGAGTCCCTCTGGAGGCAGGAGCTTACAAACACAAATCTGGAAGTATTTTGGGGTCAGCCTGTGCAGTCGCATCATGGGTGAGTGCTGAGGGGCCATGTGAAATTGCAAAGCATTTGCTCTCCGGGACGGAAAGCTTTTTTATATTACATTCCCTCCCCCCCTGCTTCTTCTGGCACGCACTTCAATTGCAGCAATTCACCATCAGCACCCGAGCCTCTGCTGGCCTGGCTCTGATGGAGATAAGATGCCTCTTCCCTATAAATCTCAGAAAAAAAAATATATATATATATACATAAAGGTTGATGTGCTCTGAAATGGGTTTTTGCTTTGCTGCTCTATTTTCCCCTGTGTGTATTAACCCCGGGGACACCATGAAAGAGCCGGTGTGCCGGGAGCACCTGCTGGGGTCAGGCCTGCTCATTAGTTTTTTCGGTCAGTGCCGAATAAGCCCGGCCGAGGTGCGGGGACGTGCGGGTGCCTGCCTGCCCTGCCGCTCGCTGCCAGCGTCCTGCTTTTCCCTGCCTGACTTGCTTCTCCACAGCCATCCCGCCTCCAGCTGTGGGGGCGTTGGAGGAAAAGATGAGATCAAGTTGAGGGGAAAAATTGGCTGATTCTGCCAACCCCTTTGTTCCCGGGGCCCCCGGTAAGCGTCGGTGCTGTGCTTTGGGATGGGGGATGCACCCCTGGCAGGAGGATGTGCTTTGGGATGGGGGATGCACCCCTGGCAGGAGGATGTGCTTTGGGATGGGGGATGCACCCCTGGCAGGGGGATGTGCTTTGGGATGGGGGATGCACCCCTGGCAGGAGGATGTGCTTTGGGATGGGGGATGCACCCCTGGCAGGAGGATGTGCTTTGGGATGGGGGATGCACCCCTGGCAGGAGGATGTGCTTTGGGATGGGGGATGCACCCCTGGCAGGAGGATGTGCTTTGGGATGGGGGATGCACCCCTGGCAGGGGGATGTGCTTTGGGATGGGGGATGCACCCCTGGCAGGGGGATGTGCTTTGGGATGGGGGATGCACCCCTGGCAGGGGGATGTGCTTTGGGATGGGGGATGCACCCCTGGCAGGGGGATGTGCTTTGGGATGGGGGATGCACCCCTGGCAGGGGGATGTGCTTTGGGATGGGGGATGCACCCCTGGCAGGGGGATGTGCTTTGGGATGGGGGATGCACCCCTGGCAGGGGGATGTGCTTTGGGATGGGGGATGCACCCCTGGCAGGGGGATGTGCTTTGGGATGGGGGATGCACCCCTGGCAGGAGGATGTGCTTTGGGATGGGGGATGCACCCCTGGCAGGGGGATGTGCATGGTTTGGGGCTGCCAGCAATGTTGGCTGTGGCAATGCCACTGCCTGTCCCTCTTCTCTCCCTCTCCCTGCAGAACCAGGCTCCTCCTGGGCTCTACACCAAGACCTGTGATCCAGCCAACTCTCCTGACACCCCAGACGTGCTGGAGATCAAGTTTGAGCGGGGTAAGAGCCTCCTTGCTGCCTGACCCTTGTCCCTGGGCCCCCAAGACAAGACTTCCCAGCCAGGACAGGGGTTCTCTGGCAGCTGGGAGCATCCCCAGGGTGGGGGCAGGTGGTGACATCAGGGCTGAGGATGGTGCCTGCAGCACACTAGGGCTCTTCGAGGTGTGCAGAGGGTCTGGTTAGATCTCAGGGGCTTTCTGGGACCCCCCCCCAGTGGAAAGGGGGTCTGAACCCCCTCACCTGCCATCGAAGTGCTGTGGGCACAGGGACCCCTCTGCTGCAGGTGGCTCTGAGGGCACACAGGTGATGCTGGCCAGTGTAACAGCTGGGGACACACCCGGCACGGTTTGGCTGGTGATGCTGTCATGAAGGACACGGGGATGCTCCATTACATCCCTGGGGACACACGGCAGGGCCCAGCCTCGGCACCATCCCTGAGGAGGCATCTCCACCTCTGCCAGCCACGGCCATCCCCGTGCCACCATCCATCCTGGCAGCAGTGGCGAGCCCAGCACAGGTTGGGGGGAGACCCTGCTGGGAGGGGCACCCCCTCCCCACCGCCAGCCTCCCCGCTCCATTATAATGATCCCCCTGCAAGGAGCAGCCCCCCTCCCGCCAGCCCATTCAGCCCCTAGTTAATTTATTTGAAGTTTTAATCTAATTATTAACTATTTCAAAGGCTAAGCAGCTTTCAGCAACAACAGCCCCGACAACGTCGGCTCTTGGCTGAGCGGACCCCGGCCAATATCCCGGTGGAGGATGCGGAGAGAAAGAGCCGGGGCGAGGGGAGGGCGCGGGGTGGGGGGGCCCACGCCGAGAAGCAGCTTAAGGTTCATTATTGCCGCGAGTTTACATTTAATAGCAATTTACAACTGAGTTTATAAACCCCTGGAAAATAGGGGGTTTAAGGGGGGGGCGGTGGGGGGGAGCTGACAGCCCCCATCACTAGACAGGGCTCTTGCGGGCGCCTATATAATAAAGACTAGAAAGGGAGGCATTGAGGCTGATTGGCAACTGATAGTGCGTTAAATGGTAATGAGGAGGGCAGATGGAGGGGGGATTAGCCTCCAACTCCGCACCGCTTTTCTCTGTGGGCCCCGCAGCCCCCTTGTCAGCTTCCTAATACATTTATTGCTCATTTCACACCGCTGAAGAAAAATGCCTCTTTCTATTCAGCATCCCCCCCCACCCCACCACCACCCTGCTCTGCTTTGCTCCTGCCCGGTGCCCTTAAAAAAAAAAATAAAAATAATAATAATAATAAAAAAATATATAAATTAAGCGAGGCAAAAAAGAAAAAGTGCAATAATTAATTCATGGCGGGGAGCACCCTGCCGCGGGGTGCGTGTGCGAGCAGCCGTGCCCCAGTGTGGGGGTCCCCCCCAGACACCCTCCGTGCTGGGGAGGGGAGGAGGGGGGGGGCACACATTTGTCACTCTGTCCCCCCTCCCCGGCAAGGGCTGGTGGGACAGAAGGTGCTGCGCTGTAAGACAATTGCGGAGCGTGAAATTCAATTAGTTAAGGGCCTGGTTGCAATTTCACAGGCCCTAAAAAAAAAAGAGAGGGAGGAGAGAGAGGAAAAGGGGGGGGTGACGTTTTTATGGCCTTTTTTTATTTATTTATTTCGCTCGTCTCCCGAGGTGGGTCCCCCTCCCCTTGCCTCCCCCTCACACCAGCTTGGATATGCCTTTTTAAGAAGTTATTTAGAGTTCATATCTGTCACATCTATTTAACGCCCGCAGGATGATGTTCCAGGGGGATCCTGATGCTGGCTGATCCTGCCCATCCTCTCTCTCCGCCTCTGCAGGTGTCCCAGTGGAGGTCACCAACACTGGGGACGGAGCCACTCGTTCCTCGGCCCTGGAGCTCTTTGTGTACCTGAACGACATCGCGTGAGTGCCACCCTGTCCGGCTGGCAGAGGGGACAAGGGCAGCATCCCTGGGGTAGCCAGCGTGGTGTGGAAGCAGGATGCTCACAGCAGACACGTCCTGATGAGCCCAGGGATGATGGTCAGCGATGGAATGGCCCCAGTTGGGTCCCAGCTGTGCCACAAATGCCAGCAAGCAGAGCTGGGCACCACGGCCAGGAGCACGAGGGTATAAATTACCCTGGAGTTTTGCTCGCTGTGCTTGAGGAGGATTAAAAAGGCCTCTGAATGTTCTCTGGGCTGCCTGTGTGCCCCAGCTGCCCTCCCACTGCAGGGCACCCTTGACTTCTTGTCCCAACTCAGTCCTGGACCCCCTGCTCTGACGTCTTGCCTTGCCCTGTCTCCCCAACAGTGTCCTTTCTGTGTGGAGAGTTGACTTTTTTGGGGCATGGAGACCTGGAGCTGGCCAGGTTCATTGCCCTGTCCTATTCCTGTCTCCACAGCAGCAGCTCTCTTGGAGTTTTCTTTCCATGTGCCACCCCATGCTTGGTTTCTGCTGTTGATGGCACAGAACCATCCTCAGGAGTTTTCCCAAAAATACTGCAGCATCCATGAGGGCACCCACTCCTCCTAAGTGCCACCCAGCCCCTGGCCATCCTCCTCTGTGCCTCCGCCTTTATCCTCCCTGTGGTGAATGGGCATGATCCTTTACACTTAGTTCACTTTTTAAATGTGGTTTAATAAGTGGTTTTAAAATTAATTTGGGAATACAGCTGTGGCATGTCCTGTTTCCTTGCCCAGTTTATTTTCCAGTGGCCTAAGTGCCACAGCTGCCTGTAGTGCTGGTGGCTCCAGTGACCAGTGAAAGACTGGTGGAGACAAAAAGCCATTTCTTTGTCACCTGCCTTCTCTGGGGTCTCTACTGATGGTCAGCAGTGCTGCTCAGAGGCTGGCCTGCTAAGCCCTGTCATTTGGGGTTTTTCTCTGACCCACCTTTGACAGCCACCTGTGTCCCACTGAGGGACTGGGACTGCTGCAAGCTCCCTTCTCCTCACAGAGGCAAGCATGGGGTTGGGCGTATCGACATCGTGGAGAACCGCTTCGTTGGGATGAAGTCCAGAGGTGAGCTTGCCCTGCCCTGAAAAGGCAAAAAAATGGGAAAACCATGGTGGGGTCTGGTGGGTGCTCAGTAATCCTGGGGTGGCTTGGTTCAGGATTGAGCAGCCCTCAATCTTTCCCTCCCCATCTTTTGGCAGAGATTTCCCTGTGACAGGGACTCCTTGTTGCTCTCTAATGACAGTGGCTGCCCACTCGCTGCCACCAGCCCTGGGGCCCCAGCGCCTCCAGGTGAGACCTGTCCCACAGGAAACACACCAAGCTGTGGGCTTGTGTGGGGATATGCTCATGGAAGGTCCTGGATGGTCCAGACTCTCCAATACCTGTACAAACTACAGGAAACTGATGCAAGTTACTGTTCTGTTTTGTTTGTTTTTTAAAACAAAGCAAATATTTGATTTATCTACACACTTTTGAGTCCATGCCTCCTAATATTGATCTTCCATTCAGATCGATTTCATTGGAAACCTCTGGAGGCAGTGAGCTGCCCTGTGCAAAACTAAGTAAAGAGGTGACTTAGCATCATTTCCCAACTCCTTGCTCCAACTCTTGTTTTAAATCTCATTAATGTTTAATTAGATGTTTCCTTTCTTTAAACTTGCCCTCTGTTGTCCCCTGTGCAGGACAACAGCAAATATTTTGGTAAGACTAAGCCTGCGGTGTTCCTCCCCACCACAGGGCAAGAAACAAAACCCCAAATAATTTGATCTGAGTTTGAATAATCAAATTAAAACCACAAGAAGGAAGAAAAATCTCCAACCCGCATACTCGAGCCTGAGCATTTGCATGCAGGATGCTGAGTAATTTGTCAAAATCTATTTTATTTTTTTAAGAGCCGCTGACATGCTCTAGTGACCCTTCCAGCATTTAATAATTTCTCTAAAGCCCATTTAACTGTCACGTCTGTCTCCTGCGTGACATCGCCGAGCGATCGCTGCTGTGTTTGTGTGCTGGGAGGACCGGGGGGTCTGGGGACAGCACAGCAGGGATGAGACCTTGGGGTAGTCCCCCCCTTGCTTTGAGCAGGATTGTGCCCCTGGTTGGCTCCTTGGGATTAAGAGAAACCTGCCAGGAATCTGCTCTGTGAGATGTTGTGTGGGAGAGATGGAGAGCTGGGATGGGAGCAGGCCGGATCAGGAGGGTGCTGTGGGTACCTGCTCTCTTCCAGGGTTTTGGGGTGTGGAGCAGCTCAGGGTGACTCCACCACTGCCTGGAGCATTTTGGACCCCAAATGGATTTAGGGTCAATGGTGCAGGAGCTGGGGAGCTGGGCTTGGAGGAGACAATCCTTTAAACCCCAGAAGTGTGAGGTTGCCCTGCAGATTTGGGGTTCTGCAGGGAAAACTGAGGCACAGGCAGCAGCATGGCCAGACCCTTCCCTGTGGTGGAGGTGGCAGTGAAGGTGCCTCCTCTCCCTCATCCCCCAGTCCCAGGAAGTCAGAGAAGAGGAAAAATTCATTTGCATTGATTTTTACTAAGCTCCTAATTGGACTTCGTTAAGGCCTAATGGGCGAGGGGCGCAGGGAACGCACTCGAACCAGCCTTTTAAGCCCTATTAACTCGAGTTTTCCATATTTGTTTTAGTGGGAGGAGGGTGGCTAATTACGGGGTGCCAGGGAGTGCCGCTCCAGCCGCTTGGGGGGCACGGCCTGGCCGGGGGCTCCGGCCTGCAGTAGGACCACGGCCCTGCCTCCCCCTCCCTTTCACATCCTCATTATCTAATTATCTTTTTAACTCCGAAGGGGGGCTAATTAAGTGAAGTAAATGAAATCAGTGGGGGAGGAAGAGGGAAGGAGGGGGACGCCTGCTGCCAAAAGCCAGGCGCTGCTGTCGGCTGGGCCTTTTCCTCCCCTTGGCTCTCTCCTTTTTCCCTTTCCTCCTCTGGATGCGCTGAGCTGATGGAGGAGGAAAGAGGAAATCCCCTTCCCTGCACCAAACACATACCAGGCCGAGCTTGGCCTCCAGGCTCAGCCTCAGCCCTGGACCAGGGGTAGAAATTTTGGGCAGCATTTTCCCATGGGCACAGCATTGCCCTGCCCTTCCCCTCGGGAAGGCACCACATCCCTTCCTGTCCCATGGATGACGTCGGGACTGACAGCCTGCACTCAGCACTGCAAAATTGCTCGGATGGAGGTGAAGTGACAGCCGAGGTTACAAATTAGAAAATTTTAAGTAGCGGCAGCTGTCTCCTTTGCTGCCTCCCTCCATGTCCCCCCTGCTCCGGTCCCCCCTTCCTTAGCAGTAATTATGGGGTGATTGAAGCATCGTTGGGCTGCAGTGCTGACAACTCTGTCTTTTTCCTGTAAACATGGGGAGATGAAAATAGACACTTGGAGATGTTGCGAGTGTCACTTTGAAGGTGTCTCTTGTCTCCTCGGCAGTGGCGAGGCTGGAGAGTGGCTGTCAGCTGCCCTCCCCTCGGCCCTCGCTGACACGCTCGGGTCCTGTCTCCCAGCACCCACAGATGGGCAGGGGGTCAAGGCATGTACCCAAATCTTCAGCCCAAACTGGCTTTAACACATCTCCTGAGGGGAAGGAGATGGAGTATTAATTGTGTTAGTGGCTGGCTCAGCTCCACAGTCAGGGGCTGGAGGGGACAAAGAGCAGCTCCCTGTGCCCCCGTGTCACTGCAGTGCCCATGGGGAAAGCTGGGGTTTGGTGTTAACTTGGCTGTCTGCTCCCACAGCCCTGAGGGAATGGATGCTTTGTGAACACCTGAGCTGCCCCAGGGACTGGGCTGCATGATCACTGGGGTGGCTGGAGAGCAGGGGCTGGCTCTCCTTTGGGTCAGTCAGATCATGGTCTGTGCCTGTGGGGTGCTGAAATCATGGACACTACTTGGGATGAGGTCTGATGGAAGAGGATTGGGCTGCTGCTCCTGTTGTATCTGTGTGACTGTGGCCACACTGGCACAGTCTGAGCCTGTGCCACCCTCCAGGGCATTGAGAGAGCAGAGCCTGGTGAAGTTCTGAGCCCTGTGGGCTCCCCTCAGCCTCTCTTGGGGTTGGGGACACATCCCCTTCACTGGGGACAGTTTCCTACCAGGTTCCTTTGTGTCCTTTGCCATTCCCATGACTGCACCATAGCAGATGCCCAGCATTGGGAAGTGACATGCTGGTGGAGCAGCCCTGGCTGTGGACAGGTCACAGCCTTTCCCATCACATATTCAGACCAGCTGCCAGACCAGCTCAGCGTTTCTTCACGATATTTCCACCTGCATCCAGCATGGACGGGAGCACTGCATGGCCGTACTCATATTTCAGCACCAAATAACCGCGTCATGCACAAAACAAGCCCCGAACAGCTGGAACAAAGGAGCAGCTTGCCAAAATAATTAAGCATCCTTCATCCCCAGGCCTTGTGCAATGAGGGGGCAGCAGGAAGGGACTGGGGGGGCCCTGCCATTGCCCTCCCAGCCCCCAGGTAGCCTCATTGCTTCCCAGTGGATGTGCGGGGCCCCTTCTCGCCAGCCGAGGGGAGAGCGGGGTATTTCAGGCCCTGCGCTCCCCACGCCTGTGCCCCGCTCGTTCCGTTAATTACAGGTTTTCAGCCGCAGACCGTTGGGCACGGATGGGTGGGGGGATCGGTTCCCAAACCCTGTCATTTAGCCTCGTCAGAGTGCCTCTTCAAAGAGGGGAATCTAGAAATTTTCTCCGCAAGGTGCGGAGTGGACTGTCTCGGCCTCAGCGTGAATATAATGACAGATGCATTTTACAGCGAGCTGAGACTGAATGCGCTCGACCACGGCTCCTTCTGTCAGCCAAGTCATTATTTTTTGTCATTTGCTGACAGTTTTGGTCTCATTCGTTTCTCTCTCTTTTTCTGCTTTTCCCCCTGCCTGGAAAAATGGCTAGGTATCTATGAGACCCCAGCAGGGACAATCCTATACCATGCACATTTAGATATCGAGGCCTTCACCATGGACCGGGAAGTGCGGAAAATCAAGCAGGGACTCTCCTTGAAATTCTCAGAGCTGGTGTACAACGGTAGGTACAGTCCAGTCCTGCCACAGCAGCTCCTCCCAGCCTCCCTCAATGCTGCAGGTTTCACTTGTTGCAAAATTGAGGTGTGGATTTTGAGGCTGCTCTTGGGGAGAAAGGTGGGTTTGGGCTGAGGAAAACCCCACACTGTGCCTGCTTTCCTGGCGAGGGAGCTCCGTGCCTGCCTCTGGGTGGCAATGCCATATTCCATGAGGGCTTGCTCATGGCATCTCTCCTAGCCCAGTGCCACCACTTCATCCCAACCAGCACATTCAGATGTAACTCACCGTCCTTTTCCCCCTTCTTATATCACCTTTTCCCAGGTCTCATCTCCAACCCCTTCCACCTCTGCCTTTGCCTCATGCACACTGGGTTATGGGGCACCCAAACTTGAAACTTGAAGCCCTGCCATGGTGTTTGAAGCTGGAGGGCCATCCCTGTGCCCTGGCAGCGTGGCACAGGGGACTCTGGAGGGGTGGAGGGTCCTGGCTGTGCTATGCGGTGCACAGCCCACACAGGGGCACTGCGGGTTGGGGCTCCTGCTCTGGGACAGGACAGCACTGCCTGCAGAGGCCTGAGAGCCATCAGGGATGAGGGGATACTGCCTCACCCCGGCAGTGAAGCCCTGTGTCCTTCCTCCTGTGGAGAGGCAGCAGCACCAGGTCGTGGGTTGAGTTTGAGGGTCACAGCTCAGCGTTTCCCCTGTGCCACTGGGAACAGCTCCCTGGGCTGGCAGGAGAGCCAGCACTGCCCTGGGGGTTGCTGTGTGGATCCACCCTGACACAGCCTCTGGTGCTAAGCTGAAGGAAGTAGGATTAGCCCAAAATGCCCTAAGTGGGCTCAAAACCCCATTGCCCACACCTGGGTGCTTGGTTCAGAGCAGTCATCCCTGGAGGCCCCACCCCAGGAGATTCCTGCCCCATGGCCAAACATTTGTCATTTACAGGCCCTGATTTCTCAGCCTCCCAGCTCTTCCTGCTATCACTCTTCAGCCACAAGGGCTGGGATGATTTCTATTAGGTTTTCCATGGGAGGATACCCTGGAAATAACCTGATTCTGGGAGCTCAGGCTTTGGGCAGCAGCAGATCCTGGGTCAGGCTTTTCTCCCCTGCAGTTTCTGGTGCCAGTGCTTGTCACCTTCCCCCCCAAGGACATTCCCTCTTGCATCTTCCTAAGCACCTGGCATTTAATGCCTGAGCCCCTTTGCTGCTTAAATCATATTTTAGGGCCCTGGCAGGGGCTGCAGAAGCCTTTGTCACCTTCCTCTTGGATCACAGCCCCTGCCCTCATTCATTCTCTGGTGCCACTCTTGCTTCTGGCTATTTTTATTAGACTTTGACCTGGGCTGCCTGTCTTGGACTACTTATTTTTTATTTAGTTCAGGCATAAACCTATTTGTTTGTTTATTCCTAAGTACTCTCTTCTTTTGCAGCCACCAGGTTAAAAAGCCACTCAGGAAATCATGGTTTAAATTCTCCCTCCCCAATGTTTGCCAGGCACAGGTTGCTGTTTCCCTGGCTCCATGTGTTGAATCCCCAGGGATTTCCAGCTTGGTCCTAGACTTCCCTGCCAGCCAATCCCTAGTCCTAGGAACTTCAACAGGGTGCAATAAGCACCAGTGGATCCCCGTGCCGGAGGCCAGGCTTTCAAGCTCACCTTCCTTTAACACCTCATTATTGCAGCTAGTCCAGTTTTTAGGAGAATTAGTGTTTATCTTCCCCCTGTTCCTATTGATCCCATTGTGGAGGGGTGGCTTTGAAGCCAGTTTCCGCCCTTTCCAGGTGCAGAAATGCCATTGTCCCCCTGCCTGTGCCATGATTAGGGCAGGATGGTGGGAAGGTCATTAAGGGGGATCGCTTCCAGTGTCTGCAGTGGGGGGTCGGGAGGGGGGGGATGCTTTCTCCCACCTGGAGCTGTCAGAGTCAGGATTTAAACAGCTGGTTATTATTTTAATGTGTCTTGGGTTTATTTTTACAGGGATTTTTACATCAATCCTGCTATTTGAAGAGTTGTACTTGGAGGGTGGGTAGCAAAAAAAGGAATGTATTTGCCTGGAGCCGGGGTTCCTACTGGCATGGCAGTGCTGATTTCAGGGAAGGGGTCTGCAAGCCCCCTGTGTGGTGGAGCAGCTGAGGAGGGTCAGTTCAGGGAGGTGGGTTTGGTGGTCAGGGGATGCAGGGCCATGGTGCTGTGCCACACAGACCCCGGGGACAAGGCTGCAGGATACGGCTCTGGTGAGGCCAAACAACAAAAGAAATTGTTTGTTTCTTTAATGGCTTCAGCCCCAGAGCCCAGCTGGGAAGGGAAAGGTGAGAGGGCACCGGTGTGAGATGGGAGAGATAAAACCAGGGATGACTGGAAGGCGGTGAATGGGCTCTTTTTTCTCCACCTCTATCTCCTTCTACATCTCCCAGGCTTTATTCCAGGTCTCGGAGGACTCCCTGGCTAATAACCCCACTTAGGGACAGGCGGGTCATGGGGGTGGCAGGCAGGGCCACGGCCCCTCCATGCACCTGCAATGCCAACAGCTGCTCCCCCAGGATGTGTTTTGGGGGTCGTGGTGTGACTGCACATCACCCCAACACCCAGCCTGGGCTTCAGCTCAGGGCATTTGGTCTGCCAGGGGCACTGGAGCCAGGGCAGGCATAGGCTGGTGGGGATTAGATGGAGTTTTCCAGGGTGCCAGCACTCGTTCCCTGTGTCCCACCAGCTTCTCAAGCTGGGACCACATTGAGGACAAGTCAAACTTCCCCACAAGCAGCAGCAGGGACAAGCTGAGCCTCACTGATCCTGGGGGGGCCTGGGAAGGTGGAGAGCCCACCTGGGGCTGCTGACACACATGTGCCCCAAAGCTCAGCCAGACACAGCCCCAGTGCCAGCCCAGGCTGTGTGATCTGGGGGGAGCACTCTGCGTCCCTCTGGGGTGGGGAATGGGAACTGCTGGGGAGACTGCCCCACTGGGACCCCCATTCCTGAGGGGGTTTCCCTTCCCAGAGCTGCTGGGGGGTAAAGTATTCCTTTGGGGCTGCATCCCCCTGAGCACAGGCTGGGGTTGGCCCTTTTGGGCAGACCCCTATTCTGCCCATCCCAGGGGAGAAAACCTCATCCCCTTCTTGGGGGGCTGGGAGCAGATCTGCCTCCATTTCTGTGTCCATCTGTCTGTCTCCACCTGGCCCTCCCAAGATGGTGGTACCCAGGTCCCTCTGGCCTTCCCTAAACCCCTTGCTGATCCCATCTCCTGTCCTCAGGCTTCTGGCACAGCCCTGAGTGTGAGTTCCTGCGGGAGTGCATCGGGCGCTCGCAGGAGCCCGTGGTGGGCACCGTCCGCCTGTCCGTCTTCAAGGGCCAGGTCTACATCCTGGGCAGGGAGTCCCCACGGTCACTCTACAATGAGGAGCTGGTGAGGTGAGTGGGGCTTGGGGGGTCAGGGTAGGCAGGAGCGAGTATCCCATCCCATCCCACCTTGTTGCATCCCATTGCATCCCACTCCACCCTGCTCCATCCCATCCCACTCCATCCCACCCCATTCCCAGTGGCACAGGTGACACCGTGGGCCCAGCCCAGCATCTGGCTGAAGCATGGGCCATGTTTTCAAGTCAATATTGGATTTTTCCCCTCTGGCTTTTCCCTTTTTCTCTGTGTTGTTTTCTCGCTTGCTCGCTCCCCCCTCAGCCCTCCCTCAACTCCTTTCAATCTCTCTAAACACTTTATAAGCCATAAATACACCCGAATGAGTTTAGATCAGTCGGAGTAAATGTCAAATTATCTTCTCTCTTTCTCTTCTCTGGCTTTTTCCCCCCCCCTTCCCTCCCCCTCAAAATCAACAGCTCCTAATAATCCGTCCCAACCCTTCATTATGCTTCGCACTCTCACTTGGAGGGATTAAATGAATAAAGTATTAAAAAAAAAAAAAAAAGGAAAAAAAGAGGGAAGAAAAAAAAGGAGGATGGAGGGGGGTGGGACGGAGGAAAAAGAGAGAGGGAGAGAAAAGCAGGGGCACTTATTCTCCCTGCGTCTCCAACCATTTTCCTTTTCTTTTTGATTTCTACATCGCTGGTTTGAAAGCCTTTGAGTGACGGCGTCACAGGAACCCGAGAGAAAGCTGTGAGAGGCAGAGCTGTGTGGAAATGCCTCTGCACAGTAGGTAGAAAGTAACGTAATTATAGAGCAGGTCAGAACCACTCGAATGAGCAAAAATAAAAGCACAGAGGTTTTTCTGTAGCCCGTCAGGGGAGGTAAAATCGTTGTAAACTCTATTTTTATTTTTTTTTTTTCCTCTTCTTTATTTCCCTCCACTTCCTCCTTTAAGGTTTGTGGTTTCTGGGAAATGAGCCGTGTGTTTTGGGGATGTAGGAAACTGTTGGAGTTGGGATTCAGTGGGTGGCTGCTGCCTTGGGAAAGGGGATGTGCTCAGTGTTGCATCGAGGAATCTGCCGGGTCCATAAACACCCTACACCAGTGTAGGTCTCCCTGCCTGGAGTCCTGTTTGTGCCTGGGGCAGTGTCTCCTGCCCAGGATCCCACCCCTTTTCTAGAGCCTGCCACGGAACAGCCGGACTGTAGGATTGCTCTGGACCAGGGTGAACATCCCTGTGGGTGCCAGAGCATGGGAAGGAAGGGTGATGATGCTGGTGAGGGACCAAGAGGGAAATTTGGAGCTGTGTCTGTGGCAGGGCCTGTGGAGCCTGGGCATGGCTGCTCCTGAGCCATGTGCCCCTTCCCCCGGGGCTGGCAGGGACCCTGACCCGAGCTCCCTGCAGCTGCCAGCAGTGAGAGCAGCCAGGCCTGGGGTCCCATCTCCCTTCCCAAAGAGCAGCCCCAATTCCTGGGGGAATCCCATGGCAGCACCAGCCCCGATTCCCCTGGGAATCCCATGGCAGTGCCAGTCCTGATTCCTGGGGGAATCCCATGGCAGTGCCAGCCCTGATTCCCCAAGGAATCCCATGGCAGTGCCAGTCCTGATTCCCCCGGGAATCCCATGGCAGTGTCAGTCCCAATTCCTGGGGGAATCCCATGGCAGTGCCAGCCCTGATTCCCCAAGGAATCCCATGGCAGTGCCAGTCCCAATTCCCCTGGGAATCCCATGGCAGCGCCAGTCCCGATTCCCCTAGGAATCCCATGTGCCTTTCTCTCCGCAGCATGAACGTGCAAGGGGACTATGAGCCCGCCGATGCCACCGGCTTCATCAACATCAACTCGCTCAGGTCTGTGGGGCCCGGTGGGACCCTCCCCGATGGGGGGAAAGCCCTCAGCACCCTGGGGATCTTCCCTTTCCTCACCCAGGCTCTGGGGGTGAACCAAGCTCCCCCTGAACAGTGGGGTGCCACCAGCCCCCCCACAGTACCAGCCCTGCTTAATTGCAGCCTTCCCTAGCACAGCCAGCCTCGTTATTTTACTTATTTCTCAGACCCCTCCCAACTCCAGGGCTGTAAAACACACTGCATTTACATAATGGGCTCTTAATTTTTCCATTGCCTGTTAACTGCTTTGTTCTTCATGGATCCTCCGTGTCCCCCCGACTTCTCCAAGATTAATTACATTATCTCGTGGGGAAAAAAAAAATAATTAAACTGTACAGGCCTTAACAAACGCCTGCTCTTCACGCCCCCTCATTCTGCTTAAATTAATTGAAAGGAAATGTGTGTTCTTACTGTTAATTTACAATTAATTTTTTTTTTTTTAAATCCCGGTTTCCAGGCTGAAGGAATATCATCGTCTCCAGAGCAAGGTCACCGTAAAGCAGGATGAATAGCAATCAATCGCACGCGAGCCTCCCGCTCCCCTTTCTAATTTCTCTAAGAAGTAGCACTAATTGTGGTGGCAATTTGTAATTGTAACTCGTCTCCCTGGAGCGGAGTGGCGGCGGAGGTGACGGCTTTGTTAGGGGGCTGCAAGTGAAATGCAGTCAGGGGAAGGAAAAAATAAAGGTTTGTCCATCGGAGAAGTGGGGAAAGAAATAAACCCCCAGCCACGCACAGGGTCCGGCATTGAGATCCAGGCTTTATTCCTACCTCGTTTGTTTGCTCCTCTGGCCCAGCGCTTCCCCCAGCCCAGCTTTGTGAAGTTGGTCATGGATTAAGTGGCTGTGAAGGACGTGGGGGGGGTTGGTGGTACCTTGTGGGGAAGGTGGGGAGCGAGGGGCTGCAGGGGTGAGCGGGGTGGTTGAGGGTCCACTGGGCCTGATCCTTTCTGCTGCGTTTTGGTGACTTGGGAAGGACACAAATGCAGGAGATAATCCTCTGATGGTGCTGCAGGAGGTGAGGAGGAAAGGAGTGCTCGCTCCCAGCGTGCCTGGGGGGGTGCAGGTCTCTGTTCCTGATGCTCAGGCTGCACACCTGGCTGGGAGGCAGGGATGGCTCAGCGAGGGAATCCTGGAGCTGTGGTGGGAGCAGAGGGGAAGGAAAGAGGAAGGGAAAGGACTGGGTTTCCTAACAGTGCAAACACTCAGGATGTGCTGGTGCTCAGCACTGCTGAGACTGGGAAAGGACACAGGTTGGGATGTCCCCACATTGGGTGTCCCCAGGACAGGAGCAGAGATGCTCCCTGGAGCTGGGGTGCACCAACCACACTGCTTCCTTCCACGGCAGGGAGCTGGGCAGCCCCATCCCAGCAGCAGGAATGTGCCGCTTCCCAACGTGTTTGGGGAGCAAAAGCAGAGCTGCCACCAAAATGGGGCACATTTTAGTCAGGCCAAGTGGCCATTTGGGGATGTCCAGGCGTGCCCTGCCCACACTGCTGCCGAGCCAGCAAGTGTGACAAGCTCTGACATCACAGCTGGGAAAATAACATGTTATTTTCCCAGCTTGGATGTGAATTTCCCTGCTATTACTGGCAGCGACCATCTTGGGAGGAGAAAGCAGCAGAGGGCTGTCAGGAGAGGGGAGAGAAATAGTTTTCTGGGCTGGTGGAGCCAGTGGGATATGGGGAGGCAGGAATGCTCTGCAGGGCCACCTCATTCTCTTAATCCCACTGCTTTCAGCTGCAAGTGCAGCTGCACATAGGGGATTACATGAGCCCACAGTGGGGCTGGTGGTCAGTAGGTTGTGCTGATCAGCTGCCCTGGCATGGGTACCCAGTGTTGAGCCAGCTGTCTTCATCCCACAGCAGCCCATCCTCAGGTGGGGAGAAGGGTTTGGAACCTCATCAGGAGCCTTCTCCTGGGGAATCATCCAGAAAAGGATGGGAACAGAGCTGCTTCCCTTCCACATGCCAAGGATGGATGCTGTGCTGGCCCATGGGACAATGAGTAGCCCTGGAAGCTGTGAGAGTTCCCTCCCATGCCCATCCTTGACTATGGTAGAGCTCCCCATTGGAAAACTGGAGTTTGAAACAACTTGATGCAATGAGGAAGTGATGATGGCTTTTATTTGGGGAGGAAAACCCCAACAAAACAACAACAAAACAAAGTGTCTCAGCAGAAGCTTCTTGTGCCCCAAAGCTTGAGAAATGCTGGAAAAGCTCTGTGAGGGCTCATTGGGCCAGCTGGGTGTTTAAATCATCACCTGGAAAAAGCCATTTAACTCTCAGTCCTGGAATATCCTCCAGCACTCACACCACAGCCCTTCAGAGCCCAGATCTGAGGGGGTCGTGTCTGCCCTGTCTCTCTGCACACTCTGGAGTGTCCAGTGAGGTTTTTGGCTCAGGGTGGAGGATGCTCCACCATGGCAGCTCCAGCTCCTCTGGAAGAACAGGGATGCTCTCAAGAGGCAGTGATGAACATGGCACATCAGCCTTTGGAGGAGCATCATGTGTCAGCTCCCAGCTGCTGCTTCCAACTGGGCTGCAAGCAGATTGTGCTGCTAAGGCAGAGCTCAGAGTATTCAAAAAGCCAAGTCAAACCCAGTGTAAGTCTTGGATAAGGAAAAAAAAATCTCAGAAATCATGGGCTCAAAGGATAGAAGACACCCACCAAAGTGCCTGCACTTCCTGTTGGGGCTGCAGGGATAGGATGCTGCAAAACAGACACCACATTTAATTACTTTGCTACCTTAATTGCAATCAGCCCTTCCAGTTCCCAAGATTTGGTGGTTTCTCAGTTTCCCAGTGTCCTTCCACCGTGTTGTATCTCAGGGAGGTATTTCAGGGACTGGGGCTACCAGGAAGGAAAAGCAGTGTGTGAGGAGCACTCTGTGAGCACCTCCTGAACCACCTGGAACTCCCCAGCAGAGATGTTTTGGGGGAATATTTTGGCCTTTCAGGGTGATAAGCTTGTTTCTGCAACACCCACCTGGCTGTGAGGAAAATTAACAGCTAATCAGCTGTGCCCCAGAAATGTAGTCCCTCCAAAAAACCAATTCCTGAACGAGTCTGAAGTGATGCTGGGACATCCAGAGCTCTGGTGATGCCTCTCCCTGACACCCTGGCAGCACATGGCAATGTCTCTGCCCAATCCCAGGGCAGAGCTACACTGGAGAGAGCCCACAGGGACCCTGGGAAGGGACCTGGGTCACTGCTGGGCTTTGAAGCTCTTTTGTGCTTCCCTCCACAGCATCACCCCTCGCTGCAGCTCTGAGGCAGCCCCTCGCCACCCTGGGGTCCCTGGGGATGCCTTTGGGGAACTGTACCCCCTCTTTGCACCACAGGTTCTGCCGTGGGGCTGCTCTGCCACCCTCCCAGGCTCCGGTGAAGGGCTTGTCTGGGGTCACTGCAATCGATATCTCATCTGCAGGCTCTCCTAGCGGAAGTGATGGTATATTGGAACATGGTAATGGGTCTTGTCTAGTGGAAAAGGCTAATCTTCCCCAGCTGTACAGGATCTCTGCAGGTGTCCTCTGGCTCTCCCCGCTGCCACCAGCCCTGCCAAGGAGCACACATGCTTCTTTAAAGCTGTAGCACTCCAATTTACTGCTGTCCTGGGGAGGAAAAGCTGCCTCCAGCCTGGCTCCATGGGGCACAGAGCTGTGTCTGGGGCTTCCCAGTGAAGAATTGGCACCCCTGGTGTCACCACACAGCACAGGCAGCCACAGCAGCTCACATTGCCTGGGTCAAAGAAGAGAAAGTGATGTGTTCTCCAGAGGTGGCATTTCCACAGGGAGAAGAGAAGGATGTGGGGATGATGCCAGGAGAGATGTGAACCCCCAAAGTGCCACCTGCATGCGTGGGAGAGAGACAGGGAAAAGCAAGGGTGGGAGCTTCTTTGGCATCTTGGTGACATTCCCCACCTGGAACTTGTCCTGTTTTGCACATCCCTCAGGATTGCTGCAGAGCCAGGTCTTCCCTTCCCCTTCCCAGTGTGTGTCACACCCAGATGGGCTGTGGGCCCAGGGGGTCCTGTTTTTCCAAGCTGACCAGCCATCCCTGGCTACCACATCCCGCTGCATCCTGGTGGCATAATCCATTTTCCTGTTTCTCTAGAGGCAGAGGTAATTACCAGGTTTAAGGTTTAATATGCATGTGGATTTTAGCATGAATTGCCAAGAAGAGCTCAGAACAATGCACAGGTGTGGGCAGTTCAGACATGGCCATGGTGTGTGGAGCCCCTAGACGTGGGCTGTAAAATGGAAAGCCCAAAGGCTTGGTGGAGGGCCCATCAGAGGCTTGAGTGACCATCAGATTCCACAAAAGTCATGCCAAAGGTTGTGCTAACCTTGTTGGGGCAGGGATTTTTCCTGCAAAAGACTGTGAGGATAGATAGATTTTAAGAGAAAATTCCTGGAGAGATACAGTAGTTATGGGGCTGCTGGTTTTTTTTGCTTAAACTTTATTTTGTTGGGCAAAGAAATGCATCATTGGGTCCATGCAAGGGAAAAACATGATGTTGTGCAGGAGGGAAGCAGGGAGGTCCTGTGTGGCTGTGCCTTGTGGGACTGTGCCCGTATCACATCCCTTCCTGGGGCTCCATCTCCCATCTGTGGGTGTGTAGGAGGGGACCCTGGAACATCTCTCCCAAAGGAGGGACAGAAAACCTTCTCATGCTACCATCATCACATCACTTTGTGCAGATGGCGTTCCCTGGCTCTGGATGACGTCCCCTCAGCAGGGACACTGGTGGCAATGGCACACTCTTGGGAAAACCACAGGATTCCCCACCATGAGTGGCTGGTTCCCATTTTCCTTTGCAGATGTGGCTTTGAGTGGTTCCTGGGAGCACAGAGGGCTCCACATACAGGTCCCAGGGCTGCAGCTCAGCACAGCTGTTAAATGTTCCCGTCTGTCCAAGGGAAAGCCATCCCCTCGGTGAGGTTGGGAGTCACTGGCCCTGAGCTTCCCAGGCAAGGGGGAGATGGTTGCCTTTGTAAACCCCTTAACAAGGTGGCTTTGTGTCTCCATTTAACAAGAAGCTCCCTTGCTTCTTCCCCGGGAGTTTCCCAACGCCGGGTCCCTGAAAGCCAGCTTTATGCTCCGGCCGGGGACGCGCTGCTGTGGGGCCGGCAGGGATCAGAGGGACACAGGGGCCCTTCTGCAGTGCCCTGACAAAGGCTGCCCCGGGGGGACAGAGCGTCAAAGCTCTGCCGGCTCAGGGAGGGACAAGGGACCCACAGAGGAGGCCGCGGTGTGAGCCCAGTGTCCATCTGGTCACTCGATCATGGCAGGCAACGACCCCACAGTGCTTGGGGAGGGTCAGGGTGTCCTTCTGCTCTGTCCCCCCGGAGAGGGGGCAGGGGGGGTGGCAGGGAGGGGACAGGTAGGTTTTGTTGGCCGCAGGTAACAGGATCCGCAGCCGTTGGTGCCTTCCTGCCCTCAGCTCTGGCTCTGCCGGGGGGGCGAGGGATGGGAGGTGGGAGTGAGGAGATGAGGGCTGCAAACTGAGACCTCCATTCAGCAGGGTTGCTTCTCCTCATCTGGAAATGGGTTTGGAGAAAGCCTCGAGGCGTCTCGGCTCCAGCACCCCTCTGCCCTCTGGTCTGGAGCAGGCAGGTGCAGCAGCAGGAAGGGACCACTGGTGATCCTCGGCTATGAGGGCACCCCGGTCATGCAGAGGCATCACCCATCCCCGTGTCAGTGTCCAAGCTCCCCTCTCCCACCTCCTTTTCCTTCTCTGGGGGCTTTGCTGGCCTCTGCTCAGTTTGGGAGCTCTTGCCCTTCCCTTGTCCCACCAGCAAGGGCCCTCTCTCACCTCCCCCCTCCAGCCATCTGCCTTTGGGCCCAGATTTACTGTCACGCATTAAAACCAGGGCTCAGTGCCAGGGTCAGCGTGTCACAGCGGCCCCTCATCGATTTGTTTTACCTCCCCTTGGCTAAAGCACTTTGGCCCTGGCCCCTGCCATGGCGTAAGGGTCTTCCCAAGGCCCTCAGTTCTCCCCTTGCCCATCCTGCATAGTCCGACCCCGTGGGCAGCAGGGGCCCAGCTGAGCTGCTGATCTCCTGACCCTCCCTGGGGCACCTAATGTGTCTCCCTGGTTTATCTGGATCAATATTTCTGCAAGAGCAAGGAAGATCCCTCCAGGGAAAGGAGGGGATGGGGGGATCCCGCTTGTTTGCACAGCCCTGTGGCTGGTTTAATGCTTAGCTGGGCTGGGTCATTTCTGAGGATTGGGAAGGGAGGAAGACCCTAAATCAGGGGTGCTCAGATCAAAGATGTTTGGGGTTTCCTCCTTGCAGTTTGTGGGTGTCACTCTCTGCGCTGGGGCACAGTGTTTGGGATATCTTTGTGTTCAAAACCCAAGGAGCTGGGATGGGTTGAGCCTTTGAGCCCCCCAGCCAGAAGGTGTGGGGCTGCTTTGGAGGATCTGCTTCTTGCTCATGGTCTTTGGGCCTGGATGAGGGATTTCTGAACTGTTCTATTTGGTGCTGGGGATGTTTCTATAGAAGTGACAGTAAAGGATGATCATCAGCTTAGTAAGTCCAAGCAGTGAGAGACCTGGCCAGCACAACAGCCTCCAGCCCTCCATGCTGCACGCTGGGCAATGCCCAAGGCATGAGGGCTCCTGCTTTTATGGCTCGGCTTGGGGAATCCAGCTAAAGAACACATGGACAACACTCCAATGGCACCTGACAGGCTCCATCACCCCTGCTGAAGCCATCATATCTCCAAAACTCCTCCTGTCCCACAGAATCACCCCCAGAACCTCCACAGCCATGCCCATGGGTCCCTGCGCTGGCAGCCGGGGCAGATGCCCAGCAGCTCAGGCAGCCCGAGGAGAAAGCAGGGGGCTCTTGGAAACTCTGCCTTTTGCTTTCAGCCTCGCCCTCTCGCTATTTATTGGTGACTTTTGTCCTTGGCCAGCTTAGCGGCTGAAAGGGGCTGTATTATATCACATGTAGGCAGCTCCTGGGGGGAGAGGGCCGCGCTTTCTGCAGGAACAAAGCGCGGGTTGGCTAATTCCCCTCTCCTCCCGCGGCACCCGGGTCCCATCTGGTTGACACAGTTTGCTCCAGTGTCTCCTGCTATTAAGCCCCCACTTGCCTGCTTGAATCACTGGCGCTCCCCCCGCCCCTGTACCCTCGGCCCCTTTTTCTTGCTTTATTTTTCATTTTCCCTAAAGCCAGGCAGAACTTGCTCCGTGGAGTGATGTCAGATGTGTGCAAAGCAGACCAATAAAACCTAATGCATCCCCTTCTTTGTCTGCCAGCCTCTCCAGCGCCTCACATTTTCCACTCAGAAAGCCACTTTAAACACATCAGCAACAATCCCTCACAAAACAGCCACTTGTTGGCTAATTGTGCCGAGGACCGGCGCGCGCCGCATTGCGCTTTCCTGCCAAGGAGGGTCTAATGCTGCCAGGGACCACAGCTCCCCAACAACCCAAGGGTAATGGGAACCCTCAGCATCCACCAGGATTGGCCCTGGGGGTCTCAGCTGCTCTGCAGGTTGTGGTGGGGCAGGGGTGTGGGATTGGGATGTTTCTATTCTCCACAGCCTTTGGTAGGTCTGGATCGGCTGGAGAGGATGGTCACAGAGCCAGGAGTGGGGCTCTGCTCAGCCCTCACTCTGCAGCAGGATGGATGAGCAGATGGACTCAGCAGAGCTCCCTGGATTCTGTCCTACCTGCTAATTCCCTCCTGGGAAGGAAAGCGGGCAGGAAGGCAGCAGGCAGCTGCAGTGGAATGGGAGCTCAGGGGGAATGAGATGGGTGCCACCCTGCCAGACTGGTGACTTTTAGCTCAGTGATTCTGGGCTGATGGCTCTGTGGCTGAAGGCTGGAAGAGCTGTCTGCCCCATGCTGATGGGAGAGAGCTTGGCTGCAGCTTAGAGGGATGCCAGTGGGTTTCACTGGAGTGGATGGAGATCCAGGTGTGTGATGGAGGGCTTGGAGGATGCAAGTGAGAGATGCTTCAGTGCTGGAAGGGAGGCAAAGAGGCTTGGACATTCGTTCAAAGGAGAAGCATCCAGAAGTCCCTCCTGAGGAATCCTTTCGGCCCTTTGGGATATGGGAAAGAGATCAGAGGGTGGTAAATCTCCCCTTCTGCAACCAGGGGACCAGCCTTTCCCCCCAGCAGAGAGACGAATATGTGCAGTAGCTGCATTTATTTTTCTGCAGAAAAACTTGGACAGCTTCTCCTGCTGGCACCCCCGGCATGCTGGGAGCAGGGCAGGAGCAGTGTGCCTGATCTGGGGGCGGGGGGAACTGTCACACCTTTTATCTTAAAACCACCCAATCACACCTTGGTTTGGGGCTAATTTGAGGCAGGCAAGGAGGATCAGAAACAGTGCCAGGTAGTGGGAGGGCTCCCTGTGGGCGCTGTGCTGGGCAGGCAGCCCAGAGCCCTCCCTGCGGGCACTGAGCACACCTGCCCGTGCTCACCTGCCCACATTCACCTGCACAGTTAATTGTCACAGGGCAGAGTGGCACAGGGGACAGCACAGAGCACAGTCCGAGTGACCCACGGGGAGTTGTGCTGCTGCTGGCTCGGTGACCAGGCTGAGCCTCTGCCACACTGCCCCAGTGGCAGCCAAGGAATGAAGCAGTGGATGCAGGCAGCTGCCTCCCATTCCCATTCCCATTCCCATTCCCGTTCCCGTTCCCATTCCCATTCCCATTCCCTCGCTTTGCTGCCAGACTGGGCCATGGGGATCCTGTGGGCTGGCTGCACCCCACACCAGCCACACACCTGGCAGAGTGCGGGTGCTGGGGAAGGAAGGGGTTAAGCGGAGCCAGCGGCGGCAGAAATCAGAGGATTACAGGTTTGTTGCCGGACTGTCCCATCTGTCACCAGCACAAAGACGAGCCCTGTCTCAGGCTGGGATGTCAGCGAAGAGCCCACCACTACATTAGGACTCCATTAGGGGAGGCTGGTGGTGGGAAATGGCAGCTGTCAGGGCACTATCATTTCTCCTGTAATTCCTCCTGCTCCTTTCTCAACTGCACTTAAATAGCAGGTCTACCCACTGGGCCAATTTTGCATTTTCTTCCTCCCGCTGCTCCTCTTCTTTCTTTAAAGCTGCAGCTCCTGTGGCCCCTTCCCTGCAGCCTGCTGGTGCCAGTGCCAGTGCTGCCTGTGCCTGGCCATGGCATCTCCACAAGGAGAAGGGCTGGGAGCATTGGCAGCATCCTCACTATATCCTCACTATCCTCACTCACCAGATGCACCCTGGTCTGCAATGGCACTGCTGCCGTGGGACTCACTGGTTCCTGACCTCGGCACAGCGAGGAGAGGAGGTGGATCACAATCTCCAAGGATGGGCACTGTCCTTCCCATCTCCCATCGTCTGGGGCTATCTCTGAGCTGGAGAACGTTTCCCAGTCTGTGCTGCCCTCCTACAAAAGGCTGGCTGCTGCTGCAGGGTTGGCCCTGCTCGGCAAAGTGGGACAGGGTGGGCAGAATGACAGGCAGTGAGCGGGGCTGGGGACCATGTCCAGTGACATGGGCTGTATCAGAACAGAGCTGCTTCTTCCAGCCACAAAATCTGTCCAATCTTTCAGCATTTGGCAGAGACTCCTGGGTCAACTGGGGTGTGACAGTCATGGGCACCCTGGGGTGGGATGATCCCCTGGTGCCAGGCCTATGTCTGACCCAGAGATAAAACCACGGACAGAAACATTTCCTGATGGGACAACATCAGCTGGAAACTCTCAGGACCTGCAGAAAGGCAGCTCAGCAAGCTGGGGGACCATGATGGGGGTCCCTGTGTTTACAGCTTTGCCAGGAATCCCTGGGTCCTCCCACACCCTGCCCTGCCCTCAGCACATCTCCAAGCGGACCCGGCGCTGCCGTGGCACCGTCACTCCCTGTGGAGCCTCCTTTTGCAGCGGGGGATCAAAACAAACACTTGTGTGGGGAAGTGCATTGCAGTGGTGCTCGAAATAAATAACTAATTTCTCCCTACATGATCTCAAGGAGCAGGAGAGGCGTGAATAGCAGGGCCCAGTGTCGGGCTGACTGGACTCCCTGGTGCGGTAATTCAGAGGATGACAAACATAAGCCAAAGAAAAATGTTGAAAAATGGGCACTTCCCGCAGCCCTGAGCAAAGGAGCTATTGCAGGGTTTGGAAATAACGAAGGCAAAGAGAGGGAGAGAGGGGAATTTTCTCATTGAGACCAAGTGAAGTGCCAAACAAGCTGCTATTACGGTGGCTTTGAGAGGCACAGGGAGGGGGTGGTGGGGAGGAGAGTAGGGGGAAGGAGAGGAGGGAGGTGGGGGAGAAGAGAGGGAGAGAGGGCTGGAGGAAGGGAGAAGAGTGGGAGCTGTGGGGAAGATGGGGATGCAAGGAGCCAAGGTGTGAGGTGACGCAGGGGAGATGGAGAGAGGACCAAGGTATGTGATGGTGGCAGGGCCACCACATGCCAGCACCCCACCCCTCACCCAAGGTCCCCTACATCTCCCCATCCTCATTTCCAGCCACCTTCTACCCCCCACAACCACCACCATCACAAGGGAGAAAAAAAAAAAAAAAGAGAAAAAAAGAGATGGAAAGAAGGAAAACAAAATATCTACAGTTGTCGAGACAAGGGGAGAAAAATAGAGGCAAACATCCATAATTTTCTCTGTGGGGCTTTGCAGTAATTGAGCCATTTGGATAAAAATAAAGGCAGCAGGCCCTTTAGGTAAGAGGAGCTTTTGCAATCCAAGAAGCCTGAATTATGCGTCTTGTATCACTTGAAACCCCCCACCACATCACCCCCCTCTGCCTCCCCCGTGCGACACCAAACCACTTTCCATTTTCTTCTTCTCCTTTTTTTTTTTTTTTTTTCATTTCCTCCTCCTTTTTTAAGTAGCCTGTCAAACAGCATCCGATGAGTGGAGAATTTCAGCTGTCACAACTAATTTCAGCGCGTGTGTGTGCAAAGGTGTGTGTGTGCGCCTCGGGCGGGGGGAGCCGGGGGATGGAGGAGTAGAATCACTCCCTTGCTTTTTTTTTTTTTTTTTTTTATTCCTCTAAAGGAAGATTTACATCAGAAATTTGTTTCTGGACGTGTTTAAGGCCTGTAATTTCCCTCTTTTCAATTGCTGCCTGATGTCTTCTTCTTCACAGCTCCAGTGCCGAGGCTGGCTGTCACCCTCCCAGCAGCCTGCTCCCTCAGCTGGTCCTGCCCAGTTGCCAAGGAGACCTTTCTGTTTCTTGCCAGGGCTTGGGGCTTCCAAAATTCAGTTCTCACTGCCCTGAGCACCACACTGGGTCTGGTAAGGAAGGTTCCAGCTTCTCCCTGCCAGTGTCCCAGCATTGGTGGCTTTAGGCTTCAGGTTTGGTCACCTCTTCAGCCACTTTGAGATTGGCATTGGAGGGTCAGGGGGTGGATTCTGCTCAGAACAGGGTACCCCTGAGAGCCAAGTGGGCAGTTGGGGTGATTCCCCCACCCAGGGTATACCTGGGGAAAGGGGCAGCCGGGAAGAGGCTGGTGCTGAGCACACTGAGCCTTCCCAGCCAGAGTCAGGAGGGGAAAATTCCCTGAATCCAAAGTCTCTGGGCTGTTTCCAAGAGAGGAAGAAGCAAAGCCCTGGACATGGCTGGAGATGTTGCCTCTGTCATGTCCAGAAGATGATGGAATGGCTGTGGTGACAGAGATCATCTCAGGTGATGAGGTGCTCCAGGCCAGGCTGGATGAAGCTCTGAACAACCTGCTCTAATGGAAGGTGTCCCTGCCAAGGCAAGGAGGTGGAACCATCAGAGCTTTAAAGTCCCTCCAACCCAAACCAGTCTGTGATTCTGTGGTTAAAATCTTTCCCCCATGAGCTGTGTCCCTTTTCCTAAAATAAATGGACTTTTGCTTAAGAAAGAAAAGAAAGAAAACTGGGCACCTCCAGAGCTCCAGTTCTTGGCAGAGCTCCCCAAAGCACTCTGTGCTTCACAAAGCCAGAAGCTTTGTGAAAAGTGTCACCAACACCATGGCAGTGTCCAGCCATGGCCATGTGAGTCGGAACATGGTCCTCAAACACACGGACTGCACCAAGCAGGAAACGAGCACCGTGGGAGCTGTGTTCCAGGGAGGGGTTAAGTGAGGGTTCTGGCGGAACACCACAGTCGGGATGGAAGGGACGGCACAGCCTGGCTTGGGATGGCACAGGCAGGGATGGGATGGCAGGGGCAGGGATGGAACGGCACAGACAGGATTGCATGAGCAGATAGAGGATGGCCACAGGTAGGGATGGAATGGAACTGGCAGGGATGGAACCGGCAGGGACACGGCAGTGCAGACAGGAATGGGATAGAGCAGGTGTGGATGGGATGGCAGGGTCAGGAACGGGATAGAGCAGGTGTGGATGGGATGGCAGGGTCAGGACTGGGATAGAGCAGGTGTGGATGGGATGGCAGGGTCAGGAACGGGATAGAGCAGGTGTGGATGGGATGGCAGGGTCAGGACTGGGATAGAGCAGGTGTGGATGGGATGGCAGGGTCAGGACTGGGATGTCACGGCGGGGAGGGGGTGGCAGGGGCAGAGCATGGTCCGGAACAGCGGCGCTCCCGGTCCCCGCCGTGTCCCCAGCCCCATCCCAGGGGCGGGCGCGGGGTCTCATGGAGGCGTGGCCTGTCCTGGCCCCGCCCCTCTCCCCATTCCCACCCCAGGGGCGCTCGAGTGGCCCCGCCCCGCGGCGCGAGCCCCCCTGGCCCCGCCCCTCCGGGGCACTTCCGGCGGAAGCGGGGGGCTCCTTCCCTTTCCGGGCGCGGGCCCCGGGTGGAGCGGCGGGACGGGCGCGGGCCATGGCGGAGCTGGCGCAGGGGCAGAGCCAGAGCGCGGCGCCCGTGGGAATCAAGCCCGAGGGTTTCGTGGACGCTCTGCACCGGGCCCGGCAGGTGAGGCGCCGGCCGGCGGGCCGGGGGCGAGCGGGAGGAGGCCACGGGGCGCCGCTAGGCCGCGGAGCGGAGGCGGGGCAGGGCCGCGGCCCCGCTGCCCCTCTGCCAGGAGAGCGGAGTCCCGGGGCTCTGCCCTGAGGGGGCGGCGGGGCTCTGACAGTCGCGGCCGGGGTTGGTGTCAGGTTGGCAGCGCTGCTGTGCGGGAGGGGCGGCCCGCGGCCGTCTGGCCCTGGACTCTGGGTGGGTGTGAGCTGGTGCCATTCGTGTTTCAGACGGGGCCTTGTGCGTGGGCTGAGCGATTCATCGGCCAGAGATCGGCAGCGGAGCTGGGGAAGGGTCTGGTGTGTCCTATGAAGAGCGGCTGAGGGAGCTGGGGCCGCTCAGCCTGGAGAAGAGGAGTCTCGGGGGGGCTTTATCACGTTGTCCAAGCACCTGAGATTGTAACCATGTGCCGGTAGGACTCGTCTCCTAGGCAACCAGCGACAGGACAAGAGCGCTCAGTCTTAAGATATGCCATGGAAGGTTTAGGTTGGGCATTGCAAGGAATTTCTTCACTGAAAGGGTTATTAGACATTGGAATGGGATGCCCAGGGAGGTGGTGGAGTCACCATCCCTGGAGGTATTTAAAGAAACACTGAATGTGGCACTCAGTGCCATCCTGTGATTGACAAGGTGGTGATCAGTGACAGGTTGGACCCGATGACCTCAGAGATCTTTTCCAAGCTAATTGATTCTGTGACTACAAACTTTGGCAGAGCAGGAGCTTGGCATTCCCTCCAGGGAGAGAGGGAAGGGGGAGCGAGGCACTCCCCAGAGGAATCCATGAACTTACACAGTGCTAAAATGGGAAGTTTCAGCGAAAGTGCCCAGACCTGCAGGAATCAACATCTCTCCTTCAGTACAGTATATTCCAGGTGTTTGTGTGCTCCTCAGTTGGTGGAAAGTGGCTGCAGAACAAGAAGTTGCTGTTCACAGCACAGATATGTGGCTGTTCTTCACATCTCCTGTTCCATGTCTGTCGCAGGTGTTTGTTTCATCTCTGAACAGGTTGCACTTGTGCTTAGTAACTGAACATTAAGGAGCTGTAACACAGCTGAGTGCCAGGAGCAGAGCCCACCTGGTGCTCTGACTTTATTCTCTCCAGTTTTACAGGCCAGGTGGGAGAAATCCCTTTCTGTTGTCCAGACAGATATTTCACTGACAAACTTCAGAGGAAACTAAGCTGAACCCTAAGACCCCTCAAGTGCTCTCTGTAGTGGAATTGAGCTGCTCTCCCCTCACTCTCAGCTTGCTGGGGAATCAGTGTGGCAGCCACTCCATGTTCTGTGCAGTCTGCAGTGACCTGCACAGAGGCAGCTGGCAATGTAGATCCACACACTGCATCTCCCAGGACACCAGGAGCTGCTCTGGGGCCATTGGTTTCCTTCTCAGCATAGGTTGGTGGGGTGTGAGCTGCTCCAGGGTGAGCCAGGCCTTGCTTCTTTCAGTCACTGTGAAAGTGCCGTGTCCCTGAAATGTGACGTCTGAGCACCCAGACAGGGTTATGTGCTTGACGCAGTTAAATTGAGAGGTGCTGCAGCTGTGTGTTTGTCTTGACCTGGTTGTATCTTACTGAAGGCCTCTCATTGCAAGAGCATCTTATTTAAATATCTGATAATGCTGCCACCTGTTAGCAGCTGAATAAGCCATTTATGTAAAAGAGAATAATTGTTGTTGAAGTGCAGCTTGTTGAAATTATTTTGTGGGTGTTTCAAGTCCAGAAAAGGCCATGAAGAAGATCAGGGGTCTGGAGTAATTGCCCTGTGGAGACAGACAGAGAGCTGGGGCTGTTCAGCCTGGAGAAGAGAAGGTTGAATGGGGACATCACAGCATCTTCCACGATCTGAAGGGGCTGCAGGGAAGCTAGAGAGGGACTGGACTCTTCATCAGGAACTGTAGTGACAGGACAAGGGAGAACGGGTTCAAACTGAAAAAGGGGACATTTAGATTAGATACTAGGAAAAAATTCCTCCCTGTAGGGGTGGTGAGGCCCTGGCTCAGGTTGCCCAGAGAATCTGTGGCTGCCCCTGGATCCCTGGAAGTGTCCAAGGCCGGGTTGGATGGGACTTGGAGCAATCTGGGCTGGTGGAAGGTGACCCTGACCATTGCAGGGGGTGGAACAAGATGATCTTTGAGGTTCCTTCCACCCAGGCCCTTCTGTGTTGAATGTGCAGCTGTGTGTACCACTCATGATCAGTAACAGGTTAAAGTGCTGCCTCAGAGGATCCTTGGCTTAAACACAGCACTGACTGCAGATGGATCTGAACTGGAGCTGGCTGACTGCTGTCAGCATATTTGTAGGGGGAATCTGTGGGGCCCCAACACATGCATGAGATGGAATAATAAATAGCAAATAATCCTGTGCCCTGACTGTGGTCACTTACTTAATTTTGTTGTTCTTAAGTTCATTATACTTGCTGCAATTATTCTGTATAAGCCTAAAACTTGTGTTAGTCTAAACTGGAAGATCCCAGCAGCAACCTTCTGTCTGTCTCTCACCCTGGAAACAAGTGTGGTGGGAAATGTGGGCTCTACATGTGTTTGTGGGAGAGCAGTGTCCTACATTTTTGTGCAATGAGTTGTTTGCTGCCTGTTGAATATGATTTTTTCCCATTAGTGTTTGTGGGATGAAAAGGGATGTTGGAGGGCTAAAATATTTCCTTCCCCTGTGAAAGTACTTGATTTAATAGAGTTCTGTAGAGGCTGGGTGAGAGAGCAGGTGGTCTTCTGTTGCACAGAACTAAATTGTCACTGATGACTTGTTGCCAAATGTCACTGGAAATGCTGTTCATCACTCAGATGATGAATGTTTGCCCCACCACCCAAGCAATCTGTGATGGAACTTCCTGGTTGAGAGGCAGGGGAAAATGAAAAGGCAGCTACACCTAATATTTCTCTGGAGGTGATGGCAGAGCTTTCACTAAGGGTGTTTGGTGTTATATTTGCCTGGGCTGTACTGATGTGGTACAGCTTTTGTCCTGGCTTTGGCCTTTTTGGAGTATTCCTTTTGCTGTAAGGGAATGAGGGAGTGGAGGAAAGAAATTCAGCCATAGTTCTTACTTTATGGGTTGATCATCCCTGGCTTAACATTTGAATCTTTCAAGGTTTTGTGTCACATGTAAGACCAGTAATCAAATTTACTGAATTCAGTTCTCATGAGAGCCATAACATTATAATCAGGCTGTAGAATACAGTGCTTGGTTCTGAATATCTAAACAAGGACATAACTTCAGGACAAGGAAGACTTTCCTGATTAAAGGAAAGTAGCTGCATTCCTCAGAGCCACTGGGATGTGAGATAATATAAGACTAGAAAACCTGGAATATCTTTGAAAGGAATTACTTTACATTGCTTTCAGTGCTTGTGCTGGACTTGCATGGATTTTTTGTGGACTATGAAATATTTATGATTTATGAAGAATTACTTTTTCAAGGCAGTGCTGGGACTTTGAGTTGCTCTGTCCTGCATCTTCTGCACCACATCTCAAGTGGATTGGTGGCTCTTAGGTGAGGACTGATCTTTCCAGTTGCTCCCAGGCAGAGTGGCTTTTCTATGGCATTTTGGAGTGAGTAAGAGAGATGTTTGCTCCACTTTTGAATAGTGGGGTCAGAAAATAAGCAGAGCTGCTTGTACTTTGGACTAAAATGAATTTCTCTCAGACCATCCTTAAGTTTTGTTCTTACTGTCCAAGCAGTGTCTTGCTGGGTGTTCTGGGAATGCTCTGGAGAGGAAGGGCTGAGGCTTGGTGAGCCTGTGATGTGCCATCCTGGCTACCTCAAAAATGGGGAATATCCTGAGACTGACAGAGTCAACAGGCTGTGTGTTCGAATCCCTTTCTATATCATGCTCTAACTTCTAATTTCCATGGTGATGGAGTGCTCTTGGACAAACTTTTATTTTCTCCCTTGCAGAGCCCTTTTTCAGTTCTTCCTCAAATAGATTTAGGCTTTGCCAATTACTCTGGTATTTAGGAAAAACCACTTGTGACATGAAGCTTAACTGGTTGTGGATGGTTTTATTGCTTTCTACAGAGCTCTGGAGAAATGTCTGTCACCCCAGCTCAAGTGTTCTGCTGAGTGAATGAGAGAAGCAGAACAAGGACCAGAATAGTCTGAAGGGTCAGATGACAGTGCCTTATTTTTTAATTTTTTTTTATCCTGCTAATACCTAGAATTGGTGATTTTTATCTGTTGCCGTTCTTTGCAGGGCACCATGGAGAGGTTTTTCATAGAAGCTGGGCCTGTTCTCTTGAAAGCTGAGTTCCGCAGATATTAGTGTTTGAGTGTGCCTAGCAAAGAAGCTTCATATATAGAAGTGGTTTTGTATTACTTTGTATTTTGTATTGTCATTTTTCTGCCTGTTAAATGTATATGAAAACAGAAATGGAAGGTATAGAAAAACTTGTATCTCTCACACAACTTAGTGGATTCATTTGTTTTTCTTGGCTTTGCCATTGCAATTTTTAGCTGGGGCTTGTGTTGAGTCCTTTAAAGTCTTTGCTTTAAATTTAAATTTGGGGAATTTAGGTGCCAAAACAGTGATGCTTTTTTCCCATTGTATTTTAAAGCTTGACAAAATGGATGTATTTGGTTTGGGGAGTGGGGGGAAGGAGGAAAAAAACCCTAAGGCTGACACAGAGCAGGACAAAAGCAGTGGCTAACAGCGGTGTATTACTCAAGGTCATTTAGGCTGATAAGGGCTGGGTCTGCTTGCTTTTGCCATGTCCTAATTTTTGTGCTTACCTCTCTGCTGAACCTATCATAAAAACTGAACGTCCTATTTTAAGCTGAACCTGAGATGCTAAAATGTATTTTAGCTGTTATATGTACTTTAAAAGCTCAGCTCTTAATTTTGCAGGTTGTTTTTTCCTGCTGTGGTGAGGTGGCACCGTTATCTGCCTGTAATCCACTGGCAGCTGGGAGGCTTTAAAGATAAGGGTACAAGTTTAAATAAAAGGAGGGGGGGGTTGGGGAAAGGAAAATATCCTAAAAGCTGATAATGTAAAAATTGCTTTAACACTCTTGCTTTCCCCTTTACTTGGAGGATTCTGTGCAAGGGTGGTCATTGTGTGCTCAGTATGAGCAGGGGTTCACAAAGCTCCCCTGAGTTGGGAGTAGACAGCCTTGGTGCCAGCAAACTGTTCCTGAACACCTTTGTACTTCAGGCTGCCTTCCTTCCCTAAGCCAGCTTCTGCTATCTACAGACTGTTTTTTTCTTTTCCTGGAGTTTGTGGTGGGTGATTTCACCTCTAAAGGATCATCCATAACTTGTAAGTCATGGTAAATAACAGAAAGAGAGTTCTTGAAGAACTTGTTAAAATCACATGTCCCAGAATATGTCAGGGTATGTTACACCTGACACTGTTCCTTTTGGTCTATGTTGTAAGTTACTATGTGGAAGCTGTTAGTGGATTGCTGTAAAATATATTTTAAAGTTGATTTTTCAGTATTGAAGTAGTCAGAAAATATCTCTGCTCTTTGTATTTCGTTAAAATTCTCTTCATCCCAAGCATAAGGGGAAAGTATGTGGGCAAAGGGCTGAACCCATGGATACAGTACAATTTAACAAAAGAGTAAAGCAGCACCTGGCCCTCCCTCCTGGAGAGGACAAGGTGTGCTAATGCTTTCAGAATCAGCTTTCTGGAGACTTATTGGAGATGTTGATCTACAAAATGCTCGTCATGGCAGCTTCGCTACAGGATTGCAGCTGGTCCCAGTGGAAGATTTTATTCTCTAGCTCTGACATTTCTAACACAACAAAGTTACTGACTTTCCAAAAGGAAGACAGAATGGACTACAAGGAGAAAATGGTCCAAACTTGGAGCCCTTTCCACAGAAGTCATTGAACAGAATGTTTGGTGTTCTCTTTCTAAAAGCAGTACTCTCAGCCTTTCAAGGTTATTTCAAATAGCTTTATTTCAGTACCCTGTGGTTCTGTATCTTGGGCAGTTGTTTGTTCCACTGAAGCAGAAGATAGTAACAACAGCCAGAGTTACTGTAGATGTCTTTCTGTTGCACACAAATTTTAGAAATCTTTAGATATACTGGTCATTGTAAGCATATCTTTTTAAAATGCTTTTTCATCTGCTCCTGTTGCTTATTCTCTGGTGAAATCCATTTATAATGGAGTGAGATCAGTCTCTTGGTAAAGATTCAATTCAATGATTTTCTTTTTGCTGGAAAAGGCAGCAAATGCTCTAGCATAAAGTGTACTTTATATTTGCTCTGTAACTACTTATGTTCTGCACTTGTTATTACAGCAAAATACTTTATGTAGGCAATGGGAACTGTGAGACTGCAGTTTGCCTGTCCCTGGGAGGGTGTTAAGTGGGGTGCAGGGAATGCACCTGGGTGTTTCTGGGATGGGTTTCCATCAGTTAGCTCAGACAGCAGTTGGAAGATCTCATGTTGTCAGCACGCACCTGTACAGCTGTCCCCTAAATGTCACTAGAGATGATCTTAACTTTTCACTTGTATTAAGTGATGTTACTTAGTGTATCACACTGCTACTGTGATACCTGACTGTCTCCTCTTTCCTGTGAATAAACTCCTTTTATCCTGGCTTGGCAGGGGATGGCAGTTTCCCCTCTGGAAGGGTTGGAAGAGAGGCACAGGCAGCATTAGTCGTGTTTGTGCTGTACTGACCACTGCAGGAAATGGAAATGCGTTCTGGACTGATAGTTTACCCACTGGCTTATACCTCACACAGTAAACAAGAGTGATCCAGTGTCTTTGACAGGGAGTTCCCAAACCTCTCCTTGTGCTGTGTGTTTTCACTCTTTCCCTCTGCTCCCTCATGGATGTGTGAGTGTGCATTTCTGTGTGTCTGGATCTGCACAGATGCAGGAGGAAGCACATGTCCTCCCACACAGCTCTGGTGGTGCCAGCTTCTCCAGAACAAAGTTGGTGGCTTAGTTTGAACCCTCCTCTTAGCAAGATTTAGCTTGTCAGCTATCCATCGAGCAAATAATCCTGAATATCATGTCCCAGAGAGTAAATGTCTACTTATGATCAGGAAGAGGAACTGGGTGAATATAATCTTAATTAAGCAAATATTAAAAGCAAGCAGAAAATTGTTTGCTTTACAAATGAAGCACCTTGTTACAAATCCACCTATATAGTAAATACCTGAGAGGAGATTGGCCTGGGGTCAATGCTTTATTGGGAGAAAGAGTGTTTAGTTGTGGTGGCTGAAACTTCAACTTTGCTGATAATGCTTTTATCATGTTTTTATAGATTGCTGCTAAAATTGGAGATATTCCTCACTTGAATAATTCTACAACACTTGTGGACCCATCAGTCTACGGTTATGGAGTGCAGAAACGGCCCCTGGATGATGGAGGTAAGCTGGCTGTGATTAGTCAGCCTTGTGGATGTGGCTCCTGAAATTCATCTATGGAGGCAGTTGTCTTATTTTAAGGATGGAAAATGCAGATTTCTGTGTATAGAAATTTTATACAAGATGCCCTGTGCTGTTTACTCTTACCTAGATTGCACAGTGCACTTAGGCATTAGTATTAATGTGAAGCAATTCTTTGTTAGTTCATGACCTTTGGGAATTAGTAAACAAACTGTGTCATTTAAATCTTGGTTTATGGTAGCTGAGGGAGGGAGGAGGATTTGCTTATCAGGCCTGTGCTGGAGCCCACATATAGAGCACCAGGTGTACACAGCACACAGTACATGTTATTCCCAGTTAATGGGTAGGGACAATATTATATGTGTTCTTTCCATCTGTGACAATAGTCACAGCCCGGGAGCCGAGTAGCTGTCAAGTTCTGGTTGATTTGTACATGAATTCTAAGGAGAAAAGGTATTTATGGAAGATGATGCAAGTTGGAAGGAAACTTCCTCTAGTAGCTCAAGTTTTCTCCATTATTATTTGAGAATTCTGAAATCTCTGAAGAATTTAAAGTTGGCCATAGCCAAAGGATAGCTTATTGCATGGACCATAGCTGGTAACTGTCAGAAAATATTGTGTGAATTGTTACAATTTTAAAATAAGCCACTAGTTTCTTATCTTTGTGAACAACAGAAATGTTAGAACAGGAGTTTTTTAGGTTTTATAAATCTAATTATATGTATTGTTACAAGAAGTGTTTAAACTGTATTATCTGCTGCTGTATAAATGCAAAGAGTTTATCTTTTCTTGTGAAGAAATAAAAAGCATGATTGTGTCTTCTTTTTTTCTACTTCCTCCGGTATTTTTCCTGACACTCACAGCCCTGCAGGGTGATTCTCTCCCCCATGGATATGTTCATGAGTACTGAGGAGATAAGCCAAGCTGCTGCCTAGCACTTCATTTTGAAAAGAATTTTTTTCTGTCTGATACAAAGGCTGAAAATAACTGCACGTCTGCTCCTCAGTCTGAAAAAACCTGCTGGTGCATGGGGAGAAGTTTCTCTCATGTGGAGCCTCTGCTTGCTAACGTTACTGTTTTCTGAACACATGCCACCACCCACTTCTGTTCTCTGCTCTTGGCTCTATTTGAGCAGCAGGTTGCTGCTGCTCCTTTAGTTTGGGATTTCAGGAGAGAATGTATTTATCTGGGTGAGCACCCACACCTTGTATCTTGGACTGGAGCATCCTTTTGTTGGAAATACAGAAATCTGGCATTGCTGGTGTGTGCTGGTTCTGCAGGGGAAGGTGCTGGGTGTCACAGGCTAGGCAGTGTTTGGGAATGCTGTACAGCTCTGGTCTGAATAGCTTAGGGATGTGGCTGTATGTGAAAAGGAATAAAAATAGCCTTCTGAGAACCAGTCATTCACAGCATTTGCTCTGCCTGTGTTTTTCGTTGATTCATCAGCCTGAACTTGAGATCTGACCTCTTGACAAAATGGTTTTTAGGAACTAAGCATGTTAGGAACTAACACGTGAAATGGCCATAGTGCTTTAGTGACAGGTCGGACTTTATACTTAAACTTGTACCAACGAGCCCTAGAACTTGGTGAGCCTTGTTTGTGTTGACACAGACCAATGTGTCAATACAGCAGTCTGGGCTATAAATGTGCATCACTGCTGGTTTCTCGTGCTGTGTAGATAACTCCATGGATTGGGTATTGTTCCTGGGAGACCCTTCCAGAGCGGCTGTTCCTCAGTCCTTGTTCAGCAGTTGTTCTGCTCACCCTGTCCTCAGCACTGGACCTTGTCTGTAACTGTTTTTAAAGTAGCTCCAATGCTGTGTTTGCACTTGGGTTGTTCATGTACAACTGTATATAACTTTGTCAATTCCCCTCGCAAAAATTTGTCTGTGAGATCTTTGAGGAGAGGTGACAGAAGTAATGTTTTAAAGGGCTGGAATGTGATGAAGAAGCAGGAATTCTCAGGGCAGGGATAAGGGTTGTAGCACTTCCAGCTTGGGTCATGTTGGGTTTTATTTCTAATGGTATTGGTAAGTTGTGTACTGAGATGGAGCCATGTGATGAGTTCCCCCCTACACGTGGGATCCTCCTGCGCTGTTCTTTACCTGCAGCCTGGCAAAGCAACTCCTGAAGCTCTTGGTGCTTCTGGCTCTGAATCTCTTCGTAGTGTGATCCATCTCTTAGTATTTGGCTACCTGCTCTTGCTGCCGTATAATTAAATGTCTATAATGCATCTTTAGCTTTAAACATCTGGGAGATGAAAGTTGCTTTTAATAGGACATTTAAATTAGGAAAGCATTTCATATTTGGATGATTTTTTAGTTCTCTGCTAGCTGCAAACAAGGGGTGTTGGAATTGCATGCCCACACTTTTCTCCACTTGTTTGTGAACTACTGTTTGGAGTTGTCAAGAAGTGATTATGTTGTTACACATGCTCTAGAAATGTTAGTGTGTTGATTTGGATATACTGTACTGCTCTGGATGGGTTGGAAACAAATCTGGTGGGAAATTTCCCTTCTATACTGCATGCTCACAGCTGGGTGCAGGTCTCACTGCTTCCTTACCCCCTTGCAGCTCTTGGAAAATTAATGTTCTTCCTAATACTGCTGAAAAAATTGTCCCCAGAGGAAGTATTTAAGGTGACAGAACTATCTGTCTTTCAGGACAATCTAATTCTTCCCATCTGATTTTATAAACAGCTGCTGCTGTGGCTGCTTGATGCCAGCTGAGGAAGTGGTCGTAAGACAGGTGTCAGTACATTGACCAAAACAAATTTATCTGCTTTTAAAGCATTTCCAGGAAAAACTGGTTTGTCATAGTTTGGAAACCAGGATGTGTGAGTGCTTTTTGCACTTTCCTTAACATAACCCTCATCTGAACTGAGGATCAGCAGGATCAACCCTGGTAACTTGGCTCTTTGGTGTTAGATGGAGCTTGAGACTGATTATTTCTCTTTTCCCTGGCTTTTTTTTCCCCCCCTTTTCTGGAAACAACTTGAAAGTAATCCTGCAAACAGCTGTAGTGCAGGGGAGAGATCAGGTTTATTTGTACTGCTCCTGGGAAGTCACAGCTGGCATTTCTGTGGCCCTTGCAGGGGTTAATGTTTCTCAGTGAAGGGGAGCACTGGGGACAGGTGAGTCTGAACTGGAGAGGGACCTGGTGCCATCTTGCCCGTGGACAAGGACAGACCCCAGCTCTCCTGTTCAGGGCCAACTGCTGCCCCTGGCCTCCATTCTAAGTAAAACATCCCTCTAATTACCAGCACAGATTAATAAGTTTGTTTAATGCTCAATAACCTTTAAAGAAGCAGCCTCCTTTTGTTCAAAGGAAGCAGGGTTCTAGTCTGCTGCAGTGGGACTGATGGACAGAACATAACCTTTGTTTGCCCTGCTTTGGGCTGCTTTAAAGGAGTGTCCTGTGAGATCTATAGGATTAAGCAGCAGCATTGCAGCTGAAGGCTGGGGCATCCTTTGAGTCTGGGAAAACAAAAGTGAGAGACCTTGGAGAAGCCTCACATCCCCCTCTCTCCACTCCTTTCTCCTCCCGAAGCTCCTGTGGTACATCCAGATCTGAAGATGACCTGCTCTGGTGTAATAAAACCTGACTGTAGTAGAACTAAGAGCTTAAACACGACATGATCCTGGTGTACAGAGCACTTTATACTTTTCCTCCAGTGTGTTTTCAATGAAAATAGCAGTGAGCAGAAGGGAATTTTATCCTTGTCTGATGAAAGTCATTACTGATGCTCTTTGACACATCTGCAGCAGCAGTAGGACCAGGGCAAAAGTCCAGCTCTCTTGGCAGAAAATTTCATTTAATACACAAAATGCCACTGTTCTTCAAAATTATAACTTTACAGATGGCTACTTTTTTCAATAAGGCAGTTTAGGGGAGGGGAAAAAACCTCCAAAAATTTGCAGTGAAGTCACACACAAAAATTATGAGAGTTTGACTATTTAATTCAAGGAAAAACTATATTTAATGATGGAGAATTAGGATAATGTTCTTTATAGCTTTCTAAAATTTATGATGATCCCATTTTGGCTCTAAAGTATGAAAAGCAGCCCTGTTCCACTGCTCTCTAGGAGATGTGTTGATCTGATTTTATTCTAGCCATGAAGATATTCCTGAAGAGATTGTATATTCCCATCATGCACATTAATTTAGTGGGAGGCAGTGCTCTGTTTTATGGGGTGGAAGAAAAATCCGCGTTTGTTTTGAGTGTCTGTTAGGTAGAATTCAGTTAAGGTGAAGCGTAAAGCAGAATGAAGAGTTATCAACCAGCAGGTGCCATTAATAGGAAATTGTGCTGATTTTATTCAGTATTTTTCCTTATTTACAGTAAAATGACTGCAGTTACAGTTAAATTGTACTGAATAGATGTAAAGGGGGGAAATATGTATGTGGCTTGTCAGAGTTCAGCCCCCTCCTTGGTGTGAAGGGAGGCAGTGGAATGGTACATCAGCTTTCAGTATTGTGGCTGCCCCAGCCATGCCTCTCCATTAGTCCCAATTTTTCAGAGAAAAATGGGCATGTTGGAGAAGGAATGGACCTTTAGGTTGGAACAGGGAGTCACATCATTTTTTCTTCCCTAAAACAGAAAGAAAACATAACTGATTTGGAGTAAATCATTTCCATTTCTCTCCATTTGTCCTTCAGTCTCAGTTTTTTGAGAAGTTATCTGTGAACTGTGGAAGGAATAGTCTCTCACATAAGTTATTGTGGCATATTTTTTCCATGCTAATTTGTATAATAAATATGGATTAAGGCTGATATTCTCCCTGTGGGGGTGAATGGCATACTCTGGATAGTACTCAAAATGGGTTGGAGAGACATTGTTACCTATACCTAAAGCATTAATTCCCTGACTGATTTAACTTCCTGTGCTTGTACAGGTTTCCCCTCAGAAGTTGTCTTTTTCAAGTGTAGGATTGTGTTACAGAATGAAGGCTCTTCCCTTCCTTGCATGAACTTGGGGAGTTGATTATAGGATGTGTATCTGTCTCATAATTTGTGGGCAGCGGCTGCAGCGGAACAGATTACTAGGAGAGCTGTTCTGGGGAATTGAAATGCGAAGTGGAGATTTAAATACAGCCTTTGCAGAGTTAAAACCACTCTTTCTGGCATCTTGATAATGAGTGGCCTTAGCTGTGGCAACCCCACACTACACCAGAACCACCAGACCTGCGTGGAGTTAAAATATTGAGTGCAGTTTGGAGCAAGATTCTGAGTTTGGTTGTATTTGCTCAGCTTTGTGGTAGAAGCTTATCAGCTGGAGCAAATATTCCCCGTTACATCACCCACATTTTTTTAACTGCAATATTCATAGTTATCAAATTAGAGCTTTTCACATTCAGGGTGAGAATATGCAAAGACAAATCTAAGGGAGTCAATTAACACAGCAGTTGTCTTATCGCTGAGCTGGGGAGAGTAATAAAATAGATATGCTGTCAATATTTTGGTCCTGAAATATCATGGAGGTATTGACATGCAGTAGAAATACACTATTGACTCTCTTTGTCTATTTTCTTTGAATAAAGTGTTTGGCCACAAACTTGATGCATTTTTCTACCAGATTTAGAGAGTGTGGGATGCATCCACTTTCTATCCCTGCCAGCTGATTGCCAATTTATTTCAGGTCAAAGAATGTGCAGCTTGCTGCAAGGTAGTTTGAAACAGCATCTTTATTATCACAGCTCACATGTTGGCCAGTTTCATTTGTTTTGTTCAGTGCCCTCCAGGCATGCAATATAATCTTTCAACTGGTTGTTAGCACCAAATGGTCTGGTTTTTAGCTGGTTTGCTGCAGGCAAAGTCCAGTAGGAAGCCCAGCAGGGCTCATGTTTCCACTTTGCATGAGTTGGTCTAATGATATTTTCCCTATTAACATTTGGAAGAAAGATCTAATCTGTTGGGGCTGGGGGGAGAAGTCTGTCTCCGGGTTGTCAGTAATAGATAATTGCTAATCATAGATGGACCACCAGCTAACATGGCAGAAATGCCTGGAATGTGTTCAAGAGCATGTGGTTTTTTGGGTTGAAACACTGTTTGGGTGCCACAAGGTTACTTAACAACCCTATTCCTTTAACAGGTCTCCGTGTAAGTGGGCTCCATGGAGCACAGATCAGAGACACAGAGAGAAGTATGTGCCAGCGGTGCCTAATGCTTGGACTGAGGGAATCTCTGAGGCTGCTCAGCTTTTATTCTTGTTTTTTGATACACACTGGTCTCCTTCAAATTTCTCTCCCTCCTCCTCCCTCCCCCCCTTTTCCCTTTTTTTACTACTTTGGGCTTAATTTGGGAAGGGGGGAGGTTAGTTGCAGGGATTTGGATTTGGGCAGGCAGGATTTTCTCCCATGACTCTCAGCATGGGGAGATGCAGATCAATTCCCTATCCTGTGTTCAGCTGGACACTGGGCTATGGTGTGTGTTGATCAAGAAATCCCCTCCTGTTTTGTACCACATAATGCATTCATTTCAGCCACTGAACCTAAATTACTGTTTTGCTTTTCTTTCTTTTTTGATGAAACGGTAAGAACTCTTTTTCTATAGGGATGAAGTTAGTTTATCCGTGCTAATGCTTTGATTTTTTTCCCTTTTTTCTCTCTCTGCCACAGTAGGTAACCAGTTAGGGGCCCTGGTACATCAAAGGTAAGCAGTGGGTTATGTTTTATTATTTATTGATCAATTCTAATTGTTTATTGATCTGCCATCTGTAGTAGTGTTAGGAAGTCAGAGGTTGAGAATGTGGAAAAACTGTCAGCTTGGGTTTTCTACAGCCTGGGTAGTTTGTTCTGATGAAAAAAGACGAGTTGATCTGAAACTTGGATTTGGTCCCTGCAAATCTGGAGGACCAAAAAGAATAAATTCTTTCTCCTTTCCCTTCGCCTGCCCTGGCAGGGGGCAGGAAAGAAAAAATGAAAAAAGGTCTGGCATTTTGACAAAAGGTGGAAATATCCAACAGACACATGTTGTTGTTGTTGTTGTTATTATTTAGTTTTCTTGGTGTAATATGACCTGGGATGACTCCTTTGTCAAAGTTGGTTTGGGAAGACTAAAGCAAGTATAAGTTGTCAACCAGCATGTCTCAGTATCCAATAAAAATGTAAAATTCTTAGTTTTTCTCAAATCCTGCTCTTGAGTTTTCTGTGTTGTTTTGAAGGGAATAGCATTTCTAAAGCTGGATTAGCCTGAAGGCGAATAATAGTGCATTTCCATCCTAACCAGCTGTTTGGGGCCTCAGCAGAAGGGACAAACAATGTGCATGAAGGCTGTAGAACCTTAAATTTTTAATGGTTAAGTTAAAGCTGATGTCCTGCTGGAGCATCCTAGAAAAGGGTAGGCAGTGTAAGTACTTTATCTGCAGCTTAGCTAATCAAGTCTAGTGTGTATTTTATACCTTTCCTAACTGATCTAAAGCAAAAAAATGAGAAGATTTTAATATACCTCCCTACAAAACCTGCATTGAACTTACTTATAGAACACCAGTTCTATTGCTTTTGAGATTGTTAAACAAAATGTATATAATGCATATTTGCAAATTCCGTATTCATGGTGTTATGTTTTCCACAAGACATAAACAGCTCAAGAAAAAAACAGTCCAAGTTAATTCCTTTCTACTTGACTATGGTCAGGTCTTAGGAAACTGCTTGGAGTGATTTGTTTTGAAGCAGATGCATTGAAAATGTCCAAAGAGCAGTAGGTATGGAAGTCTTGAGATAAGAATTCAGAGGATAATTGAAGACAATTTTTATTAATTCCAAGGAAAAGAATAATAAGGACAATCAGGTGAAAAAAAAATTCCAAAACACCAAACCTGTGAATATCAGAAGGGGGATTTCATGTCAGGACTGACTTTGGTTGGTGTCTCCTGGGAAGAGAATATCCAGAAGCACTGGGCAGACACTGCTGCTTGGAAGGTCCAGGCTCAATAATAAGGAAACTTCACACTTTTTTTTGTTAAATCTGTCTGGAGCAAGAATGACAAAAAGAACTTCTTCCATCAGCTCCATTCAAGATACTGGAGATAGACTGGAAATGGATCCAGCATGGCAGGAATTGTGTGACCATGAGAGCTCCCTTCCAATACAAATGATTTTGACACTGATGTGCTTTTACTTGTGTGTGCAGAATCCCTGTGCTGAGCCCAGGCTCTGTGGTAGGGGTGTTGTTTCTTCCAAATTGTTCTTTGTAATGACTTTGATGGGGTTTTCTTCCTTTTTTTTTTTTCCCCTTTGTTTTTTTTTTTAGGGCTGTAATAACAGAAGAGTTCAAAGTGCCTGATAAAATGGTTGGATTTAGTAAGTACCTTGGATGCTTTTGATGCTTCTTGATGTGTTTCCTGTGCAGGAATGCTGTTGATTCTCACACAAGTTTTTGTGCTTATTAGCCTTGGATAAGCCTTGTTTAATGCTGTCTTCATGGGGAACAGAGGATCTATGTTTTAAAATCCAGATGCAAATTTCATGGAAAAGCTTGGTGTCCCAGTAATAAGAACAAGAATGTTTGGTACAAGTTACTGGGCATTTTAGTGGTTTTCTCTTAAATTCCCATTAGCATAGTATATAAACAAGTCAAAAGTGAATTTATTTCCCTTCATTGTAGCATTTTGCTTTGCGTATGCAAAACTGTGAGAGTTGAGGAAGAAAAACAACATTTAAATGTTAAAATATGAGTTGACTAAACACAAGTTAAACAGAATTTTAAATTTCTCACACATTTGCTGCAGGGAAACACAACCAGACGGGAGTTTTTCCTATATTTGCATTCCTGATACTGTTCTCTTTCAAACCCTTGATCCTAATTTCTCTCTTCCTCTTAATGATCATTACTCTGGCTTTCAATGGCACCTCCTGCTGATGTGTTACTGCAGTGATTGCATAGACTCTTCCACTGCTGGGTCTCTGTGTATCCCTTCCAATTTGATATATGGAGAGTAAAGAGGAAAATAACAGGCCGTGGTAATTACCCCATAGTGCGCCAAGTTTTGTCCCGACTCTAAAGACACTGTAAGACTGTAACTCAAATTCCTGCAAAGGAATCCCTCCTCTCCTGCCAGATCTCTTCATTTACCAGTGCTGGTGCAACACATGGAGGATGTTGGCCCTGGGAGAGGGGAGCTTACAGGCATCATCTGTGTCTCACCCTGGTTCAGGGACAGACAGATACAGGGGGATGCAACCCCATGGCTGAGATGCTTCTTTGGGAACATCCTGAGCCAGGAATACCTGATTGACTTGACAGCTTTGCTGGTTTTGCAGTCTGGGAAGGGTAGGAATGGTGATTGGCACACTCTATGCTCTGGGTGTCTTGTGAAACAGCGATGTGTCAACTCTGAGAGTTAAGGGAGAGGGATATTTGTGTTCCCTGGAGGTTGATAGAGCATTTTGGGATGTGGCTCTGAGTGCAGACAGACCAATAGCATGCCCATTCAAAAATAGCAGTGAAATAGGAATTATAAAGAAACAAGCCTACCTCTTTTAGTACCCCACATAACTGGCTTATTCGTTCAGGCTGAACAAGATGTACTTAAATTACTCTCCTAGCATCACCCAGACAAGTGCCTTATTTCTTTTATACTTATTTATTTCCATTCCTGTGCAAGACAGGCTTTTTTGGTTTGTTTTTCCAAACAAATAGAATAATGTTCAGCAATGTTTTAATGGTTGTCTGCTATGATAAATTTGGTCATGCTGTGGATGCCTCTTCTGCAATCCTGGAGTCAAACTGTTCCTTTATAGACAGCTGCAGCGGAGTAAAAGGGGGAAGGTGCTCTGCAGTTTCCAGGAAAAACAGTTTGTTCTGATGCTTGTTGAACTCATTTCAGTAATCGGCAGGGGAGGAGAACAGATCTCACGAATTCAGATAGAGTCTGGCTGCAAAATTCAAATTGCTCCAGGTAAGCCCCTCTTTGTGTGGTGCGTGAGCAGGTTTTAATGTCAAAGGGTGTTGTGTCCATTAGATCAGGCACTTCCCATGCTTGTGGTGTGTCATCACCATTAACATGGATACAGACAGCCATGGGAGAGCTGTTGTGGGACCCACCTCCCAACCAGGGTGGGAAACAGGTTTGTCAGGTGGTTTGGGGAATGGAACAGTGAGAGAACTAGATTTAACCAGCAGATGATTGCAGAGCAAATGAATGATCCATGTTGTGCTTAGACCTGAAGCTGTTGAGTTTTCTCACTTTGCTCAGCTCTGTGGTTTGCCTCTGACTGATCTGGTCAGCTCTAGCTCCTGGCAGAAGATTTTCAGGAGGATTGGCAGCAGTTCTCCAAACAGCTTGCTTTGCATCATAAAAATGAGACCATTCATCCAAACGGGATCATTTGGTGCCAGTTTGCTTTGGGGAAGACTGTGCAGGGAACTGTCGATCAGTATCTGAGTTTTTATCCCTCCCTTTAATTGGTGGGGAAGGCTTTAAAAGAATGCAGACATCCTGTAAATCGTTTAAAATATGTTGATCCTGGATGTCTTTGAATTCTTTAGCATGCTATGTGTGCAGGTGGGTGGTGCTTCCATAGGGTGCTTCATGGTCACTGAAGTAGCTGCCACATTTTTAATTCCGTGTATCACAAGTTTTTCTCCTTGTATCCTTTGCAGACAGTGGTGGGATGCCTGAGAGGCCCTGTGTACTCACTGGGACACCAGAGAGCATTGAGTGAGTTCTGATTTCATTTCTCTCCTTTTTCCTTCTTTCTCTTCTCCCTAATGCTGTGTTCTGTCAGTGGTGCTACTTGGTTGTTAGCCACACCAGCAAATGTTGGCCTAGAGAAACTCGAGGGTCTCTGGAGCATAGAACCTCTTGGTCTGATGCTTTAAACTGTGCACCTCAAAGGCTTTTTTTCCACTTGCAGTTTGAATCCTCTGCAGAAATTTCCTTGGAATTCCCCTCCGCAGGGTGAGGTTGCTCTTAGGGCACCTAGGATGCAGTTTTGTAACTGCAGCTTTCCAGGATACTGAGCTAAGCTGTTGAGGGGCATTTCTCTTCTCCCCTTCGCTTCCCTACTCCTTTTGAGATGAGCATCCTTCCAGCTGAAGAAGGGCTGCATGAGGCCTCTAAAGCCTGTGGGTGCCACTCCAGGATACCCTGGAGGTGTTGGTGTTGTTGCAGAGCAGCATGAGGCCCACTGGGTGCTTGTTTCTGCATTGCTGCCAACAAGAAGCAAAGGACTGAACCCAAGTCTTGATTCTGCTCCTTGCATGGTAGAGACACGTGGCCAGCCAGCAGGGATTTCTATCTTTAGACCTATAGAAACTTTAGGGACAGTGTTTCCTCCCTCCCCCTTCCCAGGAGCTGAGTTTGAGACTCTCACAAACCAGTTGAGGACCTCCTGCTGGAACTGGATCCAGGATCCTCAGGCTTACAGGAACACACTTAACATATGGAGCTGCTCTTTCTCTCCCCAGCCTTTGGGTAGGTGGGTTTTTTAAAATCCATCTGGAAATCTTTGAGTTGCGTTTGAAAATACATTGGTGCAAAGACTGTCTCTCTAAAGAGAAGACACTCATCATTCTTCCATTCCTAAAGAGATCTAAGGGTACTTAAATCTCCTTATTCTACCATAATACTGCAAGCAGTGAGTCAGAATAAATGCAATTGGTAAACTTACATTATAGGGCAGGCAGTGTATTCTTGCTGATATTGAAATGGTTTTTTTCCCCCCCTTACAAAGGATATTTAAGAACAAGAGCAAAATAGTAAAAAGCTGGGATGCCTCATGAGATGCAGGTGTGGGAAAATGGGGGAGAGGTGTAGTTAAGACTTTGTGGTTCTAAAATAAGTAGTTAAATGTACTCGTGTCTAAGGCTGTCTTTAAATAAAACATGAGTAAACTTTAAAAGTGAGACAATTATTAAATTTGTGAATGTAGACATAGCATTAAGTGAAATTTAATTAACTTTTGTGATAAAATCCTTGACAAATTGGTTGTTTGAACTGTTTTTTTAAGGCTACTTATGAAGTAAGGAAACCATTCTAGGTGTCAGACTTCTTTGAGAAGGGTTTTGTGAGGAATATTTTCATTAATTATATACAGTGACAAGCTAATAGGGTTAATTTCCAAGTGACCCCTTCTCATCTGAAATACGTTATGTAAAAACTGTTGTGGTCTCTGTATTGTCACTAAAACAACTTTGCACAAAATATGAAGGCAGATGGATAAAACCTCTTAAGACTTTTCCAGAATATTTAAAATGGGCTTCCAGAAATTCCACCTTTTCCCTTTTGTTGTGAGAAAGTCAAGGGCAAGCAGTGCTCTGCTCGGATTGCAGCCTTAGAGCACCACCCCCTGAGCCTGCCCTGGGGGAATGTCTGCTTGAAGGGATGACTTTGTACCGGTTCCTCAAATCTCTAGAGAGAAGTCAGTCATCCTTAGGGTGCCTGATATGGCTTGGTGTGAAGTGGAGAGAGGGGAAGATGCTGCATTAGGCTGTACAGGGAGCCAGTGAATTTCTTCTGCTTTCAGAAGGGTTGTGGGACAAGGGCAGGAATGGGATGTGCTGGTATAGGGCTCTTCAAGACGAAGGGAAACCCTGTCAGTTACCTCTGACATGCTAAAGATTTTAGAGAAGGGATCTTTAATCTCCCAAATGCTTCTTTGTGTGTCTCTTCTCACCAGGAGTAGAAGAACCCAGTCTTTCACTGGTGGCTGCTGCAGTATCCCTGCCTCGCTTCGCGGTGTAGCTTCAGCACCTACTGCTTGGAGCAGAGGCTGTGTTAGGACAGTGTTCTGGTGCTGCTGGTAAGAGCAGGTAGAGAAGAGCTAAGCAGTTGCCTGTGACTGATCAGAGAATGGTTAATCCATGGGCTGTGGTAGTATCAGAGCAGTGTGTGTCTTTTTGTCTTGACTGAGAAGGAGAACAGAGCTTGAGTTTTATTATTGTTTATGTGTTAGAAGAGTTGTAACCTAGAGCATCTTCATTCAAAGTAAGCACCCCAAGTGCTGTGGTTCAACTGTTGTCCTTAACTTCCTAAGAGGTCAGAGCATGCTGCTGCTCTTCCTTTTCTCTTCCCCTTCAAAAATCAAACTGCTTATAAGTAATCATGATAGGGGAAAATAGACACCAAAGAGTTAAACAGAAAATAGGCAAACATTGTGCTGACTATGGTTTCCTCCATCTTTCCACTTCTCCTCTCCCCGATCGCTCTCCATTCCGATGGGTCCTGGTCTCTTGGTGGAGCAATGTTGTCTAATGGTTGTTTCCCTCGATTCTTTTCCAAAGACAAGCAAAACGGCTACTGGGGCAGATTGTAGATCGCTGTCGGAACGGACCTGGTTTTCACAACGATGTTGATGGCAACAGTACCATTCAGGAGATTTTGATCCCGGCATCCAAAGTGGGTCTAGTCATCGGCAAAGGAGGTGAAACAATAAAACAGTTGCAGGTGCGCAAGATGCATTTCCTTTAGGGCTCTCTTCCCTACTGCAGCTTCTCTAGGTCCACTGGAACAGGCTGAAATGGAGAGCCTTGAATGCTCTAACCTTCTCTAGCAGGGACTACTCTTCTGCCTTCGGAGATTGGACTCAAATCCAGTCTTGTGTTACAAAATCAGTGTGGCCCCAAGTACACAAGTAGTGGAGTTTTGCCAGAGCTGTGGCAGAAACCTGTGTGCTGTAGATAACACTTGGTGCGTGCTGTTTAGGAGGGGATCTCTGTAGCCAAGGAAGGGCCGTGTCTGCTCTGCTCTGCAGTATTTTTAATGCCAGCCATGCTCTTGTAGAGTGCTCTGCTTCTCTTTTGTTGCTGATCTGTGGTAGAGCTGCTATGTGTCATCTCTTTTGCTCATCCCACCCCTTTCTAATTAAGTGTTGTGTTATGTATAAACTGTGTTCCTGGATGTTCTTTATTCCTCCATCTGGTACAAGTTTTTAAATAATAAAAGGTTATAGCAAAACACCTAGGGTCAAAAATGGAGGGGTTTTGAGTGCCCTGATTAGACCTCTGTCACATGGATTGGAAGCTGGTCTCTTAATAACTGTTACATGCAGACAGCTACAGGTTTTGGAAATGGCTGAAAAGTCAGTAGTTGAAGTAGAGGGGGTTCTTCTTGCAAGGATTTCAGCTATTTGAGAACCTCAGGAGCAGCACAATTTCTGGCAATCCCTTACAATCTAGGACTGTTCCTGAATTTGTGCATTCTGTAACGGTGCTGGTTTGACCTTCACAATGTTTAGTGACCAAAATCTAGTCCCTTGTTTTAGGGACTCTGCTTAGAAAATTGCTCTGTGCTTTTTCTTCAGGAGCGAACAGGTGTGAAAATGATTATGATCCAAGATGGTCCCATGCCTACTGGAGCAGATAAACCTCTCCGTATTACTGGAGATGCATTTAAAGTACAGGTATGTAACAAAAGCAAACTGGTTGCCCAAGAGAACTAAGGAGAAATTTAAACCTGAGTGTACATGTGAGCATCTAATGGAGTCAAATCCAACTGTAAATGTAATAATCTTTCCTGGTTTTGTTGGTTCTGTAAGGTTGAATAGAGCAAGTTAAAACACCAGAGTTGTTTGTTTTACAGCATAACTTAGGAGCTGTCACTCCACATAAATACTGCACATGGGTAGGAGTGGAACTGAGGAGGAGGGTTTGGAGAAAGTACATTTGGAAATGCTTTCCAGTCTGTGTGACAAAATTGAGAGCTCTGTGTCACTCAAGAGAATGGGTTCTTAGTGAGTGACTGAATCACACATTTGAGACAGCAAACATTTCACAAAACTATCTCAGACAGCCAATCGACGCAGGTAATTAAAAACCAATCCCACAACAACTCCTGAAACCAAGGGGTTTGCTTAATATTGGTGCCTCAGTCTCCTTGTGTCATGGTTTTGCAGATGTGGATGTACCTGCAGTTCAGAGAAAAAACCTCCATCAGCTGGAGCCTGGGGGATTGCAGCATGATGGGAGTGCCTGAATTAGAGCATTAAAGTTCAGCCACAGCATGTTCCACTTCTCAGCAAGTGCCTTTCATACCTTGCTAAGTACCTAAATCTAGCTTAGCATTCCTGTCTCCAATAAAAGTAGTTCTGTTTCATAGGATCTCCCTAATCATGAAGTGCTGCAACAGTTGATGTTGCTCAGGCATAGTGTTTGGATGGTATTTTTCAAAGCTCTTATTGCAAGCTTGGATTTTTATTTTATTTTTTTTTCCCAAAAAAGAGTTCTTACTCTGGAGGTGTAGCTGTGCAAAAGGAGTTTAGAGACAGTCTGGCTAATTTTAACCAAATCATGCTCTCAGTGCTGCCACTTCCCAGGTAGTTTCTGGTTTGCAAGATTTGCTGTTGTCACATCTTTCTTTCAAGGAAACATGGAGACTGCACTAGCTGGAAGATCTTTGAGGCACTTAAAGCTGAGCACACTTAGGAAGTGTTTAAGAAGTGTGATGAATCCTTGGGTCTGGTGGGATTCTGTGGATGCTGCAACAGTGTTTCTTAACTCTCAAATCCCTATGAAATCTCTCCATCATATTTCTGTCTTGGCATCTCTGAAATGTCTTTGAGTTGATTCTTTCTGTTAAAAATACCTTGAGGACATGGAAAATACGTAAAAATGAGAGAGATTCACCACTGTCCTCAAGCTTGGAAATAGAACCAAGATGTCAAAAGCTTGACCGATAGTAGTGAGAAACAAATGCTTGGGTTTGACATGTAGGCTTTTTTTATTTTGTTGGTGACTACTGTTGGCTAATTTCCAGGGTACACTTTCATTAGCTGGGCTACATGGAGGCTTGTGAATGGCCTTGAGTGCTGCCAGTAGGTAGGAAAAATATTCATTTGTCTCAGAAAATGTCTTGCTGGATTGCTGCAGACTTGGGCTTAACTTTTTAGAGTCAGTAAGCTCAGTGCTGCCCAGCAGCCTCCTTGGTATGTGCTCTGTAGCTCTTAGTGGGCATGATCTCTTCTGCCATGCTACCATCAACTTCTACCTTACTGTGTTGGTTTCAGTTGTATCAGTAGGAAAGGGCTTTCACTTCCTTTATTCAAAAAGAAAACAAAAAAGAAATCAAAGATATTTTAGAAGTTAAAGGGTGCTTTTGAAAGACTGGAGGAAGCAACTGTGCCCAAGAAACTGCCACCCTGTGCACCTGGCAGTTTTTGTCAGACATAGAAGATGCCAGCAAGAACAGACTGTGGTAAATCCTAAATCAGACTGCTGTTGCCGTTCAGCAGATGGAGATCTCTCTGCCTGAAGCCTGACCATTACCCACAGCTGAGGCCCTAACACCAGGAGGGCAAGCAGAATAATTTGAAGCTAACTGTAACTTCTTTCCCCATGTAGCAAGCGAGGGAAATGGTACTGGAGATCATCCGAGAGAAAGATCAGGCAGACTTCCGAGGCGTACGCAGTGATTTCAGTGCTAGAATGGGAGGAGGCAGCATAGAGGTACGTTTCCTTCACAGTGCTCTGCTAACCTCCCTGTGGGATGGGTAGTGGGGGGAGTCATCCAAATGCACTTGTAACCTGTAAGCTTTTCTTTAAATGTGTTGTGTTCTTTTGCCAGAAGAATTGAGTCTGGCTCTGCAAAGAGGAGGAGTTCTCGTGGACTCCCAGATGGCACTTTATAATTGTCCTTTTTTAAGCTGCATTCTTGTAGTGCAGAGTTCATTTAGTGGGGAAGGAATTTGTGGCCACGTGTTTTTCACAAGTGATGCAGTTCTGTAGCCTGGAGGTGCCTAACATGGCCTGTCCTCAAAGTTAAGAGCATCTCCTTGTAAAATCAGTCATTCAGTCTAGTTCTCTGCGCTTTCATACTCCTTTGCCTTTCCCATCAGGTCTCTGTGCCCAGGTTTGCTGTTGGAATTGTGATAGGAAGAAATGGAGAAATGATCAAAAAGATTCAGAATGATGCTGGAGTTAGGATTCAATTTAAACCAGGTTTGTGTGAGGATGGAGAGCCATTGCTTTCTGACAAGTGTTTCACTTTTGGGTTCCAGCAGCCAGGCTTTCCTCATTTACAGGTGCATTGTGTCTCTTTCTGAAACCCACTTAAATATGATGTGCTGCCTCCTCATGCACTTCCTGGCTTTCAGAGAGTAAGATTATATACAGCTCATTTACAAACGTTAGATGTCACAACAGTCGTGTCGTGAGTGGTAATTATACAGATAAATAAAATAACAAAAATCTTTTATTTCCTGTTAAAGAATTCTCCTTCAGGACATTAAAGCCTTTGGGGATCAGGAGTTGATTAATTCTGAGTAACTTTCTCTGGGTCCTTGGCTGTCTGATCACCTATCAAACCTGCTTTTTTTCCTCTTAAAATTGTATCAGTCTCTTTCATGGTTTTTTGACATTTGAAAGTGTTTTGAATGTTGTTCCCTCTGCAGTGTGGGCTGGGTTTTGTCTTCTTTCAGTCCAGGGAAGAGGGGCTGAAGGTGGAGGGAAGCAGTAGCTCCTGGGATAGTTCTGTGGTGTGAAAATGCTGCCAGCAGTGGCGGTGCTGGAAGGAGGCTTTTGTTGGCAAGTGGATGTTTTCTGCTTTTAATTTAGTCTTTGCCACCTCTCTCCACAGATGATGGGATTAGCTCTGAAAGAGTCGCACAGGTCATGGGGCTCCCTGATCGGTGTCAACATGCAGCACACATCATCAGTGAGCTCATCCTCACGGCTCAGGTGGGTTCTGGAAGTGCTTTTTGGGAATGTAGGCTGCATGCAGGCAGCTGATGTAGAAATGGAAGCCATCTTCTGAAAAGCAGCAGTGTTCAGTTCTCCCCTGGCAGGCCACACAGGCTGCTGCCCAGAGCTACTGGATTTGAGGTTTATTTGTTTATGGTGGAAGTTCTTTTAATGTAATGTGGGCTAACTGAACTGTGGGAAGGTCTTCTATTTCCAGGCCTATGAGGCATCATTATAGCTCCAAATCTATCTCCTTCTTAGTTGTTGTTAAGTTTGGGAACAGTGACCTGATGGAATGGAGTCCATCAGCATCAGACAGTGACTGGAGCCTCTGCTTAGACAGCAGAGCATTGCCAGTGCTCCGTGGTGCCTCATCTTCCATCTTCAGACTCCAGTCCTTTGGTCTGCTGGAGGAAGGTGCTGACTGCTCAGGTGTTGTGTCACTGTGCTGTAAGACACACCAACACCTTGCATTACACAGTAGCAAGAAGTACAAAGATGGGTGAAGTACTGGGGCAGACTCTTGAAGAAGGTTATATATTCCCTTTGTATTACGAGGAATTAAAACTTAAAGCCATTTCAGAAACATGAACATAATTTGTCCAGCAAGGTCCATAATTTGTTTATCTTGATATCTTTTCTAGCCCAAATTCCTGGTTTGAATACTTGATTTCATAATTTGCTGTAATGATTCACTTAAATGTTGAAGTCTGTCATGATAGTCTCTGACTGCCCATGGCATTTGCTTTGGGAAAATCACTCACCCAAAATAGGTATGTCCTTTAAGTGTCTTTGAACTTAAAAGCTTCCTTTGGAAGTTTTGGAAAATGTGCATTTCTGCTGAGTAATTCCAGTAGGATGACACTTGAAAGGGTTTGAAAGAACTTGTGTGTGCCAGTGCCAAGATCCATTATTTGCTCTAAAGAGATCCCCCCATCACAAACTGAAAGTCTTTTAGTAGTTGATGTTTATTTATAGGTTTCTTTCAGCAGATGTAAAGGCATGCATTTATAAATAAGAATATCTTCCTGAATCAGGAAGGCAACTGTAACCTACATTACTTGGCATTTTTCTAAAGTGCTTCAAAACCTTGAATGTGAAACTGAGGTCCAGGAATATCTCAATTCAATGCCATTGATTATGAGGCAGTTTAACTGACCTGGCTTTATTTTGTTTCTAATGTGCATTGGGGCCAGCATAACAGCACTGATACACATGTTTTTCTTTCTAAGGAACGTGATGGCTTTGGAAGCTTGGCTGTTGCCCGAGGAAGAGGTCGTGGCCGTGGGGACTGGAGCATTGGAACACCTGGAGGCATGCAGGAAATCACCTACACTGTTCCAGCTGACAAGTGTGGCCTCGTTATAGGCAAAGGTGGGTTTGGTGACTCCAAACACCACAGCTTGCAATCCTTGTCTCTCAGGATGGCCATGTTTTTGCTGCTGACAGAGAAGCTTTGGGGTTTTCTGTGATTGTAGATGTTTAGTGCCCAGTGAATGCAGCATAGGAATAAGCTGTAAGCACTTGTGGATGTTTTCTTTGTGATGTTCTCACTCATAGTTGTATTCTCCAGGCCCTTGTTCACAGGCTGTAAGAGAGGCTCTTAATGCAGAGCTGTCAAATAAGCTTGTTATAACAAGTAGCTGGCTGAGAAAAGGCAGGTTCATTTGTGGATTCTTTTTGCAGAGAATTTGTTTGAAGGATGGATTATCAGGGACAAACAGAACAGTCATTTCATCATGCTGGATTTCTATGAGTGCAGTGTGAGGAAACAGAAGCTCTCTGAGTGTGGTAATAAGAGTAGCTGCTTCCAGCCCTGTACCTGAAGTGTGTGATGAATGAAGTAGGAGGATTTCTCTGCCTCTGTGCTGGCACCTGATCATGCACAGAAGCCTGGTGCACCTTGTGCCACTTGGCTGAGCATGTTCACTGCCATGGAGGCCCCTTGGCTGCTTGGCCAGTGGATCTCTTCATGCTAAGGAGATGAATGAGGAGTCATCCTCTCAACCAGAACAACCCCATGATGGTTAGGAAACTAAGCAGCAGATAGGGTGGAATCAGGAGCAGACAAACTCTCTAGCTCTGAACTGCTGCAATGTGTCTGTGCTAAGGCAGTTTCATTTTTCTATCTGCTTGTTTCAGAAAGAATGACATATGCCTGAACTAGAATTTAAGTAATCAAAGCTGGCTTTTAGCCTCAGCAGAGGATAGAATAGGAATAGATAAGCTGCAGCAGAAAAGGGAGCAGAGACCTGAAGGCATTGGGCCAAGTTTCAGTGGCTTTGAGTGCTCCCAGCAGGAGGGAGCTTGTGGTGAGTCTTGTTGTAGCCTCTTTCCCTGCTGTCTATCCCTGCTGTTCCCTGCCATGGACCTGTCCCCCAGCACCCTGAGCTCCTGCCCTGTTGAATAACCAGGGACACAGGCAGGTCAGCCCTGCAGCTGCAATTGTTTTCAGATGTTTTTTGCCACAAGCCTGTTCACAAACCTGAAAACTTTTTTCAGTATGAAAAACCACCTGCTTTCTCCATTATGCAGAAATTACAGTGATTATGCTTGTCCTCACTGAACAGTCCAGTTGGCCGAAAGATCAAGCGAAGTAAATTTTAAGCCCACGAGTGAGACTTATAAGTACAGAAAAATCAAATTATAATGAAACTTTATTGTTGTATCCATTAGTCATCTTTAATAAAGGATCAGAAAAGGTCACTTGTTCAGCAGTGCACTGAAGTGGAGCATTTGTGACTACAGAGAGCACTGTGTGCTGAAAAGATAAATGCAGGTAGTGGAGTGAATGTCCCAGCATTCAAGTGCAGGGCCTGGCACAACCTCACTGGGGGGTGAAGGGTGGCTTTTAACCTTTGTTTCCACAACAGCAAAATAGAGATTCTTACTTGGCCAGATCAGAAGCTTTCTGGAGTGACTAATTACTAGTTGTATGGTGATTTGAGTGCTGGTAGCATTGTAATACCACCTTGTAATCAGTGTTCTCACAGTGCCTGTGCTTTTAGGCTGTTGCAGCCTTCACTTTTGTCAAGTGAGTGATGGCTGTAGCGTTGCCTTTTGGGGTCTGGACCAGCATGGATGTGCTGCACTCTCCACACATTGATGCAAGGCAGGCAATTCTTGTTATTTCCTCCCCCACTGCCTGTGGGGCAGTGCAGGGCAGAGGGGATCTTAGTGGGGTTTTCTTAAAAGTGACCAATTAGAAAACCCCTGCGCTCCCTGACAGTTTCTGAGCAGTTTCCAGCAGTTTTTACTTGCTGTGATACAGGATGGGGCTGTTTGCCTTCTCTGTAACATCTGGCTGAGGACTCTGGGCCATCAGCTTGGTCTCGAGATCAGCAGCCGAGCCCAGGGTGCTGACCCTGCCCTGGACAGCCAGGTGTGGTGTGTGTGATCTGACCTGGTAACTGCTCCTGTGCTCCCAGCTCCCTCTGACCACTCGAGAAACAGGAAAAAAAGGGAGGCTGGGAAGTTCCTCACTTCAATTTCTGCTGCATATGTGACAGAAGAGCTGGTGCCTTTTTCTTGTGGACATCTCAGCTTGGGAACGTGAGCTATTAGGAGCTGGTGGGGCTCCCTGCAGATCCTGCGCGTGGCTTTTTCCCCTGGAGGGTGGGTAGGTGCAGCTTTTCTTTCCCAAAGGCCCCGAGGAAGGGTGGAGGCGAGCGCCATACACATGTCAAAGTCTGTCTGTGTTTGGTGGTGCTTGGAAACAGCCACCGCCTCCCTGGGCCCCCCTGGATTTCCATGATAAATACGGCAATCCTGACAGATACCGCGGCCGGCCTGGCTCTTGTCAGCTCGGCCTTTGAGCAGGTTTGATTAATTGCTTTAGGATTTCACGTCCAGCCGGGAGGCCGCTCCTGGATCGCTCCTGCCCCCCATCAGGTGGAAGAATGGAGCAGGATGAATGCTCTATAGACAGCCACCATGTGCCGAGCGGCTCGCCTCGCCGTGGGGAAGAGAACTCCTTCCGGCAGCGCGGCTGCGTCACAGAATTTGCATGGTCTGGAGGTTGGCTTGGGGTGGCTCGGCTGGGAGGGAGCACTTTGACATGTACCAGGCTGCAGGGTGAAGAGGACAAGGGCAACGAGTCCTTCTGCTGTGGGGGTAGGAGCTTGCAGTCTCCCAGCAAACCTGGAGAGGCAGCTGACTTAATTCTGCTGTGTGGTGTAGGAGGGATCTGCTGTAGAAACAGGCCCAACAACCCACAGGCTTGGTGCTGAATGCTAAATGGGGCAATGATTTGAAATCTCTATTCTCCTTGCTTCCAGTTTGAGAATGCTTCGATTTTTAATCCCCTTTTGGAAGGAGAAACTAGTCTGCAGTGCAAGTAGCAACCTCTGGTTGTGCCTCTGTCACCCAGTAAAGAAGTTGTGCCACTCCTTCAAATTGTGTTGCCTGAAAGGGTCCTCTGTTTTCACTAAGCAAATGAAATGGCTGTTGATTCAGATCTCACCTCGATATGTAAAAACCAGAGCTTCAAACAAATCTGCAGCAGACAAAAGCATGACACAAAAAAAACCTTCTTGGTTTTGAAACTTCATCTTACTCCTTTCCCATGCTTGACTGAAAGTAAGTGGGTTGGCTTTTGGCTGCACAATACAATCCCAGTTGTCTGCCCAAGGATGTGACATGATTATCTTTTGTTAAATGCATCTTCAAAAATTCATTTAGAAAGAGTTAATTGCCCTTTGGCAACTTTTCCTCCTCCCTTCCCCAGGAAGGCTTTAAAATGTTAAAAAGGTCACAAGTCCATTACAATGAAATGAACAAGTGTCTGCAACATCCACAGTTTGTTTTGAAGTTGTGCTGGATGTATAGAGATGGAAATGTGAGCAAAATGGAGGCATTTATTTTTGGAGATGCTTTTTAATGAAAACCAAACAAAAATCTCTGATTAGTTTCCTTTGCTGTCTGTCCTGCTTGCTGTCTATCTTTTGAGCTGGTGATTTTTTTGTTTGTGATTTAAAAGTTGTAAAACCCCTTCCTTACCCATACCCTTTAATTTCTCCAGTTGAGTGGAGCTGGTAAGTTGTGTGAGCTTCCAAAAGAAGAATTGAACCATTGTAACATTGGCTGAGGCTTTTGTTAAGCAAATTTCATGAAGAGACCAGGACCTAGCAGGTCTTGAGGAAATCAGATCCACTTTGACTGGCCCTGCTGCATCCTGCTGGAAGCACTCCTGGGCTCGTGTGCATCCAGATGGCAAACGAGCCAGACATGGTCACTGCATGCACAGCTAACTCTGAAATAGCAGGAGACAGCCTGGAATTGTGTGCTGCCATGGCTGTGGAGGGATGTGTGGCTGCAGGGTGAATAGGAAACCTTGTAAGCAGAGGCTGCTTTAAGGCAATAACCTGTCAAACAGCTCATGTTTGGGAGAAGGCTTAAACTTTGTTACGTGGCTGGTGGCTTTTTTTCCTTAGTGATGGAAGAAAAGAAGAAAAACCAGCATGCTTAGATTGCAGGTGACCTTCATTTCATAGAGGGTTTGAATAGCTGTGCAAAAACAATGGAATTCAGTCAGTGCAGGTTTTGCATGTGCTTTGTCAAAGTGTGTCCCAGTCATGCTGCATCTTGTTGGGAGCCTGGCAGTGGGCACTTAGTGGGGCTTATGTGTTCTTTAAGCAGCATCATCTGTGACCCCAAAAACTGTTACAGTAGCTCAAGGTTTCAGGTTATATTTGTGAGGAAGATTAAAGGAGTAGCCTGAGCTCAGGTACTGCAGGTTTTTTTTTGCTGCTGCCATCCTCTGCCCACCTCTCTTGAGGCACACAGAAGGTGACTGAAACTGTAGTCCATTTCCAGGATCTGACTTTGATATGGTTTTATGGAAAGAGATGCTGAATATCCGTCCTTATGTCTTGGCTTTCTTCTCTTCAGGTGGTGAGAACATCAAGAGCATAAATCAGCAGTCGGGAGCTCATGTGGAGCTGCAGAGAAACCCACCCCCAAACACAGACCCTGGCGTAAGAATATTCACAATCAGAGGGGTCCCCCAGCAAATCGAGCTCGCTAGACATCTCATAGATGAGAAAGTTGGTGTAAGTTCTGTCTCTGCTCTCTTGCTCTGTTCCTTTCAGATGTGCTGTTGTCACTCTTGGGTACGTGTAAGCCTGGACTCACAGGATGGCACGGAATGCGCGTGCTTGCATTACTCAGCTTCAAAACCATTTGCCTCTTAGCAGCTGGCTTGAACTTGATAGCCCTCCAGCATCCATTTGGTTAATTTTTGCTGTGGTCCCAGAAGGATTTGACTGTTGACATAGTCCTGGGTAGTGTATACAGCTATATGAGAGGGAAGAACAGCAATAATAAGGTATGAAAGGGCTGTCAAAAGGAGATTTTTGAAAGGAAGACAATAGTGTCATTGTGTGAGAATGACACAGTCCTGGCAGCATCATCCCGAAAGTAAAACACTCAACTCCTTGCTCTGTAAGTTCAGGATGACTTATATTACACTTAATGCAGTGCTGTGGTATTGAAGCTTAGTAAGGTCAGGCTGCAGTACTACTGAATGGGGAGATTTCAGTAAAAAAGTATGGAAAATACTGAATTGGGGCATGGCAAAGCTGAAAATCTGCCTTCATGCTGAATTCCTTGAGAGGAGAAGGCTTAACACCAACTTCAGGATCCACGTGTCCCAGGCTGTTTCTCTCCTTTCTTACTACTCATAGTAGTTGCCTCCACCCTGTACTTGGAGCTGGCATTAAATGTTTGTGGATTCTGTGACAGGGTACCAGCATGGGTGGACCTGGAGGATTTGGTCAAAGTCCGTTCAGCCAAGCACCTGCTACACCTCATCAAAAGTAAGCTTCTGCATCTCCTCACCCATGGGCTGGGGGGATGACTGGGAGCTAGAAAGTGCTGGGAGAAGAGTGGAGGGCCCTGCAGGGGTGGGGTGTGAGTGGAGCCTTTAAAAGATTGAGCATTCAGAAGCAAAAGCAAGTGAGCTCAGTCCTTTAAGCTTGACTACAGGAAAGATTTCATCTATTAAATGACACACCAGGTAGGTATTGGCATCTCTAGAATTCCTATCTCTAGTGCAGTGAGAGCATGGGAAGAAGCCTGAATTGCATAGAGCACAGAGAGTGCTGTCCAGTGTGATGTATCTTCACCTTGGCTTCATGAACAGACTGATACCAAGGCAGGACATTGCACTTCCCACCTGCACAGCTTCCCTTTTGCTCCCATGTTCAACTGTTTGTTCAGCAGCTGCTGATTATAAGTGACAGCTTCTCTGGGCAGCTTCGTGTCTGTGGCCTGGTAAGTATTTTATTGTCTACTTGAGCATGGCTTTTTGTCCTCTGCAGTGGTCCTCAGGCGTTCATGACACAGGGCTGGGGCAGTACCTACCAGACGTGGCAGCAGCCTGGACAGCAAGTCCCAAGTAAGTGCCAGGACCTGGGTTGGAGGTGGGGTGGTGTTCCCTTTGTGGTCTCTGCTTTGTGCCTGCAAAAGGCAAGTTCACCCATGAGACCACGTGTGTGAAAACAGCAGAATGATTTCCTGAGCAGAAGAGATGTGTGGAGGCACATGGTGGTGGCTGAGCTCAGAACAAGCTGAAGGCCGTGGAAAACGTTTTTGCTTTTTGTGTGTTTAACTGCTTATTGCCTCTTTTTGCTCTTTGGGTAGAAACTTGGTCCTTGCTGTCTGTTCCTCTCTAACAAAAATTCCTGCCCCCAGCTCTCTTCTCCCAGGATTCTCCAGACAAGCACTTGCCCACCACACTTGCCTCTAATAGGCACACTGTTGGTGCTGAGCCCTCACATCTTTTTGTTCTCAACCTTTTAATTTCTTGCTTATTTTCTTATTCAATTGTTCTTTACAAGCTTTTCTCACTGTTCAAATTCCAGACTGATGGAACAACAGGGGAGATACATGCAAGAAATGGAAGGAAGGTTAGGCAGGGCTCCTGTACTGGTCATTTTTTCCTGAAATCCTGTTGAGTCCAAACTGAGCATTTTGGAATGGAGAGTCACCTTTTCAGAATAATTGAAGTAGTAAATGCTGGTGGTGATGCTGTAGCTGCATCATCCTGTGTCTCCAACAGCCAGAGGAATGGTTTGCCCTGAACAGAGCAGATTTGTGCCTGCTTGGTAATCTCAAAGCTCATATGATGGTGGTAATGTCCTAAGGACCCTTGCAGTCACAGTTTTTTAAGAAATATGAGCTTGTAAATGGTCTGGTCTCATTACTCCCCCCACACACACCTTTTGGTGCTTAGCTTTAGTTTAATTTTAAAGTGTTTTAATGGCAGATGCTTTTCACTGCTAAGGCTGATTTAGCAATGAAGTAGATTATGAACTTTGGTATAAATTTCCACGCTTTGAGGTTGCTGAGGTAGGGGAATCATTGGAGGGACAATGCCTGCAATCCCATTTGTGATTCCCTGTACTACTGCTCACCTTTGGGTGTTTATGATATTGTGAATATGTGAAGTTTGGAAATCTCAGTGCTGCTTTGTTAACTTGGTGCACTTCTGAAATGTGTGCTGTGGTGGCATATGGCAACCCTGCATGGAAGTGTGTGTTAAACTTTGTCTGAGTCCTGTCTCTTAGCAATTACAGTCTAGAAATGATGACTTTCCCTTTGAGCTTTAAGGTCCTGGAGAAGGTCAGCAGTTGATCTGGTTTCAGCATGTGAAAATGCACTGGTGGGCTTCAATTGACTTTTCTTCTGTACCAGGAGTGAAATAGTATGGTACTGAAGAAGAGTGTTTTTTCATTAACTCGTTTTACAGGAAAAATTGTTATTCTGCTCCTTTGCTTTGCACCCCCAAGGGTTCTGAACTTCCCTGAGTTTTGGAAAGCAGAGCAGTCAGTGCAGCAGGGAAAGCTCCATGAAAAAAAAATAACTTTTTATCTTCCATAGAGCCATGGAATAAATGCTTACAAAACTGCATTGCTCTTTGCCTTGCAAGATGGCTTTAGAAACTTATCTTGGTAACTTATTTTTCACCTTCCTGAAACATCCCTTCATGCTGCCCACCAGTCCCTGGGGAAAGAAGAATCTCCCTTCCTGCAGCAGATAATAGTGCCTCAGGCTCACCCCTCCTGGATTTGGAGCCTGGTGTAGGAAGCACAGCCCCCTTGAGCCCCCTGATGACCAGTAATGCAGTTCATACTCCAGTGATGACAATTTTACACTGTCAGGTTTCAGGTGGCTCCCAAAACCCCTGGAGCTTCCTGCCTTGCCATTGCCCTTCCCCTGTGTGGGTTTAGCCCCACACTGCCGTCTTTTGGAGGCAGATGTTTTATTCCTGCTGTTGAGTGTGATGGCTCCCTAATTCCACGTGTGCTTAGGACGCTCCCTGTTCCTGTTTGTAGCCAGGCACACTGAAGGCAGGCTGGGTGAGGAGAGGGGACACACACATAATGCTTTAAGAACCTCCACCACTCTCCTCTGCTGCACTGGTGCCCAGGTGGAGCTCACCAAGGTGTAGGAGGAGTGTTGTAAGAAATAGGTAAATACCTGCTTTTGTACTTTTTAATTTGAAAACAGCCTTGTGCAGGGTCCCTTGCCCGAGTGCTGCAGCCCATGTGTCACAGCTCTGTCAGCCCTGTCACAGCGCCAGCGTCCTGGGGACAGCCTCAAGTGCCGTCCTTGTGGGAGGAGGGGCAGACCCCCACCCCCTACACATGTATTTAGATTTTAATTACTTCCCCCATCTTAAATAAATTAACTGGCTGGGGAAACATTTTGCTGTGAAATGCATTTAGCTGCGTGTCCTTTCAGCCTGCTGTGGACTGTAATTCTCCGAGAAGAAAAGGCATTGAAGGAGGTCCTTTGTTGGCATTAGCAGGTGGACAGTTGAGGCAGCCTTGACCTCTGCCAGAAAAGGTCCTGACTTGTAGCGTTGGTCAAGTCTTTTAACCCGCTTTTATGCCCCTGGACAGGACACTGCTGCCCTGTTCCCTCCACCCACTTCACACTTGCAGTGTATTATTTCCCCCTTCCCCCCACTTCAAAGCCCCCCTTGGGCCGGTGTCAGGGCTGGGCTGTGCCTGGAGCTGGGATGGGATGGGAAGCGCTCTGCTCCACGCGTGTCCTCTGTCCTTGCCTGCTCCCCTTGTGTGCAGGGCCTTGTGCTCCCCGCTCCTGCTGTGCCTGTCTGCAGCTCCCAGGTGCTGTGTTTGCTGCTTGCTTGCCCTGTGTCTCACTGGGGGCTCTGTGCTCCCATCGGGATCCAGGGAAGTGTGGGAAGGGCAGGTATCCTGCCTCTGTCCTGGCTGGGCTCTCCCTGCTGTAACACTTGACTTGTAACAGTCTCAGTGCTTCAGAGGTGGGGACTCTGCTGGGTGGAGCCCAAGGTTTGGGATCTGTGAGGAGACTGGCACCGCTTTCCTTGGAGCAGTGTAGGAACCTGGAGATGGCACCGTGAGCCAGCTGTGGCTGTTCAGGGATGTGGAGGCTGCTGCTTCAGTGATGCCTGGGCTGTGCCCTGGGGGCGGTGGAGCAGACTGTGCCCTGTGCAGGGCTCTTGGCACCTTGGGGAGCTGGGAGCTGAGTGGCTGCCCTGGAGTTGTGCAGCTTGTGCACCGGAGGCTCGTGTGTGTGCAGGGGCATTGCCCACAGGGGTCCCTGAGCTCTGCTCCACTGAGAAGAGCAGGAGTGAAGGATGAGAAACATGTGAGGTGACTCAAAAGATGGCCATTCCCTTGGCAGCACTGTGGAGGTGATGGGTCTCAGCTCTCCTGCACTGAGTACAAGCAGACTGGGAGACCAGGGTGGTTGATTGCAGACCGGGCAGCTCACAGCCATGTGCTTTGGCTTGAGCAGGTCCCAGCAGGGCCACATTTGGCTTCATGCCCTTCAGCAGATGAGGTGAGATCAGGAACTCAAGCTTTTCCTCAGCTTCCGCTGAACTGAAGATGCCCAACAGTGCAGAAAACTGGAAGCTGAAGTGTCAAGTCTGGGCAGCTGTGGAAGACCCAGGGCCTGTCTAGTGGAGAGTTAGATGTCGCTGGCTGGAAATTGTCACCTGTTCCATACTGACGTGCCCCTTGTTGTCATCTTTGCACAGGCCAACAGAGCCAGCAGCAGAACAGCCATCCTGATTACAGCAAAGCATGGGAGGAGTATTTCAAAAAACAGAGTGAGTGAAACAGGCTTACTGGAGATGAATCAGCTCTTCTTACAAGGAGTTAACTCTAATCTGATGACTTGCATCTCCATCCCTGCCATTTTTAGCTTACAGTCCTTTGGTGATGGTGCATGTAGTGCTGCCACAGAGAGCTTTTGGTTGTGCTGTCGCGCCTCAGGAGAGCAGCTCCCACTGAGCCCCAGTCCCCTCGTGCCCACACCTGCAGCCAGCCTGCCTGGAGAAACACAGAGCATGCAGGAACTGATGCTGGCAAAATCCAGAAAGCTGGAGCTGGTTTGTGAGAGAGTAGGAGAGCTCATGGAAAGACACAGGCCTGGCTCTCTCCACCGTGTTGCAGAGTGCATGATCCCAACCTCTGGACTTGCTTTGACATGGAGCTGTTGGAGGCTTTGTGCCTTTGAGGATGAGGAGTATGCAGGCTGTCAGCCTGTCCCTGCAGCTGCAGGAATGCTCTGGGTGCTTTCTGCCTGCTCTTGGCTTGTCCCTCACAGTCCAGCTTGGAGCCCATCCTGCCATCCCACGCGGCAGAGCCAGCGTTGCTCTGTTGAGTGTCTGCAGCAGCTGGAAGGGGGCTGGCTCTTCTTTAAGCTTGACAAAAGGAGATCCTAACCCTGGGCTTGGACTTCTGTAATTGCTTATCTCTCCCTTTTTTCTTCTTTCCCTCTAGGTCATGCTGCCAGTGCTGCTTCTCAGGCAAGTTCCCAGCCGGACTACACGATGGCTTGGGCAGAGTATTACCGACAGCAGGCTGCCTACTACGGGCAGACACTAGGGCAGGCTCAGGCCCACAGCCAGGTCTGTATTCACCTTCCCCAAACCCCTCTGCTCCTTCTCTTGGGGCAGTTGGGTATATTGGCCTTGCCCTAGTGTAGACACCTGTGTGCTCACCAGCTCCCTGTACTGAAAGAAATCAAAACTGCTGAAAAATAATTTGTATTAACTTGCTTTTGAGTAAAATCTCCCGTCAGCTGTCATTCAGCCCACCTGAGAGTTGTGTGAGATTTATCCTGATGGCGCTCAATGCTTTCCCAAGCACCGGCTCCATGGAGCAAACAAAGAGGCAGAAACTTTGTGCAGAGCACGGGGACACCTTGCTGTGGTCTGACACTTGTCCCCACATTTAGCTGTGGCTCTGGGGAGCAGAGGCTGCTGTGGATGCCAGCCCCCAGCAGCTGCTCTCCCCTGCTCTCCCCACTCACACGGGCGAGGTGGAGCCGCTGCCGGCGCTCGCCGCGGGCGCTGGCCAAGTGTGACCTGGACATGGGGATAAAAGAGCTTCTCTTCATTCCTCCCCCAGTCTGCCCTGCCAGAAAGAGAGATCTTGTTTGGTGAGGGGCAGGAGAGCTCTGGGACAGCGTTAGGGCAGAGGGCTCCAGTGGCAGCTCGAAGCATCCTTTGAGCTCAGCTGCAGCGGGGACAGACCTGTGTCGGGGGAGGAGGGCTCGGCAGCTTTGATAATTTGCTGCTGCTCAGTAACTTTTCCTTTTCTCCCTCTCTCTTTCTTTCCAGGAGCAGTAGAACAAGGTCCTCGTGGCAATTTTTTTCTCTTGGAATCGTTGTGGAAGAAAACCTTTTTGTAACAGAGGTTTTTAGATTTGCAACATTTTGATGAAGACTTTTCTGTTTGTGAAACACTAGCTGTAGGATAATCTATACTGAACTTTTCTAAGAATCAGGAACAATTAGTAATGTACTAAACGTATGGACATGCTGGTAATTTTGTTTCCAAATTTATATCAAAATAAAACCTCCGGGATTCTTTTTGGAGAGAAGCCAGAGAATTTCCAGGCACCAAAACGCACCCCAGAGCTGTGACATTTCAACATGTGGGCTTTTTTTGTGTGGTGGTTTTTTTTTTCCTTTTAGTTTTCAATCTTTTCTGTTGGAACAGAAAGAGTGGCTTGGAAGTCTTAGGTGGTATGTAACAAATCTTAAAAAGAGAAAAAAAAAAATTTAAACAGTATTTAAATATTCTTAAATATGTAAATTCATTAAATGTTTTACTTCTAATTTCTTGTATCTTGGCTGTCTTTGATTTTATTGCATTTTTAAAAAACTGAACTATGATATGTATTGTAATTAATGATATGATTTCTGTATTTGAAACAGTTACTGTTTGCAAGTTCGGGGGGGCATTTTGTAGGGTTTGTATAATTTCTAGAGTCTAAAGGGGTAATATAAAAACGTGTTAATTTTTTTAGCAATACATGTTTTCATGTCTCCATTGCTAGTTGCATTTATGTATCTAAGACCTCCAAGCTTGTTAAAAAAAAATGAAAAAACAAAAAAAAAAAGAAAAGAAAAAAACTTCTTCTATGCTCTCAGAAATATAAATACTGTTATTTTTAATATTAAAATGAATCTGCTATTAGTACCTTTAACAAACACTGTGGAACATAAAACCATATAAAAGGTAGTAACTATTTTTTAATTCCAGGGTGTTTTCTGCTTTTTCATTTCTTTTAAATATTTTCTTATCTAATATTTGTCAAATTACCTAGAGAAATAAATGAATCTAGTATTAACCACAGTATGCGCTAAATAATTTTGATTTAATAAAAGGGATAATATGATTTCTGATGTTTACTGTAGTGTTTCTTGTACAGATAACAGTGTATTTTTAAAGGAAAAACGGAATTGAAGCTATTTTTTCTTGCATTTTTAATTGCCCTGCGGGACATTCCGTTTTTAAATGTACTGAATTACTGTTCTTGGGTTCTTTCCTTATTTTTCCTTATGCTTGAAATGTCTAACTATAAAGAACTGCAATTGGATAATGTTGAGCATGGTGTTAAAAAAAAAGTGTTCTTTTTATTTGACTGACAGTTGCATTTTACACTCTATATAATAAAATTTCCACAAGGTGTCTTGTGGGCGAAGTATTTCCCGTCTGTTGGACTCTGTTGTTTCCTCTCCTCGGTTCCCAGGGAGTTTGGGGTGGTCACTGAGGGCAGCATCAGAGTTAATTCTGGAGAAACTCTGTTCCTGTCACATCCTCCTGGTGCTGTGACACCGAGCAGTCCCGTGCAGGTTCCTGTGCTTGTCGCTGTTAGGAGGATCCCAGGAGCTCCTGTGTGAACAGTGGGAAGTTTCCTCTGCAGCCCTGTAAAGGTTTCACTGCTGAGGAGCTGGCAGCCCCTGCTTTTAATACTCTGAACTTGTTGCTCTTTCCCAGCTTTGTGGCAGGATCCATGCAGGATCCGTGCCTGCAAGGGGATTGCTGGAGCAATCGGCATCCCACTCCTGACTGGGAGAGGAATGGGAGGGATGTGACTCCAGCCATTATCAGATGTGTTAAAGGCATCAACCTTTCGTTGTGCCCAGACCAAGTTTGGCAATAACTGTAGCCCCTTCAGGGATCCTTTTCTGGTAAAATGTGAGTTTTTGGCTCCTCCAGCCTCAGGCAGCTCCAGCCCCTGCTCCCAGGCAGCCGCGGGGGTTTGTGACGGGGGAAGGGAGGAAAGAAGATCCCATCTGCAAAGCCGGGAGCGGGAGGCGCATTGAGAGCCGGAAGAAAAGGAGATGTAGCATCTCTAAATATACCTCCAGAGAATCAAGAGAGACATTGAAAGATGGGATAGTAAAAGCCACTTGGAAAGAGGGGAGAGGGGGGAAAAAATGGCTGGAGGAGGGCATAAAGGCTGCTGATGGGAATTGGGAGCGGGCATTACCGAGAAGACTTCCTTCTAATTCATCTTCCAAGCTCTGTGCCAAAACAGCATTTGGCATGGTTCACAGGGAGCAATTGTGTGATAATGAACCCTAAGGTGTCCCTTAATTGAAGACTGAGGATTACAGATTGTGCCAATAGTCGTAAATGGCGCAGGATTGTGGGAGGATGCATTTTCTTAAATGTATCTGTAAGTACAGATGAGTGAGTCTCCCCAGTGAAATGCCCATACTATAAATTATGGAAATATCTCTTTCTGATGCAACCTTTTATTGAGGGGGTGGGGCAGCAGGACAAGAAATAGTTTGCAAGCCTTTGAAATTTGGCCTGTCATTAAGATGGTGCCTGCAAAGCTGGGGTTTCATCAGCAGTCTGGTGTCCTGGAAGGATGAAGTGCTTGAAACGTTCCCAAGTTCACCAATTTGTTTTCCATTATTGCTGCCTGCTCTGGGTGGAGATGCCACGGATGTTGAACTGTTGTGAGCCCATGATGGGCTGGAGAGGGGCAGGGCTTGAGGCAGAGATGTCTCAGTACTTCATGAGGAGCTGGTGGCCTTTGGGTTCCTCCAAGCCCTCTGCCAGCCCTGCTGCTTTCCTGGTCTCTGTCCATCCAGGGGGTTCTGGGACTGGTCTGACACTCAGTCCCACCCCAAGGCTGGACAGTCCCCCTCACCTTTCACTCCAGGGTCTGCAGGCAGCTCCTCATGTCCCCTGGCTTGGGCGTGTGGTGCAGCCCAGAAGCTGCTGAGGTGCCTTCAAAGCCAAGTCTTGGTGTCCAGGAGAGGAACCAAATCTCCTCCTCAGCTCTGGGCAAATTTAACCCCTGGTAATGTGGATTAATAAGCCCTGGCTGCACTGGGTTTTGAGGCAGGAAGGGTTTGTCTGTCCCTTTGGCAGGAGCTGGGTGCTGCATGGAGCAGGAGCAGTCCCTGAGGGCTGTGCAGGTGGGACACATTTGGGACTTTAGGGTCCATGAATGGTGATGGGGATGGTGCAGCCTTCTCCTCCTCACAGGGAGCCAGGTCCCAGCGCTGGGGCATGACAAGACAGTATCCTGAGGGGCAGTGAGGTGATCCCATCAGAACACCTTGGTTTGGGGAAGGCTCAGCCTCCAGAGTGTGGCATTTGGGAAGAGCAGGACTGGAGCCAATGGCCCTGGCAGGAAGTGCCCAGACCCTGCACTCTCCTACCCTTGACAAAAATGCTCCTTCCCTCAGTCCCTCCCAAAGTCCTTGGCTCAGGCACACACCATCTCTGCTCTCCCCAGGATTAATCCATCTCACTCCTACCCGGCAGCACAGCTTTGCTGGGTGTGTGGGGGTGTCTGGACCACGTCCCACAGGATCCCCCAAGCTGGCAGCCCCCACCCCACCCTGCAGGCAGCGCCTGAATCCTGAGCAGACATTAACTGTGGTCCTTCTGCAAACGCTTTCTGAGCAGCAGCCCTAAAAACACCATCACTGAAGCATCTCACTGAGCCCAGGATGACCCTGATGCTCTCCCGTGCTCTCTATTCAGTGAGCCTGAACAGGAACAGCTCTTTTAGGAGTGGGAGACTTTGAGATAGTCTAAAATACTTTCTTTAATTTTGCATGATTTGAGAACAAACTACATTATGGCCATTGCGAGTTAGACTGAAATGACTGTTGAAAGAGACAAGAAGATGTGGGACCTTTTTTTCCCCCTTCTCCAAGTATTTAATATTTAATTGCATTAAAGGAATGCTGTATTTACAGTAATAGGCAGTGTGGTCACAGAGAGAGCTCCTGGTGTTTAACATGGAACTTTCCAACAGGATTTGAATGCTCACAGGGTCCCACCTGCACTGCTGCTTCTCCCTTAAACCCACCTGGTTCCTCCCACTCTCAGGGGGGATTTCAGGGCTGTTGGTGTTTGTAGGATTGTGGTGCAAGGCGAGGAATGAGGATCTTGCAGTGTCAGTGTATCCTGTCAAGCACCACGTGGGTGTTTATTCCATGCAGGGAGCTGTTTATCCTTCGTTTGGCTGGTTTGGAGGTTTTTTCGCTGGATTTGCTGTGGGTAGCAGCAGTGCAGGGTGCCCATGGCAGACAGGGATTCTCTGTTCTCATAAGGTTGAAAAAGACACAAAAACTTTCCAGAATTTTAATGGTGAAAATGAGCAGAAATTGGTGTGATGTGATGTGAAGATGAGTTGAAAGAGCCACAGCTCCCGGCTCTGCTGGCAGGAGGAGACAGTGGCCCCCAGAGCTGAGTGGGAGGGCAGTGAGCCCCATCTGTGTCTGGGCAGCTCCTCAGCGGCTGCTGGGGATGGAGGAAGATGGCAGAGGGGAACCAGCCATCCCTGGGATTAAGGATTTGGGACAGTGCAGATCTGCCCTGCCACTTCCCTCCAGGTCTGGGGCACCACCCTCAAGGCAGGTGACCCAAAAGAGCATCTCTGGGGGTGATCTGGGGGCAAGTACCAACAGCCCCCCCGATTATCTTCCCACCCTGCCCCTTATCACTGGAGGAAATCCTATTTCAAGGCCACTCTAATGAAGCCTCTGATCTTTGCAGAGCCCGGCTTGCTCCCCTTTAATCCCGGCCGGGCCGGGGTGCAGGTGCCGCGGTCCCGGGGATTAGACGGTCCCTGCTCTTTGTGGGAGCCGTCACTCAGCGCAGCCTCCTTGCTCCGACCATTCGCCAGGGAATATTCAACTTTGCTGCTCTGTAGTGGTTTGCACGGGGAGGCCGGAGCTGCTGCTCTGTTTGTTTTGGGGGAAATAGGGCTGGTGAAGGGCAGGAGCTGCCGGAGGACTCCTGAGCCCCACGCCGGGGTCACCTGTCCCCTCCCCTGTCCTCCCGTGCCAGGGCTCTTCCAGCCCCGCGCTCCCGGCCCTGGGGACGCTGCCCAGCCGTGGAGCAGGGATGCTGTGCCTGGTGCTGGGGTCCTGCTCCTGCCCAGCCTCGGTCCCCATCTCCCGCTCCGGCTCCTGCGCTTCTCCCGGCACGGCTGCCGGCGGGGCCCTGGCTGAGGGCAGGGGCAGCAATGGGGCTCACGCACAGCCCCACACACCCTCCCCTCAGGCACCTCTCCCGGCTGATGTCCCAGCGCAGTCACCGCTCCGGGTGACAGCCCGGCAGCTGCGCTGGAGCTGGCGCTGCAGGAGCGATGGGATGCGGGACAGACATCGGTGGGATGCGGCTGTCCCATGCTCAGATCACTGCAGGGAGGGAGGAAAAGGCGCAGAGATTTTCCTGTCTTTGCTGTCCACATCCCCCCTCTGTCCCTGCGGCCACCCCGAGCCACCGGCCCCTGTCCCGGGCCGCGCTGGTGGCCGAGGAGTCGCCACAGCCGCGCTCCCTTTCGAGGCCGCTTGAGCTCGGACGCAGAAGGGAAAAGGCGATTTTCTTCCTCTCGCTCTCGCGTGCCGCGACACCCTTCCCGAAACGATCCTGGAAATAATACTTAAAAAAAAGGAATGGGGGAAGGAAAGGCAAGGAAGCGAGGGAGAGCGGAGGGGAGAGCACTCAGCATCTCCGCTCGGCTCCGCGGCCTCCCGCAGAGTGAAATGGAGGCGAATAATTCCCTAAAGCTCCTTCCCGAGCAGAGCAATCAGCCCGCGGCTCCAGGGGCTGCCGTGCCCTGTGCCGGAGCATCTGCCGGGAGGCTCTCTGGGCATCCTCCCTGCCCGGGCACTGCTCGGGAGCACCCGAACCCTCCCCGCTGCTCCCGGAGGGCAGCAGGGACAGCTCAGCAGTGCGGGCTTTGGAGGGAAGCAAGGGGCCGTTCAGCTCCGGCCATGGATGTGGCACCTTGGGGACAGTCACTCTCTTTTTGCCCCCGGGGAGATGGCATGCGTTTGAGCCTGCATGTGCCCTGTGTTGGCACTGGGATGCCGGGGGCTGCTCTGAAGCAAGGGGTGCACCCATGGGGACCCCTCCTGGGTGTCCCACGGCCCCCGTGGCCTGTGGTGAAGCTTCCCGAGTGATGATCAGGGGTGCTGCACGGGGTGGGTGAAGGCACAGGTGGGAAGCCCCACCCTATAGAGGGAACATGCGAAGGATGCAGCGGCCCCCACAGCCCAGGCTCACCCTGGGCATCGCCTCGTCCTCCTGCACCCCCTGCCCCGCTGGTGGGAGCGTTCCCGGGCGCAGGTAACATTTGGGCACATTCCCATAACCGAGTGTCACCAACTGCTGCTGCGGCAGGCCCGGAGCCCCTCTCCAGTGCTGCTGTTTGCTTTGCAGCCTCCTTAGCCCCTATTGAGGCTTTTCAGCTCCAGCCCCTTCAGGGGGTTTAAGTAGGTAAAACCTGAGGAAGAGGCTATTTTCCTCCCTTCCTTTTGAGCCCTGCCTTGTGCCCAAAAGGCCCCCTTGTTTCACGCGTGCCAGTCACCTGGCTGGGCCCCCAGCCCCTTTCTCTCCCAGCCTCCCTTTTCTTTCTCCTTTCTCTCTTTTGACTTTTCCAGGAGCCCTCGCTCTCCAAACGAGCTTCAGATTGGATCCAGATTGAGGTCCCTTTGTCTTTCAAGGGTTGTACTAAGCTAATTAAATGTGATCCCAACAAATAAACGCAGATCTCCCCATTACATTCAGGCCTGCCTTTCAGGCAGCACCGGGCGGCCCCTCGCCCCCGCCCGCTCCGCGCAGGGTCCCCCTCATTGAGTCCCGGCCATTGAAAGCACTGCCAGGATTTCTTTTGTGCCGGGGGTCTCCGAGCCCTTTTTCCATCAGAAAAGACCCCCAAACAGCAGCTCGGCCTTTGTGAGTTTGCAAGCAAACGCCAAAGAAAAGCCCCCTGAATGCTTTAATAAATGGCACATTTAGCAACTTCGGAGGCGCCTGGCTCCTGCGGCAGCCGCAGGGGTGCGATGATCCCTCCTTGCCCCGGCTCCCCCGGCTCCCGCAGGGGTGCGATGATCCCTCCTGCCCCCCTTTCCCTCGGGCTCCCGGGGCATTTGCAGCCCCTGGAGGCGCAGAGGTTTCGGCTGGAGCAGCTGACAGCCCCGGCTTCCAGCCCGGCTCTCCGCAGTCTCTTTCCCGGCGCTCGGGGGGCGCACGGAGCAGGTGATGGGGTGGGCACCGGGCACCGGGCACCGGGCACCGGGCACCGGGCACCGGGCACCGGGCACCGGGCAGGGCAGGGCGGGGCGGCCGGGGCCAGGGGGATTTTGAACTCAGACCCCACGGTCCCTTCGCCTCGTATTAGCGCTGGCAAATCCAAAATCGTTTTTAATGACACATACTACCCCCCCACCCCACCCCGGATCGGGGGCTCCGCTGGACTTTTCTCAGCCCAACTAATATCTTTTTAATGACTTTGGGAGGGGGCAGAGCCCGGCTCTGCCCTAGAGCCTGGATTGCTCCAAACAGATGTTGGGGCAGAGGGAGGGGGATGCTCTTCCCTGCCAGGGACTTTCTTCTAAAGTTCAAACGAGAGGGGAGCTTTCAATCACCGCTAAAAATGTATTTCTTCCCATTGAACAATGGGCTCCTTTCTACGCCCGAGGGGACTCGGCTGCGATCGCGTTTCTGCTGTCGGAGAGGAGAAACCTCCGGTTTTAGCGCAAGAAAAACTCAGCTTCGAAAAGGGTTCTTCCCTGCGCCGGTTATTTTCGTAGCTCTTCATCCCTCCTGCGTTCACCCTCTACGGAAAAAAAAATAATAAATAAATAAATAAGAATAATCCAAAATTGTACAAACGAAGCACTAATCCCCATTCCGCGCTGCAGCCCTGAGCCGCCGCGGATCTTTGCAGTGAAGCCGGGCAGCGAATGCGGGCTTTGAGGAAAGAATCGCGGCTGCACCGGCCCGGGGCAGCGGAGGCTCCATCCTCGCATCCCGGCTCCATCCCCGGCGGCCCCACAAGAGTTAAATTTTAAAGCAAATCAAATTCCCATTGGCCACTGTATATTATCTCAGCAGTCTTCATTTGATACCTCTTTAATACAGAAAGGAGCTTTTCAAACCCCTTTTCTCTCTTTTCTCCCGCCACTCTTTAAGAGCAATAAATGTTCAACTGCAATAACTATAAATCAATCTCCGCTCTGTTCAAATCCTATTCATGCGAAGGGCTGGAAGAGGGGAGAGAGCTCCCCCCTCCCCCCCGCCCCCCAAAAAGCAGCTGCTGGGCTCTAATCTCCTTTCTTGCACTGTCATTCACCCTCATTTTTCCTCCATCACCCCATCCCTGCAATCTTTTCTTGTTTTGCTTTTCTTTTCTCTCTTTGCTGCATTATGATCCCATGTCTCCCCTCATCAGACCCCAACCTTGTCCAGATCCTGACCATCCCCTTGTAGGCTGTGAAAGAAAAGAAGAGTCCATGGATGTCAAATTGGTCTCAAAAAGACCATGAAAGATTGATTTGCTCCACTTTTCTTCTGCCTGACATTATTTCTGAGGGTCCTGAATGGGAAACCAGAAAGTCTGGGACTGGAATAAAGATGTTCTCTCTGTAAGGGGGAGACGGGGGGGAAAAATGCCCATTTACTCCTGGCCCATCAACCCTGCAAAACAGAGCAAAAGAAAAGAGGACTGTGGCTATTCAGAGTCAGACCAATATGTACACCTCCCAACAATATGCCAATATACTGAGGGCTTCTCTATTAACACCCATGAATATTAAAGTGCTCACTAAACGCTCAGAAGGAACTTTGGGAATATACACATGAAAATACAAGCAGCATTGTGCGGGGCTCAGAACAATGGGGCGGCGATAATGGCCCTTCTCTATTAACAGCCATGAATATTAAACTTGTTTCCTCTTAAATGTTAAAAAGGAGGGATAGCTGCGATATTAAAAAAGAGAAATGAGTAGGGGGTGGAAGGGGAACACACAGCAAAGCACCTTCCTAGGGCCGGGAAGAAGCTTTGGGAAACAGCTGGGGATATTTAAAACCACGCAGAAAATGGAAGAATTTTTTTTTTTCCACCTTTTTCAATCACTCCCCCCCGCACCGCCGAGCGGGAGCCGGGAGCGGGGCTCAGCACAGCCCGCACCGGAGCCGCAGGGGGTTCAAGAGAATCTATTATTTTTTTGTCCCGGGATAACTTGAAGGTTGAAGGGTTTTCCTGGGGAAAGGGGAAAATAAAAAATAAGCAATCCGATGGCTGGCTTGCCTTGGCGGCTGGAGTGAGCCGGTGTTGGGAACCTTTCCACCTGATGCGTTATGTTTAGCAAGGCTGAAATATTCTGATAGCTCCCCTAGCCAAAGTCCAGAAAAACAAAATAAACTTATTTTTTACGCTTATTAAACCCCAAACCAATTCCTGGCAGGTTGTTAACCTCCTCTTTCCAGGACAGCGCTGCCTCTCTCTTGGCGAAGACCGAAGTAAGAGCAGATTTGGGTGGGTTCCGGACATCTGCGTTGCTTCTTGATTGGATTAATAGAAATAATTGCACATGGGTTATAGCATCGTTTCACCCAGGCCAGAAGTCAGTCCACAGCTTCACCCCATGAAGCACCCAGCCAGGGGATAGGGTGGGGGTTTGGGCTGTGCTTGGCTGCTGCTCCGGGCGCGGTGAGACCCGGCGGGGCTTCCCGGGACTCCGGGCTGCGGGAACCGGCCTTTGAGGATCCCGGGGGCCCAGCCTTCTTCCCGCAGCCCTTTACAGCCCCTCGTCCCCATGAAAATCAAAAGAACAAGGCTAAGGAGAGGGCTCTAAGCTTCGACACAGCAGGATTTGGTTTAAATCCGGGAAAGATTAACCCTTTGCTGAGCCGGCAAAGCTCGGGCCCGGAGGGGAGCGCTGGGTTTGGGGGCTCGGCTCTGATGCCACCTTGTTGGGAAGCAGAGATGGCTGCGGAGCTCCCGGGCTCGGCAGGGCAGGGATGGGCGCCGTGGCTGCCCGGGGAATGCCTTCGGCGGCAGAGCTCCGGAGATACCGCAGCCTCCCCGGGGCCGGGCTCCGGCGCTGGGGGGACACGGCAGGGCATGGTTGTTATTGCAGGGAGACGGGGGATCCACGAGCGGCCCGCGATGCACACCCGGGCACGATTCCCACGGGGCTGTGGGGTTGGGGGCCCGGCGGGCTGGTGGCGGCAGCCGGGTGAGCCCTGCCTTGGGGTGAAGCGGGGATCGGCCCTGGGAGCGCGTCCCACCCAGCCCGTGCTTGGGGACCCTCTCCCGGCATTTGGGGGAGCAGCCCCGGAGCCTCCCGGTGCTGCCGGTCCCGGCCGAGGTGCGGGAGGCAGCGGGGAGCCGAGAACGGTCGGGGCCGGCTGCGGGAGGCTCAGCCCGTTCCCCCGGGGCTGCGGGGGCCAAACGCCGCCGGGCACCGGGAGCTGTCGGGCTCGAGGCCGCCGATTTCGTTGTGGTGCTCAGCGGCCCCAGAGCAGCGTTTCAGTCTCAAAACGAGCGCGGGGACCGGGTGGGGAGCGGAACCATGGCCAAAGGTGCGGCCCGTCCGTGGAACAGCGGCGGGGACAGCCGTGCCCGTTCCGCTGCTGTTCTGCCATGCCCGGGGACAGGTGCCCGCTTTGGGTTTGCCCGGGCCGGGAGGTGCGAGGGGCCGAGCCGGTGCGTGTGCGTGTGTATCCGAGTGTGTATATGTGTGTGTGTATCCTGTGTTTGTGTGTGTGTGTGTGTGTGTGTGTGTGTGCTCGCCGTGTCCCTCCCTCCCTCCAGCCACCCCACCCCCGGGAGGGGAGGGAAGGAGGAGATGGGAGGGGGGGGCTCCGACGGCTCGCCTCGCTCCGGCAGCCCCAGTCTCTCCGCCAACGTCAGGGAGGTCATTAATAACCAATTAGGAGGGTCAATGAAGCTCATATATAGCCGGGCGGGAGCCGGCGAGCCGAACGGAGCCCAGCCCGCCGCCCGCCGCCCGTCGCGCCCGGCCCCGTCGCGCCCGGCCCCGCCGCCTCGCCCCCATGATGGGCTCGGTGCTGCCCGCCGAGGCCCTGGTCCTCAAGCCTGGGCTGAAGCCGCAGGGGCTCTCGCTGGCCGAGGTGATCACCTCCGACATCCTGCACAGCTTCCTCTACGGCCGCTGGAGAAACGTCCTGGGCGAGCAGCTCTTCGAGGAGAAGAGCAGCCCCAAGACCGCCTTCACGGCCGAAGTCCTGGCTCAGTCCTTCTCCGGAGGTGAGTGACCCCCCCCGACCCTCCCGATCCGCTCGGTTTCCCCCATGGGCCCCGGGCCGGCTCCCGGTGCCCGGCGGCGGGATGCGGTCCCGGCGCCCCGCTCTCCCCAGGCGTGGGACTAAGGGAAAAGGGCTTTAAATTCATTTGGTTAACTTGGGCTTGACCTGAGAAAGTTCCCACTTAAACCGCGGGCTGGGGGGGCCGGGGCCGTCTCGCATTCAGCCGCCCGGGACAATATCTTTTCTCTCGCCCCGGCATCGCCGGGGCGTCCCAGCTCCCTTTTCCCCCTCTCGGATTTCTGTTCCTCTCTTAATTTACCATGAAGGCTAATTCCATTTCCATTCACGATATGTCAACCATCTCATCTCCCCATTTTGTAAGAGGAATTCCTGGGCCCTTTTAAACAAGCCCTCGCGCCATTCAGGCACAATGTACCGCTACAGCATTCCTAAAGGACTAATGAATTTAGAATTAGCAATTTCTTTCTAGTTGAGTTTAATGAATGCAGATCACTTTAACAGCATGACAAATTGCTGGATGGGCCGAAATAGACACCATTTAACCTCCTTTCCCAGCCCCGCTCCCTCGCCCAGCCCGGGATGCTTTTCCCAGGTACCTCCTCAATGCCCCGGGGGAACCTTGTACCGCTTTGTGGGAGCCCGGCTGGGCGTTTAAAAGGCTCAGCCCCGGGGTCTGCGCTGGGGCCGGGCTTGGGCGGGGTCCCCCCCCTCTCCCCCAGCCCTGTCCCTTTCTGAGCCATCTCCCCCCTCGCAGAGGTGCAGAAGCTCTCCAGCCTGGTGCTGCCGTCGGAAGTGATCATCGCCCAGAGCTCCATCCCCGGAGAAGGGCTCGGCATCTTCTCCAAGACTTGGATCAAGGCTGGCACCGAGATGGGGCCGTTCACGGGCAGGGTCATCTCCCCCGAACATGTGGACCTGTGCAAGAACAACAACCTCATGTGGGAGGTAACGACTCCCCTGAACCCCGAGCCCGGACTGGTCTGGAGAGAAGTAGGGACGGGGTGCCGGGGCTCTGTCCCGTGCCTGGGCACCATCGGGCACCATCCTCGTGCCTCAGTTTCCCCATTCATGCAAATATCTGGGCAGGTGGGTTTAGGAATACCTTGGAGGAAAAGGATGAGGTTTCCTCAGCCCTCGGGGTGCAGCCAGCCCACAGAGGAGCCCCGAAATGCTGTTTCTCGTGCCCCGTGCAGCCAGATCACACCCTGCCCTGCCCACCCTGTCCTGTTGAAACACCCGACTGGTTGCTGCCTGCACTGGCCACAGTAGGCAAAAACAGCTCTGCCCTGTCCCCTGCTCCCTGCTTTGCCCCAGCCCTGGTGAGGTCAATCCCAAATCAAACTGTGGAATTTGGGGGGATCTGAGGAGGACAGGATATTGTGCACTAATGCACAGACAATAGACAGGGTTTTCCTATTTTTTAATTTGTTTGACTCAGACTTGCACTTCTTAATTATTGTTAATTATTATTATAATTTTATGCCTAACAGAAACTTGCCTCATCTTTTCTGGCACCCTGCCAAGCATCATTCCAAGCCTGGCATGCACCTTCCCTCTCCACCCAGGGATTCTCCCTCTCCCACAGCAGCTGCAGGAACAGCCCCTTCCTCTGGGGCTGAGCTGCTGGTGGGGCTCTGATGAGAAGGGAGATTAAGAAAGGGAGCTGGGTTTTCCAGGGAGATAGGGGCTGGCAGGACCAGCCATGCCAGTGAGAGCTGAGCACATTCCTCAGCCCCGAAACAGTCCAGCACCATGAGAAGGAAGGGTTTGGCATCTCCTGGCTGCTGCCAGGATCTCAGCCCCGAGGCTGTACTGGCTTTGAGTTTGTCCCTGTCCAGGGGCTTTACCCCAGAGGCAGGAGGTGGAGGGGCTCAGCCCACTGGAGCATCGCTACCAAGTGCTCTCTCCCCTCGCAGGTGTTCAATGAGGACGGCACAGTGCGCTATTTCATCGACGCCAGCCAGGAGGATCACCGCAGCTGGATGACCTACATCAAATGTGCACGGAATGAGCAGGAGCAGAACCTCGAGGTGGTCCAGATTGGGAACAGCATCTTCTACAAGGCCATTGAGGTAAGTGGGGCTGAAGGGCAGCTGAGCACCTGCAATAGAGGAGCAGGGTGGTGGGATCCACCATCCTACAGACTCTCCCTCCCTTGTTCTTTGGGTTGTTGGTGGGGTGTCTGTGGAAGGACATGGCAGCTTTTCCATCCTTGGAGCTCAGATCCACCAGCAGAGGTAGAAACCACAGGGAAGGGTCATTGCATGGCCTTCAGGGCGTAATAAAGGTCCCTTCTCCTCTCTGCCCCCTTTCTGTGGGCTCATGGAGTGATGTGTGTTGAGCAGAGGGAGAGTAGATCCTTGTTTGGGGTGTAAAGCATGAAAAGAGCTGCAATTCTGGCCCATGTGGAGCTTTGGGCAAGGACAGGGCTTGCATGCTCTATTAAAAAAGTGGGATTTTGTGCAGAACCTTCTTCTTTATAGCAGGGTAAAGTTTGGGGGGGTCCTGTGAAACCCAGGTGCTGAGCACAGGCTGTGCCTGACTGCACTGCTTTGCCTGGGCATCACACTCCAGCTGTGCAGGGAACCACGGAGTGGGCAGGAAGTATCTTGTGCTCAGCACTGGATGAGGTGCTGGTCTGCGCTGGTGTGGCACAGGAGCAGGGTCCCAGGGGTGGTGCAGCTGCTGTGCAGTGGGGTGATGGCTGAAGGGTGCCCACATCTCCCTACAGGACACTCTGGGATGGAGGTGGGTGTCTGGCTCCCTGGCATTATTGATGACTAATCACACAGTGCCAGAGCAGGGGGAGGGTGGAGACCAGCCCTGCTTATGTGCAGTGTCCCCGTAACCCAACGCTATTGCAGGTGGAGAAAGGTGGTGGCTTGGGGAGGTGGCCCTGTGCAGCAGCTTTGGCTTAAAGAGTCACAAGAGGAAACACATCCCAATTCATCCCAGACCAGCACTGTGGGATTTTCCCCCTCCAGTATTGGGTTCAGAGTCTCACCTGAGGAGCATTTGCAGCTGGGAGAGGCTCTCAGCCGGGAATGACCGTGAGTGCCTGCTGGTTCCATGGGCATGGGCAGCTCCCAGATCTATCCAGGCTCCTGCACTGGTTTATGGAGGAGCACAAACTCAGGTGATCCATGGCACAGGACCACAGCACAAGCAGCAGGGCTGGGTTAGGGATTGCTGCCATGGGGGGGCAAAGGAGAATGGGTGGGTGGGAAGACAATCAGATATTCTCTCCTACTGCAGGAGACTCCTGTGTGCCCCTTGGGCTCTGCCACCTTTCCCAAGTGCTCCAAACACTTCCGTTGTTCTCATGCTGGACACCCCTTCACAGGCTTCAGATGTTTCTGGTTTTAAGACCTGATATTTTTGTGGACATCTGTGCCTATTGTGATAGCAGCTTAAGTGCTTTTACAATTGTTCTTAAATTATGTAAATGAGTAGAATAATTGCAGGTATCCATGGTGTACTTAGGAACATGACTGTGCTTTTTACACCTTGTGCAGGCATGGACAAGGAGGTGGGTGAGGGATATTTGGGTATAGCCATGATCCAGCTGTAGGCTTGTTCCTGGGGCTGAAGCAGTGAGCAGTGGAGCAGGATGAGTTTAATTCTCTTGGCACAAGCAGTGAATTTGAGATGCTGAGAGTGCTGAACCCCAAGTGATGTGTGGGAGGAGGTGGGCACAAAGGGTCCCTGCTGTCACGCTGCTCCCCAGGCTCAGCAGGACACGCACACACCGACCCGAACTTGAGCGCTGTCCTGCTCAGGTGTCCATGTGTGCCATTGTCACCCTCCATCCCCCACCAGCCCTGGTGGCTTCCCCACCTCCTGTCCCCCTGCACAGCCTCCTGCCCATGCCTGCTGTGCCCCTGTAGTGGTGGCACAGTGAACTGCCTGGTTCCTATTGCTCTGCACCCACCTCTGCTGAACCAGGGCTCCAAAAGCATCTCTTTGGATGTCTTTCTCACCTTCATGCCAAAAAGTCAGATTTATTTGGTGCTTTTTTTTCCTATTTACCTTTGATATTTTAATGTGCTTTGCCCATTCCTGCCCTAATTTGCTGGTTTGTTTTTCCGATCCCCTTTCTCAGCAATACCAAGTTGCTGCTGCTGCAAAATAAAGTGAGGGCAGGAAGTTTTGGCCTTTGAAGCTCACAAGATTCCTGGGGGGCAATTTGAATTTGCTTTGGGGTGTATGCACATGGGTGCTCACCTGCTGCTGGCTTGGCTGCAGCAGCTTCAGCAGAATAAAACACACACCCATGTATACACTCATGCAGGTTGTTTTATCCTTTCAACAATATTTTGTTTGCTTGTATTAAAAATTACTAATTTTCTGTTAAGAGTAAATAACCCCAAGAAACGGTGTCATCAATTTGTGATGCAAAAGGATATTGGCTTCCTCTGCCTCCCAAATTCCTCCTCTGCAGCCCAGTGAGGTCTTTATGCAGATGGACAAAGATAAGAAGACAGATTACTATTGATTTCAGATGCTTAAAATTCAACATATTTTTAGTGTTGAAATTGAACTTAGCATCTGTGTTTCATGTGGATGCTTTACTTGAATCTAGCATGCTCAGTGTACAGAAAACAAAAAATCCTCCGAAACGTAGGACATTCCTATTTCTAAATTAGGTTCTTAACAGTAGGAACTGCTAGGGAAAATATGTATTTTTTTATAAAGTGATGTTGTTATTAGTGTTGTTTGGACTGGTCTGAGAGGATCCATCTTCCCAGCCACGGCTGCTGCACGAGGGGAGCCTTGAGTGGTGTTTCCTGGCTGCTCGCCCCAGCCATGCGGGACCACGACAGGAACAGCAGGGACAGAAGTGCCATCGCTTCAGGGAAATGGGAGTGTGGATGATGCAAAACCCTGCCCTGCTCCTGTAACTGTCCTTGGGCTGTTGCAGGCACTGCAGCTCTGGTGGGAGATACAAGCAGTGTTTCACACCTGAGCCCTGGTCTCTGACAGCAGCCCCGAGCTCTCCTCTGCTCCACGGGCTGATAAGCCCTTTGCTGGTGGATCTGCATTTCCACCTTCTAAAAGCAGCCCTGGCAGGGGTGGGTGGGAGATGCTGCCTGTGCCCTGCAGCTGGAAGGTGCTGATGGCTCTGTCCAACAACAAAATGCTCTCCTGGAGCCCTGAGCAGGGACTCTGTGTCCCATTTGTGGTCTCTGTCACTTGTGCTGGTTGTGGCTCCACAAGTGGTTTATTTCTTCATGTCTCTGTGTTTTATCCTGTCCTGGTCTCCCTGCGCTGCTGGGACCTCTGGGTCCTGCACTCCAGAGACTCCAAATCTGTCCCTGTGCTCTCATGCTGGACACCCCTGCATATTTAGCTGCATATTTGCCCATAATCCCATTTGTGTCCCAGCTTGGGGGAGAGCCTGGAGTGGGTCTGTGCTGGTGCTGGGTGGTGCTGAGCTGTGCCATCACCTCCAGTGCTGCATCCTGGGCTGTTCCATGCCTGCCTGTGGGTGTTGGGGACTGCTAGACGGTCCCAGATGGCAGCAGAGTCTCACAGAAATGGGGCACAACCAGGGTAGGTCCAAATGGATCAGAGCAGGGATGGATGTTCATTGCCCCTCCCAACTACCCTTTTTCTATCTCTCTTTCTAGATGATTCCTCCAGACCAAGAACTGCTGGTCTGGTATGGGAACTCCCACAACACCTTCCTGGGCATCCCAGGTGTGCCAGGGCTGGAAGAGGAGCAGAAGAAGAACAAACATGGTAGGTAACATCAGAAAGAGTCAGGGGCACAACATCCCTGCCAGCTCATCCTGTGCCCAGCACTGAGGCCATTGGGTAGCCACAAGGCAGGGACACCCCAGGGGTATGGCAGATATCCCAGTACTCTGAGGACAAGCACAGAGATGATGAAATGATCCATACAGCTTGAACAGGTCCACAGTAATTCAGGGCGATGCCTCCAGGCCAGTTTGCCCATGGCTGCTGCTGGTGGGGTGTCTGGCAGTCACTGCCTGACCCAGCCAGGCAGGGAGGAGCAGGGCAGCGTGCGAGTGTAAGGCAACCCCAAAACTCCATGAAACACCAAGTGAATGCAGTCTCTACATCCTCACTCTGCATTTAAGGGATCTTAATCACCAACACAGGAGGCTTTTCTCTCCTTGGGCTTTTGCTCTCTGCTTGTCTCAGTGGCTCCCCGTGGTGCTTCTCTGTGGCACAGCACAGCTCAAGGCTGTGTTTGGAGCCACTTCTGTGATCCCCGACTCTGCTCCCCACTCTGAGAGAGCCATGTTTGAGCAGAGCAGAGTGAAGGGAGAAGCTGGGACCAGAGCAGGGGCTGGACAGTGTGGCTGGGGGTTCCTGAGAGTTCCTGCACCCACCCCCTCCAGCTCTGCTGCAGCTCAGGGAGGGGAAAATTGATTTCATGTCCATCTACAAGGGATTCATTCATATCAGCTTGAATGTTCCCCTTACCTAAATCTGGCTGAGCCCATTCCCAGCACTGGCTGCATCCCAAAATCCTATGAGCCAACCTGGATGCCAGTCTCTCCAGGATAGGTGACCTCAGCAGCAGGGAGCCAGTGAGAGGCACTGAGGGCTTTCCAGGGCACCCAGCACCCCAGGGATTTGGGGTGGGGTGAGCTGCTGTGCTGGAGGGCAGCATCTGACTGTCCCCTGTCATCCCCAGAGGATTTCCATGCGGTGGAGACGGGGGCCAGCACAACGGGCCGCATGCGCTGCGTCATCTGCCACCGCGGCTTCAACTCCCGCAGCAACCTGCGCTCCCACATGCGCATCCACACCCTGGACAAGCCCTTCGTGTGTCGCTTCTGCAACCGCCGCTTCAGCCAGTCCTCTACCCTCCGCAACCACGTCCGCTTGCACACGGGCGAGCGGCCCTACAAGTGCCAGGTTTGCCAAAGTGCCTATTCCCAGCTCGCAGGGCTGCGGGCGCACCAGAAAAGCGCCCGCCACCGGCCCCCCAACGCCTCCCTGCAGGCCCACTCGCCCGCCCTGCCCGTGCCCCACCCTGCCTCGCTGGCCCATCACATCCCCACCATGGTGCTGTGAAGTCCCGGTGCGGCAGCAGGATTTGGGACAGCAAAGACTGATGCTGAGACATGCAATGAACTTGGGGGGTGGCCCTTGGCTGAGCTGCTTTGTGTCTCGGAGGAGTGTTGGGTTGTTTTTGGGCATTGCTGACTTAGAGGGTTTGGCAGGAGGGGAACCCCCAGCTCTTCAGCTGAGTTGTGTGGGGTCATCCCCAAGGAGATGTGGCACAGGGTGGGCTGGTGGCCCCTGGGGTTGGCAGAGGAGAAGGGATGCAGTGGGATGTCCTGTGTGAGTTTGCCAGTGGACTGGGGAAGCCAAAAAGCTGGGCCTGGATCAGTTATGGCTGGGTTTTACAGATAATTTGGTAGAAAGAAAAATTCCTCTTATCCATCCTCCTCTGCTCTAGCAGGTATGTGCCCTATTGAAAGGTTGGCACAGCCCTGATGCGACCACCCCAGTCATACCTGTTTTCCCCGGGAGTGGCTTTGGCCACGGTGGCTCCTTCTAAGGGACACCTTTCCCTCCCTGGGAGACCTGAGTTGGTGCACATTTGCATTTTCCAGCACTTGAGCTCCCTCTGCCCACCCTGCCTCAGCCCGAGCCCTGTACTGGGGTCTGTCACAGCTCCAAGCGATGCTGTGGGCAGAGGGGATGAGCCATGTGCCATGGGGACACTGTGCCAGCTGGGAATGCCCATCCACAGGCAGGTTGTGCGGGGAGCCTGAGCTCTGCCGGGCTGTGCCTGTTCCAGCCCTGGCAGCTCTTCTCCCCATCCCTTTCCCAGCTGTGAAGGAACATTTTGGTTGGAACTGCTGCTGCCCTCTGGGGACAGAGAAAACCTGTCCCCGGGCCAGCTCTGTCCCCAAGGACAACTCTAAGCGCCCTCTGGAGTCGCCACATTGCGGAGGAGGGCTGTGTATCATAAATCTTAAAAGAAGGTATTCTAATATTAATTATAAGTCTGAGATGTATAAAGTTCTCACAAACCGTGTTTCACTTCCAGAAGAAAATAAACAAAAACAGAAGAAAAGAAAAAAAACCTGTCACTTTAACTTTGTAAATATTTATGTAAACATTATTTACAAGACTTTGATATTATATATTATTTGATTGTATATGTACACAGTGTAAATACATTTGTACCTCTCTTGTATTCTAAATAAAAATTACTTGGAACATTTATCATTTAGAAGAGGGATAGCATGGAAAGCTTTATTTTATGTACCAGGGCAATGATGTGGGTACTGGATGAGTGAAAGCCCTAACTGACACAACAGTCTGTGGGTGAGGAGATGCGGTGTCATCTGTTGGACCAAGAAGTGCATCTGGGAGGGGAAGAAACCCAGGTTTTAGCTAAAAAAGCCCTTTTTCAGGTCTGGAAGCTGGGCTAAATGCTGGCTCACTCTGGAGCGGGTGGTATCTACTAATTCTACCCTGCCAGTCCCTCTTCTTATGAACTTGTACAGTCCCTCTTTGAAGCCACAGCTACTGCTATCGTTTGATACATTCCATGAATTAGTGCCCATATTTTGGCTGTGATGCCATATAGGTGCAAGCCCTGCTGGAAGGAAGCATCATACATTCTGACTGTCATCACGAGCTGCTTTTCCCGTGGCATTTCCTCCGCAGCTCTGAGAGCCGAACCGGTGTGTGAGTGGATAAAACTTTCATGTATGTATCAGTTCCTGCTGGCACAGGTCGGCCGAGGGGAAGGGGTCAGTCCCGAGTCCCGCGGGGATGTTTAAGCCAAGCGTGAGCACCGGCCAGCTGAGGAGGGCATCAGAGGATTGCCCTCAGAGGGACACCTTGTGTGAGGGACACCCAAACTGGGGGTGCTGCTCCCCGCCTCGAGCGCGCGGGCTGCGGGGCCCGGTGAGCCCCGGGGCAGGCCCGTGGCGTCCCTCCGGTTTGCCGGCCGGGTTGTGAGGGAGCCGGGGGCTGCCCGAAGAGTGGCACACCTTGCCCGCACTAAAGATGGCCGCACCCTCCCCTTGGGCTCCGTCGGGGCGAAGCCAAACAGTCCCTTCGCTGCCAGAAACAACCATGGCTGCCCAGTCACCGCCCCCACCGCCCTCACTCAATATGGCGCCGGCGGCGGCCTCAGGCGCGCTCTCGCCAGCAGCCAATATGGCGGGCGGAAGGCGCGTGCGGCGGGGCCAAGATGGCGGCGGTCACCATGAGGCTGCCAGCGGTCCGCGCCCCTCTGGATTCCAGCGCGCCCCGGGGCGGCGAGAAGCACCTGGTGGCACCGGGGGACACGATCACCACGGACACGGGATATATGAGGTGCGGGCAGCGGCGGAGGCGAGGCGGCGGCGGGGTGGCGCGGCTTCGGGCTGTCCTTAGGTGGCCGCTGTGTCTCCGCAGGGGCCACGGTACTTATGTGGAGGACGAGAAGCTGATCGCCTCGGTGGCCGGCGTGGTAGAGAGGGTGAACAAGCTGGTGTGTGTCAGGGCGCTGAAGGCCAGGTGAGCGCGGCCGCGGCGGGTGCGGGGCCTGGCTGGGCAGGGTGAGGTGTGTGACCGCCGCTCTCTGTCCCAGGTACAACGGCGAGATCGGTGACATCGTGGTCGGGAGGATTACGGAGGTAAAGTCCCGTGATTGCCGCGGTGCCGAGGAGGAGGGTGGTCGTGGCTCCATCCGACTCTAAGCGCCCTCCTGGGATCCTAAAACATTGATACACATCAGTGTCCCCGCGCAGGGTACTGGGAGCGTGTTGATTTTAACCATGATGAGGCTCGGAGAAGCCACAAGAGCTGTCCCCTCTTGCAGCTTGGTGAGCTGCAGCTCCCATTCAATTTTTGAGTGTGTATCCATAAGTTTGGGTGGTTTTTTCCCCCTTAGGTTCAGCAGAAGCGATGGAAAGTGGAAACAAATTCCAGGCTGGATTCAGTCCTGTTACTATCATCTATAAATTTACCTGGTGGGGAGCTGGTGAGTGTAGCTGGTTGTTTTGCATGGCATCCTAAGGTCTCCCACAATCAGCTACTGATGTAACTTTTCTTGTGATGTTTCAGAGAAGGAAATCAGCAGAAGATGAGCTTGCAATGAGGGACTACCTGCAAGAAGGGGATCTCATCAGCGTATCCTTTTGCTGCTCCCATTGACAGATGAGCCAAGAGCATGGGAAGAACAGGGAGAGCTTGGCTGGCCTGGCTGGGGGTGAGAGCTATGGTGGGGTGGCACTGGGAAGCCTTAGGGACCCTGTTTCCTTAAGTGGCACCGACAGGCAGAGGTTCAGTCTATATTTGCTGATGGGGCTGTATCACTGCACACCCGGAGCCTGAAGTACGGGAAGGTGAGTTATTCCAAAGGCCTTGATCCTGGGTTAGTTCTGCACCACCTGACTTGTATAAGGCCTTTTGGTGGCTTTTTTAAGAAAAAAGCTCTGGAGTAGAGAAGGACGTTGTTATAACCCATTCCTGCAGGACGGGAAGACTCTCAGCATGAGAGCACCAGGTAGAGGTGGTGTCCTTGAGTTGCCCTTTGATCCACTGCTTCCCCTGACTGCAGTTTCAGCCTGCTAGATCTATTTTCCCCACTAACCACTTGGGAATTAAATCCTGGGGAGAGATCTCCTCACTCCTCTTCAACTGGCTGTTGCCCCTGTGACTTGTTCCTCTCCCCAGGGCTCTATTTTAGGCTTTGTGCAGTTGGCATTTATCTCTGGTTTTGTGCATTGAAATAAGCCAAGGGGCTGTTGGAGCGTAGGCTGCAGTTTGGGATTACCAGACCGAGGGTATTAGCACTTAAAAGATGAAAGGAAAGTGTGCTTATTGCACAAAGGGTGAAGGACAGTGATTGGATTACCAGGGAAAGTGTTCTGCTAAATTGGGCCACTGACTCCTCATTTTTCTGCAGGGATGGTTGATGTGTAGTTACAATCAAGATATTATTAACATTCATGCTAAGCACTTAGAGTATTCTTCATCTTCAAAGGGATGCATTAGCTAATCCTCCCAGCACTCCCAGAGGCAGACAGGTTTTATATTCACTGTTTCACAGGAAAAGATGTTAAAACAGAGTTGTTCCTAGGCCAGGAATGGAGTGAGTGTGTGTCAGTGACTTGGTGTTATCTGTGGTGGCTCATGATGTCTCTCATGCTGAGCCTCATGGTCTGTTCTCCAGCTTGGCCAGGGTGTGCTGGTTCAGGTCTCTCCCTCTCTTGTGAAACGCCAGAAGACTCATTTCCACGACCTGCCCTGTGGTGCATCCGTGATCCTCGGCAACAATGGCTTCATCTGGATCTACCCAACTCCGGAGCAGAAGGATGACGAGGCTGGAGGCTACACCGCCAACTTGGAGGTGAGTGTTCAGGAAGGTGAGCCTTCTTCTACCAGTGATGGTTTTCAGTCTGACAAATTCAGAGGCATGTGCGTAACCTGAGAGTCTCAGGATCTTGTAGGTTCACAGGAAGGCTTTTTTACTTATTTCCCTCTGCATTCATCCCTTTTCCTCTGTCCTTCCTCAGCCAGTTCCCTTGTCTGACCGGGAGGTGATCTCACGGCTCCGAAACTGCATCGTGGCTCTGGTTACTCACAAGATGATGCTCTTTGACACCAGCATCCTGTATTGCTATGAAGCATCCCTTCCTCATCAGGTATAGGAACCAGTAGTGTTTATTCCACACTGAGGGGAGGGAACAGAAAGGCTGCATCAGTTGCTGCTGAAGTCAGTTTCCTTTCAGCTTACCAAAACATCCTGTAGTAAGTGACAGTACAAACTCTCACCTTCTACATAACGTAAGTTGCCTTGCACAATTTCAGGGATAATTTGAAGGGTTCTGCCTCTGGCAAAGTCTAGCTATTCCTACAGAGAGATCAGTCCCTTTTTTGATAGATGTTGTGTATCCCTTGCTGGGATTATGGACCCTTAATTCCTGCGAAGACAGTGTTAAATTTGGTATTGTATGAGGGTACAGTGCATTTTATGAAGCAATGAAAAAGTAAATGTCATGTATTGTACAGAGTGCAGTCTCATGTCTGTATCCACTGCTGGAAGGCTGCCTCCAGCAGCCTTTGACCTCTTGCTGTACAGCTTTTCACTGTGATTCCTGCCAGCACAATCATGGGCAATTCTCTTCCCATAAATAAATGAGATCTGAATCGTCTTCCGCTCTCATTCTCAATGAGGTGTTCATTTGAACTATTACTGTGTTTAAATCATTTCTGCCCTTCCCAAATACAGTGTGTGTCCTTGAAGGAAGAGAGGAGGGTTAGTAGCCTCTTTTTTGATTTCCTCTGGTCTCTGTAAGAATTCCCAACTGGCAAAGTTAATTTTGCCTTGGACCTTCTGCCATAGGTCTTTTTTCACCACAACCCTCTAAAGTTCCTTGCTGGTCACTGCCATGTGTCAGGGAGCTTTGTTTCCCCACAGAGTGCAAAAACAGCAGTTGATTCCTGGTGCTCATATTGCTCTTCTTTCCACTGCAGATCAAGGACATCCTGAAACCAGAAGTGACAGAGGAGATCATTCTGGAAGCTCGACAGAGGTTGCTGGATTTGGAAGGATAGAGCATATGGCCAGAAGCAGTCATTTGAAATCCCAGCATGGCAGCTTTGAGTCTCAGTATTATATGTTTTTTCAGTGTTCTAGTTCCCAACATTCATTCCACACTTCAGAAACCACTGAAATTCCTCACTATTAGGATATCTCCTGTGTCCTTTTAATACAAAGTAGTACTTAAGTACAATGGCCTTTTAATGCAACGGCCTGAAAAATTGATATCTGACCTTTATAAAGATGCAGATGCAACTGGGACATGTCTCCTAGCACCTGTTGCTGTATCTAGTGCCCCAGAACTTTGTGCAGAATGACAGAGAGGAAGGGATATGTTTTGTAATGTTTCTCTCTCCCCAGAAGGTGATTTGGATTTTAATTTACTTGTGATACACATCTGCCAGTCTGTCCCCTGACTGAGAGCCCTCATTTTTCCAGGCACATGTGTTTAGAGAACAGGAGTATCCACACCCTTGCTAACCACAGTTTGGGTCTGGCTGTTCATGGCTTGAATATCTCAGGGGTATGAGATGGGATGTGGCTGTTGCTGTCCATATGAGCCAGGAGCTGTGAACATACAGTGTCCTGGTTTGTGTTATCCTGCTGGTCTTTTTTTTTTTTTAATGCCTCTTCTGAGGAGGCACCAATATGATTTTGTATTAAGTATTTTACATTTCAATAAATTTTTTGAAACAAATCAGTCCTTCAGCAGTGTGTGCATTAGCTTGTTTTCAGTCTAGCTTGAGAGCTGTGGTTGGCTCAAGTTTCCTTGTGCCAGGACACTTGGAATGGTTACACTGTCTTATCTCCCCTTCAGCTGCTGCCCTTCATCCCAGCAGGATCTGACCTTCGTCTTCAGCCCTTACAGGTTCATCTGTAAGGATTCCTGGTGTTCACAGTGCCTTTCCAAGCATTGCCTCCCTGCAGGATGCCTTGGAGAGGTGAGTCAAGCAGAGGTGACTCAAGTGACAGTGGTTAGAGGTGGACATTTTGAGCCAGGTGTTGGCAGGCAGTCAGTCACGTTCTCTGTCAGAATGTGATGCTTTCTCTGGAGAATCCTCTCAGCTCCAGGTGCTATATTGGAGCTGTTTTATTATATATGTTTTCTATGTGTATTGCAAATCTATCCTTGTACCGCAGCACTGTAATTCTTAGAAAGGATGATGAAACATCTGCCCCAATTGTTCCTGAATCCAATTGCACGTTACAAGTTCACACTCTCGCCTCAGGCACAAGGGAAAATTCTTTGCTGTGTGTTTTCCTGGGAAGTAGAAATTCCTTTTGTTGCTGTCCCTCCAGCTCGGGCTGCTTTCCCTGTGGTCTCGAGCAGGCACTAGATGGCACCTTTGGATCGTGTTTGTGGCACTTCCCTTCGCCAGCAGCTCCGCCTCGCTGCCCTGCCAAACAGCAGGGCCTGGATGGCTGCCACCAGCGCTGCTGCCCAAATCCTGAAGCATAACGGGGCTAAGGACAAGCAAGGACATGGCTAATCCGTTCTCTTGCTGCACAGCTGCCCGTGCTGCCTCTGAAAATAGTACTGAACTTGCTGGGGGTATCGCTGGAATGTTCCAGATGTGACCTGGGAATTGTTGAGTTTTAAGAGGATTTCCTAGTAAGTGTTGAAACAATCACATCCTCAAGATGACTGGGGAGAATTGAAAACCAAGGCTTAATGGTGACAATTTCAGGTCTCATGAGGCTTCTGGTGGCCACATAACACATACCTGCATGGACAAAACGGGTTCAAAAAGGCTAAAAAAGCTTTAACAGTCTGCATCTATTACTTAGAAAAGTACTTTTCTTTCCCCCCCGACCCTTACCCAAGTGCTGTAGTTTAGCAGCTTATTACCACAGGGGGAGATTCAGGGATTTCTGCTAAAAAAACAGCTCAAGGTCTGGACTGCTGCAGCTCTGAGCTTTCAGATTCCTCCTCCTTGCTGCAGGGTCCCTGATATTTTGACATTAACGATGTGTTAAATGGGGGAAGCATGTGACTCACTCAGTTCTCTTATTCCTGAATACTTCTGGTTTTAAACCCAAGAAGAAAACCATCTGGTGAGGTTTGGTTGTGGATCTCTCTGATGGGAGAGAACCAAAGGTCTCAGCATTTTTCCCTGTGACCATGCACATTCAGCCAGTGCTGTTCCAAGACCTAAATTCTGTAACAAGGCTTCAGCAAGGTCATTGCTGGCTGTTCCTGCAACTGCATCCAGCACAGCTCTGCAAACCAACAGGTAACAACAAACCAGCAACAGCAGTGTCCCTGTAAATTCTTCAAACAGTCTGTGGGATTTTGCTGGAAAAAATCTTCTAAGCAGGAAGGGTGAAAAGGAAGAAACTATGGCTTCTCTGGTTTAAGAAAAAAACCCCAAAACAGTAGTTGAAAGCAGGATGAGAAAAACCTAGTGAGTGTTCATTTTTATACGAGGAACTAAAAGGCCCATGCAGGCATTAAAACAGCTCAGACCAACCCGATTTCTTTGTTCACCAGTGTCTGACACTGTTTGTAAAGCAGCTGTAGCACCTCCTGTGCTGCTTACTCCAGGGCTGATACATGGTGCAGTTGTACTCAGAAGTGGAGTTGGTAACTAGTTCCCTTGCTGGTGAGTGTTGCCTGTAGGAACGAGAGCACATCACTCATCTGCAAAAAGAATTTTCTTGTTTCTTGGTGCCAGTGCTCATGCACTAATAGGAAGAATTCCTTTACTCCTAGGAATAACCACTGAGATTTAAAATTTGTGCTAATGGGTTATTAATCCAATTACTGCTGCTTATTGCATTACTTCTGTACCATCCGTGCAGAGTTTTGCTGTTCAGCTGAGAGTGGTACAAATAAAAAGCTTTGCACAGACCTGAGAAGAGACTGGAATCCCACTGAGATTAGAGACATCTTGAAATGGTTCTCAGGTTCCTAAGGACTGTTAATTAACATGCTAAGTTTTATTATTTGGAGAAGAGGTTGAAGCTTTTAAGATATTGTTATGGAGAAAACGTCACTGCAACTGTTGGGTGAGAAACCACACTTAATGGGAGGTAAACAGAAAAGTACTGAAGTATCTCTTAGGAAAAAAATAAATGGTAGGATGTATGCGGGTTTGATTGAAAAAACACTCTAGCTTTTTTTTTTTTTAACTTATTCTGTATTCCTACAACTTTTCTGTCTGTGTCTTCTCTAACAATTTCTGAATTTACTGGGCAACTTCCAAGTTTAACATGAGAGTCATGTTCACAAGAACTGGCAGCAGGGTTGGGAGCAGAAAATGTAATACCCTTCAGGAAGGGGAAGAAGGCAGGTATCTCACTATGACATTTGGGAGTGACCAGCTGACTCATCTGCCTGTGTATTGTCCCACATTAACTACAGCAGTGCTCTGGGAAACAGGAAATGCTTTTGGAGAAACTGCTGAGTGGAGAGGCTGGAAATTGCTGGCAAAGAACCTGTCCCACTTTGCTGCCTACAATTGCACAGCATCAGAAGGAAAAGCTGCCTGTTGGCCTGAATGATAAACTCATCTGGTTTGTTAAATAAAAAGTGCATTCATCTGCACAGTTCTGTGATTCTGTGAGGTCTTGCATATTTGCAATTACTTTTGCTTAATTTGGTGAAGGTTTTTCTGACTATTGTGGACCCACGGTTCTCTTCTGGAGTTTACTCTGCTTCAGCACTGCTGTGGTAGGAAAGATTATCCAGGATGCTCCATTCACACCCAGAAGAGAGTGACTTTTTCTGTGAAGAATGGTTGGTATTGGGTTTTGCAACAAATTTCTCTTGGGCTGCTTGGCCTGTGCTGACAGCTTCATTTCCTCACTTTCCTTCAATCCATGGGAGCAGAGTGGGGGTTATATCACCTTGGTGAGAAGCTGATCTCTGTTACTGAGATAAACCTGGAGAAATTCTGCAGAGTTCAAGAGATGTGACCCTGGATTTGTCTCAGCACAATGTACCAGAATTTCTCTCTCCTGTGTGGGTGTGTGTGCAGCACAACCAGCCACAATACCTGCAAATTGAGCCATTGATGGAGAAATCCAATAGAAATGGTTTGAGCTCAGTCTCCTGACTAAGAATCAGTGATGTAGCAGCAGCCTGGCACAGCAGAGATGGAGGATCCCACAGGGCTGTATGAAGTGCTACATTTTGGATGCTATTGTTAGAAGATGAAAAATTCAGGTCTGCCAGAGACCTTGAATATGGCATAGGAGACACAGAGTGTGTTTGGATTTGTCACAAGGGAGGAGTCAGTATAAACAAGCTGCTCTGTGTCCAGATGGTTTCCCTAAGCAGGAGGCTACAGCACAGAATTGCAATTGTGTGTTCTCCTGTTGTCGAGTGGGAGCAACCACAGACCTTTGACCAAAACACCCTGACCTCAAGCTGCTGCCTTGACCTTCTTCTATCCCCAAGGTGAACTGGAGAATGTATGAAAAACTAAATATCTTCAGCATCATGGTCTGCTCTTCAGCTCAGGGAACTCTCAGTGCCTGCCGAAGAATTCAGGGGTTTAACTCCATCTTTGTACCAAATGGTGCACAAAAATAGATCAATAAAATATTTTTTCAATTGTCACTGGCCTCTATAGCTGGTTTTGGTATCAAGTTCTGTGTATGCTGAGAGCATTCATAAAGAAGTGAAGTCCTTCGTGCAAGCAAAGGGTGACAGATTCCTGGCTGTGCACACAGCTGATCCACTAATCTCTTCTTCCCTGCCATCTCTGCAAGCATCCAGTCAGAGCTGGCCAGAGGCTCTGAGACCCCTGCAGTCAGATCTGCAGCCCTTCTAAAGAGGTGAAGGATTTCACATGAGCTTTTTGAGGCCTTTTCACAGTTTTTATTCACAAAATCACAGATTAATTGAGGTTGGAAGGGACCTCTGGAGATCAATGCAGGATCACCTGGAGCAGGTGACAAAGGAAGGTGCCCAGGTGGGTTTGGAATGTCTCCAGAGTGGGAGACTCCACGCCCTCCCTGGGCACCTGTTCCAGAGCTCTGCCACCCTCAACCTAAAGAAGTTCTTCCTCATGTTGAGGGGAAACTTTTTGTCTTTTAGTTTATGGCCATTGCTCCTCATCCTGTCACCGGGCACTGAAGAGAGTCTGACACCATCCTCAGACTCAGCGGGGAGATATTTCCATGGATTGCTGAGATCCCCCCTCAGCCTCCCCTTCTCCAGACATACCCGGCCCAGCTCCCGCAGTGTCTCCTCATCAGAGAGGTGCTGCAGCCCCCAGATCCTCCCTGTGGCCTCCGCAGGACCCTCTCCAGCAGCTCCTTGCCCATCCCGTCCTGAGGAGCCCAGCACTGGGCACAGCACTCCAGATGTGCCTCACCAGGGCCGAGTGAAGGGAGGATCCCCCACTCGCCCTGCCGGCCACGCTCCTCACAGGCTTCTCCCCGCCCGGCCGGTCCGTGAGGGGGAGCGGGGCCGGGATCGGGCAGCGCGGGGCGGGAGGCGGGGGCGGTGGAGGAGGAGGGGCCGGAAGGGGATGTGACCGCCCGCCCGCCGGCCCGGGGGTTCCGGGATCTCCCTCGCCGCCTCCGCCGCCCCCCGCCAGTCCCGCAGCTCCGGGGTACCCGCGGCCCCTCGCCCCGCTCCGCCCGCCCGGCCCCGCTCCCGCCGCCCGCCCGCCCGGGGATGCGGCCGGCGCGGTCCCCCCCGCCTGCCCTGGCCCGGCTGCTGGGCAGGAACCGGCCTCCCGGAGCTCCCCGGCCTCGCTGCTCCGCTCCCAGCTCCGCCTGAAGCAGCGGGCACGGGGCGCCGGCCCGGCCGCCCCAGCGCTGCTCCGACGCCGCCATGGCCCCGCCGGGCCCCCCGGCCCCGAGGTAGCGGCGGTGGAAGGAGCCGAAGCCCGGTGACCGAGGAGCCCCCGTCCCATCCCCCAAGGAGCGTACGGAGCTCGCCCGGAGCTGCTCCTGCTTCGCCTGGAGGGCTGACATGGTTCCACTGCACCTGACCCTGCTGGACTTCAGCGATACTTGAAGCCAAATCCGTGGCTTTTTGGCCTTTGCTAACTCAATGCTATGCAAAAGAAAAGGAGGAAAAAAAAAAGAAACCTTGACACTAGTTGTGGTGGGAATGGCTGTTTCCTGCCCTGGGTGAGCCCACGTGTGGTTTCTTGCTTGTGAGATGAACTAATTCTCCTTTACCCGGTGGAAGACACACTACATATGGCAACCTGAAACTTAGGTAATGCTTGGTCATTCCTGAGCGATTAGAACTTCTACTCCTTTGTTGTTTTGGGTTTTTTTGGTTTTGGTTTTTGTTTTTTTTTTCATAAAGACACCTAAGGAACCTTGTTGCTGTCTTCAGGAGCATTGGAGGAATTTGTCTTAATTCACCTCAAGTGACTTTATCCCCACTGTGAGTGCGGCCAGTGCACTCCCCTGAATACCTTCTCCTTCAAAACTCCTTCCCAGCCTGGAAGATCAGGGATCACAGGCTTCTTCGAAAACTTCTCATCCTGGGAAAGGCTGCCCATAGTTACTTTATGGGGCAACAGCCTGGAAAAGTTCTTGGGGACCAAAGGAGGCCAAGTCTGCCTGCCCTGCACTTCATCAAAGGAGCAGGGAAGAAGGAGTCATCGAGGCATGCGGGCCCACACTGCAATGTCTTTGTGGAACATGGTGAGAAGTTTCTATTGGTATTTGGTTGAATTTTGGTTTGCTGAGCTAGCTGCAATATGGATTTATTCAAGACCATGGAGCAGATACAGACATGTACTTTATGGAAGTCTTGTTTTCTTTCTTGCAGTCTTGCTGCTTAATGCAAATCTTCCGTGATTGTTTATTAAGAAAATAATTGGGTCAGATTTCAAGCAATCTGAGGAGAGGTTATTGTACACTTAAAGGTGAAATGCAAAGGAAGTAACTTCTTAACATTGTAAAAGTTTCTCATTTCTGCCTTGGTTATGTTCTGGTTTGCAGTCTGGGAAAGTGTCTGATCCTTTTTTAGTACAGACCAGCCTCTGTCAGTGGTGATGCTGTGGTCAGGGACAGGTATTCTTTAATTATCTTTTCCGAAGGGACTTTGCTACTTGGAAGAGAAAAAAAAACCCCAAAGCCCTTATTTTGGAAAGTTTATGCACTTTCTGCTGTTGTGAAAAGAGTTTATTGGTGCATTTGGAACACCTTTGCTTGGTGGTTTCTCAAAGCTGGTTAAACCTTCGTCCTGTGCTGTGATGGATTGAAGTGCTTAAGGCCAAAAGTGTGGGGTAGAGCAACCCTGTCACTTGCTGGGCTTCTGCAAAGTATGGGGGGAGTTCAGAGTCTCAGGAAAGAAGCCAGATGAAAGTCTCAGTAGGACTCAGAGGTAGCTTTGGTGTCTGCATCAAATTCTTCATTAAACAACAAAAACCAAACCAACAAACCCCAAAACCAAAGAAACTAAACTAAAGGCATTTCTACAGAAGTGAGGTGCAGAAATGCATTGTTGTGCTTAAACTCTTTGGAGTAATCCTTGTTTTTGCGCAACACTTTAAAAATTCTAATGTTCTTTGAGATGACGTGCTGCTGGCCGCTGTGGTTGGCTGGAGAATGTGATTTTGACAAAGCTTCTGCAACCGTTTTGTCATATAGAGGAAGTTTATCTATGAACAAAACAAAATTACATCTGTAATCTTCATATAACTAAAAATTGATATATTTGCTTTGTCTGAGAACACAGTCTAGTTAGAGGAAAAGTTTTGATTTGGTCTTTCTTTCTAAGGGCTTTGATTTCAAACTTTTTCTCATTCTGTGTTTTTAGAAGGGCCCAAGAAATTCTCTGCAGTGTTCAACATACACACAGAGATCCCGTGTTTGGTACTGCTCTGCTGAAATACTGTTTTGGGTTGCTTCAGTGTTTTATTTTCCCATACAATGTTTCTGCACTGAAGAAACTTGAGGTAATTAAGGGAAGGTTAGAGAATATCAGGGCTAACTTGGCCCTCTGATGTTAAACTTGCTGCTGGATTTTTCCTTGCTTTCTGTCCTGTGATATGCCCACTTCTTCGCCCCCAGTTTGTTTCCTGCTTTTACTGCTTTGGACAGAATTTCAAGGTCAGATGAGACACAGCCAGACCACTTGCTGCAAGCAATACAATAGTCTTAGTCCCTTTGGTGTTTTGCTGCAGCAGAAAAGCCAGAAACGTTCCTTTTTGATCATCTAACAGCAATAAGCAGATGGTAACTTCTTGCCAATGTGACCTGAGGTCAGCAGATCCCAACACATTCAGGAGGAAAAATGGCATCTCTAATGTCCCTGTGCCATATGTCCACGAGAGACCTTGGTGTCCTGATTTAGAAAAGAATAAACTTGAAAGAGGACATCAGAGCTAGGATGCCTGTTAAGAGAACTGCAAAAGATTGGCCTTGCTTATACACATGAGGAAAAGTTTCTTCCTTTGAGTGGATGAAAAGGTTCTTCCAAGTCCTGGCAGTAGAAGGCAGTACCACCATTGTTTATTTAGCTTTCTTCTGAGTTTGGGCTGCTTCTGTCCTGAAAAATGCCATATTAAAAACCTGAACAAATTAAGAGGGAACAAAGTTCATTTAAAAAGTTCTTCCTTTTCCTTTCAATAATTTGCCTTTCAAATACATAGACTGACATACTTTATAATTAATGAACAGATCAGTATTTAATACCTTCAGTCCTATTCAGTGATTGTGCCATGGGCTGTAGTTCACAGAAAAAAGATTGGTGTTTTTTCAGGGCTTAAATGTTTGCATGTTTCCCTTTCATAGCCATTACAGAGTTTCCTCTAAATACTAATCACTGTATCTGGTTTCTCTGTTGCACTGTGGGAACTAGTTTGTCCCAGGAAAATCATGTTTCTGGCTTTTCATAATTAAGAAATGCTTAAGGAGAAATTCCATGGTGGACCACTTAACCCCCTAGAGACAGGTGAATTCTTAAATGTGCTTCTCTGAAGTTCTTGTGTATTAAAGGCCATGATAAAGGAGACAAAAGAAGTGGAACTTTTGGTAGCAGGGCTCTCCTTTTAGGGTTGTGTTTTTATAAAGATATTCATGATCCTGTTTTGGTGGCACCATTACCCGTGAACTTCTGCTGAAGCTCATTCAGCAGGCATTTAGTGGAAGATCTGGATTGCTTCAGAAGTATCAGATTTTGGCTGAAAGGGTTAGTGAAGAATATCAGATACTAACAGTGTAAGGCAAAATAACTTTCAGGAAAGTAATTCCATTTCTCGGTCATCGCACTCTCCGTAGCACCCAAAGCAACACATCGAGAGGCTTCTGAAAAGCCAAGGAGGCAACTGGCCAGAAATCAGCTCTGCTGGTGCTCAAATGTTCTGTGAGAATAATGCAGAAAACCTCTAAATTTTGTCATGAGCTGACAATTGAGGAGTGCCTTAAGGGGAGAAAAGTAATCTATGGGCAAGTTTTGGGCTTCTCTCTTTGTGCTGTTACTTTCCCCACAGAGGGAGTTTCACAAGCTGGAGTTCGTGCTTGTGTCGTTACCCTGGGCAGCAAGAGTAGCCCTTGCTGGGATTTTACAAATTTCACCCTGCTGCAGATTACTCTAGCTCACAGTTTGCTTGCAAGCTTGAACTTGAGAGGAATTATAAAGGCAAAGTTTTCTTCTTTTTTTCTGCTTTTCTTGGTGAGAAATGAGTCTGTAGTCACTGCTTTTTGGGGATATCCAGCTGAGAAAAAGGTGTGGTCAGTAGATGGTTAAGGGGAAAGACTGTCCCTGCACCTTGAAATTTGCACACTAGTGTATCTTACGCCTTTCCAGAATGTTAATTTCAGCAAAACTCAAACTTCTGAAAAGAAAGGTGTGTTCTCAGAGGGCTCAGCTCTGATCCCAGAGTTGGCAGGAGTTGACTGGAGCGATTGGCAAACACCACACCTTCTCTGACTGTCTCTTGGAGGTGATGCTGTGCTGAATGATGAGCAGATCCCCTGAAGCATGTTGGTAGAACAGTATCTCCAAGCAAAAGCAGCACTCGAAGGCTTAAAAAATGAACTCTAATCATTACATACATGTAATGATGCAGAGATGAGGAAGAGATTGATAAAGCACTCAGTCAAAAATGGCATTTTCATAGTCTTTCTTAGTAAGATAAAATGCAGTTTTAGAGTTTCTCTTCCAGCAGGTGAGTGATAGGGAAGCTTAAATGAGCTGTTTACCTCACTGTAAAGAGAGATAAACTGCAGAACTGGATCCATTTTTCTTATACATTTAGTGCTGAATATAGCTGAAGTCAGCCAACTACAGTCTCTGTCATATTAGATCTGAATTCTTCTTACAAGGGTGCTGAAAGTTTTACTGCTTTAATTAGGAAGCAATTGTGCAAAATGGATCTATAGCACCAGCTTGCCACAGCTTCCAGTTGGAGATGTGCCCTATACAGTTCACTGTGAGGAAAAATCCCAACAATTAAAAGTTTCATTTCCTTTATTATTGATTAAAAATAAATTTTAAGGATCTTTATGTTTAATAATCTATCTTGTTTTATGCTGTTAAGTTTCATGTTTCAAGTACTTGAATTGCGAAAATTAATAAATGACATTATAATCAGTTCTAAGCATATCCTGGGCTCATCCCACAGTGTGGGCAGCAGGGCAAGGGGGCAGATTCTCCCCCCAGTACTCCTCTGTGCTGAGACCCAGACCTGCAGTGCTGTCTTCAGCATGGGAAGGACACAGAGCTGTTGGAAAGAGTCCAGAGGAGGCCATGGAGATGCTCCAAGGGCTAGAGCCCCTCTGCTCTGGAGCCAGCTGGGAGAGCTGGGGGTGTTTCGCTCAGAGGTGGCTCCAGGGAGACCTCAGAGCTCCTTCCGGTGCCTAAATGGGCTCCAAGAGAGCTGGAGAAGGACTTTGGAAAGGGTCTGGAGTGACAGGACTCAGGGAATGGCTTCAAACTGACTGAGGGTAGATTAGATATACAGAGAGTATCACACTGTGAAGAGTGGGGAGGCCCTGGCACAGGTTGCTCAGAGAAATTGTGGCTGCCCTGGGATCCCTGGAAGTGTCCATGGCCAGGTTGGATGGGGCTTGGAGAAACCTGGGGTCGTGGAAGGTTTTGGTACAAGATTATCTTCAAGGTCTGATTTTTGTACTCATTATCTTTTATCCTACAGGTGAGCTCAATATGTCTTCCTTATATGCAATATACATTTGTTAGATAGTCAATTGTCCATACATGGAAATGATTTAAATGAGACTCCTTCCATAGTAGAAGTGTTTCTTCAAACCCCTGTACTTAAAACCCCTGCATTTATCTCTTTCCATTGTACCTCAGGGCATTTTTATACTCTCTCTGCTTCACCAGCTGCAAAATCTGAGACTTCAGAGAAACTTCTTTACTACTCCTGACTCCACTTTAGACCATTCACCTGAAGTTGGGTCATTAGCACTGTCCTAATTGGAATTCATTTTTTAGAGTCTGCCTTCAGTATTTCAGGTTTTCATTCTGAACTGACAAAGGTTGGAGATTTGGCAGCTCCCAAATTTCAATTTCCATCTCTATTAGGAAAGACTTATCCCCAGCTTTTGGGATCATTGCTTATGTATCCAACTTCACTGTGCCTCAGTATTAGCCTGGTTAATGCTGACATCTGCTGCATGCTGAATGCAGATTTGTTTGCTGCTTCTGACTGTATCCCTTTTCATCATGAAAACCACTTGCTGTATTTTTTACTGCTCCAATTATCAAATACCACTGGGTTTTGCTAAGAAGCTCTTCCACAAAACTTGATCTATGGTTGGAGTATGTTTGGAAGGAGACCTAAGACTTTTTAAACTGCTTTTCCACAGGCCAAGGTGGATGATAATGATGATGATGGAGAAAGACTAATCCCTTTCCTGGGCAAAAGCAGTTCTGTTTTGTGCACTGAGTAATCTTTGATAACTTGCCATATTTAAGCTCTTGAGCTCCTTCATGACAAATAGGTAGCAGTTGCTCGTATGCCAGACTCGCATTAGCAGATTATGCTAGTTCTGCATTCTTATTTACAAATTTTAATAGGAAGGCTATGGTAGGAAATCAGGATAGGGGGAAGCAAGAGAAAGCTGTAGGGTATTAGCATAGAAATCTTTCCTTGTAGGCGATCATTTTCTTTCAGCACACTTCAACATTTACCATCAAACTCGCAGTATTTTACATTAAAAACTTTAAATCTTAAGCTTGAAAGTGAGGAGTTGACACAGTCCTGTTGCTGAGCGTTGAGAGTCCTGAGTTGCATCCCTGGTGCTCTCAGTGTCAGGCTCTGTGGCATGTGGCAAAGCATGAGGGTGCAGAAAGGTGAAAATGGCCTTGGAAAGCCTTGTCTTGTTGACTCTCACTTCAGGGTGGGGATGCTGTTGGGTTGTGCCTTGGAACAACAGGGATGTGTTTCCAGCTGTGCTTGTAGGAACTGTGATAAAGCAGACAAGAAATAATTGGGAAAGTGTTTTAATAGCCCTGGTGTGGATGGGACTGTAACCAGCGCTGTGGCAGGTGCCAGGTCAGGAACACTCTGAGCTGACACCAGGCAGTGGGCATGCAGAGCTGCAGGACTTAGTCCAGCTCTTAACACCCATCTGATACCAGTGTTGTGTTCAGTGAAGGTTCATAGCATCCTGCAGTGAGTTTTGGGCCTTGTTTGGAGTGTTTCAGCATTGCCAGGACATCCCTGCAGCTCCATCAGTGTACTTGATCCACCCTATAAAATTTAAAACCTGGCTGTGGCACTGTGTGGGTGGACATTGGGTGTGTTGCAGGTGCTACCTCTTTCAGCTGTATAAAACACTCTGATTTGCATTTACAAAGACTGAAAGCAGTTTTTGAAACACTAGTGACCTTCTGGGGTATTTTTGCACATGGACTTTCCTTTTTCTTTGGCGGGGGAAGGAGCTGCCTTCTCTCTGCAGTGTCTGTTAAGAGCCGTGTGAGGAGCACCAGTGTCTGCACCCAGCATCATTCTGTCAATTCAGAACAGAGCTGAGCTATTCTTGTGAGAAGCAGTCTCCTTATTAAAGGTCTGTTGTGAGTCCCAGAAGTCCTGTGCTGTAGGAACATCCAGAGTAGTTCCAGCAGAAGCAAGAGAGACTCTTGCTTCTTTGCATCCATGACTCTCTTATCAGTCAGCTCTTTCTCTGCTCTATGTTGATTGAAGATCAATCTAAACAATCTGTAGAGGTTATTAATCTCCTTTCCAGAGTGTCCATTTAATTGGTTTAAGGAGGATTCTTGGGCAAAAAGGTAATGCATGTTCAATTTTAGTGAGTAAAGCTACCTAAGTCAATGCCTTTCCTTAGTTCTTAACTAAATTAGTTCTTACTTAGCTCTTAACTTTGGTCTTTCTTTAAATGTCTGTGTTTAATGCCAGTGTTGCAGTTAGATATTAAGCATAATTTTTTGTGAGATGGCTGGAAGTTTTATTACGCTTGTGGCAAAATGTGATATAATTCTGCTAAAATGGTGTGCTGTACTCTGGGAGGAGTCCCTTTCTACACATCTCCTTGTAATGCCGAGGCAAGTGTGTCCTGAATACCAGCTTGCTTTAGTTTTTACTTAAGTACTTTCTGAAATTAGTGTTGAAATTAGATTTAGGGGGTTTTGTGAGTGTTTTCTTTTTCCCCAGCATTTTTTCCTGGCTGTTACCAGCTGGGTTGTGAAAAGCAGGAGCTTGCTTTTATGCAGAGTGATTGTTGCTAATTTACATGGATGCGAGCAAGCTCATCATTCTTTCATGAGTGAGGAGACTGCCTGATTTATGTTGTGTCATCTCTGAGCACTGTTTTTACCTAATGAATAGAGTTTCACAACAGATTATTAATCATTAAGACTTTGGTTTCATTGTGTGTATTAAAGAATCAATATTGCTACATGTTGCCTGCCTTGAGAAGCTGCTTATCCATTAGTGCCGCTTTTCTAAGGCATTTTGGTGCATTTATCATTTTGGCTGTCTTCAGTTCCTACCTTATTCCTGCCACGTCTTCCCAGGGCCTGAGCTGTGTCCAGTCTGCCTCTCTATAGATTCCTCCTTTGAAGTGCTGTCTGAGCAGCAGCAAATGTTGTTTGGTCCAGTCTCTCCTTAGAGCTCATAAAATAGTAAAATGCTGAACCTTCCTCTGCTGTGCTTTGCACTCCACATTTGCATCAAAGAGGGAGTGATGGCGTCAGAAACTGGGAATAATGTGGGATGAGAAGTATATTGAATTACATTATTGAATTACATCCTCTGCTGCCTGTTAAATGCCTGAGTTTTGGATGGCAAGGCTTGCTGGAGGACAGGATTCCCCATTCTCTGACCTGCTGTTTGTTCCCTGTCCAATGTCCATCTCTGTTGGAAGTACAGAGTGCCCTGGACATGTTCCCTGTGTTTCCCATCATGCTGATGCTGTAGAGGAGGAAATTTCCCTTGCTCTGTGCATCCAGAATCCAAAACACACTCACATGAGCTCTGTCAGGTTTGTTAGTGACCCCAGTGAGCTGATCTCCTGCCACTCCACACCTGGGGGAACTGATGGCTCTTTCATGACCTTTTTATTGTGTGTGTGTTCCCAGAATAAACAAGGCTGTTTTTCCAGGGGCTGAATGTGTGAATGGTAGTGGGATAAGGACATGGAAATTTTAAATAGGAAATTCCTTGGGCTTTCAGGAAATGTTTGCTCTGTCATTCGTGTTCAAGTTGCCCAAATTCAAAAGCTGCTTGTTAGGTTCTGCCTCATTTAACATACCTGGTGAAGGGCTGTTCCCAAGTTCTCAGTTCCTGGCCTGACCACAGAGGGTTATCACAGGGCTGTAATGCAGTAAACACAACTGTTTTCACTTGTGTTTTTGTGAATTAAATTATTTAATTAACTTAGTGTTAAAAAATATTTACTTAAATAAAATTTAAGCTTTATTACAAAGGTGTAAAGCAAATGAAATTGTCATTTGGTGCACTGGCCACCAGATGTCTTCTGTGACTCTTCACTAACTTGCTCCGATTAAAACAGTTCCCACAGTGAGAATCGTTTTGGAAATGAGTAAAAGTTTAATGGTGAGAACCAGGGTCAGAAGTGACAACTGCGAATTTCAGAAATGGTGGCTGCCAAGTCTTTTTAGATGCTATTAGAACCTGTAATCTTTGTGTGCTTGCTTCCTGATGAAAAAAAGGTTGGTAGGTGATGTTTGCTTTCACTGTTAATGGGAAAATCTTGCTCCCTCATCTCCTCAAGCTCCATTTCAGCCCTTTCTTTGTTTAAAAAAGAAAAGAAATAGTTCAGTTCTGCATTCCTTTTCACTTATTGATGTCTTCTGCATTTGATCTAATTCCTCTATTTCTTTTGTTATGATGCACGGACTTTTTAAAAATATAAATACTTTCCTAATATTAAATATTAGATTCTTCTCAGTATAGAAATTGATTTGGTAAATCCTCTTGTAGCATTGAGTTCAACATGTGTGAAAATGAGCTTTTTATGGCAGGGATGCTCAGGGAATATCTGGAAACAAATTCAGCCTGTGACCCTTATTTACACAGTTGTTATCTGAATGTCAGAATTGCTCTCACAAAGCTAATTGTGGAGTTAAATTGTTATGAAGTCATAACAATACTTACAAAAGCAAAGCCGCAATTTAATAATACTCCATTTTATTCAAATCTCTTTTGGGTGGGAGAATTTTACAATAATGAAGAAGATTTAGTATATCTAGCAAAATAGTTTAAGCTATAAATATGTATGTGAGAATGGGGTTTTATTTTTATTATTTTTATTTGCTCTAAGTTCTTTTCATTCCTGATATAAATCTGACAACACATAATGTTAATTTAAAAACTACATCCCATTTTAGCCTGAATAACTGGAACAGCTATTAGAGCTATTGTTGTCTGGCTACACCTCATGTTTGCAAATAACTTAGGAAAGCTCAAATGAAAAGTTTTGAATAAATGCCAAGCTGTTATTTCTTCTTTAATATATTTAGCTGGATGGATAAGAAGCTGCATTTAAAAGTCTCTGCAATCAAACTGTTACTTCTTAAAAGATTTATTGATGGATTGCACTAAACGTGTTTGCTGTATACATTCTTTTTTTTTTTTCTCAATATGCAGCTGTTTAATAGAAAATAAATGTCCTTTACAGGAAATGAGCTGGAGGGAAGACAAAGCTCTTCCCATCATTTGATACTGTTGATGTTCATATAGAAGCTGTAATTTCCCTGGGCTCTGCAGATTGTCTGTTATGTCTAAATAGTGCCTTCCACGCAGAGGGTTGGATGTCAAGGTGCTATCATGTTCCAGGTATTAAGTAGTAATTATTGTTATGAGGTGGTCACATAAGACAGTGTAAATGTTGCTCAACCTTTCAAGTTCCATGTCATTAGGAAAAAAAATGTGCTGGGGAAAAGTCAGTATAATTTAGCACTCCCTGTGAGAACTGCTGGTGGTTTTTACTTTGCTCTTGCTGAAAAGCGGGTTAAAAAAGGCTTTTCATGACCACGGGTACACCACCAGATGTGGTGTGGGTTGTTGTGCTTGTTAAATACAATTTGGAGACATAATCTGGGAGTTAATTCTGGACTTGCTGCAGCAGCGGGTCTGGAGAGGGCCAAATCCTGAAGGCTGTGGCTGGTTTGCAAAACATACTGAGCTACCTCTTAAGCAGGTAATATTTAAAGCCAAGAAAAAAAGAAGAATTAGAATAAAAAAGGTTGGATTTTTGGAGGCAAATGCTAGCTTGAAATGCTAATATAATCATCTTGGTGAGTGCAGTTTTTCCTCTGCAAAGCAAAGGCAACACATGACATTTCATTGAAGACCTGCTGCAGTGTTGATAAGCCGACCTCTCCTGAGAGGAATTGTGAACTTCACTGAGCAGCAGCGTGGCTTTGTAATGGTGGTTAAAAACACAGGATTTGAAAAACCTTAAATGAAAATAGATCAGTGTTGCATTTATTATCAGGTAAGGATTCAAAGAACCATGAAATGTTAACTCGAAACATTTGCATTCCACTCATAGGAATAAGCGGCACAAATCGAGTGAGGTGTTTTAGTTGTAATTTGTTAACTTGGGCTACTTTTCCCCAGAAAAGTGAGTATTGCATGGTGGTGGCCGTGTCCACATCATTTAGTCTTGCCTAACTACAGAGGCATTAAAAACGTGGAGGTGAAAATCACAGGCACCAACAGAGCAGTCGCTTTCCAGCTCAGCCATCGCTGTCATCTGCAGCGTTCCCAAATTAGGAAGCGGTGGAATTCAGCAGGACTGGGGAGTGGGATGATGTGGAGCCTCTGGAATGAGACACATTTCATGACCATGGACAGTCTTGAATCACCTGGTGCTGAGGGTGCCTCGTCACCCCCATGCCCTGAGTCAGGGCGGCTGTGGCAGAACTTTGCCGGGAGATAAAAGGGTGGATGTTGTGGCTGAAATGGGGAGATCACCAGTCAGCCACTTGTGAAATAACTACACTGTGTGCTAGCCAAAGTGCTTGGTTGGGCTGAAATATCTTGGCCATTCTACCTTTAAATTGCTCCATGGATGTCATGGTTTTTTAAATTCCAGTTTTGGAAGGAAGGTGGCTCTTCTGTGCTTATGAGGCTTTCGTCTGCTGAAGTTGTATTTCAGAAAGTTGATGTGCTGCTTGTGAAATGCTCCCCTAAGGCAAACAAGCCCTTTAGGGAGGGGGACTGAGGGGTGGAGTGAATCAAACAGGCATTTTACATTTCAATTATTAATACAGTACTTTTTATGATGCTCAAATTGGAATTGCTAGCAGCTGAATTTTAAAAATGTACTAACTTCTGAAATTTTTAGGAGTAAGACTAACCCTGTGCACTTAAAGGTGCTATCTTCTACTCCAAAACCTCTTTACTACAGCCTTGCACAATCAGACTTGGATTTGAGTTCTCTTTATCTTACTGCAGTGTGTTCTGTTTGTATCCATGGTCAGCCATGTGGAGGTGTCCATAAGGGATGAGTCGAGGGGAGCTCTGCAGCCTCCTCTGGAGGGTAAGGTCTTACCTGAGAGGACTCACACTCAAAAGGTAATTGCAGGGTGCATTCCTGACTTGTAATCAAATTCTGATTTATTGAAAATGGATCCAAATAAGCAGTGCTGTTAAAAATTAGTATCACAAGGATGCCGAATGCAAAGCTGAACAAATGGATTTCTTTAGACTACAAGAAATTGGATTAGAGTATGTTGGACGGTTCCCCTTGTGCCTCTCTCCCCATCAAAAAGGGTATTTAGAAAGCCAATCTGAGTGCAATGCTTTAGGCAAAAAAGGGATAGAGGAGGAGGTCTGTGAGAGAGCTTTTGCTGAGAAGTTCTGTCAGTGCACCTACACCTTAACTTCATGTCGTGGTGGGGATGAGCTGTGTGAATACAGCTCCAAACAGAGCCCCACAGCAGCCAGGGATGCTGGAGTTCACCTCCTTGTGCCATGCAGCACTTCCAGCTCGTCTGGAGTACAAATTCCCTGCCCTGACTCTTGATTTCAGAGGCTGACATGTCAATCTGAGCATCCAAGGTTTGCGGCTATGGTGAGGGAATTGCTTTTAGCCTGGGATCATACCTGGGATGTTTTATAAAGCTTTGGCTTGAGGAGCTGGCCTTGCCAGGGGTTGGCCTGGGGGTGTTTTATGAGATGCACAAGTAAAAGCAGATAGCAGGGATGGGGGGGTAGAGCCATGGAAATGTTCATGGCTTCTCCAGAGCTCTTCTGCCACGTCCTGCTGCAGGGGTAGCTGCAAGCCAACCTGGGTGACAGAGCTCCTGTTACTGTGAGACCACAGATAAACTGCAACAGGGACTTTGGATCCTGCTTTTCCTTGTGCCACCTCCACTTTTCCTTCCACATCTGGCCCTTGCACACAGTAGCCATGTGCTACCAAAAGCAGACCAAATAATGCAGAAAGAAAAGCAACTTTTTGTTTGCACCTGCCATCAGTGTTATGTTGCAAAGAATAACTGAAATTTTTTTCAATAATTTCTCCTCCCTGTTGGGGGTTGTCTGTGGATAAATAAAATGTATATTTTCAGGCTGGGTAATTGAGGTGTGTGTAGGCAGTGATTCCAGGGATGCACTGGTGCTGAGGCAGATAAAATCCTGCATTATTCCTTGTAGCAGGGAATAGCATCACAGTTAGTTAAGTACCTGCTTGGATTATTCCTAAGTCAAAACCAGATCCTTTATCTATGTTCTTTATTATCATAAACCTGCAACTTCTTGCTCTATAACCCATATAAATCAGTAATAAGATTTCTTCATAAGAGGGGAAGAGGGTTGAAAGTGTGGAAGTGTTTGAAGGTCCTCAGAGATGGAATAGTTTGTGTTTGCTGGTTTAAATGGGAAGCTCTGACTTTTGTACAGGTACTGATGCCAACATGGAATACTGTACACGTTTATTTGGTTTTGATTTATTCATTGGAGTGGGAGAAAGATTAAATTCTTCCTGGATAATGCCTCTAGTAGATGCCTATCCTATAGCCACCCAAATTTGATCCTTTTTGATCCTTGAGAATCTGTGTTGTATATCCCTGGTATTTCACACTCATCTTGTAAGTGCTCACCTTTTGTCTTCCAGTGTGCTAAAGCTGTTTACTTTTGTTTTGATTATTTTGGTGTTGTTTGTTTTCTTTGTCTCTATCAAATTGTTGATTTTTCTCTTTAAGAAATAGCTGTCCATTTTCAAATTGGATGCTCTTGCAAGGTTGAGTGATTGCTTTGTATTGTGTAAGACTATGGAAATCCTGCAGTTGAGCTGAAGCAACTGAAATCCTTGTTTAGAAAGGAAGTAATAATTTCTTACTGCCTGCTAGAAAAGCTTTTGGCCTGCTCCTGCAGGTGACCTGCCAAGGATTTAAGAAAGAAAAATTGGATTTTATCCTCTTTTTTCCTGGTTTTAAGATGGTCAAAGCTGGCATGAAAAATGGTGGTTTTCAGAGAGGGGCTTTGTCTGCCCAAAGCAGCAAAAAAGAGCAAACCTAATCTTGTTTTTCTTCTCAGGTCAGCTTTTAAGTTCTTGGATATATTAGCTTGCTATTGAAAATAGTATTTCTTTCTTTCTGCCCCTTTGAGTAAAGGGAGATGTCTGTTTTGCCCACTCAAATTGATATTTTGGCATCTTTCTATAGTTGTTCCTTCTTGTGTATTTTGGGAGGACAGTCCTTAGAGACTGGCAGTGTCCTTTATGGGACAGCTGGACTTGAAAGGCCGGTGGCATCCGGATAAGGTGACATCCAGATGTCCCTGACATCCCTGCTCTCCTCTCCCACCACAGCCTGTGACCCTTGAGCTATTGATCACTGCTTCTGTAATTAAACATGTGAGTTGGTGTAACTCCTGAACAGCCTGATGGTAGAGAACACTTTCGCAGTCTCTAAGGTGCAAACTACTACCTCCAACAGCTCAGTGGAATCAGAAAATCAGACGTGTTCTTGGGAAACTGGCTTTTCAGCTTTCTTGAGGAGATGGATCAAAGCTTTTAGCCAAACTCATCTGTATGACTGGATCACGCTGTCTGAACGAAGCCTGAAGGATTATGTGGACAGGAGGCTGTTGTGAGTTATAACAAGAAGCTTTGTTTTGAAAACCTGTGTTTTTCTTCTACATTGCAATTACAGGGGATGGGGCTTAGATTTCCACTTTGTTCTCACCAGTTGTTGAGGCCTGACCTGGAGCTTGCTGGGAGGTTGTTGGTGTGATTGCAGCACTTTGGAGCAGGACAGACACTTGGGACTTCCAGTTCAGACACTTCTTCTCATCCAGCCTGCAGATTTTTATCTCTTTTAACAAACAGTCGCAGAAATTGAGCAAACAATGCACAGGTTCACGTCTCAGCAATTTCTCTTCTTCCATGAACCCTGACCAACACAGCAATGGGAAGGAAGGAACATAATTGTAGCAAAATGTTATCTGTGTCTCCTTCATTCTGCAAAGCCTATATTTTAGGGAAGATTGTATTGCTGGACTCAATAGTCCAGAAACATTGTCCTTCCATTTCCTCTACATTGTCTCTTTCCTTCAAGTATTATTTTCATAAGATGCACTCTGAATTAATGCCTCTTTAAAAAATATATGTCTTTTCTGTGTCATAAGATAACCATTCCAGCTGAGATCGAGTTCATCCTTCAGCATCCATATTCAAAGGAAAAGTCTTAAGGATTATCAGAAAGCTAAAGCTGGAGGAGTCCATCTTGCCTTCATGATCCTTCGGGCTTTGAGATTTTGGTTCGGAGCATTTGGTATTTTTTTTACCTCATGTCTGGGGACATTTTATCATCCTCCTCTTTCCTGTTCCAAGCAATTACCATTTATTTTATCTTCAAGCAGCAGCCTGTGGCAATAAATTTTAGGAAATTCCTTCCCGCCCTTTATTAAGCCCTACATAATAGCTTCCGCTACTCACTCATACATTCATTAGGAAGAATTAAACGAGTGCTGGCGCCCATTAGCAGAACGTTTAATAACCTCTCCAAGGGAAGGTGCAGCAGATTGGAATAAATGAACAGGAGCAAAAACAAATGAAATAACTTCAGAGAATATGCTCAACTAATTTGTTCTTAGAAAAACTACTTATTTACATGAACGTAGCACTTCAAAAGGTGTCAGTCTGAAACCCCTGGCAGAAGAGTCCCTGAAGATCTACAGGCAGTGGCAGTGAGAGTGTGGCTGTGGTGCCTGAGGGAAGGGTTCTGGGTGTTTTAGGGAGAGAAAGGGCATTTTAGTGTGTCCTACCCCACTTCCCCAGCTGCTGATGCTGTCAGCAAGGCTGATGGCTGTGCTTATGGACTGCAGGGAGGACATCTGTCCTGTAGGAACTGGGCCATAACTAATAGCTCATCTCATCTGGTAGCAGCCACACCAGAGTCCTTGGATGCCTGTGATGGCTGATCCCTGCCAGGATGGGCTACGGGGAAAACACAGACCTTGTACCAGTAAGGAAATTACCCCTCCTCCACTGGTTCTTAATTATTGTTTTAAAGAACATTCATGCTCAGCTGACAGTTGGCATAGGAGAGATCAGGGTCTGAATACTCCAAAGTGGCTTTTCCAGAATAAAGACAGTATTGGAGGCATTGCTGTAGGGAATTTCCTTAGGAAATCTCAACTTGTAAAGCACCAGGACTACAGATAGACCTGGAGATGCATGTTACAGACAGAGCTTTTCCACTAATTCTAGTACTTTCTATTATTTGTCAGTATTTTAATTTTTATGTTTATGGTCTGATCCATGCAGATGAAGGAAAACTGCCTGGACTCATGTGGATCCAAGTGCTCTTTTGCTGGATATGCATTTCCTCTTGTCTTGGTGGAAAACAAGCAGAGCTTTAAGATCCACTCCTGTGTGTAACTTGTGATAGCTCCATACCCTGGTGTAAAACAAACATTGTACCCACGGTGGGCTTGCAGTGTCACAGCAAGTGTCTCTCAGCCGTGTTCAGCAGCCTTTCCTCCTCCAGGATCTGATACTGACACGTTGTTTTCACACACTTCAAAGCTTCAGACTGATTCTCTCTTGAAAAAAAAGAAAAATCCTAGTAAATAAAGCAAATGAAAACTCTACAGTAGCAGTTTTTATGGCTAACATTTCATAATGGTGGTGCTGACAACCTTATTTTCATTTTGCTCTTACCTGTTTTGGAGACAAAAATGTCATTGTTCAAATGTAATTCAGGTCTTGTGGATGACAGATTTTTTTTTGAGATTTTGTGTTGTTGGGTTTTTTTCTGCAGTCATTTCTGATCTCATTTGAGGAGCTCAACGAGTTGAGAACAGTGACACAATAATTGCTGTTATTGAACCAAAGATGCAGTTTAAGACTTTTACCTGGATCACTACATTTGATTGATATTTTAATTTGTTTTTCTGGCAGATGAAAGATAATGAGAATCAGCTTGCAGTTGGAAATGTTTGCACTGGAGAATTCCTAATTTTTTTTTAATTATTGCTTTTTCCCTGCTTATAGTACATGTGCAAGTTTCCTGTTTGAGACCCCTCATTATATTTCAAGCATCAACAGTATCTGAATGGAAGGAATCTGCACAAATCATTTCAATATGCTGCTAATACACTCAGAATATCTTTTTTTAGTCTCTGTGCTGGATAATAGCTCAGATAACAGCTTTCAGACACGTAAATAACATTGCAGAGACATGGTGCAGACTCCTTAATGGATAAATGTATTTATGAACCTGGTTATTTGCATTGCTTTTTAAATGGTCTGATCACCCTTCATCTGAGGGAAGAAGTAACTCCTGTAGATTTTGATCAGATTGGTTTTGGCTGTGTCTCCTGCTGTGATAGGTGGACAATGAAGTGTTACTTCGAGCAGAACTGTACCTGCAGAAGAGCAGGGTGAAATGCTGCTGATGAGCTGATTTATTCCTGCGGGGTCACTCCCCTGCTAGTAAATAGCAGTGTTGGTAATTCTTGCAATTTTCTTGCAAGTTTGCAGTATTTCTTAGTTGAGCTCTGGCTACTGAATAGAGGCAATAAAAGCACTGATCACAACCCTCCAGCAGTGCTCCCTCCACCTCCAGCTTTTCCTTTTCCCCCACTGCTTTCCTTGTGGTGCCAGTTGGTGATACTGGAGGAGATCTCTTTCCATTTTAATTACTCTGGGAGCTTTTGTCCCGCATTTGAGAAACTTGCTTAAAGGCATAAAGTAGATTGCAAATGGTTGACCTCATGCTAATATAAGCTAAAAATTGTAATAATATCTTTATCGCCTTGGAACAATTCCCTGCTCCTTCTGTCCTCTCGAGCAACAGAAGCCATTCAGCGCTGTGATATTTGATCAGGAGTTCAGGCAGAGAGGCAGCTTGGTAATGGATTTCTGATTGTTCTCCTGGTCCATTCTCCTGATGAATGGTGCTCTGGCAGTCCAGGGAGCTGATAGAAATGCTCTGCCATCATGTCAGTACCTTTTTCTGGGAGAGGACAAGAGCAGGTTTCCCCTCCTGTGGCTTGCTCTCCTGCTCAGTTAGAGAGATAGGGAGGAGCTGACTCCCTGTTCGAAGCTGAAATTAGTTTTACAGCTTATATTAGCTCTTTCCTGGGCACCTGGTGGAATACCTCTTTGCTCTGGGGAGGCTTGAGCAGGTTTTCCTATGGCTGTTCCACTCTGTGAATGCCTTAAAGCGCTGCTATTACAGAGCTGTATGTGAGAGGTGTGTTTTGGGTGGGGGTTTCTCTGCCTCCTGGACAAAACACCTTTTTATGCCAAACCTCTCCATTTCAGGCCAGGGAAGACAGGTTTGCCTGGGTCATGTCAACATGCAGGGCCCCCCTGCAGAACTGACTTCAATAGGGCTTTTATGCAAGGAGTTCTTAAATGTGCTGTGACTGTTGCTTTAATGACTCAGAGTGTGTGGTTTGAGATATCTGCTTGAGGGCCGGTGGGAAAATTCGGGGTGATCTCTTTATTTCAGTTGTTACAGGACAACAAACATTTTAAAAATAAAGTAACACTGTAGAAATAAAAAATTATACTTAGGAATGATTAATTAAAATGTTTTTATCGACTTAAAATCAGCATTTGTGGCCCCTTTAACAGCACCAAGAACCTGAACCAGCTCATTTCTTTCTCTTGAAGGATTGATTCCCTTCCAACAACTCCCAGAGAGCCATGAAAATGAATTTTGGGCTTTGTAATTAAGGTATCTTGAGTTATTTCTGATTTGTCGACATGACTGATGAAAGGGGTTATGCATTTCTTTTCCTTTCACTGATATACTCTTGCACATGGAGACATTTTGGGGGCTTTGTGGGTGTCAATCTGCAGAGTGCCAGCCTGCAGACTTCACTGCTGGAGCAATGGCACAGCTCTGCCTGGGGAGAAACCCTTCAGGCTGTGTACCCTCACATTTTGTTTTCTGGAAAACGCCAGGCTAATTCAGCCTGTTGAAGACAGCCAGTGATAAATGGTGTTATAACAGACCTACATAACAGACATTAATAGTACCTTGCAGGATGTTTTATTTCCTGTGCATCTGAGAAATACCTGCTGAGTGATCTAGATCACATTCCAGCAGAAATTCATCCCCCCTCCCTCCCCCACCAGTTTTAGAAAAATTAACTAATGAATTGTTGGCTTAGCTCAGTTTTGTGACTTAGAAGTTCAGGCTGTGCATTTCTTTCCATCACAATCTGATGGATATCCCACAGCTGCCTCTGGCCTAGTTCAGATAAACAGTATTAATTTGTATTTAACCCCAAACCCTGTGTGCATAGGCTGTGCTGCCTTTCCCTTGCTCAGGTGATTTGTACCAAGGTAAATCCTTTCCCTGCAGACAGCTGTCCCTTGGGAGAGCTGATGGGCAGTACAGGAGTGCCCCACCATCTGTGGGTTTTCAGGAGCAATTTTGATTGGACTCGTCTTCTTGTGAGGAGAATACGCTTTTCTTAGGACTTGCTGTCTTTTGGTAGCATTTTGAAATGATGCTCTCATAGTTCTAAGAAGCTTTTCACCAAGATCTTCCCGCTTCTCTAGGAAGGAGAAGGCCAGTTTATCCTCCTCTCTTTCTATTACTCACTTGTTTTGGCTGGTATTATCGCTCTTCCTGGTTGTTTTTCCTGTTTCCATGATCCTTCTGCCTCTTTGAAGTCCTGCAGACCTAGTAGAGCTTATGGATCTGTTTCAAAGCCATCAAGTATGGACCTCCTGGGCTCCTCACAGGAGGGCCAATGTTCAGGCCACAATACCTGACGATGTCACATTGCCCAGTCCTGTCCCTGCTGAGATGTGCAGCTGGAGCTCCCCTCTCTGCCCTTTTGTTTGACTCCTCCAGAAAAGCAAGTTGATTATTTAAACTTGTGATAGTTATACCCGTGTCCTGCAGAGACAGGCTAATACCAGGTATCTGTACAGGCTTCCATTATCTCTTCATTCATAGTGCAGAAAATGGGAAGAAATGTGTGGGGTTTTTCCTCCTGTCAATCTGTAGTGCTTTGGTTTAGTAACTAGTTTGGGGCCTTGTTTGCTGTTCAAACTACTCCATTTGGTTTTTTTAGTGTTTTTTTGAAAGCATGCCATCAGAACAGCGTAGTCAAGTGTTTCCAAACTTTCCCAATTACGTAGAGAATAATCACTGTGCCAGAACCACCAGGAATCTTTCTTATCATACATGTTTTTTTTCCTTTGATTACAGTCTTGCTGAAAGACAATGTTTAGGCAAACATTCCTCTTTGTGTTCCCTGGGAAGGGCTGTCAGTTTGTTAGGCTTCCAGCAGTCCTGTTTATTCACGTGTGCCTTTGGAAGAGTCGCGACACAGCAGGCCCATTTTGCCTTTGTTCACTGCTAAATAATTAGAAAATAATTTATGGCTTTGCTTTTGAATCTCCTAAGAAGATGATGGCATATTCTTACCCCAAGAGCTACAGCACTGAGCCCTTTGCATCAGAGAGAAGCTGTTCCTCATCTGCGTTGGCACAGCATTGGGGCACTCTGCTGATGATTGGGCCATTTGCCTGTTACTTAGAATTAAATGAATAATGAATTTTCCCATTCATCCAGAACCGGATAAGTGTTAGAAGTGATGTATGTGTTAGATCCCTGCCTGGGAGCAGCAGTGGCTGAAGAATTGAATGCAGTTCAAGCAGGCTGGACTATCCATGAGTATGTGTGATCATTAGTACTTTAGGGTCCATCTGCCCCCCACTCACAGGCAGTTGCTGTGTCTAACAAGCAACTGAGGTTTTATCCTAACCCAGGAAAACATTCACGTTGTGGGTATGGAATTAGCACCTCAGTTTATTGATCATCTAATAACGTTGTCTTGGGCTGTTCAACCTGTTGAAGGTTAATTAAAAAAAGGAATGGCCAGCACAGGGACCCGATTGTTAATCTGAGTATGACTGCGCAGAAGCAAGTTCTTTATGCACTGAAATTGGTTTATAAGCCTTTTCTAGATTGCTTTCCCTCCGCCTTCTGCTCTGTGCCTGGCATTTTTTTCCCAGCCTGACATAAATATTTGGCTAAGGCTAAAGGGATGAACAGAATTACGTACTATCAGCAGAATTAGAGGGGGAAAAAAGGTTATTCTGCCAATCACATCATGTGCTGGGTAGAGCAAAGACTTGACTTAATGCATCTTATTGTATTTGTCATATGCTAAGCAGGATGAGGATCCAGTGGGTGCAGGTCATCGCCCACTGCCAGTTTCCCAGGCTTTGGGAGAGCCCTTCATCCAGGAGTTTCAGGGAGCTGCGGGCTGGAACGAGTGGCATGTGTCGGTACCCGCTGTGCAATGTGACCTCTGCTGCATTCCCCAGGCTCATTCCTGGCATAACTTGGCTTCTCCATCCCCACCCCCTGTCCTGGCTGGTTCATGGCCAGGCTGGAGAACCACGGTAACCCCAGAGCCAGACGTGAGGCCTGCTTAACTGTGTGCCTGGAGCCTAGAGACCAGCTCAGGGTCTAAGCCCACCATGGCACAGCAGGAATGATGTGACAGGAGTGGTGGCACCTAGAAAAGACTCATCCTGTGACTGATGTGCTAAAACAGGCAGCCAGCACTGCTGTCCCAGCAACACAAGCTTTAGACATGTGTAGTCTTCGCCATACAAAGATACTTAACCTTGTTAAGGATAGGGTAACCTCTTCCAAAGTAATTTAAACAGAAAAAGAAATCTGTAATGCTGGAGTAAGTGTAAATTACTGGGTTATGTGTCTGTACGTGTGACCTTTGGATTATAGCAAAGTGTCTAACAGGCAAGACCTTTTGCCTTGGGTTTTCTTCTAGAGTGTGCTCATCAGTCTGAGAACAGCTGCAGGTACAAGATATAATTAAGGTTTAATTGGAGATGTCCACTAGGAGAATAGAGTGAGGAACACTGGGAGAAAATAAAGAGAATAAACTGTGAAGGTTGAAATGAAGAAGAAAGTTTAAAGAATACTAAACTGGGAAATGGGAGCTGATGCAACATTGGTGCAGTGGAGGAGAAAAGGAAAGGGCTGAGGAGCCACGCTGGAGCCAGAGGGCATTAGAACAGCTGAGCTGGCAGAGCAGATCTCAGAAGTACAATTGCCTGAATTATTCTGGGATAGAAGAGAAGAGGAGCTGAGGAACATCAGGGCATGAACTTGAAGAGCTCGAAAGTGAAAATAAGTGGGTTTTAGATGGCAGAAGTATAAATGTTGAAGGGCAGGAGGCCTGTTGGGGTGAAATGATGAAGTGGAAGGTCTTTTGCTGGAGGGCCCTGCAGTTCTTGGAGAATGGATTGTAATGGTTCTGCCCCAATGGATGAGAGTGGGTGTTGAATTACTAGCAAAATGCCTTTTCTTCAAAATATCATTGTTAGTCTCTCAGTATCAGTGCTGTGTTCAAATAGGAGTTTACAGCCCTTGCTTTTGTCTTGTCAGTGTTTCGGAGGGGGTTGTTTATGTCAAGCACTTTGGCAGTGGCACAAGGGAGGTGAATTGCTCTTCCAGTGGTTGGTGTCTCTGGGACAACACCACCAAACATCACAAATCAAAAGCTCTGCAGCCCATCCAATGCTTCAGAGCCCTGCTTAGCAGAGCAGTTTATCCACAGAGAGTGGAATTGTAGGGGTGGGAAAACCTCAGGGTGTAGTCACTACCTTCCTTATGGCTCTGCAGGATCAGAGGCCTCATTGGATTGTCCTTGGCTGTGCAGGGAATCCAGCCTGGGATGAATTGAAGGCTGATGGTCATTATGGAGTGCCTGGGATGTTTCACCCTATAAATTCTAGCCAAAATGAAAATAGTTCCTTTTAACAAAATATTTAGGCAAGCTCTATTTAAACATCCCCTGCAGTTCCCTTTCTTTTATATTGCTTGCCTAAGTAAGTTTGAAATTCTGTTGTTGAAAATGGAAAACTCCACATTGGCAGTTTCCACTGAATCTTCTAATTGTGAGCATGTGCACTTAGTGCTTTCAGATTTTCATCGTGCCCTTTAGCAGGGTTGCTTCAAACTCATTATGGAGGGAAATGCCTTTTCCTAAGAACCGGGGAATGTTTGAAATGTTGAGAACAGATTTAGTATCTTTTGATGAGAAGGTTAGCCTGGTGCTTAGAGCAAAGTCCTGGGAGCTGTAAAAGTGCGGGGCTATTACGCCAGCGGAGCCAACTGACTTTCCTCTCTACACGACCTCCAGCAAGTCCTCAGACCTCTTTGCATATCATTCAACCCAGCTGGAAAACCTAAGTAAACAGCAGGAACCTTGCTTCAAGCCAGAAGCCTCAACTGACTGAGTTATTCTGGGGAAATGGAATAAGTCATGAATTAGAATCAGGTAAATAACTTGGAGATTGGATTGCTTTAAAGAGAAAATAATTTTGTAAATGTCCAAAAACAATTTAATTTGGCTTAGTTTGAATGGGTGAAGTGATTGCTTTGTCCTACTTTACAGTAAAGGAAAAAAAAAATCCACTTACTTGCAGTTTCTGTTTTCATCAGACTGTTTACAGAGTCTAGAAATCGAGTTAATCAATATTTCTATTAGATACATCTTTGGGCCCTATGCCACATGCACACATTTTTTTATCCCTTCAATCTTGTATCATTTATGGAGATGGTATTGTCAGAAATAGTACTGTAAATAATTTATTCTGCTGCTAGTGCTTTTCTAAAGGTCTCTAGGCATGAGGCAAGATTTCCTTCAGGAGCTGTAAAGCTTCCAGATCAGTTTGCCATGGCAGAAGGATTTATTTTTTTGAGAGAGACAAGAAGGATGGTGGAAATGATGGGGTATTTTAGGGAGTGGCTGGCAGCTGTTTCTTTTGCATCATTTTTGGGATCTAGAATAGAGCAATTAGTAAAGTGGATTCATTGTTTTGTGGGTTCTGTGGGACAAGCTGGGTTCCTCGGTGCTCCCAACCTCCCAAATCCGCAGATGTCCCTGTCTTTGTCTGGAGTGTGGGTCTGATGGGTTCCCTGTGGCTGTGCCAGCCAACTGGTGCTGGAAGCAGCCAAGGGGCAGCTAAATGGACCTGTTTTCAGCCCTGCCATGAAGGTGTGCTGTGCTGTAACAAATACCAGGCTCAGCCTGGCAGACTGTGGTTTTCACTGCATTGTGCTGCTACAGCAGAAGCGCAGAGACTCCTGTTTGCAGATTTGATGTCTTCCTCTCTCAGGTGATGCTGTTTTTAACCACACTGCCAGTTGCAGGGGAAATGTGGCACTGTCTTCTCTTTGTACTGTTCAGAGCAATTCTTTTGTGGGCAGCTGGTAAATCCAGGCCCATTGCAGCTGGGCCTGCCAGCCTGGAACAGAAGATGGAAATCTGTCACACTTCTGTAACTTCTGAGAGACAGGAACCTTTGTTGATTGAAGAGAAAACCCTATAGCAGGCCTAAGTAAACATCAGCTATGTCCTGGGAGGATTGCAAAAGAGTCACTACCTCAAATTTACTCTTGAAAATCTCTGCAGATCTTTAACTGTTTTGGATTTCTGGGTAATGAACAGAGACTGCAAAGAAAATTTCATGTAAATTCACTTGGTTTACTTCCCAAATAAACTAGAAGGTGAGCTCGTAACAGGAAAGCAGGCACAGGTAGCCTAAATTATTTCCAAGCATTGTTCCAAGCTTGTTGACCCTTATGGGGCCCTTCCAATTCAGAATATTCTGTGATTTACTGCAAGTGTAGACCTAGAGAGATGATGTGGCTTTAATGATGGTGCATCAAAGCTCTTTCTGAAGCACTGACAGCAGTTGTCAAGAGACTACTTGGCTATCACGTGCTCCATCATTGTGCTCTGATGGTCTCTGCTCCCTGGATGTAGTTTGTATATAAGCAGTAACCCAGAAAGATTGGTTGTTGTTGTTGATGTAAATCTTGGTGGTTCCTGGCAATGCCCTTCCCTGTCTTTACTCACCTTCAGTTACACGTAGAGAAATCTACATCTTCAATTTAATTTAGCTTGGGAGCAATTTAAAAGAGGAACTGTGACATTTTGCTTGGAGGAGTAACAAAAATAACAGCCTGGCTACTGTTATAGTGCAGATGGCTACTCACAGGTATGGGATGAAACAAATCAATCCTGTACTTCTGTATGGATCACAAGGTGCCTGATGCAGCTGAGGAGTCTCCCATCCCCGTGGGTGCAGTGGTAATGCAGTTTGCTAACAGCTTCACCAGCCAGGCTCCAGCTTGATTAATAGATGAATCCTCAAATGCCTGCTTTGCGTAGATGTATGTACTCTTAAAAATTGCCTTTTTGTAGTACTTTGGGAAAACACTAAGTATAATAGTTAAAAATAACTTGTATCACTTCATGTCAGGTATAAAACATTGCATTTTGACTCAAACTGCAGATTCAAGTGGGAGGCTGTGTCTTTCCTTCTTTTTGTTTTACAGCCCCCAAGGTGGCTGTTTCACATGAAACAGTGTCATCAGGCTTTGTTGTCAGTGATTTTTGTGCTTCAAAGGAAAGGATCAGAAACTGAATCTACCAGGTTTTTTTACTGGCAGAACAAACCTCACAGTATTTGAAGTTTCCTTCTGTGACATTTTTTTTCCCATGGCTTATTTTAGTTTAGTTGCATGATCTATGCAAACATTTCCCTCAGTGTGCTGAGATGTCTTGGGACAGTGGATTTTTGGTTGTCTTGCGCTAGCTGATGGTGTGTTTGCAGCTCTGCTGACCTTGTGCAGCCGTTCAGAGCTCTGCCACTTGGTGACAGTCTTCTAAAATAAAATCATCACCACTAAAGGGAAGGTTTGAGTTCAACTGACCTGTGTGTGTTTCTCCACAGCAAATCTCAGAGTAAAGAAGGCTGGACTACAGGGATTTATTTGCATGTGAAGTAGAGTGCAGGGATTCAGCTCCTCAATGTCAGTTTGCTCTGAATGCCACGTTATCCCTTCTCATTAAATCACTGCCTGCAATATCACCTGCTGGTAGGACTTTCTGGAGCAGTCAGACGCAGTAAATGGCAGGTGTCCACCACTGCAATGTGTCTCAGGTTGTCACCAGGGGTGACACATATCCACACGTTCACACCTTGTGAGCAGCCTCTTAAAGGCTGTTCAGACTATGCTGCTCATCTTTCCATGGAAAAGCACAATCCTGGTGCTGCTGAGATTTTTGCTAATTTATTCTAGACAGTGAATCTGTTAGCTAGACTTTTTTCAAGTGAAGAAAATATGTTTCAGGCCGGTTTCCCGTGTAGTGTCTGTGTGGTAGCTGGTCCATATCTAATAACTTGCAGCCAAATTTAATCCAGGAATAGAGGGAGAAGCAGGGAAAGCTCATCTATCAATCTTCCTGCATAGTAGAAGCTGGTCAGACGACCACTTAATGTTGTACTGGACTAACTACAGAATATCTTCAATAAATCATTCCACTTTATCTTCTCTTTCCATTCAAATTTGGCAAAATGTTCCCAGAAAGTCAGGGCAGTAGAATAAAATAAAAAATTGTTTGCTCTTTTTGTGTTACTGTATGGCAACACTTCGCCTGTTGAAACATTCATGAACCCATCTAGTATTAAGCTATTTTAGTGGATTTCATGCTGCTGGTGCCAGGAGAACCTTTCTAGTAGCTATAGTCCTGAAGCAAATCAGTAATCTCAATAATTTGGGATCAGTTTTCTTGGGTTCTGAGTTCTGGTGTGCTGCAAAGTGAGATAATTGTTGTGTTCAGTTCAGTGCAGAACTGTGGAGGTACCTGGTAAAATCAAAGCACTGGTGCTTTTCACAGAATTACAGAATAGCTGAGGCTGGAAGAGCCCTCCAAGATCAAATGCAGCCATTAATCCTGCACTGCCAAGGCCACAACTAAACCATGTCCCTTTTAGTGGTTCTTTTATTAATTTGCAGCTATATCCCAGGATTATAAAACAGACAGAAAAATAAAAAAAAAGGTAAAGGCAAATTTCCTCTAGAATAAACCTGCTTCATGGGGTTGCTGAAGGCAACAGAGAGATTTTTGACATTGGGCCTGCTCCTCACCTAGTGCAAACTTAGAATAAAAAGTTTTGATTAAACATTACAGTGAAAGTTTCCTTATTGTATTTTGCTTGTTTCTTAAATTCCCATGGTGAGAGCATTGTTGTTACAGAAGATGATTTTCCATTTTCAGCATCATGATACCCCAGAGCTGTTTCTGAGCTGTGTGACCAGGGACTGCAGGTACTTGCACATCACTGGCTGGGTGAGCAAGATTTCCCTTAGCTGAGGGCAGGTGAGCAGGAGAAATCCGGATTTTGGAGCCATGACAGCAATCCCCTTATGTTTCCATCTTTTTTCCATCTCTCAGTTCCAGACAAAAAGTCATTCCCAAGACAAATTCTGAGGGATACTTGTTTTTGTGCAACCTGAGCTGCAGCAGCCTGTCCGGGTGGTGTCTGCTGACTGTCTCTGACACAGGAGGACAGCAGTCTCTCTAAGCCTTCTGTCTCCAGCAGCAGCAGATCCTCTGTCTGGGCAGAGGACCCTGTCTGCAGTGCTGCCTCAGCTGCTGCTTTCAGACAGTGTCAGCTCTCACCTTCTGATTCTTAATGGTCTGGAGAGGATGGAAGTGGGAGAAAGGGGCAGAAATCTTCAATATTCATAATTTTGACACAGCACAATTGGTAGAGCTTGCTTTTTTATGCTCTGTGTTTAAGGCAGGGCATGGTTCCCTTCTGTAAATTCTCTGATGCAAAGAGCAACACTCAGAAAATTCACCTTTCTTACTGCAGGTGTAGGATGCTTTAGGGTTACATTGTTAAGCTCCAAGTTTCCAACAGAATACAGTGTATTTCTGAGAGCTGTGGATCAGCAGCACCGAGGGTCTGACCCTCTTTCACTAGGCTGGTACCTAGTTTTGGATTATGTAAGTAATTAATTTGGGACCCATAGCAGAGAACCATAGCCAGAGGACAATATACTGAATTATTTAGATAGCTTGATGTGCCAGGGACATGAATTTTGACTTCATTCCTTTCAATCTTGCTCATACACTGGAGGAGCAGGGGAGCAGCTCCAGCAGCTCCAAGCTGGCCTGCTCCAGCTGCCCCAGAAGAGCTCTTGGTTGTGTCAACACTGGAGACTCAACTCTCTTGGAACCCAGGTCATGAAGGATAGCATGAGGCCTTTTTTTTCTGAGTTCTTTTCCTTTTCTGCAATTCCTGAAATATTAATCAGCCTTTTTGAAATAACTGCCGTCGTTTTCCAGCCTGGGGGTGTCTGTGAAGCAGTGCTCCATCACTGGCCACGATGACACTGCTTGGCATGAGTAGCTGCCAGGTGAGTGAAAGTTGATCTGGAGCTGTGGAGCAAGTGGAAATAATGTGGCTCGAGACATGTGTATACAATTTGTGCAGATGATTCAAGTGAGAGCCATGGCAACTGAGATAAACAAAGGGAAAGATACTGGGAAACCAGCAGTGGCTTCATTTTAATAGCACAGCCTCGAATCCAGACAGCTCAGATGTTTACTAGAAGAGCTCCATCTTCCTGCATCTCTTCCTCCCCACCGCCCCCACTGCTCTGCATGCACTTAGTCATGAGATCAGAGGGCTGCTTGGATGAAGCACTGCAGGCCAAATTCCGCTGTTCTTACTTGAGCAAAAAAAGCCATTGCCTGTCTTCAAATATGGACTGCAGAATTCCTCTCTGTTTGCACACCCCTGATTCAAAGCACCCTCATAAAAATGCGTCTTAGAGCTTCCCATGGGACAAAATGAACTTTCTGAAAGCGTTGCAGATTATTTGGGCGAGTGCTGAGTTTGGGATGTGCTTTTGCTTGATCTATAGCTGTTGGGCAAGCTCAAAGCCTGTTCTGTCTAAAGGTAATATCTAGAATGGAAAGAGTGGAGGACAGCAGGATTAAAGCACAGCAGTGCTGCTCTTCCCATGTGAAGTCAGAGTGAAGCTGGCTGATCTGTGGCTGTTGAATAACAAACAGCTCTTGAGAAGATCAAGTCCAACTTCCATGCCAGGGCTCCATCGCGTGCTTGGCAGCGGGGCTGTGCTGGTGTGTGGGCTTTGGGCAAGAGAAACCTCAGGCTGCAAGTGGAAACAACCCAGCGAGAGCAGCAGGCGCCTTGTGCTGTTCCGCCGGGAGAGGGTTGGGAACGAGGACCTGAGTTCTGTCTCCAAGTAAATGATCCTATGCTTGCTGCCCAGGGTTGTGTAATCTGGCATGGGGCTGCACTTTGGGTATGCTTATCCCAAATCCACCCCCCAGGGGAGCTGCTGGTGATTCACCTCTCTGAATCATAATTCCTGACGCTTTTCTAATCGCTGTCCTTAGTGTGTCCTTGGTTCATGGGCTGCCAATCCAGTCTGATTGGAAGAAAAGAGCTTTCAAGCAGTTTAAAAGTTTGCCAGCTTCCTACACCAATGCATTAATCCACGTCAAGACTCTGTGGCTCATTTCTTTTCTCTGTTGCTTTAAGAGTGAAGCAGAAGACGCAAAAAAATTAGAAAAAGAAATTTAGTTAGCTGTAGAAATGTGATAAATTACCAGTAATTTGATTGTGAGCAAAAGCATTCCTTGTATGCAGTTTTCAGTTCACAGTTTATAAAACAGAGTGTGTTTGTCTGTTTAGAAAATCTGCTCTTTTTGTTAAGAACTGGCAGGATCCTCAATCCTCTTTCCAAGACATTGCAAATACTAATTAAAAAAAATCTATATCTAAATAAAGTTGTTTGCATATATTAACACTAGATATCTTTTTCACATATGGTTCAGTATAAAACCCCCAATTCTGTTCAGAAAATATGAAGCTTTTCTTTTTATTCTTTTTTTTTAAATGAATGAATGACTGAAAATAAGGATTAAAGTAAATTTTGCAGGTGCCCTCCAAGTCCTCGTTTTGCAGTAGGAATGGAGCCAGGGCACTGATTTCTGAACTCTTGGCCTGTGTGAAGCCATCCTGCACTTAGCACATGCATGCTCCAGTCCATGTGCCTGCTCTTCTGCTGCTGGCTCCAAGCTCCTCATGTGCTCCAAATTGTTGGTGTGGGATATTGCAGTGTTTGTGGTAACATGTGTTACTCTGCAGTGTGAGGAAATGAATGTTAGGTGCTCCCCATGAGGCAGGAATCAGGAATCCTCTGCTAGCAAAAGGCTTCTGCCTTTCTGCTCTAGAGAGTGACTTGTGAACAGGTTTGTCCTAGACATTTATCTTCCTTAACTTGGCTTGAATGGAATGAGCAGGCTCTCCAGCAAGAAGGCCTTTTCCCTAAGATGTGTATTACCAATGTTAGTGGAGATGATAAAACAAGACACTCATCTTTCTCTCTGAATTTATTCTCCACTTCATTATTCAGTTTTACATTTTTATGTCACTTCCAGTTCTCTTATCATGGTGAAATCTTTCAGAGTGGATAAAAGCTGAAGGCTACAAGCAGAAACCAGAATTTTTCTATCAAGCTGCAAACATCAGTCAGAAGCCTGGTGTTTCTTTTGCTTTTGTTACCATTCCTGTATTAAAAGAAATGTACATAAAAGGGCTGTTTGCTGACTTGCAGTAATTGGGAGAACACAAAGAGCTGAGTGAAGGAATTCAGAAGGAAGAGAAACAGAGTTCAGTCTTGAGTCATGGCAAATGCTTTAACCAATCCAGTGTTTTTTGCATGCATCTCTCCCTGTGGTGGTTTCAGGTCCACCCACGAGCACGTGTGCATAACCTGTTGGAGTGTTCCTAAACATTCCCTCCTGGAATAGATTTTCTCTTCTTTTACCTGCCTGCCCTTGCTGGGAAGATAGAACCTGAGAAACTGGGAATCAGCTTGGAAAATATAGTGCGATTTTGAATCTTCGGGGTGTTCTGAAAAGGGTGCAGCTTGAGAGCAGAGGTTTGCACTCAATAATAGGGCTGGAACTATATGGGAGAAGAGGCTGAGCTGGATGGGTCAGAGGAAGTGGTAGACCAGTGCTCACAGGTGTTCTGTCAGGACCAAAATATGTTCTACAGGATTCAGAGTGGAAGCTTAAGCTTTCCTAGAAGTATTCCCAGGGAGAAGAAGTGCCAGTGATTATTGGAAACAGATTAAGGATAGGAACTGAAGTTTGCCCCCTGCTTCATGTGGTGATGCCTGTTCAGGAGGAGCACCTAATTTCCATGGTTCTTTGGTGGCCACTTTCTGCCTGGAAATGTTTGGAGCCTGTTTTGAAGCTGTGCAGAAGAGCATGCTTGCGTCATCCAGAGAATGCTGTGAGTCAGTGGAGTCCTGAGGGAGCTGTAATGGCTCAAACAGAAACTTGGAAAATGAAATGGAGATGGATTTAAAGATACAGCATTTGTGGCTGCTGCTCTGTTTAGAGATGGTCTGCACTCATCAGAGGCATTGGTGAGGAAGGGGTTCAGCAAGGACTTTGCTGCTGTAAAGTACAAGTGGAGCCTTATGAGTGATCCACCCGGGACAGGGTGTGGAACTTGGAAGAGGGTGTTAAGCAAGTTCTCCTTGTCATTATACTCAGTAATTTGGTATTCAGGGAATCTCTATGAATTCTTCATTGATATGTGTATTTTGGTATGTTAATGAATAACTTATGGGGATGGGCAGGAAGGAAGGTGGGGGCAGCCTCTTGGTTTGGCCCCCACTCCTCATTTTCCTTTACGTTTTCAACCGCCTTCAGATTTGGGATGGTTTCCACAGCATTACAAGCTGTGTGTTGCTGCAGTGCAGCTGTGTTGGGATTGCTCTTGGCCCAGCTCATCTGACCCAGGAGATGTCCCAGGTCCTGTCACAGAACCCAGTGTGGTTCATAAGGACGTGCCCAGGTCCTCGCTGGGCTGTGTCACCACCATGGTGACACATTTACTGTCAGTGCATGCTGCTCTTTCTTTTTGTGTCCACCCACAGCTGGACAAAGTGGATATGGGATCTCTCCTTCCTCCAAACCGAGCAGGGATCCACAGCAGGACATTTCAGAGATTAGGTGTACTTTCCTTAAAATGCTTTCGGTTCCTGTCATAGATGAAATAGCCAAGGTCTGTCCTGATACCATTGGTGTGTTGGTTGTTTTATTTGAAAGCTTTCAGGGGCGTGAACCACTGTAGTGTCTCCAACCCACAGATGAATTCATCTTTGTGGTCTGTTTCTGGAGGAAAAAAGTACAAAGAAAAGAGGGAGAATGGCCTAGCAGCAGTGAAAAATACAGTGTCTTGTGCTTACGTATTTCCTGTCGGTTCTGCTTCAGAATTGAGAGCTCGTTTTCCTCATTTACCAAACCAGCAGAATGAAGCTGTTCTTCCCAGCAGAAGTAGCAGAACACAGCAAAAATCCTGAAAAACTTCTCCTCCAGGTAGGCTCTTTCCCTGCTGGGACAGAGTAGCTGGAGATGCTGAACTTTGTTGGTTTATCTGAGCAGGGCAGAGAAAGAGGCATCAAAGTGAGCTGGCCCCTTACAGGTAAGGTGAACCTCTAGGTTTCTGTATATAAAAGAACCAATTTCTGGAGAGCCAAGAATGAAGAAAAATGAGAAAACCTGGCTTTTCCCATTTATTTGTGGTTTTTTGAGCAGGGGCAGCTCAGTCCCTGGGCACCCTCAGAGCTATTCTGACACTTTATTATCAAGAACAGAAAAGCACTTTGTGACTGTGATGTGTATGCACCTTAGCACTACAGTTTAGCTGTTTTATTCAGACCAGGAAAGCTTCATTAGTTCATGTTGATTGAAGTGATATGGTCCCCAGCCATCCTAATGCAAATTGATGACTCACTTATATCTTTAGAGTTTAATTTAAATTTCTATAAAATTTTAGACTTAGGCAAGTAATTGCATTACAGTTTTTTGTGGCTTCTATGAAAATTTTTATTTTTTTTTGCACCTAAGGCCATATTTCAAACCTGTGACCTCATTCCCATAAAGCAAAGCTATGTCATTACATCATAGCTGTGCAATTTGCCTTCTGATAACTGGCATATACATTTATGTTGGATCCATTAAACATGTCCACTTAAAGAGCTGTCAGGCATTAACGTGTTAGCATGTAAATACTAATTTTAAAAAAATTAAAACTGCTATTCTTTTGGCCTTCTTGCTGTCAGTTTTGTTGAAAACGAATGAAGTTTTCCCTTCCATCATCGTCGTTCTTGGTTCCCAGAAAAAATGATTAATGAGCTTTAGCCTTTGCAGCTGCAACACTTGATTGCAGTCTGACTTCACTAGTGATGAATACAGAAATATTTCTGCAGTTAATTGGATGTTATCAAATCCACAGCAGGTGACTAAGACCATACTCAGATGTAGTTGTTGCAAGGAGCAGGATCTTTGAGGGCAGGTTTCCCTCTATGGCATTTTACCCCTTGGCATAGTGATACCAGTTCACTTTATATGAAATAAATACTTGAGGAGCTTAGTGTCCAAGATTTGCTCCGTTCCCTTTACTTTGGAGGAGCTTAGTGCCCAAGATCTGCTCTGTTCCCTTTGCTTTGAGGCACTGAGGTTCCCCTGCTGCTCTGATTAAAGTTAAGTTTCAGGTAAGTTGGGTGGATTTAGGGTGGGAAGGGATCAACATGTATTTGAAACAGTACAATGTGTCAGTCTCATACAAGATGCCCATTTATAGGCTCCACGTAAATGTAGAATATTTTATCTTAGTATTTATCCTTAGCAATTGTTAACTATCTTTGAATCCCCCTGAATTCCATGCTCAAATGGTTTGAAACATATCTTTTGTAGCTCTGCAGCTTTAAATTGCTTTTTTTTGTTTGTTTTTCCTTCTCTGAGCCTCTTCTGTCACCTCTGTTTTGCCAACAAGTCTTGTGAAAGCAGCATCCGTTGTGATTCAGATCAAATGACTGTCTGGCAGCAGGATGAGGACCATCCTGTGGGGAGCAATCCAAGACCAGACCCCTGCCCTGGACCCCTCACTGCTTGGGGAGGATGCTCTGTACATGGAATTGAGCAAACCTTCCTCCCAGGACACTGGGAGAGGGTAGCACCAAGATTAACAGGAATATTTCCTTGGCACTGCCAGTTTGGGAGCTGTGGAGTTAAATTCCTTCCTCAAGCTTTCCCTCCTTGGTAACACCTCCAACACAGTGATGTTAAAAACAAAAACAACAAAGGGATAATTGCCCAAATTTTGTAAAATGGCTATTTATGCACATTCAGCCTCAGATGGCGTTTGACCCTTAATAACAGATGGTTTCACTTAATGTATTTTGTTTCAACAATCCTTGTTCCTGGAAGTGGTTTCAGAATAGGCTGTTCCTCATTGCTGTTCATGTTTGCTTTTTCTTATGATATTATAAGAAGCTTGAAGAGAGTGGATTCAGAAAAGGGCAGTAATCAGTGTTCACAGGCATTTGTGAAAGCCTCTGTATTTTCCAATTAATACAATGTTGACTCCTCAGGCTTTCAAGACTGGAGTGGTTTGGAGCACTTCTGTCCTCAGGCTGTCGAGCTCCCTGTGCTTCTGCTGTTCCTCTGTCTGTGCTAAGAGACCCCAGGGAGTCCCAGCACATTTCTGTGGAGCAGCTTTTCATCTGGGATGCCTGGTTTTCCTCCTAGAATAGGCTTCTTGGTGCTCCAACACATGAAAACCTCCTTTCTCTTGGATGCAAAAAAGTGTTTCTGTGCAAAGGGAGAAAAAATGTCTGTTGTGCTTGGAACTGTCTCCTTTTCATGTCTGTTAGAATTTCTGCATGTGCAGACATTTTGCAGGTGATGCAGGGTGTGTTGGTGATACTGAGCACACCCTGAGTGAGCTGTGAAAAGCCTCCATCAAATTCTACATCAGGAGTCTTAAAATCCTGCCCTGTGCCACAGCCATGAGAGGCAGCTCCACTTGATGGAAAGAATGTGAGTGCCCTTGAAGTACATGAGAAGTGTGGTTTCTAAGCTGGAAGTTGGTGTGATGGGTGTGTTACTGAATGTTTCACGTTTGTGTAGTACCTTCTAGCAGTGGATCCCAAGGCTGGGGTCTGATTTGTAGTTTGAAGGTTTGTAGTAGTTATATTTGGGAAAAAAAATTATATGCCAAGTCAGTTAATTGTTTATCCACAGTAATAGGAGAAGTTTAAAGAATAGTTGGAAATAAAATTATGGCATGTCTATTCATATGATGAAACAGAATAGTTAATTTTCCCTTATTATATTTCTTTATTTTTCCTAAAATTATTGTTTTCTTAAAGTCCAGGCTCTGCTTGAGGGGTTGACAGTGTAAGCAAAAGTGACCCAAGCTATCATCAGGTCTTTCCAAAACAATAACCTGCTAATCCTCCTGGTGACCTTATGATGTCCTTTATGAACACTTCAGGTAGAATTAACAAATGAGAGCTCACATGCTCTCTGGGGCTTTTCCATTTTATAAATGGTGTGTTTAATGGCTTAAAATCCTTTTGTGTCACCTTCTCAATATCATCTATTGTCCATGCAGTGCTCTTGCTTCATGCCCCTTGACTCCAGGGCTGCTGAAGATTTCTAGTCCTGATTCTTTCTATGAAGGTTCCTTCACTTTGAGATTAATTTTAAAATAGGTTCTCCTGGCACCCTGACTGCTGTATGTGTGGGAGGGAGGGATTAGGAGAACACAGCAGCTCTTTCACCATCTGAAAATCCTCCGGTCACGCTGGACTTGCAAAGACTGAGTTGAACCAAGGAAGGGAGGAAATCAGGATGTGCAGCCCAACAAAAAACAGTTGACTTTTGCTCTGGGTATTCCCACCTGATATCAGCTCAAGCCAGAGCCTTCCTTCTCTGATGTTCCAGGCTGCTTTTGTTATTTCTAGTCTTTATTGCAGTAACTCAGTATAATATCTCTAACTTGGCTGGGCAGGCCAAGTCCTTAAGCTTGCATATCACTGGCTTGAGACCTCAGTATGAACTGGCAATCAATAAGAAATAGGAAAAGCTGTGAGTTAAATTACAGAGTTGTGGTATCTTCTGTCTGGAGCTTCATGGAACAACCCAAGAATCAGGAGAGGCTTAGAGTGGAACTGCAGAGGAACTTCTTGCTCCAGAAAGTTTCTCACCAAGCTGTGTTTTCTGGGACTGTCTGTATTGCAGCACTACTGCATATCTGGGTATCTGTCAGCTCTCTAGGAATTCAAGGCATTGCATTCCCTAGATCCAGACTGGAGTGCAGCCAGTTACTTGAGGCTGGACAAAGTACTCGCATTTCAGGTGGAAGTATGTCTCCCAGCATGGAATAACTGTGGTCTGTTTGAGGGTCTGTGAATGATTGATGAAGTCCATCTATAGCTGGTCTAGTTCTATATTCACATTTGTTTTTTTGGGATTTGTTTGTAGCTCTCTCAGTAGGAAAGGTTGGTGAGATTAAGCTGTTTATGCAGCTTGTCAGTACAGATGGTTTACTCAATATTTTGAATTAAGGACCAGCTTTGCTGGCCCCCTCATGATGCCAGCACTGTTATTTGTGTGAACATAAACACTGATGAGACTCTTCACATTGCTGAACTGGGTCACCACATGGTTGTGTGAGCACCAGTGCCAGCAAGAGGGAGAAGATGGGAAAGGTGGGACCAGGGCACTGTGTGTTTAGATGGGGTTAACTGGCTGAAGACCCTCACTCAGTGTCAGCAGGATTTCTTTCCAGCTCATCTCCATGTTTGTCTGGAGCACTTTCCTGCTTCCTGCCCTGCTGCTCCATTGTTCAAGTTTTCAGAGCAGTCACAGGTGTTTTAGTTTTGTGTTTGCTTGTTTAAATATTTGTGCACATTGTCAAGATCCTCTTCTCTCCCTGAACAGTGAAGTGACTCAGCTGAGCCTGACATGGAAAAAGTATCTAGCTCACCCTTTGGAGCATGGCATGGCTTGGAAGGTGCCAGTGGTTGTTATTCCTTGATGCTTGGCACTCCTCCCTGTTTTCTGTCTGGTATGTGGGCAGACAGAATCAGAGGGAAACCTCAGACCACATGTTACCTATCTGCTCTGGGAATGGCTCCGATTAATGATGGGCAGGTAAAGAGGGAGTGAATACAAAGGAGCTTCTTCGGTTACTGGAGATGAGTAGCACTGATTTCTTTTTTACACCTTCCTTTATATTCCCACTTTTGCCTGGAAAGGCAGAAAACGTGCAGAGGTATTGCACAGTCTTGTGCTATTTTCTAAATCTAAATTCAGATATGACATGCTTGATTAAGCATACTAAAAAACCTCATCCTGAAAGAGCTTAGCTTAATAACTTTTGCCCCTTATGAATTCAGCACCAGTCTTTTCCTTTGTTTTAATGATGCAACCTAGGGAGAATGTTTCCTAGCTTTTCCAAAAAAGTCCAAATTAAAAAGCTTCTTTCAATGTGTTTTTATGTTTAGGAATTGAAAAAAGAGTGTTCAACCTTTGTGAGAGTTTAGCATTTGAACTGCATCCTTCTGTTCTCAGCAGTGCATGAGTAAACTAGAGATCCTTTTCCTGTATCCATGCTCCAATTGGACCAGGGCAGAGGTGTATATATACATTTTGCTTTTGCCTTTCTTCATGGTGAAGTAGCTTATTTCTGTCTGAAGTTTCTTCCTGTCGCCCCCAACCTTCACAGGAAAAAATACTGGTCCTGCCTTTGCGTCATAGTCCCAGAAGGACTCTTAAAACTTCTTATGTTGTGTCCTGACAACAAAATAAAATGCTGAACTGTTTGGAGGGAACCATTGCTGCAGGCAGTTCTAATTAACTGGAAGCTTTTCCTTTCTGGGAGCATATATTTACTTTCTTACACTGGGAATAATAAGCAATTAGTGCTATGGAGCACCAGGCACTTACCTGCACATCTGAGGGAGGCTGAGAGTAGATCCTGGGGGTGGATAAGTAGAGTAATTCAAATCAAGTGACTGTAGATGGCTTTATATAGTGGGTTTTATGCTTTTGTGGATGCTTTTTTATTTCTATAGTTACAAAGGGCTTCTACTGCTTTCTCAAAATAATATGTATTCCCCTGTGGATGAATTAGTGATGTCTGGAATTCCTGAGCAGAAGGCACTGGACTTTGGGGCTTTGGGTTGGTTTTTTGAGGGCTTGGTTTAATAAAAAAATAAATAAAAGAAGAGAATAAAGCACACTCATTGCAGTGTCAAAACATCTGTATGTTGTAAAGATTTCTGCCCATTGATATTGATAGTGTTCAAAGGCACTAACTGTCTAGGATTAGGTCCCTAGAGAAAAATGATCTCTGCAATCGAATTTATCCTATTTCCTTGTGGCTCTGTGTGTGTTACTTGAAATTTTCTACATTTCAGCAAATTAGGATAACCTTTGCTGAATTCAGTGCTGAAAAAGCTTAGATGAGTGAGTACAGAAATGATGTATGGCTGGGAAGGGAACCTTCATCTGCCCTGAAATGGCTGTGAAAATGTTAATACTGCTGCGAGACCTCCTTTGTGTGATCAACTTCAAGGCAAATTGCTTTGATGGATTATTTATTTGTGCATCATTATTTGCTCTGCATGGCTTTTATCCATTTGCTTTTCAAGTCCTTTGGTGATTCCCACACCTGTGGCCACAGCAGGACACTTTCATAGATCCATGCCCCAGACTAAACTCTCCAGCCAGGAGAGAAAATGCAGCACAACCATTTTGGGTGGAGAGAGGCAGCTGGAGAAAGGAATTCCAGCTGGTCCCATCACTGGAATTCCATAACTGATGCACTGAAGCTTTTCCATGCTGGCCAGGGCTCAGGACAGGGGAATGTTGAGGTGTGGGCATGGATCAGGCGTGTGTTTACAGCCAGTGCTGGATAAACCTCTCCTTCTCCATGTTTCTCCTGATCCCTGCTGGGTCTCATGCTGCAGTGGTTCAGTAATACTTGTTTTCTTTTCTTCTTCTCCCCTTCCACCCCCTCCTCATGTGTAATTTGATCTCCGAGGCCTGCTCTTCTGCTTTGGCAGTTTTTTCTGCTCTTGAATGGAAGAAATTAACCACTTAGTTACTGCCAGGACTAACCCCTGTTCACTGGTCCCTCTGGCTCTTCCTGTGGACCTGCTTGGACTTCCACAAGAAAAGCCCACAAAGTCATCAGCTCTGAGCTCCCCTTTTAACCTTTACTCTTACCTCTACTTTTTCATTTGCTTTTCCTTGCCTTTCATTTAAAAGAAATACGGAAATGCTCCCACTCAAGGTCTGAGTCAGTACTTGGCAAAGATATTTCTCTAGAATTTGTTTGCTGATCCTTTCCAGGCATGTATGTTTTCTGATTGTGTCCTGGCTGTGATTCCTCCTGTCCCTGGGCTGGGAGAAAATACGGAACTTAAGCAGGATCCCTGAACTGATGGAATTCTACCTAATGCACAGGAACTTCCAGTCCCTGCTACCTCTTTCACAACCTTAATAAATTGCCTGGACAATGGAAGTTTAGTCGTTAATAGTCAGTAGGATTTTATGCTATTTTTGTGTCTTTAAGGTACACTGCTATTTCTTTTCAGATCTGAAAAGTACAAGAAGCTGCTTTTTTTTTTTTTTTTTTCTTTTCTTTGCAGATGTTTCAAAAAGCATTCAGTGGAAGAGGCCCAAAACTTTTTCCGTGATGGCTGATGAGCCCCTTTGGACTTGAATTTAACCTTGCAGGCTTCAAATGCTAATACTCCAAGCAATTCCCTGCAGAGCTCATGACCTGTCTCGTGTTTTTACATGAGTACAGTGAATACAGATCACCATTGCAGGAATTTAGTAGTACCTTCTGCTTTGTTACTGCCTTAAAAAAATAAGGATTCTGCTCTGTTGCTTGAAAGGAATTTCAAATAGTTGAACATTCCATCTCTGAAATCCCACCACTTCCCAGCCACCTCCTTTGCTCGTGAAAATTGCAAATAACAAACATCTGTTAAATCAAGGAGAAAAACCAAGAAATGCACATGCTTTATTGCAAAATCCTTGGCTTTTCCGTTGATGTATACAGTGGACTTTCTGTAACCTGACTTTTCTTGGTTTTTTGAAGTTTGTACTGATAAGAGTGGGACTTAGTAAGTCCAAGTACCAGAAGTGTTTAGTATCTCCCTGTACATGCAGATACCTCTCTGTGCTCTTGCAGGACTATTCCAGTTGTGCTGGATGGTGACTGAAGGAAAAAAAACTCTCTTTGTCCTCAGGTGCTAACTTGCCTTTGTTCAAATTTATGTGTGGGTTTTTTTTAAAAATTTTATTTACAATAATACCTATTGTAGAATGGTCAGAGTAGTACCAAGAGGCTTTTGTTTTTAATATGCTGTTTTAACTAGCTGTTGTAAACATGTCAGCTGGATCTAGAGAAGAGCTTAAATAGAAAGATAGAACAGTGGTCTCTGAAAATGGTTTGTGTGTGAATTGGAAAAGGAGAGACAGAGGTTTCTACATAAAAAGCTGGACGAGAGACACTGGCAGCACTGGTGGAATTGTTCCAAGTCAGGGCAGCGGTGAAGAAAGGCTGGCATTTACACACATCTCTGGCACAAAGGTTCATCTGGGCAGAGTGGGAAAACCACTTGAGCCCTGTTTGTCTGGGTGTGCATTCCTAATGCCAGTGGTGTTACAGGTTCCTAGAGCTCACCAAATAAGCGTAGGTGTGGATCCCTCAGTACCCTGGTTGCTTGGGCTTTCTCCTGCAGTGTGTGAATACACTTGGAGATTTTACCAGGCTGATATAGAGCACGTTCTGTGTTCTCAGCCTCTCCTCATTACATAGCACATATTACAAATGAGTCCCAAATGTCATTGCCTTCTTGTTTAGTGCTATCATAGCCAAGAAGTGAAGAACCTTGGAGTATCCTGGAAGAATTAATTGTTTTCACTTGTCCTTTGGAGTAGCTACAAGGTATCTGAACAACCACTTGAGACTAAGAGGTGATGGACTCAGGAGACAGTTGTTTAAATCTGAGGTGGCTTTTAACTGGCTGGGTGTGGGATGTGCACTCAACTCTAACCCTGCCAACCTTGGGCTCACCTTCTGCTGTGCTTTCTTTGGCAGAAGGAATTTCTCTACCATAACAAAGCTCTCATGACTCAACGTGCTTGACTCGCTAAAGTTGTTGTATTCACTGTAAACAGTTCTGCAAGACTCCACCAGAGTTTTTGTGCTGCACGTGTCAAGAAGGTGGTCTCAAACATTTGGCACTTTTTGTCTGAGAGTGGATGAAGTTGTTTAAGGTGGAGGATCTGAAAATCCAAAGGAAAACTGGAACCTGTCAGACAAAGTGGGACTAACCCCCAGGAAAGCAGGCAATGCTGCATTTGCTGTCAGATCAAAACCCAGCTTTGTTGCAGCTGCATCTGTAGCCTGTGCTGTGGTCATTTATGGATTTCAACATAGGCATCTTTGATTATTTGCATATACACACATACACATTTTTTATCAGGTAATGGTGTTAAGGTGTGTTATTGCACTATGTGAAAAATGCCATCAGAAGAAAGCTGTGTAGCTGTGGGAGTGTTCTGTGGCATGGATGTATTTTTAATCCTAAAGACAGTGACTTATGAATGCCCCAAATCACATGGAATATTACCTAAGAAAAATACATCTCATAAATTCTGTGATTCTACATTTTACATTGCTCCAGAGACAGAAAATTCTGTTTTACAGCTGGCACTGAGTTAGTATTTATCACCTGTGTGGAAATTCTCAACTGCATTTATAGAAGAGAAAGGTAATGCACAGGTAATTGCAACTGTAAGCAATAATTTATTCTTTTTCTGGCACACTTCTTTAATCTTTTGCTTTAACCACTGGTTTGTGATGCTTCCATTTCAAGTGACTTTTTCCATCCCAAATCAGCTGAATGTGCCTATCAAAAATTGCCCACACTTTGGGACTTGAAACTTTCCATGTTTCAGAAGAGGATTTTAAACCAAAATTAAGCTCAGATTTTAAATGGGTGACAAACACTCAAGCTGTTTTTAACGGTATCGCAACAAAATTCACTCCAGCTGCTAACATGTGAGATCATGCCAAAACTCACTTGCTGTTCATGGAGTCCAGTTCTTTTGCTGCTGCTTTCATATGTCTGTGTGATCATTCTCTTTTGGATAAAAATCGTCCTCATATTCTGGGTGGCATTAAGAACATAAAGAATAAATATCTGTCTGCTAGAAGCAGTTCAAACACAAAGGCCATTGGCTAAATAGGTTTATGCTCTTGTAGGAGCATGAACAATAAAGGCTAATGGATACTGGATTGCATTAATGAGAGCAGAGCCAGCAGGTCGAGGGAAGTGATTATTTCCCTCTTTTTGGCTTTTGTGAAGCCACATCTGGAGCTCCTTCCCCTGCAGCAGATGCTGAGACCCTGGAGGGAGCTGGCAGGGGCTGGAGCCAGCACTGCCCCCAGGGGCCAAGGGAGAGAGGGGATGGAAGGGGTCCCAAAGCTTTCATAACCACCCAACTGGCGGCTGGAAAGACTCTTCTCAGATGTAAAAGAGATGCAAAATCTCAGATTTTGCACAGCAAAAGGAGGAGAAGCAACACTTAAAACTAGCAACAAGACAAAACTGGGTAGGTGTGAGAAGATAAAGTGTTTAACTGCCCAGCAGACTCAGTCAAAGTTTAGCTGCATAGAGCCTGGAAAATCCTGATGTAGGGAGACAGCCTCCCTCTGAGCAGGAGCTGGAACTGGAGGCCTTCTGAGCCTGCTCCCAACCAAACTATTTTGTCATTCTGCAGCAGAGAGCCTGAGCTGAAGGTTGCATCAGTCACTGCAGTCCAGAAATCTGCACATTTCATGACTGATCTTGTTTTGAGATGTGTATATGACCAACAAATGTGAGAGGGATTAATAGCTGACAGCAGTGAGAGTGGCAGAGGTTGTGTGACACTACTAGTATGGCTTTTATTTCTATATCACTAGTTAATTTCATGGCATTCAGGAATGGCAGAGGCTATTTGCTCAAAGTATTTACAGCCCAGTTTGCCATGACACAAAAGAGGAAATGTTGAAGGATGATGTTTGGAGCACAGGGACCACACAAGCGTGTCTGCCTGGAAGCATAAAGGGAATTAATTTGTTTATCTACAGAGGAAGTTATTCCGGATAGCTCTTTGTGTTTAACTCCCCAAGTGAATGTGTTTCTCCTGCAGTGAGGTTCTTCTGCAAGCGGGTTAATTTAATTTGAGATGAGGCATTCTTCTTCAGGAATAAGAACCCCAGGAGTTCATCAGAAATGTAATCCGCATTAATTCTGCTGGCACTCATTGTATTAACCTTGATTGTAATGGCTGGGTGGTGTTCATGGGGGGCAGCCTTTGTGCTGCAGGGAATGCTTTGGGGATACTGTGTTCCTAGAGCTGCAGGAGAAGCAGGCTTAGGGATGGGGATGCTTGTGTTTAAGGAAAAGAGTTGCTTTCAGGATGCTTGGTCTGCTCTTAAAACCTCATTTTATCCCAGTTCCCTAAACATGACACTGGGCTGAAACATGAGAGGACTGAGCTCCTCCTGTGATTTATGTAACCTTTTTCCTCCAAAACTGTGTTTAACTCCTCTTTTTTTTTCTGGTTGTTTTTGTTTGTTTGTTTTTTCTCTCTCCCAGTGCAGTTGCACACAAGTTCCCTGTTAGGCAGGCAAGGAACAAATGTTGTTTTTTCTTAAAACTCTGGGGCTTTCATAAAATATAAATTATCCAGAAGTGGAGAGAGGATAGGATAGAGTGGGAAGAACTGTATTGTTGTTTTCCCAATATCCATGAAGGCTGCCAACAGTGGGGATGGGAGCCTCAGCTCTTTGCTGAACTGTCTGAATTGAGGAAATGTTGAAGTTCTCTACCTGCTTTCTGGTGTATTAAATGGGAATATCCATGTTCATGTTTTCTGAGAGAAAGGTGAAAATGCTTCGAACATCACGCTGTCCTTATATTTCTTTGCTAGAAATGTGACTTGTGGTATTTAAAAAAACAAAAAAAAAAAGCAAGTTGTCTTATTGCAGTTCACTATAGGTTGAGAGATCAAGGATTTTTTCCCCAGTTGTCTTTCATGTTTTCACCCCATGGATCAGAAGACTGAGGCAAAGTGATGCTGTAAAATAATGTTTAAAGAGTCTGAGCAATGTTTGCTGTTTCGGAGGCACAGACCTCAGATGCTGGAAACATGCAGAGTTTCCCCTAAAGTATTCAATGTTTGAAAACGTTGGAGGGCAAAAGAGCACAAGCACTAGTCAGAAACCTTGCCAAAATAAACTGTCAGATGTGAAGGCAAGTTTTCAGGGACAAAAATGAAGATCTGCTGCTCTGTTGACTCTGTGTGTGACACACCAAGGGTTCCACACGTTGTGGTGTGCTTTGTGCTGGGATCAGCCTCTGATCTGTGTTTTGCACCCCTGTTGCTCCAAGCAGCAAAAGCAGCCAAGCTTTGGGAGGTGAAAGGGGATTTTTGAGTGGAAATAATGCAGTTGTATCCGTACCCAACATGATGCCTCCTTTGGAGATAGATAGGTAGATGGGTAATATGTGTCTATATAACAAAAATGATGCTTGTTTAAATGGGAAACACGCAATAATGCCAAATAATCATCTATAAAAATTGTATAAGCAGAGATCATTAATTGGTGTGTAGCCTTGAGAAACATGCAGGGGAAAAGGACACAGTTTGCAGGGGAAAGGAATACTGGGCGGTGGGAGAGTGAAAACTTGTGGGCCCTTGTGCCAAAGGAGCAGCAGTAACAGCATTAGCCGAAACCCGAATCCCTGTGCCTGTAATTAGCGCAGAGATGCTCAGACAGGATCCCTGGGCAGGAGCTGCGGCTCCCCCGCCGTTTTTATGCCGGGTTACAAATGGGCATCGCTCTCGGGTTGCCTGTCCCCGCCGCCGGCCGTGTTTGAGCAGCCCCGTGATGGGCTGTGAAATGACGCGCTCGGTGCAGTCCGCTTCCCCGGCCGCTGCATCCCCCCCTTTCCTCCGCTTGCCCAAAGCCGCTGCTTCCCCCTCGGCCTCGGCGGCGCCGGGAGAGGCTCAGGCAGGAGGAGGTTAAGGATGGAGGGCGTTGCTGGATGCCTGATGTCACGGAGGCCGGCGGCGGCTGAGCGAGGGGCCCTTTGTTGGCAGCGGAGCCCCAGCAGCGCCCGGCGGCTGCCGCGCACGGCCGGCTCCGCTGACTCTGCCCCAGCTTGCTTGCCTTCGCTTTCCCCACCCCATCCCACTTCTTACTGCTTTTATTCTTTTTTTTTCTTTAATCCCTCCACCCCCTTCCTCTCTCTCCCGCCAGAAGAGTTGGGAAGGAGGGAAGATGGCTGGAGTTAACTCCCCGGGAGAGGAGGCGCGGGGCCCCTGCATTTGCCGCCTCTCGGGCTCGTCCTTGTAGTGCTTTTCGGAACGCTGGATTTCGTCTCGTTTTCCTGGATATTTCGTTTTAGGCTTCTCCTGGATACGTTGTTTTAGACTTCTCATGGACTTTTTTTAGACTTTTACCGGATCTTTTTAGACTTTTTTGTTTTAGTCCTCTAACGGATAATTCCACATAGAAGAAGCTGAAGGAGGGGGGAAGGGAAAACAGACAGCCGAAGCCAAACTCTAACAAATGAAAATGTTGGAGATTTGCTTGAAATTGGTGGGTTGCAAATCGAAGAAGGGGCTTTCCTCCTCCTCCAGCTGCTACCTGGAAGGTGAGTACCCTCTTGGGCCGGGGTTGGGACGCGCTCCCGGGGGGCACTGCCCGATCCCATCACCAACACGAGTTTTATCCCTGGATTCCGAGCTGGGCCAGCTCTGGGGGGATGTTTGGAGCCGGCCGGGGTCAGATCCGTGAGGGGGTGCAGAGCCGAGCGGTGTCGGCGGTGTGCGGAGCCAGGTGCCTTTCATTGCTGCACTTCCTGAGGGAGCGCGGCTCTACCATTTATGGTTGTAAAATGTCAAGTGATCTTATTGCCGAGCCCCAGAAACAAACCCCTGTCTTCAGGCCTTTCTTTTTTCCGGGGGGGTAGGGAGAAATCTTCCTTATTTTGGACGTGAAAAAACCCAACTCCGTACTCAAGAAGAAAAATTAGATGAATACATCGGTAAAATACTTTCAACGTGTGTTAATATGTAACACTTTGGTTATTCCCCCTTAGTGTGCTTTCCACAGGCATTCGTTTAACTAAATTTTCCTGCACGTTTGCTTTTAAAAAGTGATTTTTGAGTCACATCCATGGTTACTTGTAGAGATGTTAAACATATGGACTCAACTGGTGTGGATGGAAAGCTTGGACAGGGGGGACTTTGGGTTGAGGTCTTGGAGTGACCTCAAGCAGGATTTACACCCTGCCGTGGCTTCACACCCTGCCTGTGGCACAGCCTTGTGCTCCCTCCGTTCATCCTCTTCTCTGCACTCCCAGCGCTCTGTCCATCCCACAGGTCCCCTTCAACTTTTTTTGTGTTGCTGGATGTTGTTTCAGTAAAAATAATCCTCCTGCCAGGAGGACCGTGCTAACTCATCAAATCAGAGGCACGAAAGGCAGCAGCTGATTTCCAGGGGCCTATCACAAGTCGCTGTTGCTCAACTCTCAAATATTCAGTGCAGAAAAAAATTCATAGGTTAGGAATCTCAAAATCTACAAATGGCTGCTTGAGGCAAACTCACTTGAAGAAGTTTTGGATCAAAAGTCTGTATTTATTGGATACATTCAGTGATTCTGAGGAATTTTCTGCTCTTTAAAACCAAAGAACAGTTTCCAGAGGACTTTTTCTGCTTATTTAAAGTTTCAGAAACCAAATGGTGGGCAGATGCACGAATAATTTCGATGTTTTTGTGCAACTGATCATTCTTCTGTAATCTCTTGAGTATAGAAAACCTCTGTCTGTGTCCCTGCCTCTGGTATTGCTCAGGGCACATGTGGAGAAGGAGCCCCAAGCTGTGCTGGGCCTCCTGTCTGTGCTGCTGGATCTTTCAACACAGCCCCGGGAGAGCAGGCAGAGCATCTGGGGCCTCATTTCCCTCTGCAGAAATGAATGCTGAAGGATGATGTTACAAGGGTGTTGCCCTGACTCTTTTTTGCAAGTTTTCTCTTTTGTGTTCATTTACAACCACTCCCCCCCCTCCCCAATTTGCAATGCAGTTTCACAATAGGATTAGAGCATAGTTTGACTTGGCAGTATAGGCAGTATGAGTTAAGAATGTCAGACACAATTGATATTGTAGTATTTCCACCTTCTGCTTCCCTGAGACTGTGGTTGCATATTTGTTTTTGATGATGGCATGGGAAATGCATGTTGAAATGACTTTTACTCAATCTCTCAAGGTAGCTGAGTCTCACTTCTCAACACAGCATGGGGCAAACCCAAAGCCAGTGTCAGAGTGGATGTACAAATGTGACAACTGCAACCTTAATGTGGCAGTCGTGACATAGTCCATAATTAGCCCAGAACCCCCACAATTGATTTGGGAACTCCTGGAGAGCAGGGTGAGATACTCATTTGAGGAGAAAGAAGTTTTTTTAAAAAAAAGGATTTTCTATTACTCCTTTCTAAAGCTGAATGTATTCCTAGGTAGCTTTCTTATAAACATTACTATGAGGTTGAAATCATTGTTGAGGACTCCTCCAAAAGAATGGTGGTGGCTTGTCCCAAACTCTTGAATTCCAAGAGCACAAGTGAAATCCATTTGCTTGTGTTGCCCTTAAGAATGTAACAAGTTTATGCATATGGATTTGTTATTTTAAGCTTGGCAGATCATGAGAAGGGGGTAGGGTTGTGTCAAGGGTCAGAAACTCTGGATCATTGCTCCTGGATCCCTGTGAAGAGCCTGTGATGGCCAGGCCATTTCCATGCACATCCCTCACCCTCTGTGAAGCTTCTAAAAGAATTAATGAGATGATGGTGATCACATTGGAGGATTTAACTCTGCTGTTGTCTGGAAAGCTGAAAGTTTCTTTACTGTAATAGAATAGGAAACGTCAAACATAACTGCTTAAAGGCAGAAAGGTTCCCTTAGGTGCTTGGAAAACCAGTTGCAACCAGAAGGATAGATGAAATTTTACTTAATTCCTTATTTTTGTATTCATATGCTAACAAATAATTCAGTTCTTGGTTAATAGGTAGCATGGGATGTAACAAAATCAAGTCACACCTTTTGAGAATACTGTGCTGCGTCTGGATTTGGTGTAAGGCTGATTTGGTGTCAGGCAAATGTGCAGATGGACGTGTCCTTTGACCAAGTAATCAGAAATGTGATTTTCTTTTCATGGTGGTCCCTTCTGAAAGGCTTTTATGGTCTATTAGTTTGCAGGAATGAGGGTTGTTTGGAGATGCTCTGTGTGTGGTGTGGAGGGCTGGCAGGTGCTGTGGCCCATGGCTGTGTGCTGCTGTGCAAGGGCAGACTGTCCTGCTCCCTGAAAAAAAAACTTCTCTTAACTTGATCAAAAATAAGTTTAAACTGCTTCTAACAATGACTGAGTTTTCATATTGATGTTTGAGCTGGGCATTTCTTTGCCCTCCTTTCTATTCCCACTAGTAAATATTATTTTAAAATGTGACAGATTTGAATTTTTCTCCTCTGCTTTCTCCTTTCTGCCTTTGCCAAAGTGAATAATTCCTCACCCACTTCACACCAAGAAAGGGTAAAGAGTAGAAGGGAAGAGGCACAGCAAGTACTGCTGCCAATCTGATCAGGAAAACAGAACGTGTCCATGTCCCAAATAGGGGCTGAAATAGTCTTGCTGCCTTTTTGGGCTTTGCTCTACCACTGAAAGGCAACAGCCTTGTTTAAAACCTGTCAGTGTTCTCTGTGAAGTTTAGAAACATTTTGGGGACACTAGTAAAGTCCTTTTGTTTACTGATTGAAAAGACTCCTGGTCCTGCCAGCTGTCAGACTGTCTATTTTTTTTTTCCCCACCCCCAAAATTTATTTCTTTTAGTGTCTCTTGTTACAGTCAGGGTAGACAAGCCTGGGGAGGAGTGGCAGCCTGTACCCATTGCCCTGTTCCTGGAGAGGGACTTTTGTAGTGCATTTGGGCAGATATTAAGCCAGACCTAAATTGGCAGCACAGCCACTCATCTGCCCCAGCTTCAGTGGGATCAGCAGGCAGGGGTTTGGTCACTCTGTTAGGGAGAGCAAGTGCATTAACCTGGAGTTGCTGCTTCCCTTCTGTTTGTTTCCTCTCTTCCCTGGCTATTTTCTGCTGCTCACCTCATGACCTCTCCTCTACCATCACTTAGTAGAATTCTTGCTGTTATCCACATTTCTGGATTTGTGGTGGCTTCTTAGTTTTGTGTTTGTTCCAGTGGTTCTTCTTTGTCCCATCTTTCTTTAAAAATCTGGTTCCTGGTGCTTGCTACAGTTTCCCATGGGATGTGGTGAGGAAAAATATTACCATTTCACAGGAAAAGTGGTAACTGTTTTCAGACCTGAAACAGATCATCCACAGATATGTCAGTCCTTCCCTGAGGAGTCTGTGGGACTGCTTAGCAAAACAAGGGAATATAACAGTAAATCTTGATGATTCTTGCTTGGTGCTTTCCCTGCCCAGGGCACAGAATCAGACAGACTTCCATACTTCAGCTTCTTCAGTAAGGAAACAAAACCAAAAGCTATAAAAGTAAAGTTGTCAGAAATACTGAAGTGTCATTGAAGTTCACTTGAATCTAGTTACTCTTCCCCCTTCCTCTCCCAGAGGTTATTGCCTAAGGTCAGGCAGAACTTAGTGGCAGATCTGGGAGTAAAGTTCAAATTTCTGTCTGCCATACGCACAGTTCCACTCCATCCATCTACAGCTATGATTAGCTGGCTGGAGAAAGATGTTTGCCATGTCACTAAGGGGTTATAAATGGAATAAATTCAGTGAATGAGCTCAGGTAGGTCCTACAGGTCTGTGTAAGAGTGAACTTGAAGATAAACCCAAAACAAAACAACCCACAAACAAACCAACAAAACAAAATACAACAGTAAAAGCCCCCAATTTATGGAATCATCTCTTGGAGGAGTGGGAGATGCCACATCACCAGGGATGCTCAGACAAGATGCAGCACTGCAGCTGATTGTGAGGGTCTGTTTGAGCCTGGACAAGGCAGCAGGAGCCATGGGTGCCCTTGTTCTCATGCTGGTATTCAGCAGTCTTTGGTTTTAGGAGCAGTGGAGATTCCTGGTGTTCCTGTGGAAGGAGCACAGCAGGAGGAAGGTGCCTCGCTGGAGGGGAAATAGGGCAGCACAGCTGGGGAGTGGGACTGGATCAGTTTCTGCACCACATCATCTCTGTGTATAAATACACAATGTTTAAAAAGTGGTATTTATCCTCATGTTGGCTCTAAGGTGGACTTTCTAAATATTAGCCAAGAGCAGAAAAACCAGCAACTGTCATTGTTGTAGAAGGATCTGTGGCCTGGGCTGTGGAGTGGATAATGGGAGAGGCTGAGCCTGATCTCACCAGAGAGATGAGTCTGAAATAAAACATGAGTCCTTCCTTCTATTTGGAAAGATCTGGTTTGCAGGTTCTTTAATTTTATATTTAAATCCATGTTCCATCCAGCACAGGGAATCTGTGAGAGCTGCTAAGGAAAAACACTGAAACAGAGAGGCAGCCTCTCCATCATATGTGCTCAGAGTTGGAAACATTTGGAAGTATTAAATCTGCATTGCAGTTCTGCCATTTATCTAAATTTCTTCCAGGAGAAGAGAAGAGGGAACCTAGAGAAAGGAGAATGCCTAGGTGGCATGTGCTGTGCCTCCAAAGAGATTACTAGATGTGTTCTGCACTCCTTTGCTCTCCAAACCTTGTGGAAAAAATGCCAGTACAGTTTGTAAGCCCACAGGATGTTTGTTTTGTAGGGAGACAGGAGGTCTCCTCCTTCCCTTGGGACTGCCTTGAAGTCAGCTATGGGGGAGCCAAGTGTAATTCTGTGCTTCTGCCTGTTTTCCAGCCCTTCCCTTGCACTGTGAGGGAAATATGCTTGCGTGGATCTGGACCAGAATTGTTCACATCTGAGAAGTTCTCACACAGCTCCTAACAATGATTCATGGCTCTGTATGAACAGTAATGAGCAGGAGATAGTTACAAAACCTTTTAGTGTGCAAGCATAAATACCTTCCGGTAAAAACTTAATTTAGGGGGGAAATGATGACATTCTTATGGCTAATGCCTCAAAATACAAGCTGCTGTTGTCTTATTTCAAAGTCTGCACCATTTTAATTAACAGTAATCATTTAGTTGATGTTAGTGGAAAACTGAATTACAGTCCTGCTTTAGGACTTCTATCAGGAACCCAGGTGTTATCCAGAGCACGGTATGATCAGAGTAATAAATTGCAGCCTTGCTGGGATGCAGCATAAAACAAAGTGGATGTGTGGAAGGAACAACAGTGCAGCGATAACAGATTGAATTACACTCGCTTCCTGCCCCATCACCATGCCAGGATGGCCTCCTGTAGGTACAGCAGCCAAGGTTGATTTATTAGGAGGAATCTGGCCCACTGAAGATCTCTGCAGTGCTGTAAAACTGTAGTTAAAACCAGCAGTAGGAGGTGAAGAAGCTGTGTTGTATTGAAAAAGACCCTCGATAGGTAGGAACAGCAACATCTAATTCCTGCTCCGAAGGACTGGAATGTCTGGGCAGATTTGCTGGAGAATTGCTCAGAGGGATAAATGCTGCTGACAGCTGGCTGTACATGGCTCCCAGATGGACATGTCCTGACTGCTTCTCTCGCTTCATGGTTTTGTGTCCTCAGTCTGCTGACAGTCTCCTCTTGGGGCCCAGACCTTTAAAAGTGTGTTTTGTCACGGTCCATCAAGCTTCTGCTACACTCGGGTCACCACAATTCTGCTCTTTCCTTTATGCTCTTCTCTGTGTTGACTCAGGGCCTCATCCTCCCTTTCTGGACACTCTTCAAGCTTCATTCACCAGTTTCCCCACCCCAGTTCTTAGCTTGGGGTTCTTACCTTCTGGAAAAACTAGTCCCTCTCAGCCCAAGGGTTGTGTCTGGCATCTCCCCATCGTGCTCTCCTGCCCAGCACGTTCACACACAGCCCACACCTCTGTTGTGGCTGCACAGGAGGGTCAAACTGGGAGAGACAGAGGGTACGAGCATCCTCTGATTTCACTGGGAGACTGGTGTGGTTTTCCAGCTTAGCAAATTCTCATGTGTGTGTTGAACAGCCCTTGCTCTTGGTGGTTTTTGGTTCTGCAGGCGTTATCACTGAGTCAGTGTCTGTAGGAATGTCATCGAGCAAGAGCAGCCTTCCCTGACTCCCGTACCGCAGCTCGTGGGTGTTGTTGGTGGCTGGCACGGTGTTGTCTCACAGCTGAATCGGAGCACATACCTTGGCATCCGTGGGTAGTGAGTCAGTCCCAGCCTCGCCACAGCCTGGGCACGAGGGAGGGATTCTTATGGAGCTCTTGGCTTTGCTCCCACATCCCCATCCCTGTCTGTGCCTGAGCCATCCTCCACGAGTTGGAGGGGAGCCTGCCTTGGATTTCCTGCCTTCCTGTCGAATCAGTGCCCCGTGTGGGAGGCATTTTCCTTCCTAACAGAGGTTATGGTCTATCCCACGGAGCAGGGGGTGCTGCTTTGTCCAATATTTGGAGGAGAGCATCACAGCATTGCTGCTTGCTGAGGTTGTGTGTCTGCCGCTTGCAGCTCTGCTGTGTGTCTGTTCCAGGTGTTCACTGATGGTTTCACTCCTTGGAGTATCACCAGTCACTGCAGTGCCCTGTGTTTGATAAGGGAGCTTAATGAGCTTGACAGGATCAAAGCATTTTCATGGTAAAATGATTATAGCTTAATTTCTGAAAGTGGATTTTCTGTTCCTTTTTTCATTGTCATTCTCAAGGGAAACCCAGGCTATTAAAATATATTCTCCTGTGGGACACAGGAAGAAGAAGCCAGGATGTCAAGGTGCTTTAAAATAACCACCCAACACACTACCACATTTTCTGACTGTGGATTCATCTAGAAAGTGGAATTATTTAACTGCTCTGATTCACTATGGAAATATATCTCCCTGCAGTTACAGTTCGGCTAGGAAAAAAGGCCCAGCAGCCCAGCAGCCTCTGTATTTTCTATTTTGCTCACATACATGATATACATTTTCCAACAAATACAATAGTACTCATGTACATAAATGACCACCCAGAGAGCCTTTACCAGTGGCTCTATGTGTGAACCAGCACAGCAAGGATGCCAGATTGTCTTTGGGTAATTAGTGGCCACCACTACTATTCACACTTTCGCTATCAAAGAAAATATTAGAAAATAATGTGTATTGTTATGATTTGTAGGGTTGAATTTTGGGGGGTTGGTGGGATTTTTTTTTTAGCATTTCCCCATTGGGAGATAAAATATTTCCCAGTCCACACTAAACTTCCATGTCTCTTCTGGTGCCAGTTGCATCAGTTCTTCACAGTTTACTGGTACAGCTTGTACTGAGTTTCTAAGCCAAACAAATGGTAGCATTAAAACCATTATTTGACGGGATTGCATCTGTATAGCAGCACAGTGCTACTGAGTATTGCAGGTATAAAAAGAGTACTGTGCTCCCAGGTGACCTGACAGTCTAGAAAACACTTGGCATGGGATTTCTGTGACCAAAGCCCTGTCTGTGCAGAGGAGAGGTTCAGCAGACAGGGGATGATGCTGTGTAAGGTAGGGCAGTTCTGTGGCGCAAGGGGCTGCTGTGACAGTGCTGTGTTTCCTGCTCCCAGAGCCACACTGACACAGTGGTTTTTGTGCAACACTGTGACCTCACTCAACAAACTCATCCAGATGGAGAATGACCCTTCAAAATACGAGAGTTTCACAGCTTATTGTCCTGGCTCTGTGCCACTGCAGTCAGACATGGTGCTGCCAGCCCATTTGGGGGTAGTGTGGTAAAGAGTGAGGGGGCACAATTATCTGGAGCATTTCTGCTCCAAACTCCACAATCATTCACTCCAAAGTGAAGGACTTGCAGGAACAACTGCAGTAGAATTCCCTGAGGTATTGGGACTTGCCTGCTACTTACTGAATATTACATGCCTATTGTGCTGCAGTGTACAAAAAACTTTGGAGGTTGGTTTTTACTCATCTATTAAGCTCAGTTTTCAGGAATCTGTGTCTTTAGAGGTGTCTCAGGGTTCCTAAAATGTATGAAGTATGCTCAACACTGCTGTGGTTTGAGAGTGATGGGCAGGAGAGAGGGCAACAAAAAAGACACTGCCTTGTCCTCAAATAAGAAGAGAAATGATTAAAAATACGGTGAAGAGCAGAAAGACCTAACTCTTTAAATACCATGTCTTATAAATCTTGCCCTGCTTGGCTCCATTTGCTGCACATTCTGGCCATTTCATTTATAGGATAATTAAGGGATTTACCTTTTAACGGTCCTGGGTTTGTTTTCAGATCTAACCATTCCAGCAGTTAGGTATGAGCCAAAGGATTTACAGGCAGCAAACAGCCTACGTGAGCTGCATTTACTGGAGGGATGGAGAGGGGCTTTCCCTTTCTTGCATTTCTTGAAAGGCAGGAGCTGGGGGCTCTAGGAGGGCTGGGGACAGCTCTGGAACAAGAGTGTCCTGCCTTTGTGGCAGGATCTGCATTAAGGCACTGTCCGTATCTGTCCTGTGATGCACGAGGAGCACACGTGTCACAAAACAATGCAACTTAGGAAGTCGGAGTGCGTGGGCTGGCCAGATGGATTTTATCAGCCAAAATGAACCTGCTTTTTCCTTTCTCTCCCTCTTTCTCCTCCAGAAGCCCTTCAGAGACCAGTAGTGTCAGACTTTGAGCCGCAGGGTCTGAGCGAAGCAGCTCGCTGGAACTCCAAGGAAAACCTTCTCTCCTGCCCTAGTGAAAATGACCCCCATCTCTTTGTTGCACTGTATGATTTTGTGGCGAGTGGGGACAACACTCTCAGCATAACTAAAGGTAAGGTCACTGGCCAGAAATCCACTGGGAGTGTGGGAGAAGGTGTAGGAAGGAAAGTCGTTGTGAAATAATTAAGTTTTACACCAAACCCTATTGATTTTTTTACTGTGGGAAATTATCTTAAACAAATACAAACATTTCACAAAGTCATGAACTTTTTAGAGGTTATAACTGTCTTTTTTTATTGAATTGGGCAAGAAAATTTGTCAAAACTAAAGTGTCCATTAGGAGCAAGAATTTGAACTGAGAGATTAAGCTGATTTTGGAGGCTGGCCTCTTATTTTCACAGTTCTCCAAAACACAGTCCCTTTATGAAAAATGACTGTACAGATATAAGGACCAGAAAGATTGAGTAAGAAAACACTGTATGTACTCCAAGTCACATCTACTTACCATCCTAATTGAAATTATTTTTTTTTTTATTGTTTATCCACTCTAGTTCTTTCCTAGCTCCAAAAAAGCCAGCTCAGTTCAAATAAAATTTGCTGGATTCATTTTTTAAACTCAAGCAGTATTGGAGCTGGTGCAGAACTGCAGGAGAGCCTAAAAATCTAAAGCATGTGACTTTATTTGGCTTGGAGAGGTCCACTCAAGCTTGAAGAGAAACACATGCTCCCTGCTGAGTCAGATACCTATTCTTACAGGAGATTATTTAATGATCTGTTAGGCAGAAAGAACTTATCTTTGTCCTCAGCTCCCAGGCTTGCCATGTCTAAATACATTCTCTTTTCCCCAAGGTGAAAAGCTGCGTGTGCTGGGCTACAATCACAATGGGGAGTGGTGCGAGGCGCAGACCAAGAACGGGCAGGGCTGGGTCCCCAGTAACTACATCACCCCGGTGAACAGCTTGGAGAAGCACTCGTGGTACCACGGGCCGGTGTCCCGGAACGCCGCCGAGTACCTGCTGAGCAGCGGCATCAACGGCAGCTTCCTGGTGCGGGAGAGCGAGAGCAGCCCCGGCCAGAGATCCATCTCCCTGCGCTACGAGGGGAGGGTCTACCACTACAGGATCAACACCGCCTCCGACGGCAAGGTGAGCCCCAGGCTGTGCAAAACCTTGCTCCGGGGTTGTTTGGTCTGCACGAGGTCAAGCGGTAGCAGTCGAACTGAGCGGTTCTGAGCTCTGCTCGTGGGGCTCGTCATCTGTAGTTACAGTAAAACATGAGATTGTGACATGGGCTGGGACAAAGCAGTTCTATTCCTTTAGCAAACTATGTAATCCAGATCAGCAGTGAAACACTTTAAGGGAGAAAATAGTACAGATAGAGCGGAATCTAATAGATCATTAATAAGAGATTCTGAGAATTCTTGTCCCTTATGTTCAAAAGATAATCTCTTTGACTGTCAAATCAGAAAAGTTAGAGCCTGTTGCTAATAATCCTATAAGTATTAGGGACAGAATGCTTTCTGAGGTATTCTGCAGTATTTTTAACTACTATTTTGATTTCTCTACAGTATTTCAGCGTGATCATTGGAGACGGGTAGGCACTTTCACTTTTATATGGGCTTTGTCCCCAGTTCCTTCATTTTTTCCCTAGATTGTTGTGTGCTGTAGCAGTGTTGCAATGCTGTGCTTTGTGGATGCTGCAGAGAAATGTTAGCATAAAAGTGTAGTTTTCCAGAGATTTTTGCTATAATTTCATGGAAACATTTCTTCTGGCATTGGATTTCGGAAAATGTTGTGTTTTAACAAATCTATTTTAAGCAGTGTCTCTTTAGATCCTGTGCAGAAGTTGAAGTGTGAGTCTGGAGCATGGCTGCTGAGGCTCTTCTTGCCAGCATCTAATAGATGACAGATTCTGTGCCATTAAATTTCTTCAAAAGAAAAAAATAAAAGTAATCAAGCATAGTAGCAGCCCACTGTGCCAAATTTTCCTTTGTCCTGTGAGAGCTTTACTCTTCTTGCAGCAATACTGACAGCAAAACCTTTGGTATGAAAACACAGGGAACCAGTACACTGTGTTTCCTATCTATCAGATTCAGCACTCTAAAACACCCAATAAGATAACCAGATTTTGTTCAGTGATGAAATACTTTTAGTCTGCTTTAGCAAACGTGTTATAATTGAGACAATTCTGACTGTGTCATTTAAGGTAACATATTTCCAGCTTATGGCATTTTGATTCTTCCTTCTCCCTCCCATGTAGACACTCTGTGGTCAGCACCAGCTCTGTGAAGTGCTGACATGCAGCATACTTGAAGGACTACATGGCAGTCTGGAATATTATTCCTCCTCCTGTCTCTGCAGTGGATATTCCTTCTATTCCCATAGATGCTGGCAGATGAGCAGTGCTCACACATGAATGTTTTGAACCGAAGGCTCCTTGGGTTGGTGTAAATAAGCATGTGTCCGTGAGGAGATAGCACATGTTCTCCATTTGAGCTGTAATAGAGTTTGGCATATGAAGGCTTTCATCCCAGCAGAGCTGTTTTTATCCCAGAAAAACAGTTCTGCAGAGCTCCAGTAAGCCATTCAGGTCTCTGTTAGCCAGGTTAACTGTTTGTTTTCCACAAAGTTGCCTGCATTGGTGTTTTTGAGAAAAAGTGCAGGTTGGAACAATTCACTAAAGCAGATTTGCAGCTCACAGTAGTTGTAAATACAAAACTGAGCAGCAGTGACCTAGACCTGTGGCTTTTGGGCATTGCAGGATCAAGCAAAGACCTGTGCCAAGTGCCAGCATCCTTGCAGAAGGGGCAGTTTGCCATGTCCATGCATCATGTGCTGCAGTTGGCAGCCTGGCTGTTAAACCTCATCGGTTTCAATTTGCGTTAATGAGCTGGGCAGTGAATTGCGACATCTTAGCGGCAGATGTGCTGCTGGGCTGGGAACACTGTGCTCTCCCAGCACCCTGTCCCTGGCTGTCGAAGCTGAGGAGCTGGGAAGAGAAACAGCCAATATCCCAGTTTGTCCCTCTGTGGAATGGAGACTGCCGGAGCAGGTCCTGCTCTGAGCTGCTCGCGTTGCGCTCTGTTTATTGCCGGCTTCACAGCAGATCATGGCTGTGCTGGAGGAAAGCTCTTACCTTCACTGCCTTGAGCACCTGGGGCCCTCTCAGCCTGCTGTATCATTAGTCAGCCTGTCCAGGGAATTTAATATCTCCCAGTGCTGCAGTAAGGATGAATGGCTTTGGTGGGATCATATCCTGTGCCTGACAGAACACGCTTCAGGAGGAAAAGGTATTAGAGGAACATGTGGAGCAGCTGCTGCTCAGCATGGTGGTGTGTCCTGCATTGCAAAGCCTTACCCAGACTTCTCCCTGGGGGAAACCTGAAAGGACTAGAGAGATCAGAGGTTTGTACATCTTAATTTTAGTACAAATTATATTGTACTAAATTCCATTGGCGTTCAACAACTTTAAAAAAATTTTCTCTTTATTTCCCACTTAAATATGTCATATTTTTCTGGACCACCCTCTAATGTTTTGTTTTGTTGGTTGGGGTTTTTTTGAGGCAGGTATTAAAAGTGACCTTTCTTGATTTGGCTGGCACAGTTCAGCCAGTCATCTGGTAAACCACTTCTGTGGTACAGAGGACTTGGTTTTCCTGACTTGATAGTACTTGAGGGAAAACCTCCTATTGAGTAACCCAAATGAATAAACACCCTTGTCCAGACAGTTCTTCAAATTCTGCTGTCCTCAGCAGGAAGGAAGCAGGACTGGGGTCCTGCTTGGGTCTCTTGGATCCTCCGGTGACTGAATTGGATGCAGACTTGAACCTTCATGGATTTTTTGTTGTGGATGTTCAGTTTTCCCTGCTGAGTGAGGAGTGGGACTGCCATAGGATTCAGAATTGTGTTGAGATTAGCATGGGCCAGTTTAACACCTGTATAAAATACCCCAGCCAGGAAAAAGAGATGTGGGCTGGTGGCAGAAGTGCAGATGAGCCGCCCATTTGTGCAAGCAGAGCCCATTGGAGCAGAGCTGGTGTTTATGGTTTGTTTGATACACAAAAATTGACCAAATAATGTCTCAACAACATAGCCAGGAAGCAAACTTGAGTCACTGTAAAACTCAGGTGCTGGGTCTGTCACCTCTGTGGGGAGTACAAGTCAGCAGCACTACATGATTTTCTTGTTGGGTATCATCAGTGAGAGGTTAGAAAAAAACCTGCTGACAAAATAAGCACGTTTACTTACTGGTGGAATTTTATCTTAATGTAAATGGAAAACTTCATGAGTGTTAAGGCATGGAGTGTTGTTTTTGTGGCCTGGACAGGGCAGTCCTGTCCTCATCCTGCTGCAGGTTTTCTCTGAAATCTTTGGCCATTTATTTAGCTTCTTTCTCTTTCTATAACAGGATCATACAATCTGTCACACTAAATACAGATAGCTCTAATTTTCATGAGATATAAGTTGTCATAAAACCATGGGGGAGCTTCCTTCTCCATGCTTCTCTAATGCTTCCAAGTAATCCTGGAGTTCAGCTTTTTCTACATCTGTATTTTTAGATTTCAGTTCTCAGTGTAGCATGGGAACTGCTCATACCACTGCAAGTACTTCAAGTCATTCCCAGACAGGCATGGCTTGTTTTAAATTTTGATTGTACTGGCAAATGCTTGGTCACTCACACCAAGCAGTTGTAACAGCCTCTTATGTTGTCACTTTTCTGTTCCTGTAACATCTGCTTTTAAGGTGATTTCATCTGTCTGATCATGAAGAGTGTTGTAGGTTTTTATAGGGATTTTTTTTTATTTTGAGAGGTTTTAGCCGTAGTGTTGAAATGAGATTTGATCCAGTTACTTTACCAATGAATATCTGATTAATTTTGATAGAGAGTTGTGAACATGCTCCCCAGGAGGTTGCCATTATTTTCTAGTCTTCATTAAAAAGACTTCAATCAAGTTTGAGGGTATTTTTTTCCCTTCCTGCAAATGTTTTTTTCTCTTGCAAACACAGCTCCCTTTTTTTGCTGGGGATACTCTCTTATTGCTGGAGCTTCAAAGATGCATTTTCTTTTTCCATCCACAAATTCTGTCTAGGTAGAAGAAGCAGAATTTGATTTTAAGGCTGGGATTTTTGGATGCCTGGCAGCCCTATTAACTTCCCAGCCTCCTGAAATCCCAAACAGATGGCCACTGCACATGCAGAAACTGTTGAGTACACATCCAGTGTGTCCGAAACATTTGGGAAGTTTGATCATATCTGTTGGCATGTGCTGTGAGCAGTAGGACTAGTGTGTGGACTGGACAGGAATTTGGGCAGCCTAACATGGTGCTGCTCTTCCTGCAAGCTTGTCCCTTACCAAACTTTGGTCCTTTGTGAGAAATGGAACTCTTCTGTGTTTTAGGCTAGACTAGGATGCAAAATGTGCATTGATACAAAATGTCTCCTTGTCCTTCAAATGTAACCAGGACTTTTCAAATAATGAAATTTCTAGCTTTTTTCATCTTGCCTGGCAGAAGACTGGGCTTGAGGATGAAAACTGGAAACACACAACTCTGGTGGGAGGCAGTCAGATGTCCGTTATCTTTAGCAGGATTTTAGGCTTAAAATGGATCTTCTGTAGAAGTGTTAAGAAGGTAACAAATATGGGTTATCATGCCTCGCAGCAGGTTTTCATTCAGTGGTAATGATTTTCCTTCTGTGCTATTGATCAGTGCCCATCACAGGGATGGAGCAGACCAGCTCCTGACTTCAAGCCAAACCTCTGCAGAAGCTCAGGCCTAAAGCAGGGAAAACTCTGCTTTGCCCATTGATGCTTCAAGGAGAAACTAGGCAGGTGAAAATATCATAACCCAAATAGTGATAGTGAAGTTGAGACACTGAGGCTGACAAACCCCCCCATACTCTCCAGGAAATGTCCCACAGTCTCTAATACCAGACTTTTGAAAAAAGACATCTCAAGCAACAGCATGTCAGTCTAGTGCTATTTGCAGCAATTTCTGCCCTGTTGTTTTGGCAAAGTGCATGTATTTTCTCCTGAATCCATGCCTTTCCTATGTAAGCATTGATTGTTCTGGGCTCTGGAGCTGGGTACAGAGCTTGTGAAGCTCACAGTTCCATGGCTTCAGTAGAAGCAGCACCACACTTCGCTTTCACAATTTTATGATTCAGTTCCTGTGTACAAGCTCTCCAGGGACATTACCTGAACGAGCTTTTCCCTTCCCCTTTGGTTCCCAGCTCTATGTGTCTTCAGAGAGCCGCTTCAACACCTTGGCAGAGCTGGTCCATCACCATTCCACCGTGGCAGATGGGCTCATCACCACGCTGCACTACCCGGCACCCAAGCGCAACAAGCCCACCATCTACGGCGTGTCCCCCAACTACGACAAGTGGGAGATCGAGCGCACCGACATCACCATGAAGCACAAGCTGGGTGGAGGCCAGTATGGAGAGGTGTATGAAGGAGTTTGGAAGAAGTACAACCTGACAGTGGCTGTGAAGACTCTCAAGGTAGGTCTCAAGCTCGAAGCGTTCCCCATTCAGCTGAGAGCAAGTTCACGCTGGCTGCGTGCCCTCAGCTCTAGTGAGGTATTTGATGGCAGCCCTCCCTTTGAGTGCTGTATGCTGGAAATAGAGTGTTTTAAAAAGAGCTTGATCCTCTTATTGTTTATGTGATACCTGTAACTCTCATATCTAAACAAAGGAGGATGTTAACAGCACAGTTTTTATTGGAGAATGGATGAAAACTTAGAAAAGTAAATAGTGCTGTGGTGTCTCATGTTCAGGGTGTGGTAAAGGTGAGCTGTTTGTGGATGAACACACTAGCACAAAATGCTTTATTAAGGAAAACTGTGGATTGTGAGTCAGTCAACATAAAATTCAAAGGCTGTGCTTCAGGGAGGCTTTACATGTTTTGATTTTCTGTCTTATGTGGCATCTTTCCCGAAAGACAAGCTCCCTGTGTACCTGGAAGTCTTAAGCAACTGTTCTCAGCTGCTTCTTATCAAAAGACACAAGAGGAGGAAAAATGGTATGCAAGCAAAGGTATATTAAAATTCATAAGTGGCTTTAATGAAGAACTGGATAATCAGTTCTGTTTCTGGCACTGCTCCCTGATTTCTGCATCTTGGTTTCCTTGTCTCTTGAAATGCAAATAGTGCTCTGTGAGTTCATAAGGTCATTGCTTAATTCATCTATGTTTATAAAACTGTCTTGAGATCTTCTGGCACCATCTGCACACATTGCATTTGATTGCTTAATAGGAGTTTATGTGAACTTGACACCATGTTCTCAGTCCTCGAATGGGGACGTGGTTTGGTTTTGCAGACAAACAGAACCAAGGGTTTAATTTATTTCTTTTTTGATTTTTTTGCAATGGAAATTTTGAAGTGGAGAGAACTGTATAGATGCTTCGGTGTCAGGGGAAGAACCTTTCCTTGATTTGGGAAAAATATTTCTTCCTTGCTCTCCGAGCAGCAGCTGCCTCAGTACTTCTGGGTTGCCATGGCTGCAGAAAGTATTTTCATTTTGGCCTTTTCTGTACTCTGGAGGTTCCTGCTGCTACTCCCAGCGGGGGAGTCCAAGTGCTGCTTGCACAGGGAGCGAGTGACATCTAGTGTTGTCCCTGCTCGGGATCGCTCGGAGCGCTGCGGTGCAGGTGAGCTGGGATGTGACCAGGTTCAGCAAAACACCTGCTCAGACTGAGGAGAGCTCAGCTCTTTCCTGGAGCATGGCTTGCAGAAACATCTTCCTGCTGCTGGTTGCAGTGTGAGGATTCCTGATGCTTTCAGACTTCTCATCTTGCTCCAAAATGAAGTTGTTGCTGTCGTTCTCTTCTCCCTAAAACCCATCAAGAAAGACAAATTGCATGTTATCCCATCAAATCTGCTTGTGCAGAGGAGAAACCTTAATACAGACCATGGCTGTTTCAAATAAATAAATATTTAATGAAACATGACTAAAAGTGGTTCATAATGTAGTATGGAGCAGCATGTTCCACTGGGGAGTGTAAGAACAAGAACTAAGAAGAGAGTTGAGAAACACTTCAACCTGCAATTATGCACGCTAAAACCATCCTTAAAAGCAAATTTATAATCCACCTTCTTTAAATCCATTAGGCTACTTCCTGACAGGTGGGATTATAGCTTTCTTCAAAGTTTTGGGAAACATTTTAAAATTGCATTTATATCCCAGTTCTACTGGGAAAAACAAGCCTTTTGCAGCTTCTGCCCAAATCTTCGGATGACTCATTTTATTTTCCTCTGAGAGAATGTTTTTCAAAACTTGGTATGATTCTTCTCGCTCCTTCCCCATCTGCCTCAGATACCTCTGTAGGAAAGATAAAGGAGAGTGAAGACTAAAAGAGAGGAGGAGAAAATTCCTTCCAGCATCTTTTTGAATAATGGTGCTTACGAACACCCATTTGTTGTTCAGTTTTCAATCAAGTGTCTAAAGATAGCTCATGGCTGGCACAGAACTGGAGGAGAAGCGATTCACATGCTGCTCCTCAGTGTTTACCTGGAGAGGGCAAGACTATGTTTTGGTTATGAGAGATGTTGCCTGTTAAAATCCATCCCTGGCAGCTCTGTGAGTTGCACAGGACACAGCATTTATCAGGGGCTGTTATAACAGGACACACTGTGAATTTGTGTTTTTACCCCCAAATTGGACAGGAGCACGAGGCAGTGGCTGCAGAGCTCTGTGACCTGCACTGGACCAAGTGTAGCAGTCGTGACTGGCCACAGCTGGTTCTCCTGAGGGCCATTTAATATCTGAGCTGCTGTGAGCTGGTCAGCTCAGCACATTTCTTACTGCTCACTTTGCCTCTGCTGCCCCTAGGACTGCCTCTGCTTTTTCTTTTGTTGGTTTTTTTTTCCTCCCTCCTTTATTTTTCCCCCAGCAGAGAAGCCTGTGTTTTAAATTAGGCAGCATGTAACCCTGGTGTCCCTTAATGCCATGGCATGGCTCTGTGCTGTGCTGGGAAAATGCTGTACAGACAGAATGGTTTTATTTTTGCCATGGTTTAGTATAGTGGGAGCTGGAAGCCAGTTAAAGCTTGGTCCTTTCCACGATATCAGGTTTTCAGAGAGGTCATTGCTACAGTGGTTCTCTGTATGTGTCCTTCCTATTAATATGGTCACTGAGGGGTAAGAAATTTCAAACTGTGGAGCAGCTATGCAAAGGACAAACCTTCCAAGGTTTGTGTAGCATGAATAAGACAAAGGCATATTTAGGATAATTTTGCAACCTGGATTATTAACCCAGTTTCCTTTGCCAAAGAGAACAGTTTAAGGTTCTGCTCACAAGGACCTTTGGACTATTAGCTTTGACAGTGTGTTGAGCAAATCGCAGCTGTCAATCAAGCTAATTGGCAATGAATAGTAAATGATTGAATGGAAGTGTTGGAAAAATGTTCTCAGTGCTAAGTGCAGAGCAGGGAGCTGGCTGGATCTCACAGTGGCAGCCCACTGTTATCGTTCTCACCAGGAGCAGTAAATCCTTTCCAATCCTTCCCTAAAACACTTTGTCCATGTAACCTGTCAGCATTAATCCATCATTGAAAAAAATATGGATATGGAAAGAAACATTGCTTTAGGAATAGATCTGTATTTTTGCACCGCTCTGAAATGACCTTCTGGCCATTTGGGGCATATCTGCTTCAGAAAAATATGTCTTTTGAGCAAGATCGTATCTTCCTTGGTTTTGTGCTGTGCCAAGTAACTTTTTGGCACCCAACAAATTGGTAGAGACACGTCTGCCCAGAATGGATACGTCATGGGTCAGGCTCTAAATGCCAGAAATGAATCTGTGAAACCTTAGGCTTTCATTCACACAGCGGCTGCTGTCGGTCGTGCCTCCCTGACTCAGAGAGGGGATTTCTTGTTCCTGCCCAGTGAACCCAAGGGCCTGCCTTTCAGCAGCCTCTCAAGCATTTGATTGTGGTGTATCCTTTCTTTTATGTTCATTCTTGTTCCTTTTCTGTACTTTTTATTTTGTGTTATCTTTTTTTTTTCCCCTGTTAGGAACAAGCTTGTTTTTCCTTTTCAGCTCCCAAGCGTTCTGTGAGAGACCCTTCACAAAAGGGATATGGATTTTCTTGCCCCAGAAAGCTCAGCTAGTATGAAAATACAAAAATGTGTATTTTTAAAATCATACAAAAAATTAATGTTTGTAACTCCCTGTCTTTGTGTTGTGGCTACAGGGGAAAATGACTGTGTGAGAACTGTGGCTTATGTTGTCAGTTTGCAGTTCTTTTTGTGTTCTCATACAAAAATCTGTTCCTCCTTTGTGTACACTGCCTTTGCCAAAGCTTTGCCATTGTTCTGCAGGAGGATACCATGGAGGTGGAAGAGTTCTTAAAAGAAGCCGCAGTAATGAAGGAGATCAAGCATCCGAACTTGGTGCAATTATTAGGTAAGTGATAAATACCAAGCAGAGGGATTTGAACTAAACCCTTGTGCAGTGATATGGATGTTAAGGAGCAGATAAGCAGCTTACCATACCAAGGCTTTAAATACAGACACTTATTGTCTGGCAAAATTCACAATTTGTACCACTAATACATGATTTTTAATGATCTCGTCTCCCTAATGTTTAATTTGCCAGAGCCTGAAGCAGAAAATTAAACCCCTCTATTAACCACTTCCAAGCAGAATCCATTCTTTCCATGAGCCAGATTTTTCTGCCTTCTGGAGGTACAAATTGCCTTCGAGGATGAAACCTGAAGGTTCACTGATATTGTCCAACATTCATTGTGGATTTTATGTTGTTCCCCAGGGGTGTGCACACGGGAGCCTCCTTTCTACATCATCACAGAGTTCATGACGTATGGGAACCTGCTGGATTACCTGCGGGAGTGTAACAGGCAGGAGGTGAATGCTGTGGTGCTGCTGTACATGGCAACTCAGATCTCCTCAGCCATGGAGTACCTGGAGAAGAAAAACTTCATCCACAGGTAGGAAGGACAATGAGCACCCTTAAATCTCAAGCACAGAACAATCCCTGATGTATTTTCCTCCCTTTCAGGCAATCCCAGCATTGATTGGTGTCATATATTTGACACACTAGTGCAAATCTGGCACAGTCCATTAACCTGTCCAAAGGATGGGTTTTCTCTCGGGGTTTTTCTCTTGCCTTTGAAGTAGATGCAGGTGAAAGACACATCAGTACTTATATATTTCGGGCAAGGCCTTAAATGTGAATTTAAGCCCGTAGTAATGGACTTCTAATGGACCAGATAAGCCACTTCCTTGTTTCTAACAGCCTTTCAAAGCAGCTGCAGTTGGTGATGCTGATGGTGTGGGTCCCCACAGCAGAATCACCCTCTGAGCGCCGCCTCAGCCCGTTCTTATTTGATTCACTTTGTTTTCCACCGCAGGGATTGTTCCATGCTATCGTCCAGATTGTGTATTCACTTTAATAAGCATCTCTGCTGTCTTAAAAGTCTCAGGGACTCTGACCTTTAAAGTGTGCTGCAATTATGGCTGGAGCTTTGCGTTCCTTGTCTGCAGAAATGGGCTCCTGGCAATGTAATGACACATCCTGTGCCAGGGCTCAAGAGTGCCTGAGCTTTGTACAAGATGCTCTCGGTGTCGTAGCGTGACCTTTCCTGCCCAATTAACTGGAATGTGGAATTAGCACGTGTTTTTTTCATAGAGACAAATATGAAGATCGTGTGTAAAGTTCTAGGTGCTCTTCTAAGCCATGAGTTGCCTTTGCTGCTTGAAAGGCCTGGTTAAATGCTGCCATCAGTCAATAAATTGAACAGTGATGCTGCCAATTAAAATTTCCAGCCTTTGATTTGCTCTGTTGAAAGGATTTTGTCCCTTCAGCCTGCAGGAAGTAAACTTTAAAAAACTCCTTTGTGTGAATCTCATTTGTCTTCTCTGCCGTTCATTTAATTTCCTCTTACTTCTGATGACCCATTTATCTAAAATAAATAGTAGCGTTTTTCCTTATCAGCCACCCCCATAACCACCTACCCAATTATTTGAAGAGTGTTGTCACAATTCACATCCATGGATTCAAATGCTGTGCTCTGACCTCATTTAATGAATCAGGAAGGAGGAGGAATTTGATTATGGAGAGGAGCTTTTATTTAGATACACATTGTAGTAATCAGAATTGATAAGAAGGTACATTCAAAAACATTATGAAATTTAAATGGGCATCTAGTAAGATTTACTTTTTTTTCCTGGTTTTTAATTTATTCCAATTGAGCCGAAAAAGCAACAGAAACAGCAGTGTCTGCCTCATATCTAAAGATCTCACAGGAGCTTCCTGGTACAATCAATTTTTAGTTCAATGTGACATACTCTGGAAAAGTGTTTTTAACAAAACCTAATATTAGGAGAAATGTACTTCTGTGCTTTGTTTTTATCCTCCTGAAGCATTTCCAAGGATGCAAACAGCATGTACAAGCCAGGGAAGTGGCAAATGCAATGTGCACATCTCTCACCTGCCAGGGTGAGGCCAGTGGTGGAAAAAAATGTGGGGAAAAACTTAAATCTGCTCATTGCCCAATCCTTTGAAAATGGCAGCACTGACAGCAGAGGCTCCAGCAGGTTTGCAAAGGCTAAATGCTGTGTTGTAAAAAGTGGCACACCTGGGAGGAGGAAGAGCAGGGCTGAGGGCACTCATCCTGGTGCTTAAGCAAGGACTGGAAAAGGAGTTCTGGAGAATGACTGGTGTTGGCTGGGGTGAGTGAAGCACTACAGAGGTGGGCAAGAAGTGAGGAATTGAGACTCAGTTTATTCAGTGCTCATCCCCAGCTATTGATAACTGACATTTCTTTGAAATATTTTTATCCTGAGGGTGGCAGCTTTTATTGAAAGTGAGGGGGCTTCTTGAAGCTCTCACTTCAAATTAGAAGAGAAAAAAAAAAAACTTTGGATGACAGTCTTACGAAGACGGACTGGAAAATAACTTTCCCTCTTGTGTGTGTGCGTGTAACTCCAGAATTTCTGTGTAATATTTGGATCAAAATAATCACACAGGCCCAGGTTTCTTCAGGAACAGCAGGCTTCCTTGCTATCGCTAAAAGTGAGATGGTAAAGACTTCTCATTGCCTATTTTTGGTCTTCTTTTTAGGGACCTTGCTGCCAGGAACTGCCTTGTAGGGGAGAACCACTTGGTGAAGGTGGCGGACTTTGGCCTGAGCAGGTTAATGACAGGTGACACCTACACAGCCCATGCCGGAGCAAAATTCCCCATCAAGTGGACTGCACCAGAAAGCCTGGCCTACAACAAGTTCTCCATTAAATCCGACGTCTGGGGTAAGAATTTGCATGGACAGATGAATGCAGATGATAGTCTTCTTCTCCAGAGCTGTGAGACAAGGCCGGTGTGGAACATTTCAGGAGGGAGCAGCAGGTTCCCTGGTTTGAGCCACGTTGTTCTGTGAGCTTGTCAGAGTGCAGGAACTAGTCTCTTGGGCAGTCTCAGAGCAGAGCACAGAGAATTTGTTCCACGTGATTTTAAATATTTGAGTTGTTGGCAAATATGAAAAATAAGGGATACTGTAGTGTTTATAGAAATGTATGAAATGGGGCTGAAGGGCACCAGTGCTGCTGCCTTGACAGAGGTCTGGCACAGAACTATGAAGTGATGCACTATTATATAGAAAAAAACTTTCTAACTACTTCAAGGAGTAAAGAATCTGGTTCTTTTTATGTTAAAAAAAATAATTATGTGTATATCTGTCTAGTGATAGCTCCAAGCTTGTCTTTCTGCATTTTAAAAGAATAATCTTTGGAATGAGATGAGGAGAAGTAGAGGGAAAATTTGATGACAAATGGTTATTGAAGAGCCCTGAAGTGCTGGTGATAAGAGCAGGCTTAGCTAAATGGAGCTCTATTGTATCAAATCTGACCACAGAAAATCTCACTACTTTTATCAGCCTTTCTTTGGGTTTTATATCTCTGCCATAGCTGTTGGTCAAATTCTCAGAAGTGCCCAGTGACATGAGATAGAAGTTTTTGGAATGTGGTCCCAAAGGCATTTGGAAAATGATATCCTGAGTGTCTTCTATGTATAAACCAAGACAGTAGTGAGGCAGAGATGAAGTTTTCTGCAGTCTGGGGGGAAAATGTATAGAGAAAGTTTTTATGTTGAAGAAACTTTTAGGTAGATGGCTGATGTAAAATGTTTTGTAGATGGAGGAGGAAAAGCCAAAACAGCCTTCCAAGGAGTGTGTGATTGCTGACCAAGGTGTTTCTGCTGATTTGGGTTTCCCTGTGGTGTTGGCTGCTGAGTATCTGCCACAGTCTTAGGATGTTGCTGTACTGCTGTGGTGGCAGCAGGATCCCTGGTGCCTTTCAGTAGCAGAGTACTTGGGGGAGGAAAGATCCCAAAGGAATATGGGGTATCTTTAGTTAGGGTTAATGTAACCTCAGGAAGCAGAATTGGGGCAGTGGACTTTGAGACCTCATCAGAGATCAGCTGTCCCCTCAGGCCAGGGCTGCTGCTGGGCACACTGGGGTTTAGATGTTTTCACCTCACTGCCTCAAGACAGCAATCAAAGAAAATTGTGCACAGAAATGTCTAATGTAAATTGCCCTTGGTGGTGTTGCCATGTAATGTGATGTGATTTCCTTACTTATGCAGAATTGTAATCGCTTTCTCTTCAGGTTAAGAACAGAATAGGGTGACTGAACTAATTACATGCAGGTTGTTGAACTGGTGTTGGGTATATTCTGTGTGCCTGACTCCTGGGTTAGCTGCCTGACCCCGCTGCTGACCTGCATCCCCACTGACTGCTGCCACTTGAATGCCTGTTTCAACACCCTTTTTGTGCTCTCCCTTTTCCTATTCAGCTTTCCCTGGGACCAAAATGTCTCACCCTCACCATATCTCATTGGTACCAGCTGCTGAAACTTCCCTCTCACTGCTGCCTCCCAGATTCCCCTTGCAGACCACACTGCAGCTAAACAAGGGCACCCCAAAAACACTGAGCTATTAAAATGTGTGAGTCCTCCAGGGAGAGGTTGCAAATGAGAGGAGCTGTCACACTGAGGGAGCGACTGCAGTACAGCAGTGAAGCGGTTTCAGCTAATCCACTGTGAAGTCTCTTAATTGTGCCTCTAATAGGACTTGAAGGATCTCAAGGCATTCAGGTTTGAGACAACTGATACATTGAAAATTAGTCTAATTCTACCCTGTCATATCGCAGGAGACTTGTCTGTGCTGACGGAGAAGCTTGTTATGCTTCTTTAACATTTAAGCTGCTGCTGAGCATGGGATCTGAGCCACCCAGGGCTGGTCTAAGTGTGCAGCACTGTTTAGTGACTACTCCCACTAAACATCCTCACAAATTCAAGATGAAAACAAAGCTTATTGATTTTTTTTTCCCTCCCCCTCCTTTTTTTTTTTGTTTCCCTCTTGTTCTCTACTGCAGCCTTTGGTGTTCTGCTGTGGGAAATTGCAACCTACGGTATGTCCCCTTACCCTGGGATTGACCTGTCTCAAGTCTATGAGCTGTTGGAGAAGGACTACCGTATGGAGCGTCCTGAAGGCTGTCCTGAGAAAGTTTATGAGCTCATGAGAGCATGTAAGTGTTTCTCAGCCCTGCAAGGGTGCAGTAAAAGTGCAGGGGTCTGGCTGTGTACCTCAAGGCATGAGAATGCCCTGCCAGTTGCAGGGAAGGTGCAGTGCTGTGTGGAAGTGTTTGGTTAAAACTGCTTTCTCTAGAAGATGAATATGCTATGAAACCAGCTGTTCATCTCTACTGGGAGCCCACAGGCCCAGAGAGGAGATTTGTTCTCTTCAATGCTTCCCTTGTCTCCTTTTGCCTGACAACTTAAAGAAAAGCTTGTGCTCCAAGGATGAAGCTGGAGCTTTATTTGGCTTCTTGCAGGACTGACTGTGACTCTTCACTGTGGCCTTTTGGTACGTGACTCAGTGCTCTGCACTTTTCCCCAGCACTGCTCAGCACCTACTGTCACACACTGACACCAAAACCTGATTTAGGGAGTGCTGGGTGTCTGCAGCTGTCACTGAGCCAAAGTGGTTGCAGACACTCAGCACCCTGTAAATCAGATTTTTATGTCAGTATTTTATCTCAGTGTACTGGAAGGGAACTGTGATTTCTGGCTCCTCCTGGTGTAGGGTATTGAGTGTCTGCTGCTGGAGGGAAGTTTTGAGTGGTGGTGTGCTTTTTTTCAGGCTGGCAGTGGAGTCCTTCTGATAGACCTTCCTTTGCTGAGATCCATCAGGCCTTTGAAACGATGTTTCAGGAATCCAGCATATCGGATGGTAGGTCTGGGTCGCTGTTGGACCAGCAATTCCAGGGGTGAGGAAAGGGCTGACTGCATCCTTAACTCTGTCTGTTATTCATAGACTGCTTTGCAGTGAAACTGCAGTTTTCACAGTCCTGTGTTATACTACCTGTGTAAATTATGTAGAAAGCAGTTATTGGCTTACATGTGGGTATTTTTTTTCTGGGCAAACATCTCATTTTAATGGGCCAAATGGCTAAATAACCCCAAGGAACCCCTGTTTTTCATTATTTGCTTTTCTTTTGTGCTATTAATTCCAAATTGAGCAATAGTTTTTTATCTTTAATAGTTGATTGCAGTGATTGTTTTTCTTCTGTGCATTGCAGAGGTGGAGAAGGAGCTAGGAAAGAAGGGCATGAAGAGTGTAGTGAGCAATTTCCTCCAAGCCCCAGAGTTGCCAACCAAAACGCGAACATCGAGGAGAGCTGCCGAAAGCAAAGATGCCAACGAGGGCTTGGAGACTGCACATGCTCGAGGCCAGGGGGAATGTGGTAGGTTTTAATTAAAGTCATTATTCCTTCAGGAAATACAGGGGGAAACAAAATGCACATCTAGCTCCAGGCCCTCACGTAGGCAAAGGCTGTGCCTAATAACAGGTGCCATCTCTCTGTACCAGCGCTGTGTTTCTGGGTGACAGGCTGCTGAGTTTGCTGTCCTGGGTCCAGAACTCCTTTTATTAGTTTTTGCAAAGGTTGTTAGGTTGTTAATTCTGGAGCCAGATATACACAGCAGCTGGGAGTGTGAATCCTTAGCTAGCTGAGGGACTGGTGATCTCCCTGCTGTTGCTTAGAGAAGCCCTTGGAGTTCTTTTAACTTAATGGCTGTTGCCTGCAGCTCCCTAAAGACCAGAGCCTGAGCACAGAGCTCTCTGATCATATCCTCTTCCCATTCCCTGGCAGGAGCTATCAGTGGGATCTCCCACTGCATCTGAGTGCTGGGTAATCTGCTGTGTTCAAGCCACTTTACACTACCACACTGCATAATTTAAAGCAGGGTGATAGCTTGGGTTTAGCAAGCCCCATAAGGGAGGTTTCTTCACTGTTCCATCCTACCAAATTCGTGCTTGCAGCACAGAAGAGTATTACTCTTGGCAGGCACCAAATATAATTTCAGCGAGGGACAAAGAGGTATTTACAGACTCTTCCATAAAATTAAACTTCCAATCAGTTTTTTCAGGCACTTACCTTCCATTCCAAGGTAATAAAAGCAGTGGTAAAAGACCGAATGAGTACAGGAGATTTGTATCTAGCTCTGTGTTTGAAAAACAAGAATGTCAAATGAAATACAGTGGGGTTTTTTCCAGCTCCTGTTGAGGCTGCCTCTTCTGATCATTTGTGTGACAGACCTCTTTTGTGTAATGTCAGATTCACCCAGTAGTACGTGTTTCAGTAACCAATGTACATCTGGGGGGTGGGGGAAGAGGGGATTTAAAATACTGGCAAAAGAAAGTACCAGTGACTCAGGAAGGAAGGTTATTTACCATATATAGGAAATATAATTGCCTATTATTACAAGCATTTGAAGTTAAAATAATTTCATTTTAATACTTGAGAGCTTTGAGAAATTCAAGTACAGCAGGCATAATATGATTTTAACATTATGCTGGGAATCATTTCACTCTTTACTGTGGAAGAAATTTTTTCACAATAAAGTTTTATTACGGTTTCCCTTCCAATTGTCAGTGTTTCCATAGCAAGTTCAGCAGCTGGAAGCTGATCCTAGCTGCTAGTTTTCTCTGGATTTCTGCACCTTTACTGTGTCTATACTCTGTGAGGCCGTGGTCTGGCTCTTCTGGCTGTCCAGGTCCCCCTGAGTCCCATGGGAATGGTGTAACTGCAGTGTTTCTGTGCAAACATGTCCTCTCTAATATTTTTTTTTTTTTTCCCAAATTCTCTCCCCTCAACCAAAATCCATTCCTCTGCCAAAATCCTACCCGTAGCATGATGATCACCAATTAGTGACTAAGAAGCATCCTTCCTTATGACTCTGCTTCATCTCTCTTCTTGCTGCCTAGTCAAGCTGTAAATGTATATGCTGCCCTGCAGGCATTCCTCCTTTGGATTAGAATGCCACTGGAGTGCCTGGCCTGGGAAGGAGTCCCTCTGTCAGTCAAACACAGAGACTTCCAGGACTCTGTATGAATTTATTATAAACCATTATTCATTTTTAAGTACCGCTTGTAAGTGGAGAGAGGGTCACCCCATCACTTCCCTCTGCAGCTGAAGGAGGCTGGTACTGCCCCTTTTCTCTGTTGCTGTACAAAGCTGAGCATCTTCGCAGTGGTACGACCTGAAGTGTCATATCTTGTTCCTGATTTCTGCTCATGAAACAGTTCTTTCCATTCCCCACAAAGGATGACATCAGGAAAATGAACAAGGAGCCTGGGGATGGAGGTGGGTTACAGAGGTGCCTTAGTAATTCAGGGGTCAGCAATTCAAAAGACAGCAATAGCACAGGGACTAAAGCAAAGGCCTCTTTGCTTAGGAAGAATTTATCTTCTTCATGGTGTGAAGTTTAGACAGGTCTCCAGATGTGAGGAGGGGAATCTGAACACAAACTTTACATGTCTGTGTGTCAGAAACCCACAGGGAAAGTAGTTTGGCAGCCACCTCAGGAATGGATGGATGCAGGATCATGGACCACGTTCAGTGCAGGCTTGGGTGTGGCTGCACTTACTTTATATCTGCTCTGAAGTCGTGTCTGTTTAGAGGACCTGCACCTTTTGGAGGAGCTGCACTGGTTTGATCCTGTAAGAAAATGGTTTATTCTGGCTCTCTGAGAAATGCTCAGAAAACTTTCCTTTTCCCTTGCAGACCCCCTGGATCATGAACCTGCTGTTTCTCCCTTGCTCCCACGGAAGGAGAGGGTGGCCCTGGAGACCAGTTTGAATGAAGATGAGCGGCTGCTTCCAAAAGACAAAAAGCACAACCTCTTCAGTGCCCTGATCAAGAAGAAGAAGAAAACTGCCCCTACCCCTCCGAAACGGAGCAGCTCCTTCAGGGAGATGGATGGACACTTGGAGCGCAGGGCAGGCGGGGAGGAGGAGTGCAGGGATGCTGGCAACGGAGCTTTCATTGCCCCCCCTGCAGACACAGCTGACCCCTCCAAGTTCCAGAGCCCAAGCAATGGGGCAGGTGTCACCAACGGGGTTGTGACTGGGAACTCTGGGTTCTTATCTCCCCACTTACGGAAGAAGTCCAGCACGATGAGCAGCAGTCGAGGGGTGGCTGGTGAGGAGGAGAGCAGTTCCAACTCCAGCAAGCGTTTCTTGAGGTCCTGCTCAGCCTCCTGTGTGCCCCATGGAGCGAAGGACACAGAGTGGAAATCCGTGACGCTGCCTCGGGATTTGCAGTCCACGGGGCGCCAGTTTGATTCCTCCACTTTCGGGGGGCACAAAAGTGAGAAGCCAGCGCTGCCTCGGAAGCGGGCAAACGAGGCCAAGGCTGACATTGCTGTCAGGGGAACAGTGACCCCTCCTCCACGGCTGCTTAAGAAGAATGAAGAGACTGCTGATGATGTGTTCAAAGATGCAGAGTCAAGCCCTGGTTCCAGCCCTCCCACCCTGACGCCAAAACTTGGCCGTAGGCAACCTGCTGCCCTTCCTTCCTCCAGCGGGCTCCACAAGGATGATGGAGTCAAATCCAGTGCCTTAGGTACCACTGTGATGATGGACCAAGGTTCTGCTGCCAAACCCAACCCTGCTGGGTTCGTGGGGACCAGCAAAGCTTCCTCTGAGGAGCCACGCCTGAGGAGGCTCAAGCAGACCTCGGAGTCGGCAGGGAAGGACAAAGGGAAATTATCGAAGCTGAAACCAGCCCCTCCACTCCCACTGTCTTCATCCTCCATTGCCAAGCCTGGGAAGGTTTCTCACAGTCCCAGCCATGAAGCAGCAGCAGATGTGGTGTCTGGGCCGAAATCCAAACAGTTGACTCAGGTTGGAGAGGCTGCAGGCGGTGATGCTGTCAAGCCAAACCAGTCAGGGGAAAGTGTGAAAAAGCTGGGGATCCCCTCTGTACCAAAGCCACAGTCCTCTACAAAGCTGCTGCTGAGCACAGCAACCCCAGCTGCCTCTTCCTCATCCGTACCCTCTGCCCCAGGCGGGGACCAGACATCATCCACAGCCTTCATTCCCCTCATATCCACCAGGGTCTCTCTGCGGAAGACCCGGCAGCCCCCGGAGAGGATTGCCAGTGGCACCATCACCAAAGGGGTGGTGTTGGAAAGCACCGAGGCTCTCCGGCTCGCCATCAGCAAGAACTCCGAGCAAATGGCCAGCCACAGCGCCGTCCTGGAGGCTGGCAAGAACCTCTACACCTTCTGTGTGAGCTACGTGGACTCCATTCAGCAGATGAGGAACAAATTTGCCTTTCGGGAGGCCATCAATAAGCTGGAGAACAACCTACGGGAGCTTCAGATCTGCCCAGCGACCGCTGGCAGCGGCCCCGCGGCCACCCAGGACTTTAGCAAACTGCTCAGCTCTGTGAAAGAAATCAGCGACATTGTTCAGAGGTAGCAAGAAACCAGGCTGAAAAACAAACAAGTGAATCAATCAATCACAATGGGCCAAAGCCAGCTGTGGAGAGAGTAACGTGTGGACTGACAAAGGAGTGGGGCGTTCAGGTCAGGACTGTGCCAAGGACACAGACTGTGAATGGATGCCCCAGCTCTGAAGGCAGGGCCGTGTTCAAGAGGCACTTCCCACCCTCTGAACTCAGATTCCCTGTGTTTCATATACTTGTAATCATTTTATCTGTGGAGTTCTTGCCTTGTGGACTACAAGTCTAAATGCTGATGTCACACCATGCCTTTTTATTAATATTTTATTGTTTGGGACAGACCATTAAGACTGAAGCCAGACTGGTGGACACTGAGATACCATCCTCCTCAGGAGGATTTTGTACTGCATTTTTGTCCCCTTCCCCTGCCCCCATGAGGATGAGTGTTTGGATAGCAATATACCCACTGCATTTCTTGGGAGAGTTTGCCCAGCACATGGCCCTGGCCCAAGTCTGACATTTACCTGACACTAATGCAACAGATTTGGTGCTTGGGAGGGAAGGGGGAAAAGTTATTAATGTAAGGGTTTTTTAATGACAGAATGCTACAAGTGATGATTGCCCAAATTCTTCCTCTGATTCCACCTGCTACCTTTTGTTTCTGTGTTTTCAGTAGTTTCTCAGTGTTGTTGAGCTCCAGTGAATTGCTTGGGCTTGCTGTGTTGGAGGCAGCACCCGCTGATGTCACAGCCCAGGAGCCTTTGTGGATCTCCCTCGGCAGCAGAACAGGCCTGGAGAGGGTCTGGAGGAGGCTGTGCTGTGGTGATGTGTGACTCTAACCAGGCTGTGTTTGGGGTGGGGGATCACAGAGCTTGGGCAGTGGGAAGAGACAGCTCGGGGTGAGCTCTGAGACACTGCTGAGCCTCCAGCCCTGGCTGAGCCTGCACATCTCAGTGAGTGAGAGCTGCTGAATTTCCAGCTTTTTGTTTTGTGAAGGAAGATGGAGCCTGGCCCCTGCCCTCCTGCAGAGCCCTGTGCTTTGAGGGGCTGTGGTGCCTGCCATTCTGTGCCACTGGAACCCCCTGGGAGGAGCTCCAGTGCCTGTACCATGGGGTTAAAGGCATTTCTACCTTCATGCCAGCATGGTTCCATCCAGCATCAAACAAGGATCTGTGGAGACTGCAGACACTTCTCTGGGGTGCATCTCCCAAGGAAACTGCCACAACATGCTGACAGCAAGACTCCTGGCCTTCCTTGCCAAGGTCCTGTGACCTGCCCAATTAATGCTGGGAACTAACTGTGACTCGTGACAATAGTGAAAGAACAAGGTTTAGGGCTATTAACAGTGCAATTTAACTCCTCTTAACAGTTCAAAACATGAGAAAAACACATTTTCCATTTTCTGTTCCCCTGTAACTCATGACCCCTCTTGTGTATCTTAAACACTAATTGCCTTCAATTGTATTTTATGCTGTTCTCTTTGGAACTGTTTGTTTTGTATATGATTTCTAGTAGTTCACTCTTGTGTGTTCATGCCACTTCTCACCCTCACAAACAGCCATGACTTAACACGTGACAAATGTTCAAAAGAAAATACACATTTCTGCCACAGGCTGCCTTTAAAAATGTAAGAAAAAACCCAACCCTTGAATCGTCTCTTTCCTGGAGGTACTGTTTTTACTTTGATAACATATTGTGCCACTATATTATACATTTGTATCTTGTTATTACACACTTTTGTAGACTTGTCTTTTTTTACAGTGTGTAAATAGCTCTGTCCTTCATCTCTGTGATACTTAAGGGGGTCGTTTCCCCTTTAATTTAGTCCAGTACAGATTGTTTCTGTACGTGACTTTCTATTCTTCTCTCTTTCTCTATTTCCATTTTTTTGATTTGTTTTTTATTCCAGTCTCTCTTGCGTAGTGTATTTAAAAATAAATCAATGTTGAGGAAAACTTGTGTTTGTCTGTTAGTCTTTTCCAACCCATTTGGCTCCCCTGAGACTCTTCATCCAAAACCAGGAGTTCCCTGTTTGGGTGGTTCAGTGTGACCCTTCAGCACAGTGGGATGGTCAGAGCCAGGCCAGCAGCCCCTTCCCATGTTCCTTTGATCTGACTCTGAAAAGTCAGGAGAGAAAAGAGATGCACAGAGTAAGACTGTGTCATCACCTCTTCTGAATCAAAGACTGCTGTTGTCTTCAAGGAGATTTATATCAGAGGTTTGACTAAACTTCTCCTCTGTTAATGGTTTGTATTCTGTAATTCTGCTGTTGTGTTTTGCTTCTCCTCTGCTGTGAAATGACCCATGAGTTTCTCTCCTTATACAGTTCCCTTCATTTCTGGTTGCCCATTCTTATTTTCTGTTTCCCTTCAGCCTTTCTAGTAAACCTTGAGGGAGGGACATTTCCAGGTACTGAGCAGCCTCTAAAATGAGCCACTGCCTTGATATAATGAAGATGCTAAAGACTAAAAAAGGGTTGAGAAGGAAACAGGGCAGTGACAGTGTGTGGTGTGTCTGAGGTCCCACACTTCCACTGTGATGTTTTAGGTTGTCCCTGGTGAAATCTGTGAGTCCTGGCACCGGGATCTGCTCACTCCTGGGTTGGGAGAACAAGGCTCATGGGGAACCTTGGCCTGCTGTGACAACAACTGCATTGGGCTGCTGCTGGTGAGGCTGAAGAAGATGAAGGAGAAGCAGGAGGATGTGCTGAATATAAACAAAATTAGTGGCCTGCACTTGGCAAGGCACAGGCACAGCAAAGGGGTCTGCAGTGAGCAGAGCTGCAGCACCCTGGGGGAGTTCTGGGTGGGATTGTGACCCTGGCAAAGGTCAGTGTCCAAACCTGAGTTTGGTGAGTAACTGTGGAAGATGGAGAAGCTACACCTGCCCCTAAGAGCAATCACTCCTGGTGGTTTCCATCTCTGCTGCCTTTGGCACTGCTCCGTGGTGTCGTGGGAAGGCAGAGGCCAGCTGACCTGGCTGGGGAAAGCCCCCAGATCTGCAGTGTTGGGAGTGAGAGAGAGGGGATTAAGGGCTAAATTTAGCTGAGTACAGTAGGAGTTGATTTAACAGATCGATGCATTTAACAGTTTGATTGCTCCAATTTTCAAGGCTATTGAGCTTGAAAGTGAGAGTGCTCTGGGGGAAAAATAGCTGTGTTTGTGGTTTTGTTTTGGTTTTCATGTCTTTTGAAATTACAATGTTCACTCTTTTAAGTTTTCCTTTAATGTCATCTTGCTTTTTGTTGAGAAGTTGCTTGTCAGAGATGTAAAATGTGGTCAGTGTTTTACGCTCGCTCTTTTTCTTACAAGCCCCACGTTTTTATGGTCAGGCTGGGCCAGAGGTGTTTTCAGGTGTGCCAGACCACTGCCCCAGCATGGTCAGGGACAGCCCACAGCCTCTCCCTTGGCTGGTGTTCATCCTTCCACTACTGAAAAGAGGGGAAAGTTACACCTAAGCACAGCATCACCTCTGAGGAGAGGCTTCCTGTCATCACCTGTGCCTCTAAAAGCAGGCTGGCAGCAGAGTGGGACACACTCCTCGTCCGAGGGTGAGACCTGGCCTGGGTGGGCTGCTGAGAATGATGCTCCTGGATCAATTCCTCGTCAGTCCTGATGCCTTGGCAGTGCCAATGCCCCTAAAGCTGTGGGTGAGGGACAGCCCTCGGTCATTTCAGTGTTGAGGCCGTGTCCTCCCTGGCAGTGCTGCTGCTCAGTGCTCAATGGTAGATGCACTCAGCAGAAAGCTGACCTGTAAACCAGGCTGTGCTGAACGTCTTCCCAGCAATCCTCAACCCCTGTTGAGGGTTCTGTGTTTGTCCTACCATCTATTCTGCTGGTAAAAGTCCCACCTGTGCTCCTGCAGCCTGCATGACCCAGTTATGATACACAGAGCCTCTTCATGAGTCCCTCGGACACAATTAAACCAGGCTCTTCCTCTGCAGAGGGTCCTGTGGGTTTCTGAGATTTTCTGTTCTTGTTGTGTGTGTTTGTAGTGCTGCAGGTGTGCCCAGGGTGGAGGAACCTTGAGGGGCAGCCCATGGATGGGGGCAGAGGCCAGGGGAGGGAAGGTTAGTGGGGTGTTCCATGGAGAGTGCCAGCAGTGGTGGCATTGCCTGCATTGCTGTCTGCTGGCTGTTTGATCCAGCTCCTTTTGGATTGATGGGTGGGTTCTGAGCTCTCCACCTCTCAAAGGAGTTTGGGGTCTGGGTGTCCCCTCAGGAGCTGCTCCCCACATCAGGAGCAGAGGAGCTGGGAAGGGGTGTAGCTTCCTGTGGGAGGTGGGTGGGAGATAACCGTGTCCAGTGTGCAGGGATGGGCTTTCCAGCCCCTCAGGGGACCTTCTTGGCATCTTCCTCCCTCCTTTCTCCCAGCCACACCCCCAGGCTCCAGGCAGTTATTTTCCATTCACTTTTACCTCCCCTCCCCAGCATTAATCACCAAGGAGCAGCAATCAAGAGCCTGGAATGCTGCCTCTTCCCAGGCACCCTAAGATGTTCTCAGGGGAGTTCAGGGATGCCATGGCCCCACAACTGCCCCGTGTCACGGCCTGGCAGGAGCCCCTTTCCTGACAGAGGGTGAGGATGGTGATGGCATTGCCCTGGTGGCACCGAGCTGCCCATCAAGGAGCCCTGAGGTGTGGGGGCTGAGCTCAACTCTGTCCCACCTGCCAAATAAGTGCTCCAATTTTCAGTGAGTTCTACAGAGGTTATTGCACATCAATCAAAGCCTCGTTATGTGTGAGCTTTTATGAGGCTGTTCTGAGCCTGTTCCTCTCTGGGACTTGAGTGCAGGAGTCGAGGCATCCCCGCAGCCACAGCATTGCCCAGCAGGTTTCCTTTCCCTTTCCCCAGCAGTCAGTGCCACTTTCCCCTGCAATGATCCATCACAGAAAAGCCAGGGATTTACCAGCCCTCACTAACCCAGAGTTACTCCAAAACTCTTCCCCTTCCTCCCTTCCGTCCCTCCCCCCGACTCCAGCGCAGGGTAAAATTGATCAGTGCGTGTTTATTGATGGTTTGAACACTCGGAAGAAAGGGGTGGGGGAGTCGTTGCCATGGAAACATCGATAAAGCTTCATCTCCTCTGTGCGATGCGAGCGCGGCGCCTGCGTCCCGATCCGAACAGGAGGCCTTTGCTGGGGCAGGAATCTGAGAGGATGGGGATGGGTTTGGGGGTGCCCGGGGCCTGTGTGGGCTCAGCCACCCTGAGTGCTGCCGGGGGTCGCTGCTGTGCTCCCCAGTGTGGGATGGTCAGGGCTGCAGGGGAGGAAATGCCCTTCCTCACCTTCGCAGCCATCGCCATCCTCGCGTGAGGGACAAATCCTGGCGCTGTGTCCCTGCGAGCCTGGGGTCCCTCCCGTTCTGCAGCATCCCGGGATGAGCCTGGTCCTGCTCCTCCATGGCTCCCTGGACCTGCTGCCCCACGACTGTTTTCCCCTGGGTTCCAGCTCCTCCATTCAGCCACTGCTCCTGCTGTCAGAACGACTCACGCAGCACTGCATTAAGTGCTCTGTCTGCTTGATGGATATTACAATGCACCTCTTGCAGCCTGATTTAGGGGTTTTTTTTAAATCTTTTTACTCCCCCAACCAAGTCCTGCCACGGTCTCTGATTTTTGAGGGTGCAATTTAGCGCTTGCAAATCATCTCCCGGCTCATTTTTGTGCCTGCAATGAAATATCAGCAGTGGCTCTGTGTGTAAGTTGCTGTTAGTGCCTGCAGCAGGTAGTTAGAGCTCTGATTGCTGGTACCTCTGGCAGGCACAGAGAAAACTGGGATTGGCAGGGCTAAATCTGCCCAAAAACGAGGAGGGCAGTGGCTGGGCAGCGGGGCTCTTGCTGTGCTGGCTTTTGAGGCTAATGGCTCCCAAAGCTGCACCACAAGTGACTGGAGCACCAGTGACACCGAGCACCTCCCAGTGGTCCTGGTAGGTGCAGGAGTTCTTGTTTCAGTCCTTCTGCACCCCAGTTCCTCAGTGGCTAGGGCTGGGGTTAGGTGGTGAGGAGGGAAGGCATCGGGAAGGGCCAGGCTGTCAGGCAGGAGCTGGGGTGGTGTGACAAGGGCACTGAAGGTCAGGCATTGCCATCCCACCCTGGTGAGGAGTCTGGGGGCTGGGGCATGAGGGGGCACTGGGACTGTGGCAGGACTGCTGGTGCCAGGGCAGGTTCCGTGCTCGCACCAGGGGCTGCTAAGGACAAGATTTTCTCGAACCCCGCTGCTCTGCCCTGGTTTTGCAGGCAGGAGCTGCCTCGTGTAAGAGGCATCTTGACACTAAGCAGAATTTGCTGCCGGAGGGACTTTTCCTTAATAGGCAGGAGAGCAGCAACTCGGTGGAGAGCTCTGAAGGACCCTCTCCTCCCTGACGGCTGGCCCTGGACTACAGGCAGTCCCTGGGGACTGTCACCACCGGGACTATCCTGCTGTAACCCTCCAGCCTCGCTGCCTGGCCCTAGTGGCACTGGCCATCCCCTTGTGCCATCCCTGCTCTCTGCCAGCGCTGAGAGCAGCACCAGGCCCGGCAGAAGCTGTGCGTGATCAGGGAAGGGATTTGGTGATTTCTCCTCAAGGCACCCTCCTCTTCTTACATTGCATGGGTCGGGAGCAGGGATGGGAGATTGAGAGCAGAGCTGGGAGTGGAACAAACGCAGAGTTCCCCCCTCCCCAAGGCAACCCCAGCAGCAAACCCCCCCCACCCTTTTGTCCGAGCAAACCCAAGGGAGACGGAAGGGAAGGAGGGACGGGGTGACCCGCAGGAGGTGGGGAATCAAGTCCAAGCTCTCATCTCCCAAAGCGGAAGGTGAAGCCCCCTTTTTTCCTGTTGTAGCCGTTGAGTTCCTCTGCCAGGTTCCCCAGGGCGCCGCTGCGCTTCTCCCCTGCCATGGGCAGCAGCTCGGGGTCCCCCCGCCTGCCCGGCCCCGCTCCGTATCCCCGCAGCTCCCGGGCGATGCTCAGCAGCGCATCCAGCTCCTCGCTTCTCCTCCGCTTTGCCCCTGCCCTCCAGCCGGGAGCCCGGCCCTCCGCCGCCGTTTGCCAGCCGGGAGCGAGCGGAGCCCCTTCCCCGGGGGCTCCCGGCTCCCAGCGCTCGCCTGGAGGGAAGCAGGCTCCCAGGCTCAGGAGGAAGAGGCAGGACAGCGAGTAGGGCGCTCTCATCTGGGGGAAGCACAGGGAGGAGAAGGAATGTCAGTGAAGCATCCCGGGCAGCGGCGGAGGCGGCAGCAGGGGCTGCCCTCGGCAGTTCCCCATCCCTGCTGCAGCACCCCCAAAGCAGCCCTGCGGCCCCGCTAGAACCCCCCGAGCACCCACTGCTCCTTCCGCAGCCTCCAGCACCAGCTGGGGCTCTGAGCTCCCCCAGAGCTGCTGCCCTTCATCGGCACAAATTCCGCCGGGCTGGGCCGGGCTGGGCCGAGCCGGGCTGGGCCGGGCCGGGCTGGGCTGGGCCGGGCTGGGCTGGGCTGGGGGCTCCGGAGCTGCCCGCTCCTCCTGGAGGCGCCACCCTGATGGTCCCCACGAGCGGGTCCTGCCCGCTGTGCCTGGCTGGGACAGGGAAAGGTGCTCGGCATCCCTCGGCCTCGCGGGGCTCGGACCTGCACTGGCAGAGGGGTCTGAGCAGAGCAGAAGGGAGTGAAGTCCTGGGCCTCGTGCGATGCCACAGGCAGTGGGTGACCTTCAGCAGGGCTGCTCTGCCTCCCTTCCTCCTCCCACAAAGGCTCAGGAAGAGAAAACGGGTTGTACTACTACTACTATTATTATTATTATTATTATTATTTATTATTATTATTATCATTATCATTATTATTATTAATAATAATAATAATAATAATAATAATAATAACATTATTGTTACTATTCCCTGGAGATTTTGCCTTAAAAGCTGCTGCAGGTGCTGGGGGCCAGGCTGGCTGCTCCACGCTTGCCCGAGGGGGCTTTCTCACTGAGTTTCTCACTCCTGTGCCAGACCCAGGTGCACTCAAGCTCCTGCCTGCCCTTCCCAACACCCCACAGCCCGGAGGCTTCACTTCGGGCTCATCCCCAGGTTCTGCACACCTCGCCTCTGCTCTGCTCTCCCCCCTTTCTGCACCCCCTTGCCCATCGCGGAGCCGAATTGCTGAGTCCCGTTCTGGGGGGGCTGGTGGGTCCCCAGCTGCTTCCCCCAGCCTTTGGCTCCTGCCTGCCTGTGCTGCCCATCGAGGCAGGGGTGTAAAGCAGGGACAGACAGACAGACAGACAGACAGCAGTCACGTACCTCTGCACCTCGGTGCTGCCACCCCTGGCACCTCTCCTGTGTCGGGATGAGCGGGCAGCCCGCCCTGGGCCATTAAATAGCCACAAGCGCTGATTGCCATGTCAGCCCTTGGACGTGTGGCCACAGAGAGAAGAGGGTGGGATCCTCGGGGAGGGAGCTGAGGGGGATGGAGGGGACCGGGGTTGGTGGAGCTGCCACAGTGGGAACACAGCAACACCACTCATTAACGCACCGCCTTCATTAGCTGCCTCATTTGGAGGAGCAGCTGGGAGCCGGCCTTGTGTCCCTGGCAGTCGTCAGGGAGGCTGCTGGGATGGAGGGTCTCATCTGGGGACCCAGGTGTGTCCCCTTCATCTGCCTGCTGTGCCCTTGGGGGTCCCACACACAGATTTGTGTGTACAGGCACCACTGGAGACTCCAAACCCAAACTGGAGACCCCTGCACCCCCAAACCTGCCTGGGCCTGGCCCCACATGGACATACCCAAGTGCTCCCACCCTCCCTGGTCAACACATGCAGCCACCAGTGCTGGAACTTGGTCCCCAAAGGCACCCTGCTGTCCCCTCCAGGTCTGTCCCGGGCCGTGGCAGTGGAATGTGAAGTGGGCAGCAGAGAGGGGCTGGGGGCATCGCTCGGTGCTCTGTCCATCGGAGCAGGACCCCTTGGCACAGACACCTGCCACCCTCCCCATCCCAGCCCCAGGGCCACCCCAAGGCCCTGCAGGGACTGGTTTGGGCTGGAGCCCTGGGAAGCCCCCCCAGCCCCCTGGGTCTCCCCAGCTCTTGTGTTGCAGAGCGGTTTCAGTGCGGTGGGCAAGTTCCCAAGGATGCCGTGCCACGAGCCCTGGCACAGGGAAGGAGCACCAGCACCATCCCCCAGCACTGGAGCTGCAGTGATTCAGTGCCACTCCCTTTGCTGTCACCAGAGCAGGTCCCCCAGCCATGTCCCCACGCTGCAGCACGGCTGTCACACGGTGGGTAACGATGAGATCCTTTTATTAAGGAGTTTAGAAAGTCCACATGTACAGCATTGGACACACTCACACACGACCTAGACTTCACAGCACTGCTACACACCATGGCCTGGCCCAGGGCTTCTCTGGGAAGGTTCATGGCCACACCCCAGACCCCTGGTCACCCCTGCCCACCCCTTTCCAGGGAGGTGTCACCACGGGTGGGTTTAACCTAATCCGTGGCCGTGGAGCAATGCATGAGCTCTTGGGAATAATCCTGGGAAATCCTGCATCTTGGCATGGATTAAATACCTCTCGTGCAAGTCAAAACAAAGTCTCTGGGGGGTCCTGGGTGACACAGGCAGTTACACTGGGGTGTGCTACCGACAAACCAACACACAACGTTCCCACCCCAGCATGGCACAACGCCAGTGGAGGGGTCTGGGGGGATGAGCCTTCCCACCCAACACGTGGTTCCATGTGCATTCCTGCCCAAAGCATCAGAAAACCCAGCTACAGCTAATCCACCAAAATAACTGATTGAAAAGTAACGATGGGTGCAGGCAGGACCCTTTCCAGAAAGGTCCAGTGGAATACAGGAAGCTCCTTGGAAGCTGTGCTGAGAAATGCCACTGCTGAGTTCCCCCAGGTCCCATCGTTCCAGAGAGCCAGCCTGGCCAGCTGCTCTGGGCATGGATGGAGTGCACAGAGCTGAGTGCCCTTCTCAGAGCTCATCCCCACCTGAGGGCTCTGAAGAATCTCTCTGGCAGAGTAAAAAGCTGTGGTGATCCCAGTGCATCTTTTGTCCATTTCTCTGTCAGGGCAGACAGACAGGGACTCACCCAGTAGGTGTGAGGGCTTGTCCAGCACAAGATCCGAGGTGGGGAAGGCTTCATAAAAAGAATCACAGAGGGAAGTACAAACCTGGCGCAGTTGGGAAGCTGAGCCTTTGATCTCCTTGTGCTTTAAGCTCCCCTGGAAATGGAGACAGTGGGAGTTTTCCTCCCCTCCTCAGTCCATCTGTATGTCTGATGGTGTTTCTTGGGGCCAGGGCTCTGCTGTAGCACAGGCAGAAAATGATGTAAAGAGTGGCAGGGTTCTGTCTGTCCCTTCCCCTCCTGGTCCAGAGTCTGCTCACATTTGGTTCTCTTTTTTTTTTGGACAAAATCCCCCGTGTGAGTCCTTCCAGGGAGCCAGCAGGAGACATCAGTCCCACACCCCATGGCAGCTCCTGCTTGGGCTGGCTGCTGCTGCTGCCCGGTTATCAGGGCCCTGCAGATGCTAAGCCCCACTCAGGGCTTCTTTTTTGCAAAACCTTAACGGGATTTGAGGAAATGAAAGGCTTTGGATATCTGCAGGTGCCGAGCCAATGCTGCAGCTCGGGCAGGATGAAAATGAAAGCGGGTGCCCAGGCCAAGAGTGAGCGGAGAGGGCTCACTGGGAGATGTGGCTGAGCTGCCCAAAGGGTTTGGGGGAAGGTCACAGCTTTTGGATGGTCAAAATCCGATGTGAATCTGAGCAGGTCTGGTTGGGAGGGAGGGGCTGTGAAATGCAGGAAGAGCTGTGCTGGGAAGTGAGCCTTCCTCACCTCCTCCTCTTCCTTGTGCTCCCCGTTTCCCCAGCACCGCCAAAACAGCTCCATGCTGTGCTCAGTTCTGGGTGTGTGTCCTTGCAGCACACTGTTGTTGTGTTCTGGCTGACTTTGGGGTGTCCTGACTTGCTGGGAGACTCCAGGGGTCAGGATAGGGACAACAGGAACTAAAGAGCTGGTGGTCATCCTTCCCCAGCTGCGTTGCTCTCACAGGGGCAGAAGAGAGCGTTCTGCAGTCCAGAGAAGGAATTGCTGGCATGGTCACAGCTGACCCAGCTGAGCCCTCCCCATCACCAGTAGCACCATGGGGGGAGCTGGAGCTGTGGAGCCGCAGCCTCATCCCAGTCCTGGGGGTTTGGGGGGCCTGGGGTTCCCCATGACAAGTGTCCCCAGTCCCTTGCCAGCTTGGCAAGCCCACTGCCAGGTGTCAGTGCCCAGAGCAGAGGTGACCAGAAGTGCTCAGCCTGCCTTGACTGCTGCATCCTTCCCTCCATCCCTCCCTCCTTCCTTCCCTCCAGGCAGCCCCTTTCCTCCCTTGTGTGTCCCTGCTGGGCACCTCTGCCCAAATACCTGCATCCTCTCACGAGCACAGGCCATGGGTCACACTCTGGCCAGGACACCTCTTCTGGCTGCAGGGGAGCCACAGCAGCGGGAAGCAAAGGTCTGGCAATGTTTGTGGGTGCCCAGGAGCCAAAGTCACTGTCACTGGTGACAGCTGCTCCCCAGGGGCCCCTCAGAGGTGGGCAAGCCCTCAGAGAGGATGGAGAGGATGGCAGCTGAGGGAATGGGTCTGCAGGGTGGTGGGGAAGGGCAGGGGGCTGGGCACGGTGGCAGGGAGGGGCTCATGCCATCAGCTAATTCTCCTCCCGGACGGGCCGGATCTTCATCTCGGTGAACTTGAGGGAATACTGCCAGCCGGTCCAGGAGGACCACTCGATGCCGTCGGCGTAGGAGCTGTGGTGGCCCTTGAGGTACTGCCCGTTGAGGTTGGAGGTGTGGCAGTTGCGGTACCACCAGGCGCCGTGGTAGAAAGCGGCGCAGTTGTTCTCCGAGTGGTCGTTGTCCAGGTCCTTGGTGGTGAACTTCATCCCGTTGTGCTTCAGGAAGGAGTCACCTGTCCCAAGGGAAAGGAGTCCTGATGGGCTCTTCCTGCCCTTGGGCCGGGTCCCTGCCCCGTGGGGCTCCCCTGGGCACCCCGGTGCGGCTCCTACAATGGGGCTCCTCCAGCAGAGGCCCAACCTCAGCCCACCTCCAGCTCCCCGAGGTCGCAGGGATGCAGCCGGTGCCAGAGGACACTGGAACACCCCAGCAAAGGGGTTTGGTGGCTGTGGGCTCCCCATGGGCCCATGTGTGTCCCCCCATCCTGCTGCCCTACCTGCTGTCCCTGAGTAGTCAGCGATGGTGATGGGGTACCCGTCCTCCTCGGGGTCGACAGAGAAGAGCCCCACCCCGAAGCTGCCGTAGTGGGCGAAGGCGGTGCCGTTGTCAAAGTCCTCCAGGTCGATGCGGAGCTCGTAGCTGCCCTGCACCGTCAGCAGGTGGATCCTCTTCAGCCCTGGCAGAGGGAAAGTGTGCGGATGGAGAGGCCAGGGGTCCAGCCCCTCCCTGCCTGCTCAGACCATCACTCCCAGGACATCAGCGCTGTCCAGGGGGGTCTCAGTGTCCCCTCCATTGCAAAGGAAACCCCAGGCCTCCCCAGGATGGAGCACTGCCAGCCCCACACACCTAGCCAGTGCTCTCCTGTCAGCTTCCCAAAGCCATCCCGGTAGGCTTCCCAGCCACGGAAAAAGTTCACGGAGCCATCCTCCCGCCGCTGAAACACCTGGGGAGACACAGAGAGCATCAGCCGTGGGGCTGCTCCCAGCCTGCATGCCCCAGGCAGCCCCTCTGCTCCCCAGTGTGCTGCCCACCTCTCCCCACCACCGCCTAATTAGACACCAGCGCAAATTAAACCCTGTGGGCTTAGTGATGAGCCAGGGATGCTGGGGAGAGGTCACCGGGGAAACGCTGGATCATTGTCTGCCGGCTCCTAGGGGTGGGTGAGCCGCTTCAGGTAAAACCCTTCACAGGATCCTCCGTCTGGAAACGTGAGCAGAGCTCAGGAAAGCTGAAGCTCCTTGGGAAGTGGTGGGGGATCTCTGGAGCTGTGGACACCCAAACAGCCGGGGTGTGGTGCCCATGGGAGCAGAGACACGGACGGCGTGAGCCTCACTCAGCTCTCCTGCCAACACTGGGTGCTCACAGCTGTGTAAAAACCCAGAGACAGATTTCTTCACCCTGGATCTCCCTGCTCTCCTGGGCAGGCACCCCATCATAATTCATCGACTCTGTGACCACCTCATTAGTCTCCCAGAGAAATAATCTGTGAGGCACTGACTGCCCTGAGTCCTGCAGAGCCCCCAGATCCCAGCCAGATCCCAGGGCTCAATGCAGCTTTCCTGCTCGGAGCCTTTCCCTTTTCCTCTCCCATCTGCTCATTGGTGTGTGTGCCCTGTGTGTTTCATCCCCTTTTATCCATAGTTTTGGGTTTGATTTATTGACAGTGATCCAGAAAATGCTGCTTCATGCCCGACCATTTGAACTTAATTAAGCCTCCAGCCCTGCATTAATTGCATTAAAGTTGGCTGAGCAGGCCTGCCCCACTCCCGCCGAGCTCCGTGCTCCCAGGGCCATGGTGGGGACAGCTGGGGCACTCAGTGATTTAGGCAGAACCCTCCCAGGCTCTGGCAGCCCAGGGGCCAGAGGACCCCATCTTCAGAGCTGGGCTGTGTTGCTGAGCTGAGCTTCCAGCATCCCAGGACTGGGGAATGTGGATGAGCCCTGAAGTCAGCTGGGAAGCCACCATGCTTTGCTCCCCCTGGCTCTTTCTGCTTTCCTGCACAGAGTTTCATGCTGGCATGTGAAGCAGAACCACCTTGTGAACCTCTCTCTTTGCCCTTCCCCAGACAGGCATTTCTGGGGCTGTGTGTGCTGGCCGAGGCTCCGGCACACTCTGATCCTGCTGTACTTACCTTCTAGAATTAGAGCCTTAATTTTTATCCCCACGTTGAGCACTTGAGAAGCTGTGGTTAAGCCCATTTAAAGGGGCTTTCTTCAGGCTTGCTGGGAAAGGGGGACAGTGTGGCTGGACAGGGGCCTGAAGCTGATTTTCCCCGGCCAACATCGGCTCCGTGGCTGGCGCGTGGGGAAGGCGGCGGATGCAGCACCAGCGCTCCCTCTTAATCGGCTTTGAGCCACAGCTGTAAATAGGCCAATTGCCTGAGTGGTGCCCAGGGAAGCATGTGGGACAGGGCTCCACCTCCTGAGCCTTGGCACGGCTCAGGAATCACCCCAGGAGAAACCTTCAGTGCCCCACTGCCCACCAGGCTCAGCTCCAGGGGGGCTTGAAACCAGGTTGGTGAGTGCTGCCTCCCGAGTCTCCTGCTCCATCCTCATCATCTCTCATGCACAGGCCTTTCTGTGCCTCTTCTGTGCACCCACCACGTGCAGGCAGGGCTGTGGGAGCCTCCTGATCACCCTCTGCAAATGCTGGGAATGCAGGGGTGCAGCAGTGACCTGCAGTGCTCCCAGCCCTGCCTCGCTGCTCTTTTCCTCCTCATCAAATATGCCTCTTAAGCAAAAAGGATTTCCCTCCCTTCTTTAAAGGCAAGGCTGAAATATTTATCTCCCTCATTCTCTGCCTCCCCCAGTTGCCCTTGTGGGGCAGGGACAGGCTTCTGCAAAGCCACAAACACAGAAAAATGGGTTAAAAGCTGAGAAAAATGGGAGCAGCAAGCTGTGCCTGCCATAGCAGTGGCATCTTCATCTCCCTCAGCTCCACCAAACTCCTGGTGGCCTTGAAACTCCCCGGTCTGGGGACATGCTCAGCCATCACTTCTCCACCACCACAGTGCTCCAGCTCCTGGTCCAGTTTTGGCAGCCATGGCACAGACCCCACAGCCCTGTCCCCAGGGTGTCCTCTGAGCCCTGTCACAGCAGGGAGACGGGAGAAAACTCAGAGCAGAGCAGAGGCAGTCCCCAGGAAATGCCCATCCCGTGGGGCAGCCTGTGAACACCACAGCAGGCAGCGCTGCCCATCCCAGGAGCTGCTCCTGCCTCGCCCTGCCGGCAGAATTGTCCCCATTTGTGCTGACACATAAAACACATCCTTTGGGAACAGCACGTGTTTCTCCAGGCTCCTCTCACCCCCTGTGCTTTACCCCAGCCCAGTGTCAATGCACCAGTGTCTGCTCAGCCCCATCCCTCCCCAGGACCCCTCCAGCTGGTGAAACTGTCCCCAGCAGTGTCCCAGCACGGCAGGTACCCCTGGAGCTGGAAGCTGTCAATGTAACCACGGCTCTCATCCTGCTAGCACAGGCTTTTCTCCTGCATTCTTTGGCTTTCCCACCATTTCCCAATAACTGCTGTCCGTGGAGATGGAGCTGAGGCACACAGAGCACTGCTGCCCATGGAACTGAGCTGCTGATCCCAGCGGATTTTGCCCCAGTCGAGGAGCAATGGAGGCTCAGGGGCACTGTGAGGAGCATGGGGCACTTGCAGAGACATTCAGAACACCACATCACAGGAAAAGGCAACTTTGTGAGCCCTCCTGGGATGCTGAGCCTCCCTTGAGCTCCATCATCACATTGTTACTTTAATAAAGTGCCAGGGAAGGGAAGGGAAGGGAAGGGAAGGGAAGGGAAGGGAAGGGAAGGGAAGGGAAGGGAAGGGAAGGGAAGGGAAGGGAAGGGAAGGGAAGGGAAGGGAAGGGAAGGGAAGGGAAGGGAAGGGAAGGGAAGGGAAGGGAAGGGAAGGGAAGGGAAGGGAAGGGAAGGGAAGGGAAGGGAAGGGAAGGGAAGGGAAGGGAAGGCTGGGGTTGCACCCTCCAGCCAGCTCTGGCTGTCTCTGGACTGCTGGGATCCAGCACCTGGTTTGGCTCCTCGCCCCATCAAGGCAGAGCAGAGCTGAGGTGTCTGTGCCACTCCTCTCCCAGATCCTCCGGTGCTGCCGGGCTTAGAATCACTCGCTGTGCCCCCTCCCCAGCCCAGCCCGAGCCCTCCCGGCTGCAGCAGCTTTGAATAAGCCTCTGAGTGTCTCGCTAATCACCTTGGGCTGCTCTTCAGGCTTGGCTGGGGCTGGTGGAGGCTGTGCAAACTGTCCACGGGGTTTGCAAGGACCCTCCACACTCTGAGGAGACAGAAGGGTCCCCTCTCCCCTCTCCCCAAGAGCTGAGGTCCCCGGGCCGTGCTGTGCCTCAGTTTCCCCACTGGAGCTGCTGGTACCACCCGGACACCGCAGTTTCCTGCGGCCCAGGGTGGGCTCTCGGAGGTTGAAGGCTCATCAGCCCCTGAGGGCAGGGGGGCTAAGCTCCCTCCTGGCCCTGCTCAAAGCTGCTTAGGGGAATCAGATCGTGGGGATTTGTTTCCTAGAGCGCCCAGCTGGAGGGGTTCTGGCCAACTCGGCTCACCCAGGGTGTTCTCAGGGCAAAGGCTGCCTGCCCACCCCTCCTGGTGAGACCCCTTCCCTGTCCTACTGGCACCACAAGTGATGCCCTCCAGGGCAGGGGGAGCTGCTCGCACCTGAGGGTCCGTGGGGCAGTGGGGGGCTCTGGGCTGGGGGCTGGCAGAGCCGTGTCCCCCCGTCCCCCTGCTCCCTGCCCCCATTACTGTGATTACGGGGCCGTCGCAGCTGCCGTGGCAAAGTGAATCGGACAGGGAGTGAATCAGCACAGCATCCCAGGCGCCCCAGGCACCCTGGCCTCAGATAAGGCCAAACATGCTGGGTCTGGGGTCCGCCCTGAGCCCCAGCACCGGCTCAGTGGGAGCACGAGGCAAAGCCACATGCCCCATGGCACAGCCACATCCAGGCTGTGCCCCAGCCATACCCCAGCACTGCTGAGAAGGACAAATTCCAGTGGTGGCATCCAGTTCCCTGCCTGAAACCCCCCTCCAGCTCCAGCCAAGCTCCCCAGTCCAGGGCACGCACTGGGCTCCAGCTCAGGGTTCTGGCTGGCACCACTGGGAAGCTCTGGGTGCTCAGACAGGACCCCTTGACATTTATTGCCCTTCCTGATGACACATCCAAGTGTCAAAAGTGACATCTCCCACCCCCAGCACCCCGGCACAGGGCCAGCCCGTGGCCGGTGGTGGCATCAGCCGTTGTCCCCAGCATGGTGGCAGCTCACCGTCCAGCCGCCCCCGTCCGTCGTCATGTCACAGTAGACCTGGAAGCCATCAGGGTAGTGTGTGGGGAAGATGGAGTAAATCCCATCCTCTTGCTGTCCACTTGCATAGATGTCAAAGCAGTCTCGGGGCCGGGAGCCTGGAGTGTGGCATTGGGATGGGGTGGGATGAGGGGAAAGCTGGTTAATTCATCATCTAATTTAATGTCTTGCCATTTCTTCCATGCTCCCAACCTTGCTTCCAGCTCTAGCTGCCAGCTTGGGGCTGCTTTGCTCTTTCCCTCCCTTCTCCACCGAAGCTCAGGGTGAGCAGTGCCAAGGGGGTGCCACCACCATGGGGAGTCCCCAGCAGCTGGTAGGGACCGACCCCATGTCCCTGGGCAAGCTGGGAGCCAGCTGGGGACATGGGAGAGCCAATGCCCAGGGAGGGTGTGGGCATGTGCTCCCAGCTCCAGGACAGACTCAGCTTCATCTCAGCCCTGAGCTCAGGAATGGGACTGTTCATGTTGTTTATGTGCAGGGCCACCCTCCACACCCGATGGATGTCAGTGCTCTCCCTGTGTCCCTGCTATGCTCCGTGGGGACCACATGGGTTTGCAGGGGTGTGAAGGGGATTTGGGGCTGGTTTGTGGACAACTGGGAGCTGCAGGGTGAGAACATCCCTTTCCAGGACACACCTTCCCATCTCCCTCCTTCGCCATCTCTTTGCCAGCCCCTGCATTGTATTAAATCAAGCGTTTGCTCCATCCTGGGCTGTTTTCTCCCTCCCATGGGATTCCCAGGCACACCCCTCTCCCCAGGGGCTGACAGGGGTGCAGGCTCACCGTTGGAGCAGCCCCGGGGCCGCGCTCCCCTGGCCGGTGCGCGCTGCAGGTCAGCCTTGAGCCGGGGCCGGGCCCCGCCGCGCTCCTTCTGCAGCGTGTCCAGGACATCACTGACAGAGCTCACCAGCCGAGCCATGTTGGTCTGGCTCTCCGAGAGCAGCTGCGGGCAGGGGACACGGAATTGTGGTTAAATGGTTAAATCCCTTCCCCATCCCAGCCCCTTGGCCATTCTGCCTGCTCCCACTGCTCCGCAGTGCCGGGCTGTGGGCTGGTGGGGACATAAATCCTCAGCAGATCCCATAAAATACCTCTGCTGCTTTTTGGCATGGGTTGAGGCCTAGATAATTGCCAGCAGGGAGGAGAATTCCCCAAACCTGGGTGCACTGGTGCTGCCACCCCACGGGATAAAGAGCATCTCTGGGCAAAGGACAGGATGACGGAGGAGGCAGGAATAGCCGTGTCCTGAGGCAGCCGCCAGCTCTTCATCGTCCCCCGAGGTGACCCAGGCTGGGACAGTGACACGGCGTGGCCGTGGCAGAGCAGCAGGATGGGGACTGAAGGGAAGCAGCAAGAAACAAGCAGCTCTGGGCAGAAGGAGTTGAGTACCAGGAGGGTCAGGCATGGAGCACCCAGCCATACCCTGGATCTTGCTACAACACCTGGCACATCCCTGGAATACTCAGGTAAGCATTTCAACACAGCTCATTGGCTGGGAAATTTGGGGACTGCAAAGAGGGGGGGCTGAATGCTGCAAGAACTGCCCTTGAGAAGGTTCTGTGTGTTGTGTTTGGCTCTGACTGGAGCTCCCAAACTGGATCTGGAGCTGGGACACCCACAGTGTGGGAGGCTGCACACCTGGCTTACTGGCACTGGGGCAGTTTGGCAGGGAGACGCTTCCCAGCTTCCAATTCCCAAACACTTGCCTTCAACCCCAGCTCCTTCTCCTGGCAAGCAGCCATGCCCCCAGGGACAGGGACAGGGAGTTCCATCCCCAGGGAGCCCTGCCTGGCACTGCCAGCCCCAGCTCACCTGGATCAGCCTGCCCTGCTCTCCCTGCAGGGCGCTGAGCTCCTGCCCCATGGCGCTGTGCCCCTTCTTGAGGCCGTCGCAGTCGGCACGCAGCTGCACAGCGTGGGTCAGCAGCTTGGCCACCTCGTCCGCCACTGTGACCAGCAGGGCCTTCTGCTGGCTCTTGGTGGCCTTGGCCTCGGCGTCGTGGTCGGTGACGGCGCGCAGCAGGGAGGTCTGCAGCCCCTCCATGCGCCCCAGGGTGCCGGCAGCGCTGGGGCAGTTGGGGTCGATGAAGATGTTGATGCGGGAGCTGTCGGCTTTCTCGATGGTCACCAGGGCATTGGCCTCCTCGGGGTTGGTGCTGATGACGGGGGGCGACTCGGTGACGGGCGTGTGGTAGTGGTTCATGAAGAGGATGGCCCCCGTGACCGTCACTGCCAGGAGGACGGCCACCGAGAGCAGGACGGTACACAGGATGTACCCACAGCTCATCCTCTGTAGGCAGAGACACAGACACACCATCAGCATCCCTCTGGACAGCCCCAGACACCCCACAGGTAGGCTCAAAGCCGCACGGGCTTTGGGGGCCTGGCAGTGACATTGGGTGGCAGAGGAGGGAGGGTGGGGACCCCAGGGAGCCCTGTGGCTCTGCAGGGGCTGGGAGGCCACGGGCAAACGCAGAGTGAGCAGAGCAGCTAAACCCGCCTGGGAGCGGGCTATGAAATAATAACGAGAGCGAAGGCACGGCAGCCGCCAGCTCCCGCTGGCATGTTTTATTTACAGCGTGATCCTTGGCTGGAGCAGCCCTGGCTCCCCAGGAGATGTGTGTGGGGCTCCCCTTCTCCTGTGGGGAGAAAAAGGGAAAGCACCTCGTGTCCCTCACAGCAGGGACCACAGGGAGAGCAATTGGAGTAGCTGTGGGTTAGTGCTGGGGTCACGTTCCCCTGAGGATCGTGGGGACCTGCTCTGCACAGGGCATGGCAGGCAACGTATCTCCATCCCCCTTGTCACCTCGTTTCTCGATGGAGGGGACAGAGCTGCACCCAAAGCCTTTGGATCAGTCCCAGAGCTTCCCAGCAAGGGAGAGTTACTGTGGGAAAGGTCTGTGACCCCTCCAGCCCCTCTGGCAGCTCTGCTGCTGTTCAGACCCACTGGCTCAGCCCGTGGCACCTGCTCCATGCCCACCAAGAGCTTTATTCCCTGCAAAGCCCGAAGTGCCAGCACAGTCAGTGTGGAGCGAGTGAGCTGCCACCCGATCCCATCAGCTGCCAGTCCCCCTCCACCTCCCCTCCCGCTGCACCTGCAGGACAGAGGCTGTGATTTTCCCCTGACCCTGGCCGCGGCTGTCACAAGGAATTGCGGGGCTGGCAGCAAACTGCAGATTCAGAGAGACAAAGACTACTTTCCCCAGAAACGAGGGGAAAATTGCTGCATCTGCAAAGATTTCCCAGGCCCTGTCCCCTCCCGTGCACATCTATCTGGAGTGACACCTTCCTTCAAGCACCCTTCATTTCATTCCCACTCACGCAACCATTTGCATTAAGGTGACCCCAGCTGCAGTGGGGCTGCCTGGGGGACCAAGGATGCCCCACCAGCCCCAGGGTGTGCTCTGGGATTCTCCCCCTCTCCACGGAGTGAGGCTGCAGATGCAAACAGCACTGGACTGAATGGGAAGCCACCTGCAGGGACCTCTGTGAGGAGACAGCCCCAGGCTCAGCCCCTGAGCGCAGGTTAAAAGGAGGTATCAAAGGCAGTAAGGGAAACCCTGGCCAAGCAGGGGGTTGAGGAGTTTGCCTGGTGTGTGTAGACACAGAGCCCTGGCTTGGGGGCACAGGGGACACCCAGGAGCAGCAGGATGGTGGCAGGATGGTGTGAGATGCCCATTGCTCAGATCCTTATGTGGATACCCAGGACCTGGGCTCAGCTGGGCCCCCCAGCACCCTGCAAGCACAGAAGTGACAGGAGGGGTGCTGCTGGCCAAAGGTGGTTTGGGATCTACAAGGTGAGCAGAGACCCTGTGTCCCTGTGGTTGTCCTGGCTGTGACAGCACCCTCATCTCCAGGACTTTGTGCCCTCCCATCTTGCTGCTGCTGCTCCCCACGATGCTGACATGGCCAGCTCGAGGGGCACATGGAGGAGCTGCAAAGGCTGAGGGTCCCCTCTGAGCAGTAAGAGCTCCCAGAAGAGAGCCATGAATGGATAATGCTCCGCTTCCCATGGCCACACAAATCCCAACTGGGCTGTAGCACACCAAAATCTCACAGCTCTGCCTGGCTGTACCGCCACACCGGGAGCTGTAGCCAGCTGTTTACCAGCCTTCAAGCCCCAGAATCACTGTCCTCCCACTGGCAACAGGATTTGGGGACCAATTCCCTTCCAAAATGTTCCCCTCTGCTTGCGACTGTGAGATCCTGAGTGGCAGCAGCTTCATGAGTCCCTTGGCATTTTGCTGGCAGGTTGTGTTACCTGGCAACCTGCAGTGGGGAGGGGAGGGAAACTCAGCCAGTGGCACCAACAGCACTCCCAACTGGGGTGGGGGTCCCCGAAACCCCTCCAGGAAAGCAACACTGCAGCAACATGCCCAGCTGCTGGCTTGGGACCCTGCAGACATCCCCTGCCACACGCTCCTGTCTCACCACGACCACAGCTCTCATCACCCCTAGGGTTCCTCCTGTCTGTTCCATGACCTCAAGCTCCTGGAATTCTTGCCAAGACTTTTGGACAGCTGTAGAACATCCCCATGCTCTGGTTATTGATGTTCCCCTGAGGACATCCATTGGGCTGAAGGTCCCAGTGTCTTCAAATCACTCCTTCCTAAGGAGAGCAGAAGCTGTGAGACTGAGCGGTGCTTGGGCTGAGCAGATCTTCACTTGCAAAACTGCTCTGGAGCCTGGGAGGGAGCCCCAGGCAGTATCTAAGGGATGGCTGTGTCCTTGGTACAAAGCTGAGTTGGGCTCTCCATGCCCTGCACTGGCACAGGCAGTAGATCTATGTTTGGTCACCCATGGGGACCAGGTCCTTGGTGACCCAGACTCACTTCAGGAGCAGCTCTGGACTCCATTAGGCCCCTCAAAGCAGCCCCCAGCCCACTCAGCCAGCCAGACTGGCTGTGCTGGGGATGGGGACAAGCAGCTCCAGCACGTGCAGCCTGCAGGAAGGGAAGGACACGAGCTGCCTTGTCCTCAGGGCACCCAGAGGTGGCTGGTCCCTGGAGAGCATGGAATGGAGAGTGGTGCCAGGAGAGGCTGAGCTCTGCCCTGGGAGATGCTCTAAGATGAGGAGGTCCCCTTTGCTCCTGCCAAAATCCCTGCTCCTCTCCAGCTCACCAGACAAGCGCTGCTGTGGGATGGCAGGCAGCGGTCCGGCAGTGGCTGCCCTGCCCCTGGGCTGTGCCCTCAGCCAGGAACGAACCAAACCCGTGCTCAGCTTCCGAGGCAAGTGGACATTGTGGTTTACACCAGGCTCAGCTGCTGGTCCAAACTTTAGTCCAGGTACCCCCACCTTCCTGCCGGGGTCCACCCAGCGCTGCAGGCGCCCCAGTACAGCGAGGGTCAGTCCCGCACTCCGAACCCATCGCTCCTTCCGAGCTGCCTGAGGAGCTCAGTTTGCATCCTTGCTCTGCTCCACTGCCCCGTCCCTCTCCCATCCCTGCCCATCCCGCCTGGCTCCGGGCTGCAGCCCCCGTCCCCTGGCCGGGTCTGTGTCCCAGCCGCCCCCCGCGGGCACCGAGCAGGTGAACTGAGCCCCGCTCCCGTTTTCCTGCTCTCCTCCGACCCCCAGAGCCCGCCTGGCACCGCTCCCCCGGCACGCCACGCTCTGCGGATCGGGAGCAGGAGAGGAGAGAGGAGGGGAGGGATGGCGAGCAGAGCCGGCTCTGTGGCTGAGCACGCAGGAGGGCTGGGATGGGATTCCACTGGAGCTTGCGGGAGCTGGGATAGCAGCACCGGCTGCACGGCAAACTCTGCGCATCCTTTGAAAGCCACCGTGAACCATCCAGCCCCGCGCTGGGTTCTGTGGTGGGGCTCGATCCGCGCTGCCCCGCTCGCCCTCGGGGCCACGGGGCCACAAACCCGGGGGATGGCAACTCCAGACGGATGGCGCTGCTCAAATCCCTGCGTGCAGGGGCTGAGCACAGCGAGGGAGCTCTGCCAGGGAGGGGAGGACAGGCTGCTTTCTCTCTCGGAGGGTTTAGGGCTCTCCCGGGGTGCGCAGCCCCTCTCCAGTGGGGTCAGAAGCTGCTCGGCACGGAGGGGCTGACGGGGAGAGGGGGGCGCGGGGAAGGCTGAGCACAAGGGAGAAGTCAGGCAGGAGCCCCTCTCTTGCCTTGCTGGGGGTGTCAGGGGACAGGGAAGTGACGGAGCTGGGGTCGAGCGTGTCTCACGGCTGCTCCCCTCACCCTTGCCCAGCTCCTGGGTGCCGAGGAAGGGCAGCACTGCCAGCTCTTGGCTCTTTCCCTTCACTCACAGGCTCGCTGGAGATTCGCTGTCCTCCAGCTTTTCCCAGACACGTTTGCCCATACTCCGCACTCCTTCCCACCCTGCCTGCACTCAGCGCACATCCATCCATGCCTGTGCCTATCCCTAGAAGCGTCCAGGGCCGGGCTGGATGGGGATTTGAGCAACCCGGTCTAGTGGAAGGTGCCCGTGCCCGTGGCAGCGGGGTTGGAACTGGATAATCTTTAATGTCCCTTCCAAAGCCGAACCATCCTGGTCCTCTCGGGCTCTCCACCTGCTCGGCCGTGCTCTGTGGCTGGCGGAGCTGGCACACGTGCAGCGGGATGTGCAAACAGGCTCCGGCACGTGCCGGATCCCCCGCGTGTCCCCGCAGGCTCTGTCACCGCTCCACCGCCCCCCGCCGCAGCGCCGGCCTGCCCCCAAAACCCAGCGGGGCTCGGGGGGTGAGGAGCGGGCCGAAGCGGGAGGGATGGCTCGGGCAGCAGCGCGGAGCTGAGATGCCAAATCCCTTCCGAAGGGTTATTTAAGCAGTTTAGAGCGTGTAGCGGTTCGGCAGAGGCGTGTGGCAGCCCCGGAGCATCGCCGGCCGGCCGGGGCAGCCCCGGGGCGGGGTGGGAGCCCTGGCTGCAGGTCAATAACACATGGATTTGGGAGGGGGCTGAGGAGGTGCAGCCCGGGGGGCTTCGCACTGGGAGCACTGGGAGGCGGCTCGTCACGCTGGGCTGCGCCGGGAGAAAAGCTTTCTGGGGACACTGGGTGGTCGCTGGGACCCCCGGGCTGGCTGACACCCCCGTGCCCCCCGCCGCCCCCCGCCCCGTACCTGTGATTTCTCCTGCTGCCCATCCTCAAGTTGCGAGGCTCCTCCCACGGTTTTCCAACGCTCGTTCCCCATCGCGCAGCCAACTTCCAGCCCAAGTAAGTGCCCGGACCCCCCCAAGCCCCCCCAAACCTCCTCCCCGGCGGCGCAGCCCCCGGCCCGCCCGCGCTGCCCGGCTGGCCGCGACGGAGGACGGGCGGCGGCGGCGGCGGTGGAGGAGGAGGAGGAGGAGGGAGGGAGGAAGAGGAGGGAGGGAGGACACGGGCACGGACACGGGGGTGGATCTTCCCTCCCCGCCCGCCCCGATCCCCCCCGGGGCTCCCCCGGCCCCGCTCCGGGCACCCCGCCCGGTGATGCCCTGGGGGATCTCCCCGCCCCCCCCAGCACCGCCCGCCGCTCCCCGGCCGCCCCAGTCATTCCGGACCCGGAGCCGAACCCCCCTCTCCAGTCCCGGGGTCCGCAGCTGCCCAGATGTGGCAGCACAGCTGGAGGAGCGGCAGCAGGTAAGGCGGGGGCTGGTGCCAGCGGGATCGGGGGTGCTACAGGGGAGCGGGGGGGAGAGCGGGGGATGCCCCCGGAACCCGCTCAGCCCTTTCCCAAAGCTACGCCCCTACATCCTCCCGTGGAACACCCCAAGCTGGTGGGGCTCAGTCCCATCGGTGGGCAGGGATGGGCAGGGTGCTGGGCGGGGGAGCGGAGAGGGTGGCACTGGCATCGCCACCCCCCCAAACCTTTGTGCCCAAGGGTAGCCAAAGCGCTGGGAGCCTCTCGGAGCAAATCCCAGCGCACTGTGGGAAACTGGAGCTGGCGGGGAGAGGCAGCAGCCGTCCCCATCCCCTCAGGGTCACCGCGATGCCCCAACCCCAGCGTTCCCAGCCCAAAGCTGTGGTGCTGCCCTGCGTGCCAGGGCTCCCTCCCGGCCTCATGTGCCGCTGCTCCCGTGTGGATGTGGTTTTCCTTCCCATAGCTTTGCCGCACCTCCCGTAAATCTTTTATTTGCCACTTGTCTGACCTGCGGGCAGGAGCGTTGCTGAGAGGTTCAGAGGAGCGTAGTGAGAGCAGCAATGGCTCAGCGCTGCTTCAATCCTGCTGAGGGGAAGGCTGAGTTCTCTCTCCAGGCTGAGAATCCCCTGGGAAACCTCCTGGGCAGCCCTGCAGCCCCTTGTCCTGCAGCATGAGGCTGTCCCCTGGGCAGGTGGTTTCTCCAAATCCCCCTGCGTTTCTGTCCCTGGAGCTCAGCCCCAGTCGGGACCTCCCAGCAGCTCCCGTGTGGCTTCCCTGGGGTGGGGGCTGCCTCTCTGTGGGGGCAGGTGTGGCACAGGGGCTGCAGGTTGGATGTGTGGGGGACGAGGGGCCCAGGCAGCTTCTCTCCAGGGCACACACCCTATTTTGGGAAGAGCTGGATGAGTGCTGGACCGGCAGATATTCCCAGGGAGCTCTCTGGGGCGGGGAGGGGAGCACAGGCTTTGCTCCAAGCCATTGGTGCCCGTGGGTGCGTGGGGTGTGTGGGGTGTGTGCATTGTCTCCCGGCCAGGTGCAAATCCTGCCTTTGGCTGCAGAGATGTTTTGTGTGGATTTACCGAGCGATGCTCGTGGCTGGCAGCCCAGCTCCTTCCCCATGGACGGTTTTCAAGGACTTCCCTTTCCAGCTCGTGCCGCTGGTGCTCGGGGTGCCCGCGGGCACCAGCCGGGCTCAGCTCCCCGCTCCGCTCGCCCGTGCTGGAAGCAGGAGGCGCTGCCCCCCGGGGAAGCTGTTTAAGCTGAACTCCAAACAATAAAAACTTATCATTAAAAAGAAATGCATCTTGGCTTCGTGTGGCCTGGCAGCGCGGGGAGGAGTGATTCAGTGGCTTGTCAGCCCTGGGCGTTAGGCACGCCGAGCTGCACAACTGGACACTCTCCAAGTCCAGCAACTCATTTTCTGCAGATGGAGCCGGGACCGCGCAGCGGGCTGATGGTTAATTTGCAATCCAACATACCTTGACATAACCCACAGCCGAATTGTGGAGGTGGTGCAGGATGGGATGCCTGGGAGCCTGCTGTGCCCGCAGGGCTGGCCCCTCGCAGCCCTGCCATGTGAGGGGTGTCCCCCTGCACCCTGACACAGGAATCCTGCGGGGCTGCAGCTGCAGGGTCCGGCTCGCTCCGCTCCCAGCGCTGCTCCAGTTGCGGCTCCTCAAGCTGTGCGGTGAGTGGGATGGAGGTTGCCTCCCTGGCAGAGGGGTCCGTGTTTTTGGGAACTTCAATGACGCTCAAGGTGAGCCCTGCCCGGGCCAGGGGCCAGCGGGGACACCGGCCTGGCTCATCACTGCCCTAGGCTGAGCCGTGTCACCTCCTGTTACCTGCCACAGGGTCCGGCTGTGGGACCGGGGAATGGGTAGGGGCGTCCATGGCCAGCTGAGACCCACGGCCCCACAGCCCCAGCTCCACAGGCTGTGTCGGGAGGGGTTGGGTGCTCAGGGTGCACCTTGTCTTGGGCTCACGGTGGCGGCCGGGCACCGATGGGCACGGACCCTCCTCCCGGGGCTGACAGGGGTGAGGAGGGGTTCTGCCAGCAGCCCAGCCCGGGTCGATAGGCATCGGAGAGGATGATTCATGTCTCAGGCTGTGGCCCGAGGGCAAAGACGGGAGAGGTTTGATGTGAGGATGGCGGGAGGCTGCGGGTCCTGCTGGGAGCTGCGGCTCCTGGCAGCGTTCCCCCTCCCGAAGCCGGCTGTACCCGCACTGCCCCGGGGTCCCGGCTTGGCCTGGGGGAAGAAAACGACTGAAAGCAACACAGGATCAGACCCAAGCTCTAAACCGAGTCTCTTTAAAACATTTCAGACACTGTCTTCTACGTTGTGGTCTAAGACAGCGGGTAGAGCTGCAGTGGGGGTGTCGGGCAGAGGCTGGGCTCGGGTCAGCTCTGTGCCACCGCGGGGACAGGACACTACAGAGACTGGGACACCACAAGACAGAGCTCTTTACCCTCCTTGTTGTGTCCAGCCACACTTGGTGTGCATCCCCAGGTGCCAGGGATGGCGAAAGCACCGATGTGCCGTGGGTGCAGCCCAGAGCGGCTGTGCGGGGCAGGAGTGCCCGAGACGCGGGGCTGGGGAAAGGCTGGGGGGGCACCGAGCCCTCCCCCAGGAACAGCGAGTGCTTTCCTTGGCAGGGAGCCACGGGAGGCAGAGCTGTCGCTGCACACGCTCGGCGTCAGACATCATCACCATATTAATAATGAAAGGGCAGCTCCTTCAAAGCTCTTCGTCCCCGCGCCGGCGAGAGCGCAGAATGCAGAGGAGGAGCGTGAGCCTCATCCCAAGCAGCCCTGGGTGCCCGGATGGTTCTTTGCTGCTCCTTGCCCAGGCCACTGACCCGGAGAGACAAAGCTGGGCCCGGTTCCCCCTGGGTGCTCTCCCTGCCGGGGTTTGGCTGCTCTGGGGGTCCGTGCATAGGAGCAGGGCAGCCCAGGGCGTCCCCAGCTCCTGCTCCCAGCGCTGCCCTGGGCAGGCTCCCCTGTCCCCTCGTTCTGCAGGAAAGGCCATTTTGGCTGCCAGGGAAGGAGTCTCTCTGCCAGGGGCTGAGTGCTCTGTCCGTCGCTGAGTGACACGGCAGGACACAGCTCGCTGTGTCAGGGACCTTTTCTTCCATGGGAGGAATCGATGGCTCAGACAGTGAGACAAACCACCCACAAAGAGGTCTTGGGCTGCAGCTTGCACGGGGTCAGTGACATCGCTTCTACACTTCTCCCTGCAAGATATTTGGGTTTCCAAAAACCCTCCTTTAACACCCCCATTTTGTCTGGAGCATCCCCAAGCCTGGCTGTACTTTGTGACGGTCTCAGCAAGACCAGACCAGGGGCTGAACATCTTTTCCCCTCTCTCCCCTCTGCCAAACCCTCTTCTCCACTTTTGCCCCTCTTGGGAAGGATTTGCTGAAGTTTCCCTGGTCTGGGGAGGAAAGAATCAAACCCTCTGTGCCAGGTGGAGATAGAACACCCCACACCCACCCTGTACCCATCCCATCCCCACCCCACATGCTCTCCCTGGCACCCCGAGTGTTTCAGAAAGTCCCACCCTGCAGCAGTGTCCCACAGGGGTGGGTGTTGCTCTGTCCCCCCCAGCTTTTCTTTCCCAGCCCTTTCTCAAGCTTTTTTTTCCCCCCTCCCTCCAAACACAACAAAAGCCCCAAATCTCCCACAAATGAGAAACCTCTTTTTGTTCCTGTTTTCCCTTTGCTTTCTGCCACGGCAGAGTATTGATTGGAGCTGATGTGCTGTAATCCGCTGTTTCTGTGAGAAGTTGGCATCCCAGGGTCCCTGGAGAGGCCAGATCCTGCCCTGGTGCAGGTCTTGCTCCTCTGCCTGGCTTGTGGATGGCAGGAAAGATGCATCCATCCCCATCCCATCCCATCCCATCCCATCTCATCCCACCCCACTCTCCCATCCTGTCCCATCTCTGCAAATCCAGGGACTATACACTTGGTGAGAGGCTCATCATGAGCAGCTGATGGCTCAGAAAAGGCTCTGGTTTGGAGCAGAGCCAGGTCAGATCCCACTGGGATGGATATCCAGAGTGCTGGGCTTCTGAAGGAGCCCTCCTGCCCTTTTGGCAGCGGGGACATTATCAGGTGCTGATGAGAGGGGCTGGTTGGGGGTGTCAGCAGGGATCTCCAGAAAGGAACAATTCCATTTCCTGACAGCCAAGGAGGGCTGTGGAGAGACAGGGCTGAGCCCAGGCTGACAGGCTCACTGTGGGGTGCCCTGGCTGGAGACCCCCCTGTGCCCACCCACCCACCCAGCTCCACCATGCTGCCACTCCATCTACACTTAATGATGGCAAATGGGCCAGAGAGCTGAAAAGTGAGGGGAAAGAAACCCAGCCAAAAATTGCCAAAAACCACAGGGAAGATTTTAATTTAAAACCTTTTCCCACATGGAGAGCAGCAGCCTGGGCCATCTGGAGGAGCATATGCAGGTGAGGGGGGGCAGTGGGGCCTCCTTCAGCTCCCTCACTCTCAGCAGCCCCTAGAAAAGGCTTTGGGCTGGTGAAAACTAACCCTGGGAGGGGGGCCTGTGTACCCCAATCCCAAACATCAGCCTGGGGGAGCCCAGCTTTCCCTCCTGAGCTACCAAGACCTCTCTGTTTAATTGCTGCATTTGCTGCAAAAGTGATGATGAATCCCAAAGCAAACTACAATAGCAGCTGAGTTTATTGCGGGAGATTAATTCAGCGGTTTAATTGAAACCACAGGAGCAGGACGGGAAAGCATCGGGGTGGGGCTGGGAGGAGGGGGTCAGGGTCAGCTCTGCTCAGCACCCACATCCACCCCTAGCCCTGGCAGTCAACGATGCCCAAATTAGCAGATTTACTGCTCAGAGGACTCCTCCATTGGCTGAGCATCACATCCAGCATCCCAAAGCCCCAAGTCTCCTAGCAACTCCCCAGCGCTGCCTGTGCCCACCCATTAACCCCTTCCCAAGCCCCCCACGCTGTGTGGAACTCACGGTGCTTTGAAGGCGTCGCTGCCACACGGGGTGGGAGCGGGGATTTATGCAGCAAATAAATCTGCAGGATGCTGGGAGGAAGCTCAGGATACTCGGCTGGCTGGGAGAACCGAGCTGGGGCTGGTTAGCCAGGACTGTTTGATTCCAGATGGCACAGAGAAACCCTCAGGTCTATGGATTGGTGGTTTGGGTTTGAAATATCATGTTAGTTTGGAAGGTTTGATCCTCCTGACTAGTGGAGAAAAGGTCAGGGAACCCCCAAATCATGGCCAGCCCATGCAGCTCCCAGCTGGCACTGGCATCAGGAGAGGCTGAGCACGAGCCAGCCTCCTCCTCCAATTTCAACAGTAAATCAATGACACAGTTTCTTTGAGGGTAGGATGGAAGGGAAATTTCCAAGAAAAATGGTCTTGAAAGTGTAAAATCACAGCAGGACATGGTGTGATGGCCAGGCCTGGGCTGAAGGAAGTGGGGCTGCTCTGTGATGCTTTTTTCAGATAGGATGTCCAATACTTACCTGGTTTTGCCTTTAGAGATCAAAAAGCAGGAAAGCAGGGTTGGAAAAAATAGTAGGGTTTATAGTTGAAAAATAACATTTGATGTGGAAAAGAAACCAAACAAGTTTGTTTGTTTTGGGTTTTTTTTTAACTGTCTCAATATATATGGAGTGGGAAATGTGTCCAAAGATCATGTGCCACTGAAAAGGATACATCACTTCCCTCACTTTAACGTGCTTTGTTGGGTTTTATCAGAAACATTGTCATAAAATTACCAAATTGAAATTTTAAGTGGGGGGAGAGAGGGGATATCTTGAGGGTTTGTTCTTGCTTCTCTTTCCTTATTGCCAAATAAAATACAATTAAAGCGAAATTTTGTATGCCAGCCAGCATAGCTAACATCGCTTTTCTGACAACACTTTTTCTGTCAGCCAATGGAAACAAATGATGCAGGATTACCAGGGAGCATCCAGCCTCCGTGGCTGGAGGGGGATGCGGAGCAGCAGGCATTCCAGTTCGAAACAGAAGGATTTTATCCCCACGGTAAGTGGAAATCTCCAGGGATGTTTCCCACAGAGCTCTCTGCTGCCGCCTGGAGCGAGGCTTCGCCTTTCCTTTGCTCTCCCAGTTGCCACCAGTGCTTCCCAGTATGACCCAGTCCTTGGCACAGCCGCTATCTGGGAGTGCCGAATTAACTCGGGATGCCCTGCAGCACTTTTGGGGTGACCCCAGTGAGGTCACCGTGGGCTGGGTCCCCCGTGGGGCTCATCCCTGTGCCAGGGGCTCATCCCTGGGCTGGGGGCTCATCCCTGTGCCAGGGGCTCATCCCTGGGCCAGGGGCTCATCCCTGTGCCAGGGGCTACCGGTGGCTCAGCTGCTGCCTGCACCCAAATCCCCGTGGTAATTGGATGAGGGCACCGGTTTCCATGAGAATATTAAATCAGAGCCCCAGCCCCAATCCAGGGCGACACGCTTGGGAATATAAAGACACGGTAGATCACGTTACAGAGGAGTTATTTCTACTGCTTTAAAGTCAAAGGTATCACAACAACTTCTTATTTGTCACAGAGTATATTGGGGCATCTCTGATTGATGGGAGTGGGAGGGAGGGGGGAGGCAGAGGGGCTGAGCACTCACCACTCATCACAGCAATGGGCTCTGGGGGACTGTGGAAAAGCAGGCTCAAAAAGTTCTTAAGTGCTTTCCAAGCCTGATTTTCCAAAGCCCTCTGAGAAAGCATCTCTGTGATGAGGTGTGAGTGCTCAGCCACTCTCAGGGGACAGCCCGACCTGTGGCTGTGGCCACAAACCTTTGTGCCAGTGCCAGTGCAGGTGTTCCAGTGCTGCAAAGGTCCTGGAGGCTTTGTGGGCAGCAGCTCAGTGCCACCATCCCAAGCTCACTCCCCCTGGCACCAGTACAGGGAGTCACCCACCAAATGAGGCCTCCAGTGTCCTCCCAGTTACCGGTTTAGCCAGGTCTCTCCTTGTGGTGACCATCTGGTGGCATCTGCTCTGCTCAGCTGTCATCCACCCTCCTGGGGAAGGGGAAATCCGGGCCCCTGATGGATGGGGTAGGCAGGGGACATGTCTCAAATCCAGCAGAGGGCTAGGAGCAGCCATGGCAGGAATATCCCTGCAGGAATGGCTCCTGCCACGGTGGGGATGGATGGAGGGATGGATGGATGGATGGATGGATGGATGATGGATGGATGGATGGATGGATGGATGATGGATGGATGGATGGATGGATGGATGGATGATGGATGGATGGATGATGGATGGATGGATGGATGGATGATGGATGGATGGATGATGGATGGATGGATGATGGATGATGGATGGATGATGGATGGATGGATGGATGGATGGATGGATGGATGGATGGACAAACAGACATTTCCCCACCCACAGCATGGAGGCAGGGAGGGTCAGACAGACAGACAGACAGACGTGCCTTGTTAGCCAATGGGGTGGCCTCAGGCGATGCTGACAAGCCCATTAAAGGGGTTTATCAAGGGGACTGGGGCTGGCAGGAGGCTGCTGGTTTTATCTGAGATGATGCTTTTGGGCTGGGAGAGCCTAAGCCTCTGCTTGTTAATTAGAAAGGCTTCGAGGAGGTTTGTACTGGTTGGCCTCACTTGTGAGCAGCCGTAATATGATGAGCGATTAGGGACTCTGGAGCTTTTTAGCCAGTGCCATTAAGCTGCTGATGAGCTCAGGCAAGAAAAGGTCCTTTTTGGCTGTGCCTGAAACCGGCTGGTCCTGCTCTGACCTGGTGCTCCCTCCTGTCGTGGTCCCCGACCTCCTGAGCAGCACAATGGGTGAAATGTGTGTCCTGGGGACAGTGATGGCTTTGCTGTCACCCTGTGTCCTTGAGTGGGGTCAGATCTGGAGTAGTTCAGCTCATCAGTGAGATGATGAGCTTGTGGTCATGCACGAGTGAAGCTGAGATGTTCCTATTTTCACTGTCTGCCAGGTATTGAGAGAATTTGGGGATGATTATCTGTGAAAAGGTGACTTTAGACCATTTGTGCATCAGGGAAGAGGACGGTGATGTGTATCCTGACAATTGCTTTGGGAGAGAGCTCCTTTCCCCATTATGAGGCTTCTTGTCTGGGCACTGGTGGTGAAGCCTTTTTGCTCAGAGGACATCCTGACAATGTCACTGTCCCATCCTCCCCTTGCCCCTTGAGGACCCCCAAGGGCTGTGGCAAGGCAGGAAGCAAAATCTACTGGATTTTCTCTGCCCTCCCTCATCTTTTCCTTTCTGCCTTGGCAAAACTTCCCACAGCTCAGCAGCAATCATGCCCCGCCGTGGTCTGCCTGGCATCTCTAGCGCTGTATTTACGGCAGTGTTAATTAAATACTTTCCGCAATCAGCGCCACACATGACCTCGCTCCCGAGCCGGGCTGGGCTGTAATGTACCATCATCGAGCGAGAACATGACTGCTGCCATCCCAGGGAATTTCTAATAGAGATTTACTCATCCCAGGCCTCTCGTTTCTCCATTTTGTGACATTTTGCAAAGTTCAGGTTTACAAAATAAGCCAGTGCACATGAGAGATGCTCCAGCCATTATTTTCACCGCATGTTCAGTTTCCCACTACGCTGAAGATGGGGGTCTTCACTTTGTGGTCAGCAGAGTTTTGGGGTGCACTGGCAGCTACCCTTTCCTCCTCTCTGCCCAAGGGGCTGCTGTTTGTGACAAAGATCACCCCAGCTGTCCCCCCTCGCAGGGCTGTGTGTGCTGGGAGAGCAGCAGAGGGTTGTCTGTGCTCATTGAAATGCTCGTGGCATCCTGCAGCTCAAGCTACCTCCAACCCCTGCTCCAGTCCCAGGGCGAGGGATGGAGTGGGAGAGGGAACCAGCCACAGTGTCAGGGAGGGCCAGGTAGGGCTGCTGTAGTTTTGGGCTGTGATTTGGGATGTTTAATTGCTCTGCTTTAAAAATAAGCCTGTGCTGAAAGCTGGAGGAGAGTGTGCAGGCAGCAGGCTGCCAGGAGAGCCCTGTTCCTGTGCCACAGCCTCCAGGTCTCAGCTACGGGCAGAAAAGCCATTTTTGGCAAATCAGTGGTCATAGGAGCTGCCTGTTCCTGGAAGGTGAGGCTGTATGTGTGCTGAAACACAGGCAGGTGTCCATCCCAGAGGCTTCTCCCTCCATGGCACAGGGTGGTGGTCAGTGCCTTTCTGACCCTCTCCCATTTAACCCATGGCCAGCTCCTGTTTGTGGTGGAACCTGGGACAAACCACCAAGCTGGGTGACCAAAGCTTCTCCTTCTCTTCCTCAGTCTGGAGTTGGCCATCCTGTCTTCCCCATCCTCCAGCAAGGTCAGCTCATCCCTTTGGGAGAAGGTCCTGCTGGAAACTGAGGGGTGTCCATCTCACAGTACCACTCCAGGAGTGCAGTGGAGCTGCACTGGGCAGTGACCCAGCTCTCACCCCAGCTCCTGGGGATGGATGGGGCCACCCTCAGCCTCATGGGTGCTGGAGGCAGGTGAGTGGCACCCAGTCCCATGCACCCTGTCAAAACCTGGCCGTGCTGCCAGCCTGGAGCTGGGCTGTGGGGCATGAGGGGCTGTGGGCTCTGGCACACCTCGCTCCTGCCCCGTGCCTGCCTTGTCAGGTCTGATCAGAAGGAGGATCAGTCAGCCCCCTTCCTCGCTCTCCAGATTTAATTAACGGGCCTTTCATCTCTACCCTGAAGGAATCTGCTATCTTCTGTCTTCTTAATTAACGTTCATTAAGCAAATCAGAAGAACATTTTCTTCTCTCCGCCTCCATGGCTTTTAACCCTTGAGGGGTTCCAGGTCTGTATTGGGGCAGAAGAAGGCTCCTGGGCAGGTTGGTGTCATCACAACCTTGGTCACCACATGCCAGAAGTGCTTGGACCAAAGTCCTGGAACAGTGGCTGAAGTCTCTCCAAGCACAGAGGACTTCAGGTGAGGTTGGGCTTTGCTACCAGTGGACCACAGCAAGTGTAAGGTATCTCCTTTGGCAAGGGGAAAACTTGTGCCCCTCACCTGGCAGGAGCCTGGTGAGGGGCTCATCCAATCTGGGGTGCAGCTGAAACCCTGGGAATGTGCAGTTCCTACTTCAGCTGCAGCATCCCCACCGCTGAGCACAGCAGTGTCACCACCAATTCCCATCAAGCTCTGGCCCTGTGGGCCATCCCCCCACACCTGGTGGGCTGTGCTGGAGGAGGAGGAGGTGACTTTGGGATACTCCAGCTTTGCCCGAATCCTACTGCATTCTGAGCCCTGGTTGTGTGGTGTCATCACTCCCTAACGTGGAGCCCTCTGTAACAGGGGCAGGGAAATCCTCTCATGGATGTGTGTTGCATCCCAAGGAGGAGGAGGCAAACCCATGACACAAAAGATTTTTGGTTAGAGCATGGTGTTGATAGTCCCAAGGTCATGGGTTCAGTCCCCATGTGGGTCATTCACTTAAGAGTTGTGCTCAGTGGTCCTTTTGGGTCCCTTCCCACTCAGAGTATTTTATGATTCTGTCTCCTGTCTGGAGCTTACAGCCTCAGCACCACGGGAAAAGCAAAACACCTGCAAAACCTCATCTCTGCAGGATGCAAATCCCCTTAAAACTGGTGGTGGAAACGTGCGGGGCAATTATTGAGCTGTAAACCCTTCTGTTTCTCCCTGGAGGTTTGACAGTGGGCCGCCCACACCCAGGCAGCTGCTGCACAGCTCCTCGATGCTGGGAAATTCACCCTTCCCAGAGGAGCTGGCTCTGGCTGTCAGAGCCTGGGTCAATATATGATAATGGGGCTTTGAAACGGCGCTGCTGCGGGAGCTGCTGCCCAGGACTCTGATTCACAGCTCCCCTCTGGTGCTTTCTCCCGCAGTGTGTATGGGGAAGGAGAATAAAATAAATAAGAGTAGAAGGGAAGGGGGGGGAAGGGAGCTTAAATTATAAATGAGTACTAAGTTTCCAGAGCCCCTGTGGGCAGCTCAGTGAAGCGCTGTGGGGGTCAGAGTTCCCCTGTGCATCCCACTTTTGCAAATACAGGCCTGAGAGGTGTGGGTCAGGGTTTGCCCAGGGGCATGGCATCGTGCCAGGCTGCCTCTCTCCCTGCTTGCTGTCACCCTCCTGCCCCCATGGGCCAAATCTGGAGGGTGCCGTGGTCCCCAGAGGGATTCCACTGGCACAGACTATAATTAGCATTACCTGAGAGCTGCTGATGGGGTCTGGTAATGATCTGGTTTTGCCACCCCATGGAGATACCTCCACAGGAATGTGCCCTCACTTGGGTCCAGGGGACTGGGCTGGCTCATGGCAACAGGCATGGATGGGACCCCCACTGGGTGTGGAGGCATTGGGGTGTCACAGGCCCACAACCCAGGCACGCTGGTGTAAGTGGGTGAGCAGTCAATGCTTCATAAATCAGTGTGGGGAGAAGAAGGTGCTGAATCTGTTTCAAAGCCTTTCCTTAATCCCCTCTTGATTTTGGGGCTGCAAGAAAAGTGGTGAGCCCCACCAATTGAAGGAAAAAGCCTCATGTGAGATATGTACCACCACAAGCTCATTCCCAGGGCTGAGAAATGGAGGAACTCGGCTGTATCTACGCAGCTAGAGATGCAAATCCCCAATCCACAAAACAATGGAGATGTCTTGGGGATGGAGCACTGGATGGTCCCATCCCCACGACCTGGGGACTAAGATATCCTGCAGAGATCCCAAACTCCACAGCTCTGTCTCACATACGAATATTTCGACATTCCCAGCAGCTTCCACAAGATGGACCTCGGAGCGAGAGGAGGTGCCGGGTAGGGGGACCCGTCCCATCCCATCCCATCCCATCCCACCCCGTCCCATCCCGTCCCGCCTGCTGCCGCCCTGCCATCCAGAGGAGGCTCAGAGTCGGGCCAGGAGAGCGGCGGCATGGCACGGCCTGCCGGGCTCTGCCTGCTGGCCCTGCTGGCCCTGCTGGCCCTGCTGGCCCTGGGGACGGGGGGCTCCTCCTCCTGCTGGGACCCTCGGGGGCAGCCCCGCCGCTGCATGCCCGTCTTCGAGAACGCCGCCTTCGGCCGGGCCGTGCTGGCCACCAACACGTGCGGCTCGCCCCCGGAGGACTACTGCCTGCACATGGGAGCCCAGCACGGCAGCGCCCTGTGCCACCGCTGCGACGCCAGCGACCCCCGGCAGCACCACAACGCCTCCTTCCTCACCGACTTCCACAGCCAGGAGGAGAGCACCTGGTGGCAGAGCCAGTCCATGGCCTTTGGCATCCAGTACCCCAACTCCGTCAACATCACCCTGCACCTGGGTAAGTGCCCGCAGGAGCCCTGGCCGTGTCGGCGGAGGGTGCATCGAGTGCAGGGGGAAGAAGAGGGGGGTAGATGCTCCTGCATCCTGTAGCTCTTGCTGCCAGTGCTGGATTAAGAACAGGAGCCTCCCCATGGCTTTTTAGGGGGTGCATGGAGGGAGCTGCCCCCTGCACAGCGCTGAAAGACCTCGGGGAGGGTCTGCCCTGCCCATCAGCCCAGCCCCAGGATGCCAGGAGCTGTGCCTGCCTGTGCTGCTCCCCAGCCAGCCATGCCCGGAGCGCCTGCTCTCCCCTTCACCCCAGGCTGCTTTTTACTGATGATGGAAGCCTGCGGAGCAGAAGGCAGATGGTTCCTACCCTGGGAGAGCTTTGCCCGGGGAGGATGACTACCATGGGTGCCAAGCCCCTCCTGTTTCACCCCCGTGCGTTGCTCAGGGTGCCGGCTATGTCTCAGGGTGCCAAGCTCCAGACACATCGTGCAACCCCAGTAGGTTTCCCCAGCTGGCATCCGAGCCTCTGTGTTTTAAATACCGTGCAAGCCGCCCACTTGGAGGGTACTTAAACCCAAGGGGCATGCCTGGCATTTTAAAAAGGTTTTATAACATTTTCCTGCCATCTAAACTCTCCTGGCTGTTGGCCAGCGCTGTAAAATCTTCATTCTCTGCAGTCTCCTGCCATCTGCATGCCGAAGGCGGGTAGTGGAGGAGCTGCGGCTGGAGCTGCTGAGGGGATAGCTGGGTGTCGGTGCTGGGACCCAGGCTGCTCGGGGTGACGCTGGAGGGTCCGTGCCAGCCCCGGCAGTGACTCGGGAGCAGCTCGGCTGGCTGGAGGTCGCTGCTTTCCCAGCGCCCTGCGAGCTGGAGGACATCTGGTCCTGTCCCCTGGCTGGGGCTGGGCTCCCCGCCGGGCAAAAAGAGCAGGGCTGGAGGAGTCTGCCATCCTCACTCCCTGCTCCTGCCAGCCCTGACAGAGGGGATTTGCCGGCCTCTTGTCCACCTAACGCAGGTTGTCAGATTGTCCCGAATCCGTTCGTGGGTGACCCGGGGCACAGACCACCCGAATGCAGCCTGTGTGGCTGAGCCAGCTGCTGCCGGGCAACTTTGTGACCACCAGTCCCAGCTCGGCACAGCCGCATGTGTGGGCTCTGCAAGCCCCGGGGCTTCCTTTCCATTCTCTGTCCTTCTTCCAGCTCTTCCCTGGCTCCTCGGTGGTCCTTCTTGGAGCCCACACTCGGGTTTCCTGTGGGGTCCAGTCCCTGGGGCTGCCCTGCTGTGTGGGTCTATGTTTACACAGCCAAGGTTAAAGCACTGCACCAAGCTCATCCTCAGGCCTGTCCCTATAGCTCTCTGTGAGCTGGAGCATCCTCTGCACTTGTACCCTTCTTCCTGCATGGCTCCTGTATCTTGCCAGGCTAAAAAGTACCATCTTGGTGCTTGGCACATCATCGTCTGACCTTTCCCACAGTGTCTGGGCCCTCTTCTTGTCCCAGCCATGAACGTTTTTATTGCTGCCTTAATGATTTCACTTGGGTTAAGCAGGAAAAGCCCAGCTGGCCCTGGCAGTCCCCTGGAATGCAGCTTGGGCTGAATCCTTGCTCCTGAGCTCCAGTGAGTAATTGGGTGTTTCAACCCATGTAGTGTGTCCCCCCAGCCTGCCTGTCTTGCTCAGTCACACCTCTTGCATGTTCTCTAGCGTGGTTACCTGGGGAGCTTATTAAATAAGACATGGGATGACTTGGACAAGACCCGTGTTTACCTGCATGTTGTTGATTGGCGTTAATTAGATTATGCTCCTTTAAATCTCTCCTCCCTGTGAAGATCCAGCCATGCTGTTATGGTGCATTGGGCTTGCATCTGGTCGATCATCCCAGGTGTCCATAGCTCTTGCATTTGCCCTGTCAGACGTCAGGAAGGAACCCAAAATATCCACGGCTTGCAAAGGCAGCAGACACCAGGGCTCCTCAGGAAACAATCTGAATGCCAATGGCTCATTTTGGAGTGTCTAGATCAGGAGCTATCTGTGTCTGTGACTGACTCTGATTTTCCTGTGGGATGAGAGCCCGGAGCTGAGGTTTGGCAGGGACTAGAGATGACAGGACATGTAGGTGACATGACTGTCCCACATTCTCCTTTCCTCCTTTCCAGAATTCTCTTCTTGGAGCCCCAGAGCAGTACAAGCTGCAGTTTGGGCTCAGGAGAAGGCAGGTGCACATTTTGTTCAGGTGACAGCACAGCTGGGAGAGCACCCAGGGGGGCCCTGGTGCTTCCTGTGCACCCTTTCCAGCATCACTGTCCTGCAGCTTTGGGACATGTCACACCTGAGCAGCAAAGAGGAGACAACTGGCCTGGCTTATTTTCTGAATATTTTTCCTAAGGAGAAATTGGCTGATTAAAAAGCCTCTGGACTTTTAAAAAGTCTGGGAAAAGCACACGCTCTCTCATAAAAATTTCTCAGAAAAGTGAATCTCCTCCACCCCAGCTGGAGGCACCAAAATGGGGCTCCCCCAGCATGGTCATCCCCTCCCCTCGCACGGGGCCATTTGGGGCAGGGGAGGTTTATTGACACAGCACTGCGTTCCCTTCCTCTCCCAGAGGAAGCTGCTCCGGGAGGTGATGGCCCTGACCTCGCTGTTTTGGTAGACAACCCCTTGGGACCGCTCTGCCTGGAAACCGGCGCCCGCCAGGCGTTCCCCCTGCATGGGGTGCAGGACAGGGGCACCCTGCTGCCTCCAGCCCGGAGCGGTCCCAGAGGGAAGGGGAGAGGCACAAGGCGAGGGTGGGACAGCCCCGCTGCAGCCCCTTCTTGGCCCTCGTCACCTCCGGGTGGGCTGGGAGTGGGTCTGTCCTCCTCTCCAGGCTCTCTGCCGGGCGCTTCCCGCATCCCTGATGGGATGCAGCTGCTTTTCCCAGCGCTGGTAGCCGGCTGCCTCAGCTCCCCCGCAGCAAAGTCGCGGCACATACGCGACAGTATTCATATGGGCCCAATTAAAGGCTTGTTTTCCTAGTCCCGGAATAACCCCTCTAACATTCCCAACTCATTATCTTTTCAAATAAAGCCAAAACCTTGCAGCTAATTGTTTTGTGCTGTCAGGAGTGGTGCTGTTATGGAGCAATCCGGGCTTTGAGCTCATCCTTCATCTCTGGCAATTAAGTGGGTCTGATGTTCACTTTGGTGTTTTCTCTTTTCCTTTCTGCTAATCCTTTCAAGCTCTTTCAGAGCTTGCTGGACGCCCCAGGGATTGGTGGCCTCTCTTTGTCTCAGTAAAGATGGAAGTGAGGCTGGGTCCTGGCATGCAGCTCCCTGGGAAGGGATTGGCCTTGACCCTTTCCAACTCTCCATCCCTAAAGCACCGCTGTCCTGGGGATGCTTTCAGTGCTGTGGGCCTAACTCTTCCTCCACAGCTGCTGGATAGAGCCTGGATTGGAACTGCCCTTTGCCCATGCAGCCCACCCAGTGCACCCACACAAGGAGTGGGTACTGCACTGGGGAGAGAGCCAGCTTGGATCTGGACAGGGCTTGGGCTGCACCAAGGAGCACCAAGGCTGCACCCCTGGTTAAGGGCAGCAGGGTGGTGATTTGTCCATTTTTAGCTGTGGTGGGTGCAGCAGGAAGCTGTTGGGATAATTCAGGCTGTGGTGCCCATCGGGTGGCTGGCAGAGGGTCGCAGCATGGTGGGTCTGTCCCCAGGCAAAGCCTACGAGATCACCTACGTGAGGCTGAAGTTCCACACCAGCCGCCCCGAGAGCTTCGCCATCTACAAGCGCAGCCGTGCTGAGGGGCCCTGGGTGCCCTTCCAGTTCTACAGCGCGTCCTGCCAGAAGACCTACGGGAAGCGGCCGCGGCAGTACCTGCGGCCCGGCGAGGACGAGCAGGTGGCCTTCTGCAGCGACGAGTTCAGTGACATCTCCCCCCTGAGCGGGGGCAACGTGGCCTTCTCCACCCTGGAGGGACGGCCCAGCGCCTACAATTTTGATGGAAGCCCCGCACTGCAGGTGCCACCAGGGTGGGAGGGGGAATGGTGCAGGGACCCTTGGGATCAAGGGCAGTATTGTACTCAGCTGCAGTAAAAGTGCTGGCAATGCACTGCATCCCTGCTTGAAAAGCCGCAGGATGTGTCCTGGTTGGGGTGGGTGCTGGTGGCCCAGATCTCTCCACCAAGGTGCCTTCCCCATGTCCCCTGCAGGAGTGGGTGACAGTCACTGACCTGCTCATCTCCTTGAACCGGCTCAACACATTTGGGGATGACATCTTCAAGGACCCCAAGGTGTTGCAGTCATACTACTATGCCATATCTGACTTCTCCGTTGGTGGCAGGTGAGGGGCAGCAAGGCAGAAATTTGGGGACCTCCTTGGGGCTGTGGGACTGGGGCAGCTGCTCCCCACCTCAGTCTTGTCTGAACTGTGATTCTGAGGCAAGTTGCTCACATGTGGCTTCCTTGTGTAAACTGGAGCTGGAAGTGCTGAGAGGGGTGATTAAACCTGGAGACCTCCCAGCAGTTGTCATTTTCCCACTGGCCCACTCCATGTGCTCTATTTGCTTTGTTCCCTCCCATCCTAATGGCTTTTAATGACACTGGGGCTCGTGTTGCTCCTTCTGTGACCCTGCTGGTCCCTGGGCACTCCAAAAGTGGAGCCCTTGGCCTGTGACCTCCTGACTGGCCATGCTGGGAGAGCCTCGGGGACACGATGGGCGGCTTCAAGGCCATCTGAGCTGCTCTCACCCCACAGCCAGCCCAGCAGCAGGGTCACACACTGCACAGCCTGGGCACCGTCCCACGGCCGCTGCTGCCCACACCGGTGCTCAGAGCGGCTCCCCCGCGAGGGGGTCTCTCCGCAGGTGCAAATGCAATGGCCACGCCAGCGAGTGCGCGCCGGACGAGGCCGGGCAGCTGGTGTGTGTGTGCCAGCACCACACGGCCGGCACCGACTGCCAGCGCTGCCAGCCCTTCTACCAGGACCGGCCCTGGGCACGCGGCACGGCCGAGGCTGCCAATGAATGTCTCCGTGAGTATCGCCCGGCCTGGACCGTGGCTGGCCCCGGTGGGCTGCTCTGCTGCTGCATCAGCTCGTCCGGCACCTCCTGCCCTTCCTGCACCTGCTCCGTTTTGGGAGGGAGGAGGATTTGTACCCGGGGTTCCCTTTGGCAGCAGCAGCAGCCCGAGTATTCCTGTTCCCTTTACCCCACGAGTGCAGCCACCTGCTCCTTGTGCTGCTGCACCCATCTCTGCTTCCGAGGGCAGGCAGGCACCGCCGAAAGCTCTCGCTGCTGAACCAAGAGGTCCCTCTGGCTCATCCGACCCCACCGGAGCCTCCAGTGCCCGCCAGGTGCTCACTCGTCCTCCCCCCTCTCCCCCAGCTTGCAACTGCAGCGGCCGCTCCGAGGAGTGTTTCTACGACCGAGAGCTGTTCCGGCTCAGCGGCCACGGGGGACACTGCCTCAATTGCCGCGACAACACGGCCGGGCCCCGCTGCGAGAGCTGCAGGCAAAACTACTACCGCTGGGAGCCGCAGGGAGCCTGCCAGCCCTGCCACTGCCACCCCGCAGGTGCGTGGGGCTGCGCCCGGCCGGGCTCCGGCTGCAAAACCCCTGCCCCAGGGAGGGTGCTGGGAGGGATGGGTTCGCTGGATTGTCTCTTGCTCGGGGTTTCCCCATTTCCCCGTCCTGTGTCTCTCCCCGGCTGGGGCTGAGCCTCAGGGCTGGCCGGGGTCCCCACAGGCTCCCTGCAGCCCCAGTGCGACCACTCGGGGACCTGCGTCTGCAAAGCCAATGTGACGGGCTGGAAGTGTGAGCGCTGCAAGGACGGCTACCACAGCCTCAGCGAGGGCGGCTGCAGGTGAGGAGGAACCCGGCCCTGGGCAGGAGCAGCAGGATGGGACCGGGACTCACCTCCTGCCTTTATCTCACCCCGACCAGACCCTGCACCTGTGACCCCGCGGGCAGCGTGGGCACCTGCGACCCCAACACGGGGCACTGCACCTGCAAGGAGAGGGTGGAGGGGCACCTGTGCAACAGGTAAGCACCGTGGCCCTGCCAGGGGGACAAGAATACGGTCCCTTTCCAGGCTTGGACTTAGTGGCAATACTTTGGGGCTGCGTTCCTCTGGACCACTGTGACACAAGGAGCTGTCACCAGTGTCTCACACAGAGACATTGCCCTGGTGCCCTCCCCTGCTCTGCTCTGTGCCACATTCTCCTGTTTCCTCGCTGTGTCCAGGTGCCAGCCGGGCTGGTTTAACCTGCAGCCCCACAACGCCATCGGCTGCACCAGCTGCTTCTGTTACGGCCACTCCAGCGCCTGCAGGGCGGCAGATGGCTACGAGGAGACTCACATCCTCTCCGACTTCAGCCAGGGTAACCACCCCCCCTGCCCCGGGTGAAACGGAGGGCACTGCTCTGCCAATTTCAGCCAAAAACTGTTTGGGAAGGATGTGGCTGAGCGCCCCTTTTTGGGGCTGAGCATCCCCCTCTGAGCTAACTGGTGGTGATGGGTGCAGAGGGTTTTTTCTGGCTTGCCCCTGTTTTACAGTTAAACCTCTGTCTCTGCCCCCAACTCCACGGGGACAGGCTCTCCGTGACTCCCCGTGGAACCCCTCCATGCCAACCTGCTCCTGGGACTGTGCGTGGCTCAGGAAGGGCTGTGAGGACAGGCATGGACATCCCACCACACCAGGGACTGCAGGAGCGCTAAAAATCAGCTCAGAAGGATTAAAAAAAAAAAAAAAAATATAGGATGGAGCCTGCTGGGAACTCTCCCAATTATTCCCTTCTCTCCTCATGCTCGGCTGGGATGTGACAGCACGGAGGGGCGGGAGGGATGGCGTGCTTTTGCAGGGCTGTTGGCAGGGCTGGAAGCGTGCGGGATGCTCGGGGAAGCCCTGCCATCTGCTGTGTGTCCCGGCGTGTGCAGCCCCGCTGCGGGGACACCGCAGGGATGGGCACCCACTGCCGTTCCCATTGGGAACGGCGATAAAGAACGACACAAACTCTCAAGGGAGCCTCAACAGGAGAATTCCTCTAGTTTATTGCTTCAGGCCTGTCTTATAGACAGATACGTGGAAAGTACAGAAAGGAAACTCTTATTGGTTAACAAAGTGCTACATTACCATCATTGGTCAGGGGCACACTGCCCCCCTGACTTTCTCCTGCAAGGGAAAACAAGAGGACAGACAAACAGCACCTGGCAGTTGTTTTCTGTCTCTGAGGATTGTTTTGAAATCCTCCTATGAATTTCTCAGGCTAGCTTCTCAGGCAGGACTGAGAGGCCATGGGCCTGCAGTTTCTGCAGCTCCCTGCAGCCTGCTCCAAAGCTAGCATCCATACACCCACGGCAGGCACCCTGCTCTGCCCTGCCTGTTCCCAGATGGATACGAACGCGCCAGGCACGGGTGGATCTTAATTGCCTTTAAACCGAGCTGCAAATTGCTGTGCTGCTGAAATGTGTTCCACGGCCTTGAAACTGAGCCAGGCTTTAAACCGAGCCTTTTTTTCCACCCTTCACAAAGCCAATTTGGGGCTGCTCCTTTGGGAACTGGTTTGGCAGTCTCCGAGCTGAGATGCAACCACAGCACCCTCCTGAAGCCTCGCTCCCCAAAACATTCCCCAGTCCACAGTGGAGGGGGATCAGATGGAATTTTCTTATACTAGGTGAAAATATAATTTGGGATGTTTTGATAATAGAGCACAGCCCACTTGAGAGATTTCCAAGTGTTTGTCCTGCAGGGCTGGAAGAAATAACTAACCCTGCGGAGCAGGGAGGAGTTTAACTGGTTTCTTAAGGAAACCGACTTAATGCAATTACACCCCGTCTCTTCTGGGCTTCTCCAGCATTTCTCCTCAGGCTTCCTGTGCTCACCAGCCCACAGTAATGTCAGAATGGCAGCATAGGCAGTGGGGCAAAAGTGAAAAGATAATAATTTCTTTCAAATCTAAGAAAATAAATAGATGAGGGGTGGTTAAGGCCACCCTCGAGTGCATGACAGCACAGAGCCCGAGTGGAGCAGGGTGTTACAAAGTGCTGTCCCTTTCCAAAACTCGAGAGAGTGCTGGGAGGAGGGACAGAGTCCCTGAAAGCAGCACCCTGCTGTTGCTGTGCTGGCAAGGACTCACTGCTCCCTTAGCTGTGCACTGTCACTGTGTCCTGACACACAGGGCTGGAGGGCTGGACTGCCACATCTCCAGGCACCACAGACCTGCCTCTGCGCTGGGCTGGCCAGGAGATCTTCACTGAGTGGGATGGAGAGGAGCCAGTGGATTTTCTTGCACCAGGTATTGTGTGTGCTGAGTCCCTGGGGGGCTGCTCTGCTGTCAGGACCCCTGGAGCTCTCATCCCACTGCTGGTGCAGGAGGCAGTGTGCTCTGCTCCAGAGCTTGGCATGTTTCTGTAGCAGAAGACAGTGGGGGGTACTGGAGCAGTGGACCAGGACCCCAGGAGGGAAGGTTGGAGCTAGCACCACCCTAGGAGTGTGGCTGTGGCTCTTGATGATGCTGGTGGGACTAAGACTGCACTGGCAGTCCTGGCAGAGCTGGTGCCTCCATGTCCTACAGGCTTTGCTTCTCTCTCCCCTCGCAGAGAAATTTCTGCAGAACCAGCGTCTCAGTTATGGGCAGCTCCTGTCCGTGCTGCTGGGAGTGGAGAATGGGACAAGAACAAAAACCGGGGTGCCCCTGCTGCATGTTCAGTTGCTGCTGGAGGGTGAGGGGATGAAAATCACCATGTCCAGCAGCAAGAGCCAGCCCCAGCATGGGAAGCAGGCTGTCACCTTCAGGTATCCATCACGGTGTTTTGGGGAGCCTCAGCGGGTCTTAGGGCTCATTTGTCTGGGCTGCCCTGTACCTGGGGGTTCAGCCCTGCTCTCTGCCCCCCTCAGGGATTTAACTTGGCCAGGAGCCAAGCTGTCCTGCAGCACCTGGCTCAGGCTGACCCTGTCCTGCCTCCCACACTCTCTTTCCAACAGGCTGCACGAGGCAGAGGAGGGTGTGGAGCCTTTGCTGTCAGCCTTCAGCTTCCAGCGCCTGCTCTCCAACCTGACCGCTCTGCACCTCCGTGTGAGCCCCAGCCCTGTGCGAGGTGGGTGGCTCCACAAAACATCCCCATGGGGACCAAACTGGGGTGGGACTGGAGACATCAAAGCAGCATCAGGCTCTCAAGGATGAGAGGGACTGTAGGGGTTGTTTTGGAGCAGGGGCTGCCTCCTCCCTGTGGACACCCCTAGGCTCTCAAGGAGGTATTTTGGGGTCTGTCTGGAGCATTTCAGAGCAAAGCAGGGGATGCACCATCCCATTCCTACACTGCTCTCCTCTCTCACAGGCAGGTTGTCCCTGAGCAAGGTCCAGCTCACATCTGCTCGGCCCGGGCCGGGCACACGGGCTGGCTGGGTGGAGGAGTGCACGTGTCCCGTGGGATACACCGGGCAGTTCTGCCAGTCCTGCGCACCTGGATTCAAGAGGGAGATCCCATTTGGTGGCCCCTTTGTCAGCTGCGTGCCCTGCACCTGCAACCAGCACGGGGACTGCCACCCCCTCACAGGTGTGTGCCTCCCGGCCCCTCCACTCACCTGTCACTCCATGCATGGGTGACAAATCCATGCCTGTGCTTGTTCTGAGGGAACTGGAAACCATTGGTGAGGTTGTGGTTCCCAAAATTTGCAAGTTGAATTGCTTGGGAAGGTTCTAGGGACAGGGCTTGTAACTGCAAAGATAGAGATTAATTATAATGAAGTGCAAGAATGCTGGTGATTTGTAATTCCAGAAGCATTTTTCATGATACCTTTAAGGAGGAGAAGGGAAGGGTGCTGGTTCTCAGAGAAGCAGGGAGTAGGGGTCAGGGCAGCAGAAAGAGCTTTGCTAGGCTGGGTCTCACAGGCAACATCACTGCCCGATGAGAGGAGCAGGACTGGGCACAGCTTTGGAATCTGCAGACTGAGGGTTAGCCTGAGCAGAGAAACAAGGATAATGCAGGAAAACACGGAGGTGCTAGGCTCGAGGGAAGCCAGCAGAAGAGCCAACTCTTGTGCTGCCAGCCCAGCCCCTCGGTGGCTGGTTCTCTTCAGTGGGGAGTAACAATGATGTGCGGCCGGGATGGAGAGGGTTGGGGGAGGCAGAGTGTTGGATGAATGCCCCTGCCCTGCCCACGAAAACACGGCGGCAGCTCTGGAAACCTGCCCTCATCCCGCAGAGCCGGGGCTGGCACCGCCGACTGCACAAACCCCAGCAATGGGGCCAGCCTTTTGATGTTCCGGCCTGGGCGCTGCCAGCCCGCGCACTTCCTTTAGTTTATTTTTCCACTTCTTCCTGCCACCCGCTTTTTCTTTCTTTTCCATCGTCTGAGTCTGCCTGGATGTGTGGAAAATGGAATAACACCCCCTCCTGCGCAGCCTTCCTGGTATGACCCGACCCCAGAACACACGGGGGAAAATCCTCCCCCTGCCTCGTCTCTCTCCAGTGAAGCAGAGCATCTGCTGGAGCCAGGGGCTTCCTTGAGCACTCCTCCTCCTCCTCCTCTTCTTCCTCCCTCTCCTCCTCACAGCCGCTTTCGGAAGGCTGACTCACCGGCTGGGCTCGCTCTGGGGATGCTCCCCGGTGGGTGCCGGCCCGGCTGTTTGTGTTTTCCAAGGCAGGAGGGAAAGGACTCGATTTTGGGAAATGTGTTGTGGATTACGGCAGGCGCCGGCAGCCTCCGCTCACACTGATGGTGCTGTCTGCGCCAGCGCTGCCCCGTCCCTGCCTCGCTGTGGCCTCCGTGTCCTCTCCAAAACCTCCTCCCTTGACAGGGCAAGGAAGGAAAATGTCCCGAGTACTGGTTGGGGATGTGCAGCTCCTCGGTTGGAGCTGCACATCCCTCTCGCCACGCTCAGCGCTGGGCTCTCCATCCCTCCCGCATCCCTGCCGTCATTCGGGGCTGGGTTTTCACAGACCCTCAGCTCCATTTTCCTCCCCGCAGGGCACTGCCGGTGCTTGCACAACACAGAGGGTCCCTCCTGCGAGCGCTGCAGCCCCGGCTTTTACGGCAACCCCTTCCAGGGCCGCTCTGATGATTGCAAGCCGTGCCCCTGCCCCGGCCGCTCGCCCTGCACCGAGGTGCCCAGCAGTGGGGAGGTGGTCTGCACCCACTGCCCCCCGGGCCAGAGAGGTGAGGCTGCGGCTGGGTGGGCACAGGGGCTGTGGGCAGCATCGGTCCTCCTCACCTTTCCATCTTCCCCAGGAAAACGCTGTGAGCTCTGTGATGACGGGTTTTTCGGGGACCCCCTGGGGCAGAGAGGTCCCGTGCATCCCTGTGAACCCTGCCAGTGTCATGGGAACGTGGATCTCAATGCCGTGGGGAATTGTGACCCTGTGTCTGGCCGATGCCTGCGCTGCCTGTACAACACCATGGGCGACCACTGTGAGCGGTGTCAGCCGGGCTTCTTCGGGGATGCGCTGGCTCCCAGCCCTGCTGGGAAGTGTGCACGTATGTACAGCCCTGGGCACAGCTCACTTGCAGCCAAAATACTCCCTGCAGTGAAGGCAGAAGGTGGAAGGGGGTGCCCAGTAGGTTTAGGGATGATGGATGGTCCAGGTTACCCCAAGTGTTCCAGAATGTCCTTCGCCCTCTTGCTGCACTGTCATCCCTCCCCAGAGATACTCTGGCCTGCAGGGGCTCTTTCTCTTGGAGCCCTGGTTGATAGGAGAACGTGACTCTCCGCGTTGTCAGGAGCTCAGCCCCAGTACCCCGTTCCTACAATCCTATTCCCCAGCCCCAAGCTGGGGTTTAGGAGTTATTTTGTTTTCCCATAGCTTGTGATTGCAACCCCAATGGCTCAGACCCGAGGCTGGAGGGCTGTGATCCTGGCACAGGCCAGTGCCACTGCCTCCCACACGTGACAGGCAGAACCTGTAGGCAGTGCCAGCCTGGCTACTACGGCCTGGAGCCCACCGTAGGGTGCAAGAGGTATGTGGGGCATGGCATGGGGCTGCCAGGGGACAGCAGTGGCTCCAGGTTCCCCGCTCTGCTCTCTGCATTGGTTGCCTGCTCATGACCCTCCACTTCTTGTGCCAGCTGTGAGTGCCACCCAACAGGGTCACGGGAGAGCGGGTGCCACGTGCTGACGGGGCAGTGCTCCTGCCAACCTGGTGTCACAGGGAAGAAATGTGATCGATGCCAGCACGGCTTCTTTGGCTTCTCTGCCAGGGGCTGCCGAGGTAATGGGAATGGGGACTGCATCTTTGTCCCTAAAGCAGGGCTGGCAGCCACAGTGTGATGCCTTTCTGCCACCACTGCAGCCTGCAACTGCTCCCCGCTGGGCTCCGTCACCCCGCAGTGCCACGAGAACAGCACCTGCCTCTGCCACCCTGGCTTTGTGGGCTACAAGTGTGACCGCTGCCAGGCCAACTTCTTCCTTGACCCACTGAGCTCCCGCTGCCAGCAGTGTCCTGCCTGCTACGGGCTGGTGAAGGATGAGGTACAGCCTGTGCACTGCTGAGACAGGCACAGCACTCCAGCCCTGCACTGCCTCACTGTCCCCCACGTCCCCCTGTCTTGCCACCAGGCTGACCGGCTGAAGGCCAGGCTGCAGGAGATGGAGGAATGGCTGCAGAAACCAGGCTGTGACGCCCACCTGGGCCAGTCTGCCATGCTGGGAGATGCACCCCGTGGAGATGGACTGCCCAGCCCACAACTCCTGAGAGGTACAAGGGACTCTCCTTCCTTCCACCCATTTCACCCTCTGCTCCCTCAGGGTGCTGTGACATGCTGGGTGGGTTCAAGGAGGTCCCAGGTAAGCGCTGGGCTCAGTGTGGTGTGACCTAGGGGGGAGGGCAGTGGAGGGGACATGCCTTTTTGGGATGACAGAGCACTGCAGGGATGCTCACACCCCTGAGGTCTTGGAGCAGGTAGTGATGGCAATTATCTCATGTACTCTTGTACACATGGATACCCTTTGGGTGCTGAACTCCTGGGTCCCTCCTGAGCACCCAGAGGGACTTTCTTCCCCTTTCATTAGTAAGTGTGAGGCAGGGGCTGGGGCATGGGGCCGCTCCACAGGGAAGCAGGGAGCCCCAAGCTACCACAGTGGCAACGAGATGCTTGTGCTGCCCACAGGTGCCTGGGCCACTCTCTTGGTACAGATGGGGCAGCTGGCAGGGGCACTGAACACTGCACAAGGCCGTCTCACCAATGCCAGCCGGGCCTCCAGCTGCTCCCATCATGGCCCCCCCAAGACCTGCATCCTGCTGTCGGAGATTGGGGCCCTGCTGCAGTCGGCACAGCAGGAGATGCTGCATGCTGCGGACACCCTGGCTACCACGGTGTGGGCTCTCAGCGGCCCTGGGCTCCTGAGGGGCTGGTGGCAATCCTGGGGGGCACTGGGATGTGCCTTCCACGACTGATGGGGTGGGATGTGACCAGCAGAGTGGGTGAGGGGGAAAGCCTGGGGTCCATGTGGGTATAGTCTTCCTTGCAGCTTAGTCAAGAGGAGATATTTTCCTTGCTCTTGCCCCATGTTCTTGGTGGTGCTGGGCTGGCTGGCTCCAGGGGTGCCTGCTCTCTGTCAGGGTCTCAGTGCTGCTGTTTGCGTTTCAAGGAGATTCTCCAGGAAATCCCATGGCAGCCCACAAACTGGAGCCGCTGGGCACTGGAGGCTCAAGCTCTGTCCAAGAGGTAAGATTTGAATAGGCAGAGGAGGCTGTCAACCCAGCTGGGGATGCAGGGGGCCCACTCATTTGCCAGGAAGCTAATCCTGATATCCTCTCTCTGTGTATCCTTGTCCCTGCAGCCACAAGAACTCCATGGCACAGGTGCAGGCAGTGGTTGGGAGAGCACTGCGTGCCTCCAACACCAGCTCTGAGCTCCTGCGGATCCTGCTGGAGGGGAATGCAACACGGGACACGCAGGGCGAGCTGGAGGCCGGGTGAGGGGCTGGCAGCAAGGAGGGCTGGCAGGGCACCATGACCCCTTTCCTCTGGCCAGGTCCCTGTTACAGAACTCGGTCATGGTGATTTGGCACCTGCTCAATGGGCACGTGCTGAGCACCTTCAAACTCATTGCACTGCAATGCCCTAAAGCAGAGGGACAGGGTGCTGTGTGCTGGGGGATTTCAGGAAAAACCCCAATGCTATGTCCAGAGCCTGGTATCAAGTCCCTTAAGGGACCAGAGGGCCCCAGCTGACAGCAGTGTCTTGTCCATGTAGGTATGAGGAAATCCAGCGGGCGCAGGAGGAGCTGGGTGCTGGCATGGCAGAGGTGGCAGTGGAGGCCAGGAGAGCTTTGACAGCCGTGGAACAGGCACATGCTGACCTGGCTGAGAGACTTCTGCAGGTGGCTGCTCTGAGGCAGGTGAGCAGCACCCAAGCTACAGCTCCTGCTGGCATCCCTACCTCCTGCTTTACCACTGCTGACTCCTGAGCTGGGAGATGATCTCATGGAGCTTTTGGCACTCCTGATCCTGCAGCAGGTGCTGCCAATGGAGGCTGGAAACCTGGCACAGGACCTGGCAGTGCTGGAGCAGGCAGCAGCGGCCCAGGAGCCATTGGCTCAGCAGGCTGTGGAGGCATCCCGTGCACTGGCAGCTGGATTGGGCCTGGAGCTGCAAAGGATTCGTGGCTTTGAGCAGGTAATGGCTGCTCACATGAATGGGGAGCCCCATCCCTGCTGTTCGAGCAGCAGGAGGGACCATGCCTGCAGCCAGGGAGCTGGGAGAGGGTGTTTTGAGAGACATCTTCCATTGGGCTTCCAGATGTCCCTAGGAATTCACCTGTCACATGGGAGTAGGCTGAATCCCACATTCCCCAGCTGGATGCAGCTCTTCACCCACTCCCCAGCCTCATTTCTCCTCTCCTCTCCTCTCCCAGCTGCGGGGCCGGGCTGGCTCTGCCCATGACATGGCCACCACGGCTGTCTCCCGAGGAAAAGCTGTGCTCTCTGATGCTGAGTCCCTCCTGGCCAGCTTGGAAGGTAAAAGGCAGCAGTCAGAGCATCTCCAGCCACAACTTGCCTCTCACCAGGTGACAAAGGGAGAAGTGGACAGTTTGGTAAGGCCAGGTTGCTCCCATAGGTATGAAGAAGGTGCTGGGGCATCAGAAGAGTCAGGCTGCCCTGAGGATGAGGATGGCCACTGTGCGGGACAGAGTGATGGTGGATGCTCAGAAGAAGATCAGACAGGCAGGGAAGACTCTGGGAAATTCCCTGTCCATCTCCATCACAGCCCAGAAGACAGCTAGGGAGGCTGAGCAAGTCTCTGAGGAGAGTGCCAAGGTCTGAGCTGAGGGATTTGGGGTGGAGCTGTTGGGCATGGCCAGGCTGGCAGCCATCCCCTACAGAGCCCAGGCTGCTGCAGGCAGGTCTGTGTGTCCCCAGGTGACTGTTCCCATCTCTGTCCCTTTGCAGAGGGCACGGGCTGTGCTGCAGGAGAGCAAACAGGCCCTCAAACATGCCAGCCAGCTCACCACACGTGCCAATGAGACCCAGAAGGAGCTCTCCTGGCAGGAGCACATGGCTGAGAAGCTCAGGGGAGACCTGGAGGAAGTTCAGCAGGTCAGATGGGTCCCCTTGGGCAGGCTGTGTCTTCCAGAACCTGGAAGCAGCTTTGCCCACAGCCCAAAGCATAGGGAACAAACTGGCTTGGGAGATCCATTGTAGGGACAATGCCTTGGGGATGTTCCTGGGATCTCCTGTATCATCCAGCCAAGGGTCAATGGTGTCCCTGATCTATGTGTCTGTCTCTGTTGGAAGGTGGGGTCAGAGGTGAATGAGATGGCAAAAACTCTCCAGGAAGCCCAGGGCTCGCTCATGTCGGACATCGAGACCCTGAACAACCTGCTGAACAGCCTAGGTGAGACCTGGGGGGAATGGAGTGCGGGTTCCAGGGAAAGGGCTGGGCTCTCAGCCACCAGGGCACTCATGCTCACTGGTACTCCTGCTTGATGGCCATCCAGGCTGAGCTGGGTACCCCTGGGCTGAGATCATCCATGGTCTCAGCAAAGCTTCTTTAAGGCTTGTGTCTTGAGGAAAACCCTCAGGAAGAATGAACTGGGGTTTGCTGAATGTGTGTGCTCACATCTGCTCTGGGTACACTGATCTCCCTTGGGATCCTCAGGGTGAGCAAGGCTGGCATAGTCCCTTTGGAACTGAGGGCTGTGCTAGACTGGGTATGTTCCTTGTTGCTGGTTGGTTTTGCTCCAGCTCCTGTTTTTATCACCTGGGTATATTTCTGAGCACCCAAGAAATTTTGTGAAAGGGTGGAAACCACGACCCATTTGTAAGAGAGAGAGAAGTGCCCAGGCCCTGCCTGGAGCCACAGTTCTGTTTGCTTATCTGTGATTACTGAGAAGCTGCAAAGCCTCCATGCCCTGCTGCACCCACTCCCTATAGTTTATGGTGCCATGGAGTACATCCAGAACATCTCCTGTGCAGGTCTCTGCTCTCATCCATTTCCTCTCCCCCCTTGCCCAGGTAACCTGGAGCAGGACACGGAGGTGGACGCAGTGCTGAGCGCCGGGAGGCTGCAGCTGGAGCAGCTGTGGCTGCGCCTGGCCACACCGGGACCCCTGGCCAGCCAGCTCAGCCAGCTGCAGCAGGAGGCAGCACAGCAGCAGGAGAAGATCCAAGCATTTGAGAGCGACTTGGCTGAGATCCGGGCCGACAAGCAGAACTTGGAGGACATTTTACGGAGCCTCCCCGAGAGCTGCTCTCAGTGAAAGGTCGCTGGCTGCTGCCACATGCCTTCTGTGCCCACCCTGCACAGGGAATGGCAGAGGAAAGGACTCTGCATTCACCAGCATCAATCCTTCCCACCACTCCCCACACTGCCCTCCATACAGTATCACACCCCAGGTCCTTTTCCATACCCGTTCCGGCTCTGCATGCCCAGCACTCTGCAGCATGACTCCAGCCACCACCTCTGCCCTTGGGATGGGGGGACACCCGCCTACCAGGGACCACCAATGTTTCTGTGCAGGATATGGAGCCATTCCAGGGTCAGTCTCTCACTGGAGAGTGAACAAAGAATCCTCACACATCTCCTCCATCCCTCCTTTCCCATCACAGCACGGCACACTGGGCAAGGACAGCTTCCCAAGTATGTAATGTACCCAGGCTGTACTGCTCAGCACTCCCTCCTGCCCCAGGAGAAGAGAGCAGCTCTCACACACGTGCTGGAAGATGATCCTGCTTCACAGCACTCTGCAGTGTCATGCTCATGGGCTGTGGTCACAGAGAGGAATCCTGCTGAAGCCAGGCAGAGAGCTGCTTGCCGGAGGACACACAGCTTGCCTGCTTCCCAGGGGAAGTGAGCTCACAGCAGGGAGGGCTAAATTAATGAGCAGAAGCAAAAAAGCAAAGATGGATCCTCACCCAGCTCCTGGAAGGTGGGTGGGACATCCTCAGCCTGCTTCAGTATGAGAGGAGCTCAGGTCTTGCTGTTCCCTCACTCCAGGGTAACATAAGGCCACAGCCAGCTCTGCTTGGCTCACCAAATGTCACCAGGCATGGCTATAAACCAGGCAATTGCCACCAGTCCCAGGGACTGGGTGGCAGAGATGCAGGCAAGGGAGTTGTCAGAGCAGCAGCGGCCACAGCCCCACATTAGCACCTGTACCCCACTGGAGAGGAGCTGGCTGGTGGTAGCAGGCTGTGCTGGACTGGATGGGGAACAGCTGGACACCCGCTCCTTCCTGTGTCACTCCCACGGGGTGGCAGAGGTCAGTGGCTGTATTGCCTTTAAAGGAAAGGCATTTATATTCCCCTGTGCTCCCATGTGGGCTGGGCTGCAGGACAAGCCAGGTCCTGGCTCAGCCCATCTTGTGCTGGCTGTACCGTGACTTCAGGTAGCTGAAGTCATTCCCATAAGACCAGAAATGAGTCCCCAGGCTGGAGCTTGCTTCATTTTTTTAACCGGTTTAACCTATGTTTTTCTGCTCACAGTGCTGCAAATCAGGTTTGCTAAAGTCTTGTGTAACTTACGTAAAATTGCTGCCATCGATGTTGAATTTCCCCAGCAATATCTCTGGTGGGTCCAGTGGAACCTGGAAGGAACACAGAATTTTCCTACTGAGAACAAAGCCATCGCCCTTCTAATTCTGCACAAAAGCTGCCCAAGGAGTGGGGTGCCAGAGCTGCAGTGCTGTGGGGGTGTGATAGCAGGGGCTCCCCTGCTGCTGCCCAAGGACAGCTCTGGGAAGGCAAAACCATGGAACAAGGAGAGCACAGCGTGATCTGGCTTGGCCAGAGGCAGGGAGCCATGGCCACTTACTATCTCTCTGGGAGAACAATTATACATCTCCAGTGAACACACAAATCTGCTGCTCTTACAGAAATGTCAAGCCTCTGCTGTGTGCCTGCTGCTGAAGATGTGGTTCACGCTGCCTCCTGCTCTTCCTGGAACTCTTGTGTTTTTAGCTGGTGCCACCTGCCTAGAGCTGTATCCATTAAAAATTCTTAATATAACACACTGCTATCCATCCAGGATGTGTGGCAGCAGGAGAGCACACTGTACCTGAGGTTGCTGCTTTTAAAGAGCAGGGATTGAAATGCGGCTGCATTTGGGGTGGTGAGGGGCAAATGTCTGAGACTTCCCACTAAGCTCCACGTTAGTACATGATTTTAACATAAGGTGTCAGGCTGCCACCGCGGGGCGTGCGAACCTGGCCGGGACACGCATGGCCGGGACACGCATCACCTCGGCCGTGACCGTCCCTCGGCCTTATCCCTTATCTCGTCCCTTATCCCGCTGCTCGCGCTCCAGGGTTTACCCAGCGCCCCTACCATCCCGCCCGTGTCCCTCTGCCGTCGGTACCGGCGGGGCGATCCCCGCTGTCCCGGAGCCGCTCCCGGCGGGTGCCGCGGGCAGAGGGAGCCGGTCCCTTCCCTCCTGCGGGAAGCCCAGAGGCGGCGATGCCTCTCCCCGTGCCGGGCCACCTCGAGCCCACCGCGGGTAGCACCTCGCGGGGCGGGGAATGGGTTAAGGGCGGGGGGCGGAGGGCCCGGCCCGGCCCTGCCCGCCCCTATTTAAGGCGGCGGCGGGCGCGGGGAGGGCTCGGTGCGATGGCGGCTCCGCGCCGGCCGAGCGGCGGGGGGCTGCGCAGGGCCCCGCAGGACGGGCGGCTGGAGGAGATCAACAAGGTGGGGCTGGGGCCGCCTCCCGAGCCGACCCCCGCGGGGAGTGGGGAGGGGGTTGCGGGCAAGAGGAACAGGAGGAGGGGGGCGGTGGGTGCAGGAGGAGCCGCCGACCCCTCTGCCCAAACCCCTTCGGAGAAGGGATCCTGCCGCGGGAGGAAGCGGGGTTTCTGCGGGGATCGCTCTGTATCCCCTCCGCTCCTGGTGTTGCCCTCTCAGGCGGCTCTGTCCTCCCCGTGTGTCGCATATCGGCGGCTCCGAGCGGGCTGCTGGGCGCCCGGGGGCTGGCTGCTGTGAAATTCCCTTTGGGAACGCGCTCCAGCAAGAATGGGGGCTATTGTTCTCCTGGAGGACTAAAACCTCCCCTCCGCTATATCGAGCGCTTCAACTTTTTCTTGCCGGAATGAGAAGTTTCTGCTGCTCAGAGCTGACTCCAGCCTTCCTAGCTTTTCATTACAGTGGGTGAATGGGTTGCCCAGCGTGGCTGGAAGTCCCACAATCTTTGGGCAGGGGGAATGGCACCTCCTGGATTAGTGCAAAGTGCACTGGGCTTCGTGCCCTTCATGCCAGGGTCAGGCAAGGTCCTCTCCCCCGAGCTTCAGGCTTACCCTGTCCCTTGCTTGGCATGGTTGTGGGGGCAGTTCTGTTGGCATCCCTCCCAGCTAAGAGCAGTTCTGAGGGTCAAAAGAAGGTTTTAACCTTGAAGCAAACAGTGCTGGGATTTCTAGCACTTCTAGGTGCTCCTTTAGTCAGTGGCACCTTGGTGTTATGAGTGCAGAAATCAAATCACTCTACAAAATTAGAGCCTGGAGGAGATGGGCTCACCTTACCCTCACACTGACTAAACTATGAAAAGTGGCAATATGCTCCACCAAACAGCATGCTGTACCAGTGAGACAGTAGAGGTGAAGTTTAGGTCACTGGAGAGGGAATTAAGTCATTAGAAATTACTCAATTAACTAGAAATTAGGATGAATTAGGATATAGAGAATAAGAGTGGAAAAAGAGGTGTCATGGCATATGGTGTAGAATAAAAGCACTTGGTTAAAAAGGAGCCTTTGTAACCTGCTGCTGGAAGGCAGACACATCACACCCTGCACCAAGGCGTGTATTTCCCGTAGCCAAGGTGGTGTTGGCCCTTAGGCTGAGGATGAAGGGATTGTGTTGTAGCTCCTGCTGCAGTTTCTGCTTCTGCAGAGCCATCCTCCAGCATCACACAGACACAAGGGGGATACACGATCCTTAAGCTGTTAGGAGCTGTAGGAGTCTGGGATGCTGCTGGTGTGCCACTGCTGTGTCCCAGGGCTCAGGGCTGTTCCCACACAGGGGACAGGTTCCTATCTCTCCCCTAAGCTGCCATCACTCTGGCCTTTTCTTTAGCTGAGGTTTGGATGACAATAATGAAACAAACTACGTGACTTCCCACTGACAGAGCTGCTTGTTTGCGTCCTTGCTGCCCTTCGTGCTGCCTCAGCGCTACGAGATGGGGGTTTGAGCAGCTCAAAACCAAGCTGCAGATAGCACGGGTGGCAGATGCCCATGGATCCTCAGAAGCCATTGTGCTCTGGGCAGCAACCCCCACGCTGCTGTGCTTTGCCAGCTCTATGTGGCAATGGGGGAGTGCAGCAAACAGCCTCACACCTCCCTGACAAACAGCTGATACAGAAACTTGGGCTGATACTGTGGCTGGAGCCAAGGAGGGGGTTTCCCCAGCACTGAAGAGCTCTAAGACTGTAAAAACAGTCAAGTGCTCCTAATAGAACCTATCAGGCCAAATTCCTATCAGGCTTAATCTCATTGTCTCATCCTAACACTTAGCTCCCTCCAGCCCTGTTTTCCTGGCTGGTTTCTATCCCAGAGCTCTCGATGGGATACGGGTCTGGCAGGCAGTACACTGAGTGCACGTGTGCTGCTGAAGGATAGCCCAGTCCTAGTGCTGACTCCTCTCTTCCAGTCTGAAACACTCTTCTGGCCTCCCCTCTTGGTTGTTCCCCTCTTTTTGGGTACCATAATCACATTGTCCAGCCTCGTGCATCAAGGTGGCAGGTCTAATCCAGCACAGATTAGTTTCAACCTTGTTTTACCCTGTAATGCGCTGGGCTTTGGGGAAGGAATTCAGCCTGTTAGAGAGCAGGTGCCTGCTTCTCATCGTGCCTGTTTCTCTCATCCAGGCAGGCACAAGCATCCCTCAGCCCTTCCCAGCCCCTGCAGGCAGGGTGGCTGGCATTCAGCACTTGAACATCCCAGTGAGAGCTGGGATGCCAGCTGGAGTCTCCTTTTTGGGGAGCAAGGACAGATCTGGCTTTGTTCAGGTTGTCTTGCAGGTAGCTGGCACTTGTCTGGCTCAGTTTATTGGCTTAGAAAAGTCTCTCAACAGCTCAAGAAAGGCTGTTCAGGGCAGAAGCGGGGGAGAGGCTTTTAAAGCAGTTCTTATTAATAGAACATGCCCCTTAAAATGGGAACTTTAGCAAAGGGCTCTAGGTGGAACTTCAGCCACTGTGAGTTTGAGTCACAGGCCCTGGGGACTGAATTCCTGTGTGCCATTGTGATTGTTTTCCTTATCAAAGTCACAGCTCAGCTCACACACAATGTGAAGAGTGGAATGCCTTTCAAATACAGCCCCTTATTGCTTCCTTGCACCTGGAGCAGAGCTGTGGTGCTGGTGGGCTCTCCAGCCCCCCTCCAGTTGAAACAAAAGGGAACTGAGTCCCAAACCTGTGTGCAGGGTCACCTGTGCTGCTCTTGTGTCATGCTGGTGGGGGCTGGTGGGCTCCTAGACACGTGTCACTCAGCCATCACACATAGATGCATTCCCTTCAGTCTTTACCATTTCTGTGTTGCTTCTTGCTCCCAGAGAGATGCTGTGCTCTGCCATCACATACCCTGTCCTTCTGGGAGGTGGAAGCTGCTTGCTGTTCCTGCAGGGCAGGAATGAAGCTGTGACCTGGTGGCCAGGAGGTGTTTTGGCCCTGTTTTGGTTTTCGGTGATGTTTGCCTTCTCCAGAGGCTATTCAGTGATGATGGCAGCAGGTAACACTACTCTGGTCTCTGGTGACTCCTGCTGCTGCCTGAGCCCAGGTCTCAAAGCTGAATTGGGCCCTTTGTGTTGGGCTGGAAAATGATACCCCTGGGTAGAAATAACTGAGCTAAATGAAGCTGAGTTGGCAAAGGAGAGCAAAAGAAGGAACTGGGAATGTTGCTTTTCACCACAGCTCTCAATTTGAGTTGGTGACCATGGTGATGACGGAAGCCAGTGTCACACTGGTTTGGTGGCCATGGTCTGTGGTGTCCCATCTGGAGTTTCTGGGGTGGGAGGAGGGGGTGGCAGTCACTTATGTCCTAGTGGGCTTCCTACAAAAGCCTAGTTCAGCTGCAGGTAAAAGACTGACCATAGCAGTGGTTAACTGGCAGTGAAGGTTTGAGGACTCCCTGAGCAGTCCAAGCTCCCCTGTACCAATGAAGAAGGAGGGAGCAGCTTCAGGTGTGTGGAACCCAGAGCACAGGAGCACAGTTAGGATGACCAACAGTGATCAGCACACAAGGCTCTTGGTGACCCATTCCTGCCTTCCCCATGAGCATGGGGAGCAGTGGTGAGGAACACATTTCCAGAGTAGAGAACAGCCTCAGCCCTCCATCCACTAACCCCTCAAGGGGTTTGTCCTGGACAGGCCATGCATAAACTGTGCAGATGTTAATGATTTCTACACTGAAGAATGTGGTGTTGTTGCTGAACACAGATCAAGTCATTAAGCTGTGCTGGGCTGGAGCTGGGCGGTGTGGGAGGGCAGGGACAGGAGCAAGACCCTGCTGCTCACAGCTGAGGGGAGTGTTGCTGGCAGGGCACAGCAGGAGAGCTGGCTCTGCAAGTTGTGATCTGTTCCCTTGTGTATCTGAAGGTTTTTGAGGTGGGGCTAAGGACAAGTGACCAGAAGTGATCCAGGGTTTCGTCTTCAGCCTGAGCAGGGTAGAGGGAGAAAATGGATATGAGAGAGTTCCTAAGCCCAAAATACCCGTCCTCTTGGGCATATGACATTCTACAAACTTTGCCTGCTTTATTTGCAAAGCCCTCTGAGTTTATCTAAGAGTTTGAGATAAGAGTGTTTTTTTGCAAGGACTAGGAGCCCTTGCTGGAAATAAGTGCTGAATCCATATGCTAAGTGTGCTTAAGCAGAGATGTGGGGAGCTGAAACCTTGGGTGAGCAAGAACAGGGGGTTTCATGCAGTTAAGGCAGATGGAGTCCAGTCCTCCCTCAAGCTGCAGGTGGGAAATCTGAGACATCAGAGGGATTCCCCTTGCACTGGAGTGTTAATGACAAGGTGTGGAGGGATTCAGCCCAATTTCAAGTCTCTTGGTGCTGTTGCTCATCTATGGCTCTCTGGGAATTGTGTGAGTCTTCTGCCTAATGCTGACTTTGGAGGTGCCCTCTAGGGTGCTTTCCTTTGCATCTTTAACCTTGAGGATATATTTTTTTTCTGTTTTAGGAGTTTCTCTGTGACCCAAAGTTCAGTAATGAAAAAGACCTGGAGGAGAAGTTGGCAGTGTTCAAAGGTGAGAACTGGAGGATTTCCCTGTCCTTTGAGCCTTACTGTTTGCTCTGAACTAGATTATTTTCCTCAGCACTTGGATCTCACCAGCCTGAGATTATCTGCCAAATACAAGTGACTGAGCTGGGATGGATGCCTTCCCCCTTGCTTGTGGACTTGGTGAAACTCTCTGGAGAGGTGCTTTCCACTTGTGCTTCTCCCACTTGCAGGGCAGGGGCATGTCACCCTACAGACATCCTGCCTGGCAGCTGCTGTTACTGCAAAACCTGCTGTGCAGGCAGAACTCTGGGGAGCAGCAAAGGAGGGTGGTTTCTATCTAGTTACCCAGCAAGCTAACTGGCATAATGGACCATGCAATAGCTGGACTCTATTTTTTTATTTTTTTTTTCAAAAGTAGGAGGGCCTCATTCAACAAAGCAGAAATGTCAGCTGCTTTCTGGAGGAGTTGGGGACTTTCTCTCTCCAAAAGTTTCTTTAGTCCTTTCCCAGCCCCTTGACACCAGAGGGAACAGCGCTGATATGTCTAGTTCTGGCCAAAGCCTGACTCCAGTGGGTCAGCAGATCTAGGGCTTAGGTTTGGGCCTTTTTCTGGGACAGGGATAGAGAAACAGCTCAAAAGCATGGAGTCCTCTGGAGCTTGTCCCCAGACTGGTTACAGGACTAGATCTGGCAGGGTTATTCTGGTGTACCCACTTTCTTTCTAAGCAGTGGCTGAAGACAGTTGAGAAAACATGCCTGCATCACATGTGCCCAACCTGGCTCTAACCTAATAAAACCTGACCTTGCTTCCATTTCAGACATTGTCTGCTATTTCCCTTTGAATTTTGGCTTTGCAATCCAGCAAGGAAGAAGCTGGCTGCCGTTTTGTGATCCCTTACACTGCTGGGCACAGAGGAGCCTCCTGTGCTCCCCGATCTCTTTGTGTTGCCTTTTGTGTAGCTTTGGCTTTTGGCTGCAGCCCCGCATTATATTTTCCCATCACAATTGGGGCTCTTCAAACATTGCAACTGTAGGTCACAGGCGCAGAATTCCCTGTAACGAGAGCCTTTGGCATCTCTTCCTGCTGCCTCGTGAGTTTGTCTCCATGGCCTGTCCCTCTCTCCAAGGCCTCCTCCAGCTCCCCCAACAATCAGCTCATTGTGTGATGATGGGGGGAATATTTCTTCTCTGCTGTCCTTCCCACTCCCCCACCTCCCTTCCTGCCTGGGGGAGGCTAAGATGGAGCCCCCATGCAGTATTTGTGTCAATGTATTTGTGAGGGAGGGATCATGCATGGTTTTTGCCCCACTATATCCCTGCTGGTGGCATGGGGGGGGAAACATAAATGTGTGAGCTGAGGCTGATGTAAAGCTGCCTCTGTTCTTTGCACTGCTGGCTAAGTGTCAGCTCAGAAGAAAACGTGTGCTGGGCATAGACATGGCAGAGCAGGGTTTGTGCCCCAGGCACATGCAGGGGTGCCTGACCCTGGTAAGATGCACAAGATCATTCTGGTGAGGCAGAGTGTGGGGAGAGGCAGTCCCACATCAAGCATCAGTCTGGCACCTAAGCATGTGTGTTACAGCTCCAAATTCTTCTAGGACTGGTAGCATGATGCTTGAAGGAAGACATTTACTCCTGCCTGAAGCGTGGACAGCTTTGGTTTGTACATGGTATTTCCGTAGGTCTGTCCCGGTCACCTCATGGCAGCTGAGACTGAGGTGAAGACATGCCAAGCCATTCCTTTGCCTCCTGCCCTTCAGTCCAGTTAACCCAACAATTTCCTTTGGAAGCACAGGTCCTGGGAAGACTCTGATGTGTGAAATAACAACTCTTCCCTTTGGTTCCTTAAATTAGCCTGCCACTTCTCTGTTCATGCTCATAGTGCTTGCTGGTGTCCCTGGAGCAGAGGCAAAAGGTCTTTTCCATTTTCCTTCCTGGGGCAAAGGAGCAGCCTGGAAGGGCTTGGTTCTCCAAGGCTGGAGGTGAGGAGCGACTGCTCACTGTAGGGAGATTTCTCCAGCTCAGCATGGGTGGATGGTGCCAGCAGGCATCTTGCTCTTTCCATTTAGTAGAGCTGAGGTGATGAGGGGCCTCCTGCGGCACCAGGAGCTGTATGGTCTGTAAGACAGACAAATCCTTGCCTGAAGAGCTTAAAGTCTAAATGGGGAACAGCTAGCAAGGGGTGGGGGTGTGTAGGAGGCTCAGGTGTGCCACTTCAAAGGGCAGAAACTGCACAGGACTGAATTCCTGAATTTTCTAACTCAAATCACTGCTCTGCCTGTTACAGCATGTGAGTTTTTGTCCTGCAAAGCTAACCAGACCTTCTGGAGCAGGCTCTGCCTCTCTCTGACAATGCTGGAGTTGCTCAAGTCAGCAGTGTTTGACAGCAGGCTGGAAGGGCAAACAACTTGCTCCAGCATCACTGTGCCCAGGCATGTTCTTGGCTTTGCCCTCTTGATGTGGTCCTTGAGCATCTCTCCTGGCAGGTGTTGCTCTGGGAGTGAGCACAGCAACGGGAGCACTGTGGAGTCTGTCCCTCGTTACTGCAGGCAACTGCGTCATTTAATCCCCCTTCTAATCCGATCAAGCCTCATCTAGGGAGTGCTCAGGGGTTTGTTTTCCTTGCTACTCCTTCTGGGAGGCTGTTCCAGAGCTTTGTTTTTCTGGCTGGAAACCTTTTAACGCTGTTCATAGCCAGCTGATACCTTGTTCTCATGCCAGTGTTTTCCTTCAGCTTAAATGAAAAGCAGCCACAATTACAGAGCACTTAACTCTAGAGCCCTAGAGTTGAGATAAGGGTGCTAAAACCAGGCCTTTAGATGGTCTCCCCCTCTGAACTTTGCATTCAGCACTATATCAATCTTATCCCCAAATGCTTTATTTCAGTGCTGTAAGCAGGCAGTGTTCCAAAGCACTGCACACCCCATTGCTCTAGACTCCTGCTGACTTAATTCTGTGTCTCTTCCAGAGAAATACATGGAGTTTGACCTGAACAACCAAGGCGAGATTGGTGAGTGATTCTGAGGGATGCTGGGCTGGAAGAGCCACAGCCTGTCTGCTGCTGAATCTACTGCTTCTCTCTGCATTCATGGTGTTGTGGGCTTTTCCTATGTACAGCCTTTCTTGGAATTTGATTGCCAGCCAGGGGTTTCCTTGGCTCTCCAGCCCTTGCCTCTCAGCTTCTTCAGTCTCTCCTTACTTATTTCAAGATCTAAGCTCTTCTCAGTGCTGTTCCCCTGAAGTTTTTTATCTCCTCCACTTATTTCTGCTCTAAATGCTTTTTCTTTCTTCTCCATTTTTCTCCACTGAGGCCTTCTTCTCAATCCTCTGCTGTGAAGGTGGGAATTCAGAGGTGGGAAGCTGCAGGACGTAGACAATCCTAGGGCTTGCCTGGCTTGAGGCAGGAGCTGTATAAATTCATGAGCACTTGTGGTGCAGAGAAGCTCTTTGCTTTGCAAGGAAGGGAGCAGAAGGAAGCAAAGGTCTTGGGTGTGAGCCTGGCTCGGCTGAGCAGCCCTGCTTTGGGTCCAGAAAGCACCAGTTACATAAAGTTCCAGCCTCCTGCAGGCTTGGAGCTGACACTGAAGTGTAATCACTTGTGTGCTGTGCCCTTCCAGGAGGCTGCTGCCTTGCTCCCCTCCTCCACAAGTCCTCCATCTGAAGTGAAGCCTGTGGGGAACTGGAAGAGGCCTGACTCAGGGCTTCCGGGAGGGAAGGGGCTCGCAGGTCTCAGCAGGCAGCATTGAAATGGGAGGAAATGGCCTGTGGCGATGGGCAGGGGCGTCTGCTCTCCACGGCTTGTTTGTCTCCAGCTTTAACCCCAGTGTTGCTTCCCTCCTCCCCATCCTTGTGACTCTTGGCACCACAATCCAAGCTAGAGAGCACTATCCCCACATGTCTCTGGAGCACTTGGAGAGTTGTCACTCTTCTCTGAGTGTGTGGTATTTTATCTTGAGCTGCACAACTGGGAAGTGATGCTCTGTACTGGGTGGAGTGGCAGTGAGCTCTTCTGGAAGGCTTCTAGTGGCTTTTGGCAACAGCTTAATGCTGTCACCCACAAATCCATGGCTGAGGTGGTCTCAGGAGGGAACTCATGGCTCTGTCCCTAAGGTTGGTTTGTGCTCAGAGGGGTTACGCCCTTGACAGCAGTGATTGCCTTGCTCTTGTAGATTTGATGTCTGTCAAAAGGATGATGGAGAAGCTGGGGGCTCCAAAGACCCACCTAGAACTGAAGAGGATGATCTCTGAGGTGACTGGAGGGGTCAGCGACACCATTTCGTACCAGGACTTTGTCAATGTGATGCTTGGGAAACGCTCTGCTGTGCTGAAACTGTGAGTGTCCTGAGATGGAGCCGGGGAGATCAGCAGCACCCGAGCTGCTCTGTTGGGAAGCTGGGAAGCACAAGCTGTTCTGTCTGGTAGAGCTGGAGCTATGCACACTCAGTGTTCATGGAGGGAGGATCCTTGTGCAGGGGGGTCTGCAGGGTGCATGAGGGGGTGCATAAGCCCATGCTGAGGCTGAGCAGTGGCCAGTGCTCCCAGCAGAGCTGCCTGCTGTGTGTTAGCACAGGCTTCCTCCCATGTGCTTCATGGCATTCAGCACTGCAGGACTGCTTTCCATCTCTTCCCTGAGGATCCTGCTGGCTTTAGGGACACAGACTTCCCCTGTGGATGGTGGTAGGACTTGAGTGAATGATGGTCCTGCCAGCACCAGTAGTGCTGGCTCCTGTTTCCCACAGGATGCTCCATCCCTGCCTGATCTCAGAGGGACAGGAAGTAGATGGAGATGGGACACATACTTAAAACAACTGGCTCATGCTGGGAGAGGCTTTCTGTGGTACAGGCTGCCAGCACTAGCCTCCCACGGCCCCCTCTGCCCTCTCAACAGGACTCTGAAAGCACTGCTCTAACAAATGGCTTCCAAACACTTGCTTGGCTCCATCTCCATCCCATTGAAGCCTGGTGTTTCCTTTCACAGCTCAGAGGCTGGCCCTGCTTTAGTGTCTGAAACTGCCATGAATAGGAGCTGATCCTCTCTATCCTCCTTACCCCTTTTTGGAGGCAGCTTTAGAAACACAGCCAGCTTTCCTGGCAGGTTGGGAGGAAGGATCTTGCACACACCTCTCATGTGATTTCTCTAAGCTGGGACATGTTTGCTGGCAGAATCTCTCTACTGTGTGCTGTGTCTGTATTGTGATGCTCCTCTTCCAAGCAGACACAGATTTCTGATGTCCCTGTTCCTCCTTTTTCTCCACAGAACCAGACTGAGCCCGCAGCCTGTCCCATATCTTCCATCCCTTCTCTCAGCTGCTGCAGCAGTTTTCACAAACAGGTCCCTTCTCTTGCTAACAGACACCCCATTGTCTGTTGGACCCTGTAGAAAAGGAGCAGAAATGTAAAACTTGTCCTAAGAGCAGTACAGCCCTTTGATCCACCCGAGGCAGCTGGCATTCCCAGCGTAGCTGCAGTCCTCAGGGAGGAAGACAGTGCTAGTGGTTGCAAAATGCTTGAGATTCCTACAGCCAGTGCCTTGCTCCTTGTTTTTGCTCTCTCCCCCAGCTGTAATTGCTGTTGCTTGCTTGGTGTTGGCTTCTGAATGTTCTGCTGTGTGGTTAGATGCAAGGTGGGCCAGGAGTGGTATTTGCTTTTACGCATCAGGAACACTTGGCATGCAGTATGTGCCCAGGGGATTTCGGAAGTGCCTGTCTAAATAAAATGTGCTAATCCTCTGGCCTCTGAGAGGAAAACCGGCAGAGACTTTGGGAGCTCACTCCTGATAGCTGCTGGAAAAGCCAGCCTGGCAGCACTGCCCTCTGTTGGCTTTCCCTGCTTTGTTTATTATCGAGTGCTCTTTCTAGGCAAGCCAGATGCTCTTTTTCAGGAGAGAAAGCCACCCCCAATGATGGATAAATATGCATTTGCTTTTTTTTTTTAAGTTGGAAATATCTGTTGTGTTTTGCAGGGTCATGATGTTTGAAGGAAAAGCCAATGAAAGCAACCCAAAACCTTCTGGTCCACCTCCAGAGAGAGACATAGCCAGCCTCCCTTGAAGAGGACGGGCTGTAAAATGGGCACTGTTTGCTTTGCTGGTCTGTAACAGAGGTTACCTGTGCTTTGTAACTCTTTACTGTGCACAGTCCTAGTTTTCCACTAACCTGCCTTAGAGGAACAGCAAGGGAAGCTGGAGACCCCCAGCTCGTGTCTTTCTACTGCATCCCTTAACCAACTTGATCTGTTAGACAGAAGCTGTAGCACCAACTGTAATGTGAGACCAAAAAGAACAAAAAAATATCCTGTGATTTTACTCTCTCCTCTGCCCTTCCTGCATTTCTCAGACGAGGAGCTATGTTGTTCCCAGTGTATGGATTCAGAGCTGTGCTTGTCATGACAGGTTCCTAATGATCCTTGCTGCCAGACATGGACAAAGCCCCTGCGAGCAGCTTCATGGGTGCAAAGAAATAAGTGCCTTCTCTGCTCCATCCTCCTGTCCCTTCTTTGGACTTAGTTCTTTCCCTCCTGATCTCCCCAAAATGCAAATCAGGCTCCCACGTCTGTCTGATCATAAGGGGAATGTGGAATGTGCTTGGACACAGAGATCTGCCTGCACAACCTATTGGAGTGGCACAGGTGCCTGCAGAGACAATTTCTGTCTGTTCTGGCGCCTCATCCTGCGGGCAGATCTCAGGGCCCAACACCAACCATTGCGAGTGATGGTTAAAGCCACCCTGGGGAGCCCCTTCCTGATAAATCGTGACTTGGGTCCGACCAGGAGCGTAACCTCTGGATAGGTGATTGTCTGTCCCATCCATGGAGTCCAGAAACAAGCTGTGATGCCTTTGCAGCCCAACAGGGCACCTCCAGGTAAAAGGAAGCTGAGTGACCAAATTGAGCCCGGCCAGACCAGCTGCAGATGAGGATCTGTCCTCAGGCAGCTGCTCGTCCTTCTGATTTTTGCAGACCTCCCTGTATGTGTTTCAGCCCTGTCCCCTGGGACTATACATTTCCCTGATGGATAAGCCCTCAAATCTGCAAAATAAGAAGGGCTGTAAGTATGGAATATGAACTGGGACTGTGCTATCCACACTCTGGGTACTGTGGTGATTCTTGTTCCATACACAATTTCTGGAATCCAGGTGTTTGCTCTTTGCCCTTTCCCTACTCTTTTCTTAAAATGTTCTTGACAGCTTTTAACTTTTTTAAAATCATTATTTAGTAAGTACATTTTTTAAAGGAAATACAGATAATTAACTCTACTAGGCTGATTGTTCCTGCCAAAGGCTGCACTTTTAAATAATTAAATAAAACAACAAAAACATTCTCACTACTGTTTGTGTGAAAACCAAAATTGTAACAGAGACAAAAATTTTGAGCAAAAGCAGCACCAGTCTACTTCAAGGACTGAAAATAAATCTTTTGAAACTACACAGTATGTCAGTGTTTATTGTTATCTCCTCTGAAGCTTGGTCCATATGATTGGTTGCAGATTAAGGGAGCTGGTTTCCAAGTCTGTTAATATAAACTCTTAAACAGATCCTGGAGATAGGTTTGGACGGTCTTGATCTGATCTTTATCTGTAATAACTGACTGAAAGCTATGGAGTTTGTGTGATGAAATGCAGAGGCCACCTCTTGAAAGCTGATGCTTTTTTTGACTTACTGAAAAAGAGCAGGTGCCAGTGCTTATTTTAAGGAATAACTTGTTGATTGAAAGCAGACACTTGCAATGCTTTTCTTGAAGGAGGGTTTTTTTAATTATTCTCTCTGCTCTTGAAGCAATTGCCCAAGGTTCTTCTCTGATGTGAATTATCAGAAGGGGAGACACGGTTTCCTGGGGAATTACTGGGTGCACTTTTTCCATGTGTTTCTCAAAAGGACAGAATTTCCCTGAGATCACAGCCCCATGTCTGCCTCCTGCTGCCTTGTAGCCTCTGGAAATGCACCTGCTTTTCTTGGCTGTGTGTTGAAGCTGTTGTTCAGTTAGAAAATAAAGGAAGCATATTACATGAGGGAAACTTGGATGTGGTTTGCCACAGGTTCAGGTCACTGCCCAAAGCCATTGCTTGTCTTTGTGGAAATCCTTTTCTTTTTTGATCCTGGAAACAGCCCTTCTCAAAGTGTCCCCATAGGGCTGAGCACTGGCATTCTGTCTGAGTGGGAGCTGAACCCCTCAAAACTTGAACAAGTAAAGGAATTGAGGACCTGGTGTGATCAAGCCCCCACATTCTACTTTTGTGTGGTCTTGGAGCACAATAAGGCTGCTCCAGCTCACAGAGCTTCTGTGTTTGCAGCTCAGCCACCCCACACAGGGGCTGGCCCAGAGCATCATTGTGCTCCCACTGCAGCCCATGCCAAGGGAACAAGATTTTACCTGAGGGAAAGGCATGAAACTGTCAGGGTTGGGTTAGGCTGGAATTAGGAAAAGGTTCTTCCCCCAAATGGTGCCTGGCCCCGACCAGACTCCCCAGGGACTGGGCATGGCCCCGAGGCTGCCAGAGCTCCAGGAGTGTTTGGACATGGCTCTCGGGGACATGGTGAGATTGTTGGGGTGTCCTGTGCAGGGTCGGGAGTTCAATTTAACAATCTTTGAACGTCCCTTCCAGCTAGGGAGTTTCCGTGATTCCTTAGACCTGAAGGAACACTGGATCTCAGATATGGGAAAAGCATCCAAGCCCCTCACCAAAGGCTGGTGGCCGGGGTGGAGCAGCCGCCTGCCAGGCTCCACCGTGGCTTGGCAGGGACAGCAGAGCCCATCCGTGCTGTCAGCGGGGTCTGTCTGTCCCCTCAGGGGCTGCTCCAGCACTGGCTCCCCTCAGGACGGAGCAGGGCACGGGCGGCTCAGAACGTGTGGAAAAACCAGGGCCAGAGCACACATCCTTTAAGCTGCACCAGGGGAAGTTCAGGTTGGACATTGCGAGGAATTTCTTCACAGAAAGGGTGATTAGATATCGGAACAGGCTCCCCAACGGGGTGGTGGAATCACTGTCCCTGGAGGTCTTCAGGGAACGACACTCAGTGCTGTGGGCTGCTTGACAAGATGATGATCAGCCATAGATTTGACTCGATTATCTCAGAGATATTTTCCAATCGAATTGACTGTGCAAAGAGGGTTTATTAAGGGCAGCCGTTTAGAGGTGCGAGGGCCCGGAGCAGCGAGAGCCGCGGCCAGAGCGGCCCCGCCGGAAGCGGAAGCGGCGCGGGGCTCTCCCGGCGGGACCGCGGCGGCGGGGCCGCCATGGGGGACGATATGGACGTGATCCCCGAGCGGGAGATGAAGGTGAGGCACGGGAGAGCGGGGAGCGTGAGGGGCAGTCCGGCGGGGGGAAGGGTTGGCAGGCTGTTTTACTCGGGGCTTTGGCTTGGAGCCGGAGGGGAACGGGGCTTGGAGAAGGCTTGGCCTGGGCTGTGAGTGGTGGTGGGTTCTGGGGGAGGCTTGGTTGGGACCGTGGGGCTGACAAACCGCGGGGCTCGGCTCGCGTTATGGAGACATCCTTGAAGTGTTTGTAAAACAGAATCCCAGGAATGGTCAGGCTGGAAGGGACCGCAGACCATCTGATCAAACCTCCCTGCTCAGACTGGTTTGTCCCAAAGCACAGGATTTTGTCCAAACGTGTCTGGGATATCTCCAGTTAGGGACACTCCACACCCTTTCTGGGCAATCTTGAGAACTTTCAAATACTTGAGGACTTTCCAGCGTAGTGTGGTTACAAGCCTGTGGGGTGGAAAAGGCAAGGCTGGCATGGCCTTGGTGTAGGGGGGTGTTTAATACCTGGAGGAAATCACAGAATGGTTTAGGTTGGAAGGAACTGTGAAGCCCATCTCGTTCCAACCTCTGCCATGGGCAGGGGTACCTTTCACCAGACCAGGTTGCTCCAAGCCTCATCCAGCCTGGCCTGGAGTAGCTTCAGGGATGAAGGAGAGTTGGAGGAACCTTATTCTGGAAGAAGAGTAATATGTTTCTAAACCTTTCTGTCAGCATGCCTTGTGCTGGGAATCTCCTGGTTTGGGGATGTGGAGCAGTGTGAGCTGAAGTCTTGCTGTGTGCTGCTAGCCTAGCCTGCCCTGTGTCACCCAGTGTTACTGTGAGGCTGGGTAAGAAGGGACGTGGGGGAACATATTCCTGAAGTGATTATAGGTCTATGTACAGCTGCCTTCTGCCCTCAAAAACAGGGTAGTTAGGCTGTTTGTTTTGCTGAAGTTTCTGAGTTCCTACATCCTCCTAAGATTGCTGGAATGTACTTATTTAGTGGCAGTTATTTGAGAATATCTCAGGTGCGTGACTGGAGTTATTGGCATGTAGGTTAGCAAATGTGTGCCTTGTAGAAACAAGTTTTGTTCAGTCCTGTCCCATCTTTTCTTTATTCCTTTCTGTTTTCCTCTGTATCCTTTGGCTGGTTTTGGTGTGCACCTGAAAAGATCAGATGTCTCAGGCAGATTTTATGAACACAGGCACTGGGTACAAGTGAGATTTAACCAATGGAAAAAAAAAAGTGGTGTGATCTCAGTCTTTAATGGATGAGACAGAAAATGTGGTGGAATGGCCAGAGACTGCCTGGGTGTGTGTCAGGGATTTGCAGCTCTCATGGAGAGGCTCCTGAACTGTCTGTCTTAGAGAAGCCAAAGTAAAATGTTTCTCTTGGGCAGCATGTGAATAGTTACTTCCCATCTCTCACAAACAGGATTTTCAGTTCAGAGCACTGAAGAAGGTTCGCATCTTTGATGCTCCTGATGATCTTCCCAAAGAGCGCTCCAGCCTCCTCGCAGTGTCCAACAAATATGGGCTGGTCTTTGCTGGTGGAGGAACCAGCCTGCAAATCTACCACACCAGAGATCTTCTCATGCAGAAACAGATGGGAGAAGATCCCAATAAAATTGGTAAGACACTTAAATCTCATGGGTTTGGCAGAGAAAGGTTTATATGGGATTTATGACATGGAGCTCTTGGTTTCTGATACATATTACAGTCCTTGCTATTCTCTGTCAGGAATTGCCACGTTTTCTTGTGTGGGAAGGCAGAGCAATGGTTTGTAGCCATTCTTTGCTGGGTTGGTAACCATTCTTTGAGCTGTGAGCCTGTGTACATGTCAGGGATGTGTGTGAGTGGAGGGACCCACTGAGGGAGATTTCACACTGGGTTACCCACTCTGTCTAAATGACAGTCCAGGAGAGGGGAAGCAGCCACCCTTCCACCACCTGAGTACAAAATGGTTTTCATTCTCCTTAGTAACTGTTCTACTTTGTACACACAAAAGCAAAGCCAAAAATCTTTCCATTTTCTATTACTTCTGTTACTGAGGGAGAAAAGTGGCATTTTCTTTTCTTAGAAATTTGGCAGTTCTCAAGATTGTATTGATAGATGTGAAGGGATTTGCTTTCATTCAGTTTTCTACGTGTTACCTTTGATAGCTACTGTTAATGGAACTTACTGCATTAATTTGTTGTATTGATTTACAAGAACAATTCTTGCTATTTAAATTTGTCCCTTTCATTCCATCTTCCTTTCCTTTTGTGTTTTAAGTGGAGAATATTCAGAGTACTGTGGTTCCCATGAAGTTTCCTATGCAGCACCTGGCTCTGAGCTGTGACAATCTCACCCTGTCTGTCTGTATGATGTCCAGTGACATCGGGTCCTTCATCAGCTTTTTTGATGTCCGCACATTCCTAAATCAGGTACCGTGTATGCCAAGTGGGTTTGGGGATTTTTTCAGAATACAGCTGAGGAGAGGTATAGCTGGGGTGGGATTTTCTGTCTCTGTGAGGGCTGTCTTGTAAAGGAGTTGCTCAGTAAACTCAAAATCTGCTTGTTTTTATCAGTCATTAATTTATAGGAAAGTCAAAACTGCTTTGGACTGTGACTTCAGGAGAGTTTGGTTTTGTGCTCCACTTTGACTATCTCATGTATTTGTCTTTCCTAAAAGGCAAAACAGCAGAAACATGCATTTGCTTGTCACAAACTGGCCAAGGACTCAGGAAGTGCAGCCATGGTCAACGACCTGAAATGGAACCCTGCCAGTCCAACCATGGTGGCCGTCTGTCTGTCCGATGGCAGCATCTCTGTCCTGCAGGTCACCGACTCTGTGAAGGTCTATGCCACACTCCCATCCTCTGCTGCTGTCACATCTGGTGAGTGGCACCCTTGGAGGGCACTCAGAATTGGACACGGGAGAGTACACACCAACTGAGAGGTGTATAAACACAGGTTCCTTATCTCAGGAGGAGGTTTCTTAAAATTCTTCACAAAAAGGAAGGGTTTAAACTCTGAGACTCAGAAAATGTGTTGCAATGGAATTATTCTTTCCCAGTTGATTGTAGCAGCTGAGTCTTGTGAGTTATCAAATATGTCCACCTGTGGTTTGTGCTGTCTCTGGCTTCACTCATTTCCAGGAAAACATGCAAATAAGCATCATCACCTGTTGGGTTTTTACCTGTGTAGTCTTGCCTTCTCTGTGACTGGATGACTCCTGGTTTGAGTCAGATTCATGATTTTTTTCAGTGGAAAAATTAGCAGTTTTCATTTATTAGTCCTGTTTTTGTGAGGCCTTGTAACTCTTCAGTTCCTTAGTGCTAATGAAATTCTCTTTTTTCTTTCTATTTTTTTTTTTTATTTCCTAAGTATGTTGGAGCCCAAAGGGAAAACAACTGGCTGCAGGGAGGCAAAATGGCACTGTGGTGCAATATCTGCCTGTAAGTATTGATGGTGTTAAGGCCTTTATGACTTTTCAGGAGTTTGATGAAAAATGGTATTTTGTTGGTTTGGCTTGTTGGTTTGGTTTTTTTAGGTTGGTTGGTTGGTTTTTGTATCACAAACTACAGAATTTGGCTAGGATGCACATGATGTGAGCCATGTGATGCTACCCAAGTGCTTCAGTCATGTTCAAGTGTCTTAGGCCAATATTTGGTTTAGTTTAAGGTTTGCACTTGTCACTGAAGTCATGATTTCAGAGTGGCCCATGACGAATGTTAAAGAACGAGTGAGTTGCTGTAAACCAGTTTTCTGGGCTTTCTGCAAAAGTTGCAGTTAGATTTGTTCATTGCCTTATCTGTGTATTTATGAGTTGTTTTATTTGCAGAATCTGCAGGAGAAGAAAGTAATCCCTTGTCCTCCTTTTTATGACTCAGATAATCCTGTTAAAGGTACATATTTTTATTACTTTTTAACTTGTTTTCTCTTTAAAAGTATTTTAGTCATTCTTCCCCCTGTTGTCTTGGTTGTAGCAACTGTGTGGCACTGGTTATGAAATTACATTGTGATTTTCTGTGATTCTTAAGCTTGGTAGTTTAGGAGTTGGTTGCCATTTGTTTGTCATTCCCTTCTGTGTGCTGTGCACAGTTAAAATCAACAAGAAGGTATTATGGTAAAGTGTTTCTGGCTGAGGTATTTGCTTTCTTTTTCAGTTTTGGATGTACTTTGGATTGGCACATATGTCTTTGCTATCGTGTATGCAGAGGCTGATGGAACACTGGAAATGTCTCCACAAGTGGTCATAGCCATATTGCCTGTAAGTACCAGCAGTCACAACACAAGTGTCTGTTCCTGACTTGTTCATGACAGTGGCAAGTTGCTTTTGTTATCAACATTAGCACCACATAGAATCTGAGTTTGGTACTGCTGTAAATCATGGGACTGAGGTTGGGGGGATTAAGTGGAAGAAGTAGGATCCACCTGAAAATCAATGAATAATCTGTTCTCTGCTCTCTGAGATCCAATTATAATATTGTTGTTGTGCCCTGATACTGCCAAATTTAAGGGAGGTTACTTGGTTTGTGCATGGAAAGATAAATTATCAATGTTGATTTTTTTTTACAGAAAAAGGAAGAGAAGCGACCAGAGAAGTTTGTGAATTTCATGGAGCCGTGCTACACGAGCTGCACTGAGAGGCAGCATCATTACTTCCTCAATTTTGTTGAGGAATGGTGAGTGGCAGGAATCATGGCACGGTCCTTCCCTTGGTGTGTATGTCTGAGGGGTCAGTGTTTCTCCTTAGATTATGTTCCTCCTTTTTGTAGATCTGGCAGTGGACTGTCATGTTAATTTTAACCTGTTTGTGTTCATGCTTACAGGGATCTAGTTCTGGCAGCTTCAGCAGCTTCCACAGAAGTCAGCATTCTTGCCAGGCAGGGGGACCAGGTAATATTTTTATTCCATTTGTGGAATATATTTTGTGTTGCATCTGTGCAAATGTACATTTTCCTTCCCTAAGTATAATCTATATAAGACCTGAAATACAATGAAATGATGATTTTTAAAAGACATCCCAAAACAAAACAAGCTTCTAAATTGTACAGAATCTTAAGGTAATTCTTAGATGAACAAGAGATAAGTATTGTGAACTAAGCACCAGAAGTCTGTTTTTCATTATTCACTTTTCAGTCTAAAAATTTGGTCAAACTCACTATAATAAAGTGATTGATGTGAGGTCATCAGGTGAAGTTAAGCATTAAAAATGTCTGACCTCTGATGTGCAGTAATACATGAGAGATCACACATAAATCTGTGAAGGACCCCGATTTTTCTGGCATTTGTTAATCTGACAAATTTTAGTAGATACTCTGGCTGGTGTTTCAGCTGGTGTAGGCTGGAGTGCTGAAGAAGGCTGGTCATAGGAAAGCAGTAGTTGGTATAACAATAATGTTGCTTTTTGCAGAACTGGGAATCATGGGTTTTGGAGGACTCAAGCAGAGCAGAACTTCCTGTGACAGATAAAAGTGATGACACTCTGCCTGTTGGTGTTGCTGTAGACTACACCAGTAACATGCCCATTGTGATCAGTAAGTCTTGTTAGTCTTTCTTGTGGAGAAGTCCAAAAATCTCAGTCTGTTTGATATTTTTGAGGGGCAACCTTGTGCTCAGAGTTCTGGGAGATCATTCTGAAAGGCAGACTGACAAACCTCCTGCTGTTTTTATACCAAACCCACAGCACATGGCTTTACTTCTGTATAAGGGTTTAGGGGCAAAATGTTAAATACAGTTCTTTCCTGGAGCTTTCAGCATCCGGGGATATGACACCAACAGACATGGCAAACAAAGCTCCTGAGTTACATCTGTGTTCTCCAGAATTGGGATTTTAGTGAGTTTAAAGTAGTCACGTTCTTAACACCAGGGATTTCAGGCTACCCGTGAGGTGTTCTTTATTCTTGTCACTTACGTCCTTTTGCAGAACTGTTTTGTATCAAGTACATTTGCACGGATCTAAAGGAAAAGTGGGTTGGTTTCAAAGCCAGAAACAGCAAAGATTGCTGAGGTGAATGTGTAGGTTTTAATTCTGCATTAAAGTGCAGGGTCTGTACTGCCTAAACCCTGCTGTGCTCTACATCTCAGCTGCATTATTGCTGTACATCCTGTGCTGACTAAAGGCCCTTCAGAATACCTTGTCAAAGTCTGAAGCTACATCTGAGGGTTGTATCTTAGTGAATTCTGAGAATTCTTCTTGAAGGCCAGAGACAGATGGAAATAGAAATGCCTTCAGGCAGAGTGGAAGGTACTGCAGTCAGGAGTTCCTGGAGAGCACAGGAGGGTGCCAGTTAACTGAGACCTTTACCTGAAAGAAAACCTACAGTAGGGAATTGAGGTCAAACATTGTACTTGAATGCCAAATTGAATTTGAAGCCTTTTCTCTGTTAATCTATACAGTTACTGGATTAAGAAATCTGTCAGGAGAGATGTTTTTAAAGCCTGTATTGTGCTGCCTCAGAGTTTTTATAAAGGTTTTTGGATAAGCTTTTTGCTAACACATTCTCTGTGTTCTGACACAAGAGTTTGGCTGTATATTAACTGGCTTTGCAGTTCACAGCAAGTTTAAGTTGCAGAAAAACCTGATGTGTCCTAGAGCTTGTTCCCAAGTGGAAACTGCCCTTCCCTAGCATGCTTTCCCTCAAGAACCAATAGTAAAGAAAAATGGCCCTCCACTGCACTGCCTGACAAGCAAAGCACCATGATTATAGCAGATTTTTCCTGCACTGTAGATGTGTTTGGTTTGGATTTTTATGTTTAATTAAGAACAGTTAAAACATTACAGAATTTAAGAAATACAGTAAGTGTTCTGGGGCCTTTAACTGTGCTGAGAATTTTTGTGCTGAAGCAGACTCACAAAGCAGCTGCATAAAACACAAGGATTTTATATCAGTGGTTCAGATCACGAGGGTATTTATTTGATGTTGGCTTTCTTTAAAGTTAAAAAGCTTCCTATGTAACAATTCAGTTTTGTAGTTTATGCATATGAATGCTAATGAGGTGACAGGGCCCAATGGAATGCGGGGATTGCTGAAAGGAATTGAAGGAGGGAGCAGAGTATCAGTGAGGAAAAATGATTGCTTCAAAATCTGACAAAGCTTGACACGGGAATTGATGGGTGAAAGTTGGGCTTTGTCATTCAGGAGATGACATTCAATTGTCAAAATAACCCTTCTATGAAACATGAAGTCAGGAACAGAAAGGAATATGAAAGGATAAAGGAGAGCTGAGCACTGACAGAGAAGCAAAAGACCAAGATGCAAATAAAAGCAAGAAGGGAGAAATGTAAGAAATACTGTGTGAAAAAAAAAGTCACATGAAGGTGGCAATTCGAGTAGGAACAGAATAGGAAGCTTTGACTGCAGGACTTATATGTGTGGTCTCTGGCAGGTGAAGAGAAGATCCTTGGTCCAGCTCCAGTTCTGATCCTGCTCTCTACGGATGGTGTGCTTTGCCCGTTTTACATGAGCAACCAAAACCCAGGAGTCAGGTCACTTACTGTGACCCCAGAGCCGCTGCAGTTGGCAGGGGAAAGAGTTCCAAAGTCAGCAGGTGAGTGCTCCAGGGGCTTAGGGAAACACTTAGATCCACTTTGTGGATCTTTGTCATGCTGATCTGTAAGTTCAGTAGCCAAACACATGTGGTCACAGAAAACAAATATTTTCTTTATAATGATAATGGGGAGCAGGTTTGGGCTCCCAGGACTGTTCTCTGTCTTCTGTGCATCAGTGTGAAATTAACTACTCCTGTTCACCACATCACAGAATCATTTAGTTTGGAAAAGACCTCTAAGCTCATTGAGTCCAACCTTTAAACCTGTTTGTGGGATCTCAAGTGCTTTGCAGGCTGTGCATTTAGACTTCCCTGTGCAATCAGCCTTTGGAGAATAGGATCAAACCAGTCTTAGGAGGCTTGAGCATGGCTGCCAGAGAGGTGATGGTTTTCCTCTATAGTTTTACCACACAAGGTCATGATATGAACTAAGGTGTTTGCAGAAAAATCCTATTTAAACAAAATTCTATTTAAATCATATTTAAAGCTTTCCTCAGCACTGTGAAAATGGTGTCATCAGGTGATGAGGAGTAATTTTGTTTGAGTAACAGACGTGTTGCCCTGCGTAGTGTGACGTATGCAGGTAAGATGATTGTTCTGCTTGTCTGCATTCATGGAGAAATAATTGCAAATACACCGTTTTCTTCCTTTTGCCCAAATTTTCTGCTTCTTCCCCAGCCAGAGTGCTGTTGTTTGGCAGCCTGCCTTCCTCCACTGCTGGATAACTTGTGTGCTGCCTGTTTTATTTGAGGTGGCAGGAACCTCATCAAAATCAATGGAGGAATGTGAAGTTTTTTCACAGGAAACTGCAGACAACATTAATCAGAACAGATTGTTGTACTAATTGTCACTTTGTACAGTTTCTGTATCACTGGGATTGGAGACTGCAAGCCCAGCTCTGCCATCTCCCTTCCTCACTGTCCAGTGAGAGAGAAGCAGTGCTGAGCTGTCCCTATCAAATAGATTTGGCCTTGCAATACCTTCTGCCATTAGTGCAGCCAAATGAGCCTCCTCCTTTCCCATTTGGTTTTCTGCAGGAAGTACTGCCACAAGTCCAACTACTCCTCCAACTTCTCTGAAGCCTGACACAGCACCAGCTGTTGCTCCCACTATGCCCACCTCAAGTCAGCCTCCAGCAGGGAGTGGAGCAGCTGTTTTTTCCTTCATGCCCTCTGCTGTGAAGACTCCTGGCTCCACAGGCAGTGATCCTCCACTGTATTCTTTTGCCACTGATGCCTCCAAGCAAGCCCAGACTCCTGCTCTGACTGGAGCAGCAACATTCTCCTTCTCTGCCTCTTCCAAGGCATCCGTGACTCCTGCTTCCATAGGCAGCACTACAGCAGCTCCTGCCACCTCTTTTCCTTTTGGGTCCATGAACTTTAAACCAGCTGCAGACAGTTCATCTGGGCCATCGCTCTCCACAGCACCTGCTGCACAGAAGTCATCTTTTGCATCTTCAGCTTCTTCAGTCAAAGTGAACCTCAATGAGAAGTAAATAGATTCAGCACTGAATGCAGGGACTGGATACTTGTTAAATTGCTGCAGGCATGGATAATGTATGGTAGTTGGTGAAGATGGTGTCTGGCTCTTTGCTCGGACAGGAGTTGCCCACGTCCCCAGGAAAGCACTGAGGAAGCCCCTCTTTATCCAAGAGTACTGTGGCTGTGGAAACCCTCAGTGCTTCCCATGCCAGAGGCTATCTTCGTGGGCATGGTACTAGTCAAGCAACAATGCCAAAAATTTAGACTGATAAATTGCCAGAGACTTGGTTGGGGGAAGAGATTATATCTTTGTTTCATAGGCATTAAACAGTGATTCCATGCTTTGGTTTCAGGCAAATCATGGCTAAGGACTGCTTTAGTGGGGATAGCACAATTTTCTCTGACAGTTTGTTGAAGGTTCCTTATCCCCAGCCTGAGAGGAAGCTGGAGCCACAGCTGATGGATTGCTTTGCCACTCTGTGTTCAGCAGAGAAGGTGCCAGACCTCTTGGTTCTGTTCTTAAATGGGCACTTGCTCACTAAGCACAGGATCTGGAATCTTCAAAGCTTGTTCACACCGACTTAAAAAAAACTAATATTGATTAGAAACTATGCAAAATGTGTTTGAGTGAGTGTTCTCAGATGTCATACTCACTCTTCCCTCCAGCTCCTGAGACTTGCTCTTTATTTTTAGAAAAAGTGGTTTAAACCACAGAGCTATGTTAATTGGACCTGCTTTTTAAGGAGAAGAACTTTAATGTAAATGCATCGTAAGAAATTTCTGATTTTTCAAATGATTATTTTTAAATTAGAAAAATCTTTACTGCACCAGAATCTGATGGGAGCTCTTAGGGCTTTTTATATTTTGTGTATAAAACAAATGATACACCAGTGAATTGGCTGAATATTTAAATTGGCTGCCTTGAGGAGCTGAGTTTGCAAATTAAGAGAAATTCATATTTTCTTGCAGAATTTCTGTTTGAGCCTTACTCTGAGGATAACACTGAAGGGCAGCTCAGATTTGTTATGGTTGGAACAAAATGACGAGGTGCATTTGAAGCAGGGTAGTACTTTTTGCTGGCATTTAGCTTTTGCTCATGGGAGAATCTAAGATAGAAGTCTCTGTAGTTCCATGTATTCAGAAATTATCCTGAATGGCTCCTTCCCACTATCTCCAGAAGCTACACTCATGATTTTGTATCTGGAGCTTGAGTTGTTGCTGATCCCAGGGGATACTCATTCATTTATTCATTCATTCATTCACTCATTCATTTATTCATTCATTCACTCATTCATTTATTCATTTATTTGTTCTGTTGCAGGTTCAGTGCTGTAGACACCTCTTCTCCCACGAACAGCAGTGGTCAATGCACTTCCACAATGTTTTCCTTCTCAACCAGTTCCAAAACTGCTCCTGGAGGTTCTCTGAGTCAGTCCACGCCTGTTGCAGCCCCTCCTACCACACCATTGAAGACTTCATCCCCTGTGTCTGCCACAGGTAGGAGTCTGATCCCTATTGTTAGGAATAATGCATTATAAAAAAACATTCTAAAAGTTTTAGGACACAGGGACCTTAATTTGGCTTCTTTCTTGTTTTTCCTGCTGCTTTTCCTGCTCCAGAGGTCCCACTGATTGGCACACCATCATGATGTGTATCACTTTGTCTTAAAACTGTGTGGTTTTTCCATTTGTGCTCTATTTCTCAGAGAGCCATATGTGAAATAATTACATTCAGCTGCTTAAGTTTGCCCAGAAGTTCTGGCATTTTCAGTGCTCTGATTATGAATGTTTCTGGGCTGCCACACAAATCAGTGCCTTACCTTCCAGCTGCATTGACTAGAGTTCAAAGTAGTCACTGAGAAGTTGGATGGAAGTGAAAAGGCACCTGAGGAAGGTGTGTTCTTACATTGGGGCCCACAGAACTACTGCTTTTGGATTTGATAGTGATTGTTTCTGGTCACAGCCTGTTTCCTCAAGCTTTATGTAAGTTCATTAATTACTGTTGTTATTAAATTCCAGTAGCTCGTCCTGCTCAAAATACTCCTTCAGCTTCCTTGGTACAGAAGACACCAAAAATCACACCGTCAGCAGCAAAGCCAAGCTCTACTCAGGTAACAGGAACTTGACTGGGTTCTTTGGAGAGTAGATCTTTTTCATGGCCCATGAATTGCTTAGAATTCCTTGGACTGAACTAGTGTTCTTAGGTCAGAGAATTAGCTAATTTCTGATTTTGAAACAGTAGCAAATCTGTGGTTCTAAACAATGTTCTCTGCATGTCTTTAGAGAGCTGTATTTTGACCTATGTTATAATCAGAGTTATAATGTCTGGTGTCTGAATGGAGTTTCTAACACCAGGCCTTTTTTGAAATTCTAAGCTCTCCATTGCAATGGATATAGCCTTAATATTTGTTTTGGTTTACTGTTTGGTTTGGGGTTTTTTTTTCCCCAGAGCAAATCAGCACTCCCCAGCACAGCTTTAGAGAAACAGACCCACCAGTGGAAGGAGTCAGACCCTGTCATAGCAGGAATCAGGGAGGAGGTGAGATTTTTTAAGCAGTTTTCTTCATAATGCGACACAAACATTTCAGCTCAGCTGTGTTCTTATGGTGTCTGTAAATAGTTCAGAAATCAGAATGGAAATTTTTCCTGAGATGATCTGCCTTGTTTGTAGTTCTTATTTGTGTGTCCTCTTCAGTCACTGTGTTGAGAAGATGGAATATTCTTTTGTGTTAATGCTCAAGAAGAATTTCCTGCTTTGGCTGCAAAGTGACCGGTGTTTATGGTGTAGTTGAGGCATGATCCAGGAGCTGAGACATTTGTTCCAGACCTTGCTGTGTTTTCAGTGGCTGCCCTTTCTTCTGCTTGGCTTTTTGCAGATTGCACATTTTCAAAAGGAGATGGAGGAGCTGAAGGCCCGGACTTCCAAAGCCTGTTTCCAAGTTGGAACTCCAGAGGAAATGAAAATGTTGCGAACTGAGTCAGATGATCTTCACACCTTCCTCTTGGAAATTAAAGAGACAACAGAGGTGAGCAGAGTATCTTCAACCTGTGAATCAGCAGTGACTTCCTCACCTGATGTTCCTCCTTAACCTGCTACAGCTGAACTGTAGATGGAACATTTGACTGCAGTGTTGATGAGGGGGTGACATTTTCCTTTGTGCTTTCAGGCAGATGCTTCTAGAAGCCCTTGTGCTAGAGATGGCAATAGAAAATGTTACTTTGAACCTTGTCCCATCTGTTCTATTTCACTTTGCAGTCACTTCATGGAGATATCAGTATTCTGAAGACAACCCTGCTGGAGGGATTTGCAGGGGTAGAAGAAGCTAAAGAACAGAATGAACAGAATCGTAGCTCTGGGTATTTACACTTGCTCTATAAGAAACCTTTGGATCCCAAGAGTGAAGCACAGCTTCAGGTATGAATCATGTCAGCCAACTTCTGATAGAAAGCATTAAATAAAATAAAACTTAGGTTGGTGTGTGCAAGTGCCCAAAAACTACTCTAAGTATTTTCTGTTTCAGTAAATAGTCTAGTAAATGTATGGTGAGCTTTGGTTTCCATGAGTTTGCAAGAGATGCTGGAAATCCTCTCCTGAAGCTCCCCTCTGTGTTACCATTTGCAGTGATGATTCAAAACTCCTTCTAAAGGGATGTAGTTCACCTGAGATCCAAGTCTGTTCTAATCTTAGAATATGACTTTTGACATCCTGTTCCTTCTCAGCCTGTAGTGTTTGCTCAGGGATTTCAGTTAAAAGAATGTTGGGTTTTTTCCTACACTTTATAGAAGAGTTCTTGGAATTATTTTTATCTTCAGCAAGTGCCTTATGGAACAATTTGATGATTTATTATGACTTAGAGAATTGTGTGGTTAATTCCATGGATGGTGAAGCATGAAGCTTAATGATATTCTAAAAGCTGGGGCACAAAGGAAAATAACCAGCAGTACATAAAGAGGCTTTCAAAGACCAGAAAGAAAGTAGGGGTGAAGCACTTTTTGTTGCAGCTCTGGTGATGAAGGCTATTTAACCCTAAGCAAAATAGAGTGAATGTGCCCTACAAATGATACTTGCTCTTTTATGCACTGATAAGTTCCCCTCAAGAGGTTTAACTGGCAGGTTGAAAGCATAATTGAATGTCATCTTTGTGGTAGTAGCATGCAGTTATTAGAAATCAGCAGACACAAAGTAATTTCTTTTAGGTCTGATCTCTAATCTTCACCTGGATTCTGTTGATTGATTTGCAGTCTTAATTGCATGCCTGCTTTGATGTCCAGCATGTGTCTGTGACATTTAAAGCTTATGCTTGTGACTTCAGAGAGATGATAATGTTGAAGTATGTGTTTCACTGTATAGGGAAAGGACCATGAGGAAAGAATAACACAGTAGGAGAGAAGTGGATTGGAATGGAAGGACAGAGCTCTTGGGTCAACTTCGTGAAAGTTTGCTTTGAGAAAGCTCTGTGCTAACTCTGAAATTTTGCTCAGTCTACATCATCCCCATTCTCCTGGGTGAGAAAAGCTTCCTTAGGCAGCTTTGTGTCTTAGTTTCCAATGACGTTTTCAAAACCCTGAGACTTTTCTTATGTCCAGCTGCATCAATTTGGTATCCAGAGAGTTACTGCCATGTAGGTGCTGGAGACAGGAAACCTGGGCTTGGCAATGTTTAGCACTAAGCCCACAGCAGGACTGGATTTGCTTTCAGGTTGGCGATGTCCCAGTAGAATTCTGTGCTGTATCTTGAAAGCATTTGCAGTGGAATTCTTCCCAAGCTGTGTTCCTTGCCTGCTTCATCATATTTAGGTGAACGTGCTGTTGAGATGAGCTGAAACCAACTGCAGTTCCCATTTCTGTTTTACATGGTTGGAGTTCAAGCCATGGCCATGCCAGGCAGGAGGGATCACAGGAATGAGACTGAGTTCTGGGTTTGTTTAGCAAGCAGAACTTGGGACTAGAAGCTTTGGTGTAGCTGCTGCAGTTGTGCAGCTGTATGGTCATGGATGAGTCACTTTACTCTCTGTCCTTGCTTTTTCTTTATTTTTATTTTCCTACCTATAAAAGTCAAATTCCTTGCCTTAATGTGAGATTTGTGAGTGCTTTCATGAATCATAGTCTGTGAATGCTAATATTCTAGAGCTGTGTGAGTAGCCTGCAAAGCTTTGATCACTTATAATTGTTAGAAGTTTCAGCGTTGTAAGATGGGAACAAATGACTCATGTTCTGGAAGTGTCATTTGAAATAAGGATTGTTTTGTATAATGCCTGGTGTTTGTAAAATCCTTTTTGTAAAGACCTGGCAGTGTTTTGCAAATATTATGGACAGTATTACTCTTAGTTGAGAGCTGAGGTAAAATGTCCAGGCCAAACCCTGTGTGCACCCCATTGAATGTTATGTAAATTTTCACCATGTTGGGTTCTGTTGTGCTGGTAAAACTTTCCAGGCAAAAATATAGGCAAGTGTTCTATAGCTTGGACTGAATGAGCCTGAAGAGTCTTCATCTTCTCCAACTGAAACTGAGATTTCTGAAGTGAATTTATAACTCACTTTATTTTGCCTGGCAGGAAATCCGGCGCTTGCATCAGTACGTGAAGTTTGCTGTTCAGGATGTGAACGATGTTCTGGATTTGGAGTGGGATCGGCACCTGGAACAGAAGAGAAAGCAGAAGTAAGTAGTTGAAACTGGAGTACGGAACTAGTGCAAAGAGCATCAGTGCATCAGTGATCTGGGAATTAGTCTTTAATCAACAAGGACCTTTTTCTGTTTAACAATACAATCTTTTTTGAGAGATCTGGGAGCAGATCTTCTCTCAGACACCTAATGTGATCCATGGGTTCAGACTCTTCAGCCTCATGCATGTCACATGCTTGTAGTATCTCTGTGTACAGTGCAAATAATGCTTATAGAAAAAAAAAACCTGTAAGTTTTGCAGAAATTCATTGATGGCAGTTAATGAAACCTTTCTAATAGATAAAACATCTTGAAGCAGATGAGCTAAACGAATAAACTGGAGACATATTCAAAGGAGAAATCTGTATTTGAGATGGACTGAACTTCTTTGGTGTTTGACCTCCTAGAGTTTCAGTAGCCAGAACTACTAAACCATTGGTGTTTGCTTGCCTGCCTGTGACCCAGATGCACAGAATGTCCCTGTCCCTTGATGTGATCTCTGCAGGCGTCTGATAGTCCCTGAGCGAGAGACTTTGTTCAACACCCTGGCAAATAACCGAGAAATCATCAACCAGCAGAGGAAGAGACTGAACCACCTGGTGAACAGCCTGCAGCAGCTCCGCCTCTACAACCAGACATCTCAGTGGAGTGTTCCCAGTGATACATCTCTAAACAGCGCTCAGAGGTATGTGGAACGTGAATTCCTCCTTCTCTCTTGCCCCCAGCAATGTGCAGGGGTGCATCCTCCAGAGAATGATGTTTTGTGGGCATGGTATGGGAGGACAGGACATCCTAAAAATTATACTAATCCATGCCCAGGTAATAGAGAAGCTCATTGGTTGTGTTCTTGGACACTGTTTGATGCTTAGCAGAAATTTCCCCTAAAAGTTTAAGGAGTTTTATAATAAATGGGATAATAGAGCCTCCAGGCTGAGATACTGCTGGTTATCTGTCTGACTTCAGGGAAAGAAGTGTGAAGGGCTCCTGAAGTTTTCAAAATAGTTAAAAAAGCATCACACGGTATCTAGAGGAGCCAATTGTTTGTTCTGCCAGCTGCGTCAGTGGTTCTAGTGGCTACTTTGGCCCAATTTTGTTCCTGCTTTGGTTGATTTCTTTCTGCTGCTGATGTTTTTCACTGCTCTGCCTTGTCCCAGTTTTGACAGTGACCTTGAAAGCCTGCGCAATGATTTGATGAAAACTACTTTGAAATCACATGCCAAACCTCTGCCCAAAGCACCTGGTAATTTATTCTTTCTTCCTGACATAATTGTGAATTTCCTTTTTTTTTTTTTACTTGGAGTTTGACTGTAGACTAATAACTGTCTTCCATTTTCCAGCTAAGTTATCACCAGTGAAGCAGGCACAGTTGAGGAATTTTCTAGCTAAGAGGAAAACTCCACCGATTAGGTCTACAGCTCCAGGTAAACCTTTAGTTACCATAGAAGTCTGAAATGCTTTCCAGGAGGATAACTTACCTGCTGTGGGACTGAAACCTGAAATTAGCTTTTGACTTCTTAACCCTTACTTCTCCTTTCCTGTTCTCCCATCTGCTCTCAGGAGGACTTGCCTTCAGTTACTGTCTGGTTGAAGGCTGCCTTTTCAGGCAGTTAGGAAGTCATATCCTATCAATTCAGGATTAAAACAAGCCAATAGGAGAGTATCCTAAAATAGGCTGCATTTGTCATGGCTGTTACACTGGATGGTTCCCTCAACTTAATACTGAATTTGTTTTTTGATGTTGCAGCAAGTTTGTCCCGATCTGCCTTCTTGTCCACGAGATATTATGAAGATTTGGATGAAGTCAGCTCAACATCCTCAGTTTCCCAGTCACTGGAGAATGATGATTCCCAAGCAGTGGATCAGGAAGAAGAGGCTGCCCCAGTCCAAGTCCCTCGTCATGCTCCTGTGGTCCGAACTCCCTCAATCCAGCCTGGTTTGATGGCTCAATCTCCTTCCTTTGGGAAACAGCACCTCTCCCTGGGTACTTTGTGTGAGTTGTGTTTGCACTGTGTCTTCTCAATGTGGTCTTGTGGGTAGCTTTAACTACTGTGCTATCCATTGCAGTGCTTCCTGTCCTGGAGAAATGAGACTGCAGGATAGAGATTTACATTGCCAGGTTCCCATGAGCACTACCAAAGTGGCTTTGTAGCTTGTGAACTCGAGCTAAAAGCACTAAAACACCTTGACTCACTGACTGTTTTTGTGATAGCCTGGTTTTTTCAGATTGCAGTGACCTAAAGTTATTGCCCGAAGACTAAGAAACTGGAGTTCTTCTGCATTTGGTTGATGTGACCAAGGTTAGGAGTTCTGAGCCCAGCAAGTCTCAGTAAAAACTGCATTTGCATACACTGAGTTTTCCTTGTGCAAGAGAGGTTTCTTTAATCTGCAGCCAGAGAGAAAAATAAGGTGTCAGCAGAAGTGTCTGTTACAGCAAGCTGAAAGTCCTCTAATGCATTGAAATGACATCTATTGAGACTTACTAAATTCCTTGGGATATACCAGAACTGCCAGAGTCAGATTGTGTTGATTGATTGAATGGCCTGCACACCACTCCTGTCAGAAGGAAGCTGTGTACTTAGAGGAAGAACTGCAGTGCAGCAAAGGCTTTCAAAGACTCCCTGATTTATAGAGAAACATTTAACTAATACTTTTGTTAATTCGGTTTTTTTTTCAGTGCCTACAACTTCAAACAGAATCATCCCACAAGGGGCAGACAGTACAATGCTTGCAACAAAGACTGTGAAACACGGGGCCCCTGCTCCCACTGTCACTGTTCCAGCACCACAAGCAGCTGCTGCTGCAGCTCTGCAGAGGCAGATGGCTGCTAACCAGTCCCCAGGTAAAAGGATGGCTAATTCCTCAAGTGACCTCTGAGCAGCTGAATGGGACTTTCACAAGGGTTTAGTGCTCTCAAAGGAGGAGATCATCAAACAAATTGGGGTGCACATCTGTAATTGTTGCACCTCTGAGCTATCCAATGCTCCTTTGTCTTCCTTTTTCCTGCAAGCTGCTAGTACAAAATATCTGAGAAACTCCCATTTCTGTTAACAGAAAATGTTACAACACTGTTAGAGAGAGTTCATAATAATTAGATTTGGTCAGCAAGCAACAGAAAATGTACCAACTATATAGATTGCTGTGACTACTTTTGTCCTTAATGAAGTCTGAGTTTCCAAATGTTTCAGGACATATGTTTTAGAATCTTGGATGGATCTTTTTGGAATTATTCAGGCCATATTGAATGAAATGAAATACTTAATAGGGAGATTGTGTTTACTTTTTTTTTTTTCCTTCTGTTTTTTTTCTGTTCCTTAAAGCTGTGAGCACCTCCTTGACTGAATCAACTCTGAAGAACGTTCCTCAGGTGGTGAATGTTCGAGAACTCAATTCTGGGGCATTGACTTCAGCAGTCTCTGCGGTAATAGGGTGAGTGCTGCCCTTCTTTCTGGTGGCTTTTGATTGCATTTGCACTGGAGCACATCTGCCAGTGGGGAGCAGTAGCAGTGTTTTGCTGAGTCTGGCTGTGTAAGAACTAAAGTGGGTGCATTTAGACAAGAATATTTGGTTTGTATATTGAAAGAAGGAAGGAAAGAAAGACAGAAAGAAAGAGAGAATGACAGAAAGATTGATCAGTCGATCTTTCCAGATCATTCAAGGATTTTCTAATGGCTTGTCCTGAACAAATGGTGAGACAAGTATTAACCTTCTCTGTTTGTCTGTGAAATGCATTTATGTGCATCCTCTTCTTTTGGTTTTACTGCTAATATGAAATTTGGCCCTTGTATCTCTCCAATCACTGCCTCTGTTCTACCTCTTTCACAGCCCTCTGTCACTGAGTGTGGTCTGTGACTTCAGGTTGTCCAGATGTTTTCCTTCTACTTTGCCATCCTTTGCAGAGAGAGCCTTCTCTGGAGTTATGCCTCTTCTGTCTGTTCCCAGATTCACCCCCTGAAGGGAGGGAGAACTGTGCTCTGGCTTTTCTGGAAACTTGTCTCAAGTGTTTTGACATCAGAATTTTGACTGAAGGGTTGGGTGTCAGTAGGGGTCAGTCACTTTGGAACACCACCAAGCTGCAAGGCTCTTCTTCATGACTAAACTATGAATGTTGACTTCTGGTATTTAACCTTGAATTTGTTACCATTTCTTGTGGGTTAGCTGTAACACTTGGCTTCCCTACCCTGCTTCCTACAGACAACAGCCAGCTCAGCTCATTCCAGAGATTTCTGTCTTATCACCAGGCTCTGTCACCAGCCTAGGACCAGATTTTTCCCTGTCATTGTAATGACCTTGAAACTGTCTTTGCTTGAAGTTCCTGCTGTCAGTTAAGATGAGAACAGTGCGTGGCCAGATATGGGCTGGGGAGGCAAGGGCATTACTGAAAAGTCTGTGCAAAGTTTGGTTTACTGCACAAAGAGGGATAAATTCACCACATATCTCTGATTATATGTTCATATGGAGTTGCAAATGCTTTATCCATATAACTGTGAGCTGTACATGCAGCTTCTGGAGCAATTGCTGTTGTTGCATCACCACTGGCTTTCACACTTTTGTGTGTACTCTTCACTGTCAAAGAAAAAAGGTGAGATGAGATTCCTTTGATTCAACTTTTCAAAAAGGGAAAAGTCTCACAGTGATGGTACTCAGCTGCTGGCCTTGACATTTACTTCATAGTTTCTTTTACATTTTAATTGAGAAACAGCTCGGGCACTTTTTTCTATTTAATTTCTTCCTAAAAATGATAAACTGGAATGGGGAGGGGAATTGCTACATCTTGTGAAAATCAAATTTGCAGACAGCTCCACATGGGAATTTTTTGGCTAAAAGTAGTATTGTAACCAGGAAGTTTTTTGCCCTCTGTTTCATCAGAACTATGATGAAAAAGGTAGAAAGTACTGGCTATGCATAGAGAAGGTTGTGAGTGAGCAATAGGTAGTGAGATAGGTTTTCACTTGAACTGTAGTTAAAGACCTGTCTTACTTTCAAGTAGTTTTAGACTGACAGTATTGATTAATCTCTCTAATTTATAGAGCACCAGCTAGCTTGATATCTTGGAGGCTTTCTACAGTCTTACTTTATAGCTGACCTCATAAAAATGTACTTTATAGAAATTCTACCCAAATGAACCGTGCTTGCCTGTCAGATTCAGCACTAAAATGAAGAACATTCACCCAGCAAAGTTAATTCATCAGTTTTTGCCACTTCTGACATCCTGGCTCCTTAAGCTTCTGAAATCTTCAGTATTGGCTAGTGAAGTTTCTGAACCTGGTGGGGCACAGACTTGAGGAGATGCTAAAATTGGTTGGCAGTTCCCAACTTACAGTGATTTGGTGCCCCACAGTGCCAAGGTCAGATGCTGCACCACATGAGATTCTGCCATTCTGCAGCAATTGTCTGGGGGTTTTTATTTTGTGGTCAAAGATACTAAACCTACCATGTAGAACACAGGTTAATTTTATCATAGATCTTGCCATGACTTTGTCAATGTTTATAGTACACTTCAAAGATAGGAAATATTCCCTCCACCCCCTCCCAATTTTGTCTCCTTACTCAGTATTTCTTAGCATTGCATGTACATGTCTGGACTCTACATTGTGAAGGAAGCTGCTTAAATTTGTTATCCACTAGGCATAAAATTGTAATCCCCTTACCTGCTGATTTTTCATCAACTCCCTGTAAAATAGAAAGCCTTGACTCTCTTCAGAGACAAGAGTGTCTGGAGAAGACTTCATCATTTAAGTCTAGAGGTTTAAACACATTTATAGACTTCCTTTGTTAAATGTGGCTGATTCATTTAAGAGGTTTATTCTCTAATCAGATTTGTTCGTTTGGAGTTGTGTGTGGAATCTTTAATAGCGGCTGTTGTGCAAGTCTTCTGAGAGCTGTGCTTTTTGAGATGAGAGGAAATCCTCTTTCAGACTAGTTATTCATATAATTGTTTAATTTTTCTTTTGAAGATCATCTGTACCTCACTCTGCAGCCCAGGCAGTCCATCAGGTTTTGGCAACTGTTGCTACAAATCAAGCTAAACAGGTATTTTGATATAGAACCCTTTCCCTGTGGAATATTTACCTGGGTGTGCTCAGCAGAGTTTGGGAGTTTAATTTTCATAGCTTGCCTTGCTTTCTTGACAAACCATTTCTGTATCTGTGACCTTGATAGTGTGATGCCAGGCATATCTATGTTATGTCTTGCCTTTTCTCTCTTCTGAAGATGTGCAGCTTTCTAATGGCCCCAGCCTTGCTGCAGTGAGGGTTGCAGCTAACAGCAAAGGAAGCTGTATTTGGTAGATACAAATAAATTTCACACCAAAAAACCACAAAGTTACAGGCAGTCAAGGGAGAGAGTTTGTTACCTTGCCTGTTATTCTGCTGAAAATATTGCTTAATGGTTGAGAAGCTGTTGGGTTTTATATCTGTGCATCAAAATACCCATGCAGCAGTCTCTGTGCTCTGGAGTCATTGAGCTGCTGCCCACGGAGGCTTGCTGGCTTGTTGAAAAGGTTGAGGTCTGACCCTGTATTTAAGTGTCAAGACATAATGGGCCCAAGATTGCAGAGCTCTGCTAAGTGCTTCAACCACCCACCTCTATTTTATTCTTAAGTCACTGCATGACATTGATAATACCAAACCAATGTCAGAAGGACCTTTGTTAATGGACAGACTGCACTGACCTGAAGTGGTGCTGTGTTTTTAGACACCTCTGACAAGCTCAATGAAGGGCCAGACTCCACCTTCCTCTGTGTGTGTACCCCCTCCTATGGCATCCACAGCTGCTCCAACATCATCTGGCAACAAGATCTCAGGTAAGTTGTCTTTGTGGAAATAAGGCCTGGATGTCTCTCGCAACATGTCAGGGTACACAGTCCAGAGAATGAGGACACAGAGGAGAAAAGATTTGCCTCCACTGAGAGGTTGCTGTGCCAGTCTTGAGGGGGAGAATTTGTAAAATGAAGATACAGAAGTGCAGGAGAGTGGTTTTCTGTGCTCCCTGTGTTTTGTCTGTTCCTGCATCTAGAATTCAATGACACATTTCCTTGTTCAGAGTGCACTCAGGACTCGTAACTCTTGTCAGGAAATCCTGAAAACACATCTTCCACAAGGCTACTGTGGTTTAACAGCATATTGAAAGCAGCTCTTTTATTTTTAAAACATTAAAATCCTGTGTTGCTAGAGGACATGAAATGATTCACATGAACACCACCTCTCAGTGTCAGAACAGAGAAAACAGTGCCTTTATTCTCTGACTCCAGTATTTATAGATTCTTATAGGCCAGGGATTGGATAATAAAGTTACCACCTTCCCAAGCACATTGGTCATGAGAAACGTCCATCAAAAGATGTTTCTTAGAAGGACTGTGATAAACAACTTACATTTATAGAACTTTCATGGGAAAGTAACTAAAACTATGAAAACATTATCAGAAGGCTTCAATTTCCAGGGTGACAATCCTGCTGATTTAAAACATTTTAAATGTTCTGATTTGATTTTTAGACACACAGCATTTCAGGAGTACCTGAACAAGCTTGAAGTGAACTAATTCCTGTGCAGGATCTATTGAGTTTTGAGCTGTAGGACCAAGTCCAGAGCCAGTTCAGACACACAGATCAGTCTCATAGAGTTGAGAAGCTTCTAAAGAAAGGAATGCTCAGTTTTCAACTTAACAGGGAAAGAGGAAACATTAAGAGAAGGAAGCAATTGATTTTTAATGTGTATTAGATAATAATGCTTGCATTGGACAGGGTTTTGTAAGCCTCTCACATAAATGTCTGAGATTCATCTCTGTTGGTCTTTTGCCTTTAATCTGTGCATGTAGGTTGCCTCTTAGCCAGGGGTAAGAAGCAGTAAAAATAGCTAGGAATCATATTTAGCTTGGCAAATGCTTCTTAAATTTGGTTTATTGAAAATGTCAGCTCCTGAATTTGATAGCACTTCCTTTTTATTTGAAATTTATTAAATTACCAACTGTGTGTGCAAGCTAATATCTCCTTTTCCAATAGATGGATGTCAGGGTACTTTGTTTATTTTTTTATTTGTAAATATATTTTAAAAGTATATTTATTTGTTGTTCTTGTAACTTACAGGACAAGGGACAGTAAAAACAGTTACAGCTGTTTCTTCTACTGTGACATCAGTACAAGCAACAACTTCACAGCTTAACAAAACGTTCTCGTTTTCTTCTGCGGGGTCTGTATGAACATTAAGACTTCTTTGTAGTTGACATTAAATACAAGTACTAGCTGTTACAGCAGGTGTTGCCTACAAGCTGTGCAATACTGTAAAATGGCACCTGCAAATGTTAGACTGGGAGGGCAGGAGTTGTAGCAGAGTCCTTTGAAGACCTTCTTTGTGGAAGTCTGGGTGAGGTCTGAAGTTCTGTGAGACTGACACAATATCCTGCTGCTTTGAGATTTTTCAGTGTGCAATTAATCAAGAGTAGAGGATGACTGGTTTGCTTTTGGGGTTTATCTACAGTGGACTGTTGAAGAAGTTCCTGATTAGGACTTGAAATGTGTACTGACGGTCACACTTGCTGAATTATTTATTTTAATACAGCAGAACAAATTTTGTATTTTGGCTTGAAAAGTAATTGGCTCACAAAGGTGACATGAGGGGCCCCAAGGCATCTGGTAATTTCTGTTAGATAACAGTAACACAAAGCAAGGCACATTTTATGAGCATATAGTTACTGTGAAACCTCTCTTATGGAATGTTGTTTCAGGGATGGCAAAAATCTTTATTTGATTATATCTTCTTCTTAGGGGAGAGGGATAATTCCCTAGGAATGACTGTTTGAAATTCTGCATGTTTACTGGTATAACACTCAAGTGAATTTCTCTATGAAGTGGGCAACATTAAGTAATTCAGAATACACACATATTCAAATGGCTGGGTTTTTTCAGTCTTACCCATTTCTCTGCATGTTTTTTAAGTGGATGCTACCCAAACGCCTTGTTGGGCTCTTCAGAGGGCTAAAAGGGTCCTTTCAAATGATGGAAATTCAGATTTGAAAAGCAGACAGCCCTGCCTTTGTCCCATGTGCAGTGCCTCAGTGTGTAAACCATATGCTAAATACAGCGCTGTTGTCAGTGATGTCTTAGTCCCATGGCCTGACTTCTATATCAGCAGCTGGTCTTTGAGAATCAGAGACAGCCTAAAAAGCCTCAGGGAATGAAGATCTCTGCAAGACTCATTATGAAAGATCACAGTATTTTTGCAAGACAAAATATTTTCAGTGTAAAATAGTCATGATAACTTTTCATTTCTGTCTTGCTATGATTGATCTCCTTTTTGATGGATGGCTGTATCCAGTTATTCCCTCTGCACATGCACTGACTCTTCCCTTTTTGCTCTTTTAAACTCTATTTGCCCCTGTGGTTTCTCATCTCACCAGTCTCCCCAAACTCATCAGGTTTTGGTGCATGGGGAAGAAATACACAGCAGAAAGGAAGGATGGGAGGACGAGGGGTGTCAAAAGAACTTTGAACCCTGACTCTTTAACCCTATAGAAGCCTTTCAGAGAGGGAACAAATGGAGCACAGTGTGTGTGCTTCTCTCTTCCTGTTTAATTCTTGGAGAAACTGTTCCTGTGTGCCTGGCTTTGTGCAATTCTGTACTGGAAATTTGGGTCTCAGAGTTGTGCTCATCATATGGTTGGAAATTTCAGCACTTTGAGCTAAGTCATTCTTTCCCTTTCTCCTCTTTCCTTCTAGGTCTGTATTTAATTTTAGTGGTGTCACATCAGCTGCTTCATCACAGATGCTGCCCAGCCTCACTCCCTCACAAGGTTAGTAGAGAGTGTGCAAACAGCATCTCTTCCTTCTTGGCAGAGTGTTTTCCTAATTTGTGTGGCTCTTGTTGTATGTTGCAGCTCTATTACTAAAATTGCAATAACATTTCATACATACACTGGGTTCTCCCCTGTAATACACAGAAATCTGGGCCACCCACCTACCAATTAAGCAAAATATTTGTTGCCAAGAATATTTAGGAGGGACTAGTTTATGAAAAGGGTAACATCTGTAGTCATTTCCTCTGTTGTCATTAATTTCTAGATTTAAAGTTGCTGAGGTAGACTGACATAGAACTGTTATCCAGTGATTGTTTAGTAATCAGAGGGAAATGCTTGGAATGGCTTTGTGTTGCTTCTAGAATTGAAGTGACAGTATTCACTTGGGCTGTCTTTCCATGTCAGAGGTAGACTCTACTTGCCCAGTCTCATAAAAGGAATCTGATAAAATCTGCTTTGTAACATTTTTGAAGCTTTCTGCCTTTAATTTCAGTCTTGCAGATGAGATCATACAGTCAAAAAATTTGCTCCCAATGTTATTGGTTCCTTTGATAAAAGATAGCACATCTTCTTACAAATCTTGGCTTGTTTTTATCATTAAACCATCACAGCTACAGTAATGCTACTGATACTCTTGATGTTAAGCAGAGAGAATGAATTTGGCTTAAAATTTGAAGATTAACATAAAAGCTTAGGTAAAGAACACAAGTAAAGGAGGAGTGGGAGGTACAGGAGATTTGTAAACCACAGCATTGTGTGAGGGCAGGTACTGCACTCTGTTCTGTGAACTGGTAGAAGCACCTTTGTCTCTGTAATTGGTAATGGAAGAACTGCAGAATGTAATTTCAGGACCTCAGGAGGAAAAAAAAGCTACATTATTGAGTGTCAGTTACTTAAATATACTTCATAGAGGGGGAAAAAGCAAGGATAATGCCAGAACTGCTAAGAATCTTTTGACATTTATTGTTGATCTCCATACAGATTTCCTGTACTCCAAACAACAATGCAGTGTTTTCAAGTGACAATTTGTTTGATGCTCAGAAATGATGTGACAGTACATTAAATAAAACTAGCCCAGTCTCCCTTAAAACTTCAGCAGTTTCACATTGTTGGACAGCAGTGTATGTTAAAAGTGGAGTTGCTTTGGCAATTAGATTTGAGAGTTTGTCTCTAGTTTTCCAAAGCTGAAAACAGGCTGTATAGAAACTGGTTGGTGGTCTATAAATAGCTAAATTTGTAAAGCAATATTTGAGTTTGTAGAAGACTCTTCAAGTGTCAGAAAGTATTTTTATGACCTTAACTGTTCTGAGCCATTGGTTTAAAAAGAAAGTGCTGTAGTAAATGTCAGGAATTTTTGACCTGAACCAAGTAAGAGGAGGTGAAAGTGGTGTCAGTAGAAAATCATCTGTAATAACCAGGTCTTTCATACTTTTATCAAACTGCTGAAAAAGAAATAGGAGCAAAAGACTGGAGTTGTCTGTACTTAAAGAGAAGGATGGTCAAGTGGAGGCTATGATATAACAGTAACAATGTTTGTCACTGCCACCCTGGCCATGAAGGCTTCAGGTGTCACTGTTGTGTCCTGAATGGATATGAAGGTTGCAGTTACCTGATGGACAGTGGCTTTGTAGTTTTGAGGCAAGAACACTGACAGTCTGTGAAGCACTAAAATGGACCATTATTGCAAGAATGATAAATGAGCTTTGCATACCCTAACTTGATTTGTTATCTGTCTCTCTCACTGACAGCCCCTGCAAAAGAATCTGCCCAGCCAGATTCATTTTCGTTTGCTGGGAGCTCCAAACTTGGAGCAATTCCTGAGGCCTCTTTTGCTTTTGGATCCCACAAATCAGCAGGTGCTCCAGGAGGTGTAGTAGGAGGTAGCACCTCAACAGATGGCACCCAGTCAAGCAAAGCTGCTGCAACATCATCTTCTGCTCCCCCCACAACCTCTGGCAAATTGGATATTGCTCCATCCAAACCAGGAGATCACTTGTTCCAGGGCAATCTAGCTGGGGAAACTCTTGGGAGCTTCTCAGGACTACGAGTTGGTCAAGTAGATGATAATGCCAAGACCACCAGTAAAGCACCATCTACCAGTGTTGCAGGAACACAGTCAACTAAAGTGTCTACAGTACCTTCTGGATTTAATTTTGCTGCTCCCCTGACATTAGGAAAAGCTGGAGAAGCTGCTTCAACGTCAGTCACGTCAGCTGGCACAGCATCCCTGTCCATCAGCACTAGTGCCACAGGCAGTCTCTTTGGCAATGTCCAGTTAACCAACACAGGGTCTTCTGGGGTGTTTAATCTTGGAGGCTCTGGTGGCAACAAACCCACCTTTTCATTTGGTATTCAGCAAACAAGCAGTATGAGCACATCCACCTCTGTCCCTTCTACTCTCCCTGCTTCAACCTCCCTCTCGTTTGGAGGTTTCTCAAGTTCATCACAAACTGCTGTCCCTGCTGCAACTTCCAGTAAGTCTGCAGGGGATGCCAAATTACCACCTGGGTCAGAAAAACCATCTGAAGATGAAGCTGTAGCAGCTGGGTCTTCACCTCCAGTGCCACAGCCTCAAGCACAGCTCTCAGAGCCTCTTAAAGAACCCACCTTACCCCAGGCCACGGCTGGGGACACTGTCCCAGGGGGCTCTGGGACCACAGTGGCACCCCCTCCCCCTGACCCCATGGCTGCTCCCACCTCCACCAGCGATCTGAAGGCCCTGGTGCCTCCTGCTGTCTCCACAGGTGCCCCACCAGATCAGAATGTCTCAGCAACAACCTCCACAGCAAGTGTTGCTTCTCCTGCGGAAGCCACAAGTGCTCTGGCTGCTACCTCTGATGTTACTACAGGTGTGCAGAGTCCAGCTGTTGGAGCCTCTGTGTTTGCCCCCACTTCTGCAGGCTCCCTGGTGTTCTCTCAGCCACCAAGTTCCAGCTCTTCCAGCTCAGCATTTACCCAGCCTGCCGGGGAAGCAGCTGCCACTCCTTCCACACCACCCGTGTTTGGACAGCTCCCAGCAGGTACCACAGCATCCTCTCCGTTTGGGCAGCTCACCACCAGCACTCTGTCCACAGCCACTGCCACCACCCAGGCTGCCACCTCAGGCTTTGGTACTTCTGCTTTTGGCACCACCACCACGGGAGGCTTTGGCCAGCCAGCCTTTGGGCAAGCACCAGTCTTTGGACAACCTGCAAGCAGTTCTTCAAGTGGCTTTACTTTCAGCCAGTCTGGGTTTGGGACAATGCCAGCCTTTGGCCAGCCAGCAGCTTCCACAGCAGCCTCGAGCAGTGGGAATGTTTTTGGAGCCCCGGCCAGCACCAACAGCGCCAGCTCCTTCTCCTTCGGCCAGCCGGCCAGCACGAGCGGGGTGCTCTTTGGGCAGAGCAGCCCTCCTGTGTTTGGGCAGAGCACTGGCTTTGGGCAAGGAGCATCTGTGTTTGGTGGCACTGCTGCTGTCACCACCACCACTTCCTCTGCTGGGTTCAGCTTCTGCCAGGCCTCAGGTAAGAGCAGAGCGTTGTCCCAGTGGCATTGTCTGGCTTGGAGTGTATCACTGGGGAAAGCAGGATGGCATTAATCCCTTTTTTCCCCCTGTGGCACCTGATGGGCTTCATTTTTTGGTTTGGTTTTGTTCTGTTTTGTTTTCAATTAGTAAGAAGAACTGCAGTGTATGTGAGAAGCAGACTAATGTTTGAGACAAAAGAAGCTTTTGCTCTGCTTCAGTATTCATCAGCAGGCCTCTGAATGTAGCCTTGTCATCCAGTCCTGCCTTCATTTTATGTTTACAAGTCCACCTTGATTTAATTTTGAGTTACATATTGTCATGCCTGTTGCACAATAACTGGAAGTGTTGTAAATTGTTGCACCAAAGGGGCAGAGCATCTCTGAGACCAAGGCAATGAATAAACACAGATGCAGCACTTCCTTCAGTGGCGTGCACTAAGCACATACAACAGTGGATGAACAGCTGGGTGTAGATACTGTGTCATCAGCTGGGGTGGCCAGAAAAAATTTAAGCCCTCAAAGTGATGGGCTTGCAGGGAAAAATCTGTTAAATCCACTTTTGCATTTGGAAACATCTCAAAATTAAATATAGCAGTAACATGAGCATCAACTACCTGTCCACACAGTTAAATTGGATTTTTGCACAGACCAAACCTCCTTGATCAGTCCCTTTTTGTTCTCATGTATCCTCGTGTATCTCCTCATGCTCAGTGTATTGTTTGGGCTTTTCCAAAGGTTTGTCTGTACAATCTTCAGAGAGCTCCCAGGGAAAGTGACAAGTGCATAGTAATAATAGAGAGTATGTATTTCCAAGGAAGAAAAACTAATTAGGTTCATTTAATTAAAAATTACGGCACTGCAGGCAGCTGCTTGCTCATTTTAACTACAGTAGCACAGAACAGTTAAATTGTGGGAAGTGAACTCTGCTCGAGAAAGGTGTTCCTAATTATAGAAATGCAAGTTTTATTACAAAAGGCACATTTAAGTGAACTGGGAAATGGAAAGGGGAGTTCTTTTTTTAATCAAAACATTTCATTATCTTTATCAGGAGTCTTCAGATAACAAAGCTCAGATCCTCTTTACACAAGGGCAATCAGAATGCTCCAGTGCTTGTGCACGACTTGCAGTATTATTGTAGCCATGTTAACAGAAATCCAATTTTCTTAGTGTTAGCAACAATCCCACAAGTGATAAGGCCTTCTATTGTGTGTTTTTTAAGTTGGCCAAAGAGATAATGAGAATGGTTTTCATATAAACTTTCAATGTAATTTATTATTTGTGTGTTGGCACATGCTTTGTATTTGTCCAGCCTAAATACATTTGGTAACATCATTTGTATCCCTGTGTTTTGGCATGGAAGAGCTGTCCTTATCCTGTCCTGGTCTAGTGTCACCTCCCAGAATGTCTTACACTCTGGTAGTAATTCTGGAGGTTAATTTTTCTTTTTTCTCTTAGGTTTTGGATCTAGTAACACAGGTTCTGTGTTTGGGCAAGCAACAAATACTGGAGGCACTGTCTTTGGCCAGGCAAGTATTTATGGCTTTTTATAGAACAAAGGGCTGCTTATTTCTGATATATTTTTTAAAAATACAGTTTGATGTGTTTACTAAAATCTTTCCCAGTCCATATCACCATATTGGTCATATTTGCATCTGCATGAATACTCCAGGGGGTATGGAGACAGAAACATTTTATCACATGCAAGATAAGATAGATGCAGTAAGTCTCCTGCTTTTATTCCATGCTAAGTGGAAAGTAGGGCAAGTGTAGGTCAAGTCTCAAAGGCATCATTCTGTGCTGTGGACAAGATTTAATACAGACTTAAATAAAATCTCATGGCGTTCCATTTTGGAAGGTGATTGCTGGCTGGTTTGTCAGCCTCCTCAGACATCCGGAGAAAAGGCCCAGGCAGAGGAGCCTTGAGTTCTTCTTTGCCTTTGCTTAAATCTCTTTTTTGTCCTTTTTGTGTTCTAGCAGCCATCTTCTTCCACTGGAAGCTTGTTTGGAGCTGGAAGTGGAGGGAGAGGTGGAGGCTTCTTCAGTGGTTTGGGAGGAAAGCCAAGCCAGGATGCAGCCAATAAGAATCCCTTCAGTTCCTCCAGTGGAGGATTTGGATCCGCAGCTTCCCAGAGTAAGTGAACAAAACAAGAATACAAAATGTGCTGTGATTTCCATCTGCCTTTGTGATCCCATCTGCTTTTCTGCTGCTAATTATTTTTTGAGTAAATTATGTGTTAATATGAAAGACTTTGAGGGGATAACCAGAGTATGTGTGATGTGTAATCCAGAATTTTTCTCCAAGATTTATGGAAAACAAGTAGGGAAACCATTGAAACAAACAAGCAGATGCAGGAAGTGTGAATAATATCTATATTCTGTAGAGAATTCTTGACTAAATCTTTCCTTAAAATGAAATACTCTAAATTCTTGTCACTGAATTTCTGCCTCCCAACTTGGCTGGAAGTTAGAAAGCTTTGATCATCTCTCATTGCCCTAAGACTGTCTAAATTGCAAAGAATCAATATGTGAGGGATAGAATTTTTGTTAACCTCTGCCTAAAAATTAATGTCTTTATGCAGCACATGCAAGGTACTTTACCAAAATTTGCTGTGACATATGGATAGGCTGGTAGAAAGCACAAAGAAGGGGAAGCAGTGGCTAAACATGAAAGTCAGGAAATAAAGGAAAGCTGTAAAATTAGTGCTGCAAGTGGCACTTCAAGCCTTAAGAGAGAAAATCCATTTATTTTATTAAATCTTTAATAATCCATTGGGATTAATGATTGAGGTCAGTTTTCTAACCTTGCTAATTTAATCACTTAATGCAGTTCTGGGTTTTGTGATGAAACAAAACAGATGGTCCACCAGAAAAAAGCCTTGGTTGTTCTGTGTCCTGCCTCTAGATGCAAAACTCCCTGTAGGCTTATGAAGGATGAAAAAATGAGTTATTTCTCAGTAATGCTGGAAAAGTTTGGCTCCTACTTTAAGGTCCACTGTTAGATAATCTTGTGTAGAAATACTGAGCATTGCCAAAACAGCTCAGAAGCTTTAATTTGTGGTTTGCTGATATTTGTCTGCAGAGACTGATTGTAGCTGCTGGGATTTCTCACTTGAGGAGTTGTCTTCTACTGACTGGGGCACAGGATGCATCTAAACAAATTATCCCTCCTGGTGATTTACTAGAGTGCAGCAATAAAGGGTTGTTAGTGGTCCCATCAGATCCAGAAAGAATCTTGGTGCAACTACAAACTACAACTGTAGAAATAAGGGAAGACTTAACTTCTCCCTGTGTTGTTTTCAGTGTGATGTTCATTGTGTGCTTGGGGGTTGGGGAGAAAAAAGTCATTTTCCTTTCTCTTGCTTCAGCTAATGAAGTGCAGTGTAGAATATTGTCTGCTATGATATTGGCTGTTTATAAATATTCTTCATCTCCACAGATTCTTCGAGCTTATTTGGAAACAGCGGAGCAAAGACTTTTGGCTTTGGCAGCTCCTCCTTTGGAGAGCAGAAGCCTACAGGCACTTTCAGCTCTGGTGGTGGAAGTGTGGCCTCCCAAGGCTTCGGGTTCTCCAGTCCAAACAAAGCAGGTACTTTGGAAATGCACCCACTAGGACAAACCTCATCATTTGGGAGATGCTTGCTGTTCTGCCACTTAGCTGTCCACAGCCCAGACTCAGTGCACAGACAAGAATTGTCTCTGAACAATAAATAAAAAATAACTAAAGGCTGAGTGAATGCTGCTTTAACTAGTGGGTCCAAGGCAGAATTTTACTCTCTCTTATGCAGCATCCAGAGAACCACATCCTCAGGTGTTCATTCCAAAAATTCCCGTTGCAATTTAAGAGCTGAGAGCTGTATAAGTTCTGGTCTTCTGTTTCGAACAGTCAAGAGTACAGAACATGGAACTGAATACATTTTTCCTATTTTAGATACCTCCTTGAAATATAATCTTACAAATTTCTCTCGGTTTTGTCACCTCTTTTATCCCATTTCACTACTTAAAATAGTGGAAAAAGGAAAGTGAAACATGTTAATATGCGTTGCTAAAGAGAGCGTCTGCTGACCAAAGCTTGAGCCCCTGGGATAAATGCTCTTAATTTCTTAGAGGTAGAGGTAACAAAATATCTGATCTGTGTTTAAATAATTCAGGCCTAGCATTTACTTTTTTTCCAGACCTTTTGTGTTTACAGCCAAACAGTATCCATTACCTTGGCATGGACTGGAATTTCACCCTGGGTATTAAAATGTGCAGTGGTATCCCATCCTCGTCCCTGGTCAAATAAAAGAGCAGGTGTCCTTCATGTTCCACTGTGAAACAGGCCAATAATACCGATAAGCAGATGAACATAGAATGAAATAATCTGGGTCGAAATCCATTCAGAGCTGCAGGAGGCAGCTAAACCCTGAACAGAAATTGCCAAGAGCACAGATAAGTTCTTGACTCCCTGCAGGCAGTTCCACTGACCTGGCATTTAATCCTTCCATTTTAGTTTCCACCACTTCAACCAGAATTAGATCACACCCTACCTCCCAAATCTTTGCATCACTGAAGCACCTAAAACCCAAGTTTGCATCTACCCTTTGGTTTTAAGAGGCGAGGAAGACTTGCCAGTTGCAGTTTTCTTTAATGCACTCAGGCACTTCTCTTACCCATATCTTTTGCAACAAAACACCCCTCAGATTGGAATTGATTCTGTAAATGCTTTGGTGTCCATATGATAGGATGAACACCCCGTTATCTACTTGGAAAGCTGCTCTTTGTTTTCTCTCGCTGCATTATTGTTTATGTGATGTTCTTGTCCCCTTTTTTGCCTCTGTTTTGCTCAGGTGGCTTCGGTGCTGCTCCAGTGTTTGGCAGCCCTCCCACTTTCGGGGGATCCCCTGGGTTTGGAGGGGTGCCAGCATTCGGTTCAGCCCCAACCTTTTCAAGCCCTCTGGGCTCAACGGGAGGCAAAGTGTTCGGCGAGGGGACGGCAGCAGCCAGCGCTGGAGGATTTGGGTAAGCCAGGGACAACAACCTTCTTGCAATACAAGGTGATGCTTGGTTGCCTCTGCTTTTACATGAAGAATATTTTCTGTCATTGATTGGTAAGCTTGATGTGTCCTTGGCTTGTTTGTTTAAAAGACAAAAACAATTAAGGTATAAAACTAAAACGCACACGCCAAAGGAAAGAATGTGTGTGATCATTTTAATGCTGATAACTCCTGTGTTGAGTCTTTAGCTTTAGAGATGTCAGCTTGCAACTGTGTGAGGAAATGTGGGGCTGTTTTCTCTGTGTGCATTTAATGAGTGCAAATCTAGGACTACAAACTATGCTTAGCTAAGAAAATAATTACTGTTATGTGTTACTCTGTGCAGACACTATCCTCTGGTTAGATTTGGGCTAGAGATGCTAATGAGAATTCAGGCTGTTCTCTCACCTGTGGAATGAGGCACTTGTAACAGTCTGTGTTCCCAGAGAGCTTTATATTTATCCCTCACTGATTGTTTTTACCTGTTCCTGTACCCCCTAAGCCTGTGCTTGGCACCAGAGCAGACAGCACATCATTCCTTGCTTTGTTCAGCAAATACAAAATTCCAGACCTTGCCAAGCAGCTACTGCAGGAGGCAGCAAATGCAGTTCTTCAGCATTGTGCTACCAGCCAGCAACACTCCTTTGTGTCCTGCAGTTACAGTCAGACTGGACAGAGCCAATTAAAAAGAGAGTAACTTCCAGTGAGGAGAGGAAACCGGATGTCTCCCCAGTCTTGGTGTTTATATATTTGACAAGTGTTTGTCTCTTTGTCTGGTTTCAGGAGGAACTGCCTTTACATAGGCACAGGGCGACATCCAGAAGTGTGACTTGTTAATTCCCTGTGAGGTGTGGGCAGATACCCCTGAACTGGGGGAGGCTTCAGCCAGCTTCTCCTGATGTCCAGAATGTGCAGCAGATCGAGGAATCCCTTTGGAAAGGGTGAAAATACAGGCTGCTTAATTAAATCTCCACAAAGAAGGATGTGTCTGTAGGGATGACTTACCTTAAATCAACTGGTAGTTTGTTCAGCTCCAACATCCAGCCATTGTGCTGCAGGATTTTGTACTGAGACTGGATGTGCTCAGTGACAAAATGGAGAGCTTAAAGATAAAATGGAATTCAGAACAAGCAGCATATTGATAGGAAAGAGGTCTTGCATAAGCAGTCTGCAGACTCAAGAAAGATAATTCAGTGACTTAACTTGTGGGAAGCTTTGACAATTTCTTCTCTACTAGAAAGGTACAGAATTGGTCTGATATTTTCAGAGTTCCCTGAGAATGTTGATTTTTAAAACTTTTAAAGAGTGTGCAGAATTCCCAGGCAGCTTTACAAAAATCCAAATCTTACCACAAAACGTTGAGCAATAATTTAATTCTGCAGTATAATGTAGCATCTGTGCAGGACTTCCTTTCTGCCTTTCTCTTGAAGTGAAACTTGAAAAATGCCTATTCTGAAGAAGTTACTTGCAAGTACACGGTGTTGTATTAGCTCCAAGTTCCTGAGAATACTCCGCTGACTTAAATACATGTGATTCATACTGCTTCAATTCTGAAAAATCTGCATCACTCAATAAATGATGGGGGTGTCAGAAATAGAAACCACTGCACTTCTTCAGAGCCTGCAGTTCCAACTGTTGGTGGGCAAATAATGTTTTGCTCTTATAAACTGGCCTCGAGTGCATCTCAGTTGTGTTTTGCACAGCAGCTTTACAAAAGACCTGAAAATCTGGGCAAGATAGGTTGGATTAAATTCTTACTAGGCAATGACTGCATTTCATGTCTTTTAGATGTCTGGAAAAAAATCTGTCCATATTAAGCTGTTTCTTACTTACATTGTGTGCAGCCAACAGACCTCTTCTGGTTGCAGCTGAAAGGAGCAGTTTGAACCACAAGTTTTCTTGTCACTATTTTCAGCTCCTCTTCCCTACCCAAGATCGACAGGATTCATGTGTTGTAGCAAGGTCCTGAGAAGATGGAGCACTCTAAAACCTCTTGCTCTAAACACATCACCCAGGCTTGCTTTTTTTTAAAAAAAAAAAAAAAAAAAAAAAAAAAATCTATTCTGCTTTTCCTGAGAAGAGCACACTCGTGGTTCTGAGTGCTGCCTGCAAGTACAGAGGTGAGGAGCCAAAGCAGGGCCAGAGATGCCAAGTTCCTGAACTGCTGCTGTCTGTGCAGTGTGCACACTTGGCAGGGTCTTGGGAGAGGAGAGGTGATGTCCTTTGCCAGGTGAATTGCTTGTCACATTGGGACAAGGGCTGTCTTTTATCTGGAGAGATAGCTTTTGATGTGGGTCTGTGTTTTGGGTTTTTTAAAGTCTCCTAGATGTGGATGGATGGAGAGGTGGGTTAACACGCTGTCAGGTCATGTTTTAAGTGAGAAATGACAGGAGCTTGTGTGAGGCCCAGCCTTGCAGAGCTGGCACAGTGTGATGTGACCAGCTCTGCTCAGGCTGCTGCTGGGTTTTAGGATTGTTGTGCACTTGAAGAGCTCTAGCAGAGCTTGTCATTTGGAAATCTTGTATCTGCACTTTGCCTAGTTTGGTTTAAACTTGAAGGTCGTTCTTTGAGAATATTTCTTATATTCAGGATGGGAAAAACGGGCAGAGAACCATACTGCATGTCATGGTCTCATTAGTGTGTCACACTGAGAGCTTTTTGCTGCCTGGTTGGACAGAGTGGGTGGAGAAAGACACATTTCCATATATAAAAGTGTTTCTCATTTCAGTCCCCAAAAGCAATTAGGAAAATGATTAGTTTGTGGTGGTGGGGAGAAGTGCCAGGTTGGTGCAGATCTTCAGGGAAGCACTGGAACCTTGTGTGGTTCAAAATGGGCTGGGAAGAGAAAGGAATTGAGAAACCTGCAGATTTCTCTGGGTGATGGGGACGGTACCCTCTGAGATTTGGGAATCTGGATTCTGTATCTGGGCTCTGCTTTGTGCTCTGGCTTTGAGCACCTTACACCAGTTCTGTGTTTGCTGCCCTGTTTGCAGTGAAATGATGCTGTACTTTTGGTGAAAACCACACACAGGGGTGAATTAAAATATTCTATTTGATGGCTGGAGTTGGTATTTCCAAGCACTTGAAGACATACCCTGTGTAAGTGTGAACATATTTGCCTTCCTGCTCAGCGTGTGTCAAGAATGGAAGCGGAACAGACCTTTCTATGTACAATAGTCTCACCCAAACCAGGAAATCCCTTTCTGAAATGGACAATTATTCATATCAGCTGATCTCACCTTTTGATGTATCCTCGTTTAAGGAGTGCACTGTTACTACAGGTATGGGGACAATCTTCCAGTGTAAGTGAGAAGATGTTTGCAAACTCAGATTTTCTCTTTGAAACCTGCAGGTTTGGTGGTACCAGTAACAACACGGCGTCATTTGGCACCTTGGCAAACCAAAACACACCCACGTTTGGTTCCCTGTCCCAGCAGAGTACAGGCTTTGGCACACAAAGCAGCGGATTCTCGGCTTTTGGGACAGGTGGAGGAGGTAGGAGAGGCTAAAATCACCCTAACAGCCCCCATGTTTCTGGTTTTCCCTGGAAATTGTGTGGGACTCCTCAGTTCCCTGCCAGAAATCTGCCTGGTGGTGCTGTAGGGGAGGCACCATGTCCAGGAGAGCTGGGGTGTGTAGCACCTTCTCAGCCTTCAGCTTCAAATTCCATTGCTGATCTGCTGTGTGCAATGTCAGCACATCACTACTTCTCTGCACACCTCATCTGATTATTGCTTTTCACCCCTTTTTGTGGAGCTGCTCTTTATCCTCAGGGGAGAATACTGAGAAATAAGGAATATTTCTTCAGTACCACATGCTTGGGTATCTGTGCTGTAACTACTTAGTATCAGAGGAATATATGCACGGGAAAATTGAGCTGGAGCTCCAATAGCTGAATGTTTTTCTGCTGCAGTTCAGTGAAGCCACAGTGATTTAGCCAGGGCTCAGAGCAAAGCCCGTGCAAGGCCACATTCCCTGGTGGCTGCCTGGTACCAGGGGCCTGCATTAAGCACAAACCACCTCCAGAAAGCAGCTGAGAGAGGAGCAAACCAGGCACATTGTCTGCAGGGCTGCTAATGAATGACCTGGCTGATGAGCAGTGAAAGCCAAACCCTCTTAGGAGCCAGGCAAGTCACTTCTCTTGTAGATGGAGATTTGACTTTCATTGTTCACTTTCTTCCTGGCCTAAGGCAGGAAAGAAGTATTTTTCAATCTCTGTGTGTGTGAGGGGGCATTTATTACAAATCCTATGAATTTATTTTCCCTTTCACCAACTATTTTTCTATCTTGCTTTTCTTTCAGGGTTTGGGTTTGGATCGCCTAACACGTAAGTACCATTTTTTGTGTCTCAGCTCTTCCTTAAAAATACAAATGGAATCAGAATTGAAGAGTGGAGTGGTTTACAAGAGCAAACTCTGAAAATAGCATTTAAATACTAGTTCTGATTTCCATTTTGGTGATGTTGCAGAGCTCAAAGTACAAGCTCTGGAAGTGAGCTTTCCAGTGAGGTTTACCTGTCTCTTTAGAGAAAATTTTCACTTGGATCATGCTTCTCCTCCACCTCTCAGGGACATGATGTGTGTGCTCAAGCTGTGTGTGTGAATCAGGAGTCTGCTCCATTTATCAGATTGAAACAAGGAATGAAAGAAATTGGTACTTTTGTGGCTGAAGTGAGGTGATGATTTACAGTTAAAGGTTAACTCTATCATCTGCTCTGCCTTTGCCTGGCTAGATCCCTTCCAGCAAGTTTCTTAAACTTTTTTTCCCTGTCAGATAGAGAGAACATGGATCTCTACAGTTGACAGGCTCTAGAATAAGCACAATTATATCTAGTCAGTGTGTGTTGCTGCAGGCTCAGGTAAAAGAGGCTGGAAATACTCATGTGTTCTCACAAAAAGCTCCTGATACTAGGGAGACTGAAGGTTTGATTGAGGGATCTGCTGAATTAATGCTGCCTGAGGGAGGCTCTAGCACTCACTGCTGTGGTTTTCTTTTTATCTTGCTCCACAGATCTTCCTCTGGATTTAGTGGATGGAGAAGCTAGGAACATCCTGAACTCTTCCTGTAGCTCCTGCATTCATGACTCACCCACATGATCGATACCCAACCAGCTTTTCTCCTGAGTATGAGTTCTCAGACTTTTTTTTTTTAAGGAAAAGATTTTGCTTATTTTTATGCAATACTTGTTCTCGCTCTATATTAAACTATTTTATCTGGCTTGATGTTTTTTTTGTGTTGGAATCATTTATTATCTCCCTGCATCAAGAGGAGATGGATGTGTGCTGGACTTATCAGCCCCGTGCTGGGCTCAGCTTTCTCTTGTCCATCCCTTGCCTACACAAGGGAGTAGCTCCAGTTGGTTCCTGACATAAACCAGCACATTTTTCATTAATAGAATGTCTGATTATCCCAGGCTCTGAAGAAGGGGCTGAGGTTTGCCCTGCTAATTTTAAGTCTAGGATGGGGCACATGCTTATCTCAGTGAAGTGCTGAAACTGAGTCATGTGTGAGCCAGAGGCTTAGTGGAGAAATAGGAAATTATCTGGGAAGAAGCTGGCAGTGTGCAGAGCACGTTCCCATGGCAGTAACATTCAGCAAAGAGGTGGGAAGTAAAAGCTCTCCTATTTTTACCTTTCTGTACATCTTACAGAACGCAGAAAATGGAACTCAGGTTCTGGGGAAAACTTCTGGCCCTGCAAGCCAGACATGTGACCTCCATCCAGAGGCATTAGTGATTTTGCTTTTTTTGGCTTTGGCTGTTGGATTCTACTGTTGGATCCTTTTTTTTTTTTTCAAACAGGGATGAGAGTGTGCTTTTTCCCTGTAGCTTTTGGCTTTAGTTGATGTCATTTGTAAAATTTTCGTGTTTATACTTGAACATACTAAACAAATGTTTTAAATAATGCCACAAAGGCTTCTGGCCAAACACTTTTGGTGTTTGATGTATCTGACCTCCATGAAACCTCCAAATGATGCAATCAGGTTTTGTTGCTCTGTGGATAACACATTTGAAATAGTAGCTCCTGTGTTAGCTGAGTCCATGCAGATTGGATGGGGTTCTCCTCTTTTTCTGTTTCCAGCAGAAACATTCTAATGTTCCTTTTTCTCTTGTTTTTTTACTATCACATGATACAATGATAGGTGACATTTTCTGCTTTGGTCAGCATGTGATCATTTTTGGGAATTGTAAATAATTGATAACTTCTTGTTTTCATATCCATTATAAACTACTTATATTTGTCAACAGTTCCTGAAGGAATTGCTTTTTTCAAATCAGCCTAAAAATGTTTTCCTAATTCCTGTCCTTGCTGAGCCAGGAGTCCTTCCTGCACCTGGGATTAATGTTAGGCAGGTTTCCTTTAAAAATTGAGAAATGTGGGACATTCAGTGTACAAGGAGGGTTTGTTTTAAGTTGTGGAGAGGCTTTGCAAAGCCATGGGCTCCAAAGCTTTTCCATCTGCCCCAGATTTCTGCATCCTGGTGTGCCATGGGTCACATTAGAGGCAGCACTTTGGGGATTTGGGTGTAACCTCACAGTCCCTTTGGGGGAAGAGGGAGAGTTCTGGCAATCCAGGGACCACAGCACTGGGACAGAGAGAACACTCCCAAACTGGCTGGTCTGCAGGTGAAGAAAAGCTGAAGATGGATTGAAGCGTGCCCCTCCCAGTGTGTTCTCCTTGACAAGACAACATTTCTTATGGCCTAGAGGTGACACTGCTGTTGTGCTTTCCTTCCTCTTTCCTATATAAATAGCAGCTGGCCCAAACCACTGACCCTAAATTCTTTGCATTAATCTCCCCTCACTGTGGCATGTGACACCTCCTCAGAGGCCATATCAACTGTGCTCCCCCAGATAGCTCAGAAGCCTCTTACTGTGGAGAAGATTGGCTTGGTAAGAACGTGGCATGCTGAGCCATTTAAAGTTTCTCTTTTGGAATGATGGGAGCAGTTGGGAGTGTCCCTGCTCTGCTGCTTGCTACCTGCTTAACTCCTGGTGAGTGAAGTGCCTTTAGAATTACCCCAGACCTTGACTGAACGTGTATTTTCTTGCAATTGTTCCCAAATCCTGTCTGAAACAGCCCAACCCCCTGAACTATCTGCCCTTGACAAACAGGTGCTGCTCCCTGTTTCCATAGTAGCTGCTGGAGGAGCTGAGCAGCTCAGAGAGGCTGATCGTGACCACAAGCCCACAGGAATATGCACAAAACCCAGCAGAGTCGGCTTGGGAAAATCTGCATTTTCATTAGATGACTCAAGGAGCTGGCAAGTGCGTGTGGAGTGGCTTGGTGGCTGCCACAGGCTGCCATGGGCTGTGTCACCTGTGCCAAGTGGCTTTGGATCATGAGGCCTCTGTCCAGTGCTCTGTGGGTGGACATCCACCACAGAGTAAAGCTGCTAATGCTAAAAAAAACCCAGTCTTGGTAGTCCTGGGGGAAGGATTTAAGGACTAACCAGGCTTGGAGTCTCCTTCAGTAGTTTGTCCGTGCTGGTTTATCCTTGGATAACCAACAGCCCTCACTCCACTGTTCTGGAGGAGCTTTGCCCTCTGTGCCTCTTTTTTCCTGCTCTTTCAGTAGGAGCAGAAATCTTCCAAGGCTTTTATCAAAGACAAAGTCTTAATTATTTCTAATGAAAGCACACACTCATTTTCCCCTCCCCTGAGACCATGCTGTGGCCTCAAGGCAGTGGGAAGCCAAGTGCTGGAAGTGCTCTGCTGTGACAGAGCACAGGGATGGTGTCACTGTGCTGGGCAAGGGGGAGCCTCAGGCACAAAAAGGATCTCCCCAAACCTGTAGGGAGACCAAAATAGGGATTTATGCTTCCTTGAAGACTTAAAGAGCAATAAAGAAAAGAGCTTTTTTCTGGAAAAATAAAGCAAAACCATAGCTTTGTCACAGAGGTAGAAAAATAATTACTTAAATCTCATATTCAAAAGGCTTTTGCTGTTTAATGCTTGGTATTTCAAAATGGCCATATCCCTGTGGCTGGTTCTATCTCCTGGGAAGGGAAGGACATCATTCCTTCTGTGCCACAGCATGGAGGTGACCAGAGGACACATGCCAGTGGCATTCTTCTGATGGCAGGGCTGGAGTGCATCCCTCGGCTCGCCTGTCCCTCACGGCCACCCTGCTGCCAGGGGCAGAGCTGACATGTGCCTGGTCAAAATCCTGGCAGTGCTCTGGGGAAGAAACCAGACCATGCTCCTGACACAACTGTCCTGGGCAGGAAGGGCTGCTCAGCCCCAACAGGGAGCTGTCAGCTCTGTTCAGGTGTGGGCTGAGTCTCACAGGGATCCCTGTGAGATGGTGGAGGTAGGAAAAGTGCTGCAGAACGTTCCCTTGCTCCAGACACTGGGAGCAGGGGCTGAGGAAAGGTGAAGGCAGGTGCTTGGCACTACCTCTCCTGCCACCCCTTTGCCCAGGAATCAGGGCACTGCTCTCTGTCCCTGCCAGCATTCTGGAGCAGAGCTCCCTTCTCCCCTCAGCCGTGTACATATCCAGGCTTGGAGGCTGAAATGGCATTTTATTTATCCCTTCTTAGTTTTCATGCGTCCCTCGTGCCTTGCTTCCAGCATTGCTTACAAGGAAAAACAATCCTGCATGAGGCTTTGGCATGAGTGAGTCTGGGAGTGCCAGGGAAGGTTTTGTTCCTACATAAATGTCGTGTGGAGCCCCAGGGGCTGGGAAGAGGTGGCTGTGGCTCACAGGAATGAGCAGCCCTGGATCAGCAGTGAGTCCATCCCTGTCATTCCTCTCACAGCCATGAGGCTCTGGGGTCTGGAGAACAGGCACTCAGTGCTCTGGTTTAATTGACATGAGTGTGTTTGGTCAAACTCTGTGACTTTGGGGGTGTTTTCCAACCTTTGGGACTCCTCTCCCAGGGATGGGCTTGGATGTGTCAACACATCTTCCAGCTGCACACACCTACATGAGTCTGTGGGCTCAACTCCCCAGGGGCTCTGTGGTCACACTCAGCGTGTTCCTCACCTCTCCTCATCCCCACCTCCTCTGCCTGCAGCTCCCAGTAGGTCACAAAGCTCCTCTGCCAGTGTGTGTCTGCCCCACTGCAGAGCTGCCCTTGTCTCCTGCAGGCTCCGTGCTGCCAGCGCCTGTGTTGGGACTCGTGTGTTCCCTGCTCTGGGATAAACTCAACTGCTGGGGCTCCACAGCTGCTGCTCCAGCCTGGGCTGCAGTTCTGCCTCCTTGCAGACCCATCCCAGCATGGACAGAGGCAGTGAGCCCCCCTACACCACCGTCTCTCCAAGCAGGGTGCTGCAGTCACTGCCACTCAGGGCTCCTCACAGAACCTCTCTGCAGATGCAGAGGTGAAAGGGAAGTGTGGGACAACCCCAAATTTATGAATCATGGAGAGTCACACCTGACTCTCCAGTGTTGCTCTCCTGTATTTGGGTTCTTCAGAATCATGGAATGGTTTGGGAGGGAAGGGATCTTAAAGCCCATCTGATTCCATCTCCTTCCACACCTCCCACTATCCCAGGCTGCTCCAAGCCCCATCCAATGTGGCCTTGGGCACTTCCAGGGATGGGGCAGCCACAGCTTCTCTGGGCACCCTGTGCCAGGGCCTCACCATCCTCTCAGGGAAATCCTTTTTTTCCAGGACTCTACAATCAAAAGTTTTGTGGGAACCAATTTACAGAAGTTACTAAAGGTAGCCCTGAGAATCTCAGTGCAGGTTGTTTCAGGAGCTGTTACAATCAGGTGTCAATTCACGGCACTGTATTTTTATTTTATTTCTAATAGGTGCTTCAAGGTTCCTCAGGGCATTGTTAAAAATATTTTGCTTTAAAATTTGAAAACATAAAGAAATGAAAGGAGTATTTGCAGCTGCTGCATGCGAAGAGTTTAAGGAGATTTGAGAGAAGAAATAGGGAACGAAACCTGATTAGCATCAGCAGAGGAAAGTCCCGGCAGAGTTTCAAGCAGGAACTGTGGGGGTCAGAAGTCATTCTTCAAATGAAGGAACCGTTGCCTCAGTCTGCTTAAAACTGAGACTAGAAAACCACAAAGGCAAGGGACAAAACCTGTGCACCGGTGAACTTTGAGATGTGCGGCAGTCAGGGATTGGTGTTACCTGAAGCACCAGAACGGGGCTCCAGCATCACCCGGACTGTGCTGGGCTCATCACCTTCCCTCTGCCCTCCTCATCCCTCACTGGGGCTTTTCCAGTGTCCCTGGGCAGGGAGAAGTGACCGGCTGGCTCTGTCTTTTCCAGGATCTCACCAAAGCAGCTGTGAATTGGCTGGTGTCCCCTCCCCACCCCTCCCTCCCTCCCTCCAAAACTGGGACATCTAAATTTAACCTGCTATCAACAGATGAGGCTGGAGTGTTTCCACTGTAGAAAGGAATCCCACTCAAAATCTGTCCTCTCCCCTGCTCGAGCTCCATCCCTGCACATTCCTCTTCTCAAGCTGGGAGTTTCCTTCCTCCTCTTCCCCTCCTGCACTTGTTTGTGTCACTGCCACAGCACTGATACCACAGCAGACCGAGCAGGGCTTTGCTCTGGTGCTTTTTAGAGAAGCTTTGATGCTGCTTTGCCAGCTGGATCAGAGACCAGCAAAACTTCTCAAAAAACCGAAAAAAATGTAAAAAAAAAAAAAAGAGGAACCTGTATCTTGCTTGGGCAGAGCCGGTGGGAAGGGAGCCTGCAGTGGGGTCAGGCTGTGGCAGCAGGAGCTGGAGCACAGAGCTGGAAGGTGCCAGTGGGACCCCGAGGATTTAAGGGATCGGCAGTGGAGCTCTGCTTGGCCAGGTACTCCCTCTCTCCAGAAGTCAGCACTTTCCTTCACTGGAAAGCAAACAAAACCTGAACGTGGAAGTTTTTGGGAGCAGGCAGGGAATAATGGAATGAATACAGGTGGTGTTTGAAAATCACGGACTGCAGCAGCTTCCACCCTCTCCTGTGCCCAGATGTGGTGATTACAGAGAACATCTGCCCGGTTTTTGCTAAATAAGCTCGTGGTGTCAGGAAATCAAAGTTCAGCCACCGCCTGCTCCGGCCGGGCCGGGATGCGCTGCAGCCTGGTGATGAAAAATGCAGGATGTTGGCTGGTGCTTTTCACCAGAAACCTCCCGGCTGTGTCTGCTGCAGTCCCAGAGCTGACACGGAGAGAGAACTGGTGGTAAATAGGGCTCTTATCGCTGCCTCGAAACGTGAGCCATTTGTTTAAAAACAGCCACCGCCCAAACGACTCCAGGCAGACGCGTTTGAAAATTTCACTTTATTTCTCTGTCTCTTATAAAAGCAGGGTTTTGTTTTTTTACATCTCTGTAAGTGTCCAGACTCGGTACATCTTGGTTTTGTTTTCACAGTATCTCTGCTAGACCAAGGATGATTCTTATTGCTGCGCCGGGAGCCAGGGCAGGAGGGACGGCGGTGCCTCCCCTTCCCTCCCCCGGGCTGGAGCCAGCCTGGCACCGGTTCCGCAGGTCTCCAGCCCTCCCAAAGGTGCTGAGGGGCTGCCCTGACTCCCCGAGGGGCTGCCCCTCTCTTCCCACGCTCATCTCGGTGTCAAGGGTAAAAAAGGAGAAGCACGAGGTCTGTGACCCACTCGGCGCCTTGGCTGTGCTGGGCAGCCCCTGGCCGGCCCTGGCTGTAGGTGAGGGTCTGGGTCAGGGCTGCTGCCCACCCTGGGAGCTGTGACAGGGATGGCCAGGCTGCACTCTGAGCCCCTGTGGGGATTTGGGTCTATAAGGAGCTGAGAGCATCACTGTTGGGAAGGGTGAGGCAGAGACAGGCTCACGTTCATCCCGTGTCGGTGCCCCAACACCTCCCCAGTGTATCCTTTGTGTATTCCTGGTTCTGCAAAAAGCTGCCAGAGAATGAGCTTGATTCACCTCTGCTCATTTACCACTCTGCCCTGGGTCCCCAGAGATTTAAGTCCCCACTGGAACCCTGTCGATCAATCCCTGTTCTAACCACATGGCCATTGACCAGCTATAGCAACAGTGATGTCTTAGAGCCCCTGTTACTTCCATCCATCCATCCATCCATCCATCCATCCATCCATCCATCCATCCATCCATCCATCCTTCCTGTTGTAGACAATCTGTCCCCATCAGTTTTGTAATGAACCAGCATTGGAAAAACATCACTTTTAATCACAATGCATGAAATCTCAAAAGAGGCAGCATCTCTCTCTGTGCCATGTCTGGTGATGCAGATGGAGGTGAAGGGGCACGTTTTGACCTAGGCACGGGATAAAGGCATTCTTTGGGAAGGGAGAAGTCCATGCAAAGCTGACCCCAACATGAAATTTGAATTTTGTATTTACTGCTTAGCTGGGTCCGTTCAGTGCAACAGGACAAATTAGCCAGGAGGTTACTCTCAGATTGCATGGATGTATCCAGTCCACCAGGTAGAGGGAATAGGAGGAACCAGATTTACTTAATGCACTGGGAGACTAAGTCCAACACAAAGCTAAGTGGAAAAGGACATAGGTGTTCCCTGAATGTGGTTTTTGGTGACTGAGAAGAAATCTTTCCTTGGAATTCCTTCATGCAGCTAATTAAGACAACTGGGTCCAATTCCTTCAACCCAGACTGACATCAGTGAGAACTGTAAGTACTCAGCACCTGGAGACAAAGTGAATACCAGACACAAATACCCCTTCTGCTCCCACCCGTGGGACTCAGCAGCAGCCAGGATGCGTGAGAGCTTGATCAGCTATTCACCCACAGCTCAGAGTTCGTCCTCTTCTGCGTGTATTGCCTTGGAGAAAATACAGACAAGTCCCAAAGGGCTGTGCCAGTGGAGCTATAGTTGGATCTGAATTCAGGAAAGAAAACAGAGTTTAATACAGAGAGTGACTGTGCAAGTCCAAGTCTCCCTATCTTCATCCTTTATAGTCCCAAAGCCGAGATTTAGGCACCCTTTGGCTTGTGGATTTGGGTTTGATCCAGTCCAGTCGTTTACAAGCCAGACTTCCCACCTCGGAGCTCTGCCCATGGAAAGGAGCAGCTCGGTGGCTGAGCATCTCTGAAAGCCAGTGGTGGAGGAGGGTGGGCTCCCCTGGAGACAGGGGAATGGCTGCAGGGCCCCAGGATCCTTGTTTGCTGGTTTGAGGCTGTCTTGGTGGAGGACACAACTTCTGGCCGTGCGTTCCCTGGGCAGGAGGTGTTCTTGAACCTGTTGCCAAAGGAGGTGGTGTGGCTGTGGAGAAGTGAGGAAGGAGAATTTCTGGCTGGTAACGTCCCATGTGGAAGATGAGGGCAGGAATAGCAGCTAATTGGTGCCTCTCTGAGGAGAGAGCCTTTTGAGCAGCGTGTGTGGGGTTGTGAGACCAGTTCAGACCAGCTCAGCAGGGCCAGGCTTGTACCTGGCATGCAGAACTCTCCTTAGTCCCAGCTCTTGAGGCAAGTTATAAATAGGAGGAAGAAATATTTTCTAGGGGAAGGAGCTGAAGAAGGAAGTGATCTGCCTCAGGCCATGTGCTGGAGCAGGGCAGATCCTCCACTCCCCATCCTGTGCCCTGGCCTCCAGGTGCCACCTCTACCACAGAACTTCCTCTGCCTTCAAACCCATCCCTCCCATTCAAAAGGTTCTTCTGCCTCATCTGCTTTGCAGAAGCGCATCTGGTTATCTCAGCAGCCATCTAGTTCTTATTAAAACCAACAGGTTTCACCTCCTCCTCCAAATGCTCCTCCCTCACTGAGGATCCACACACAAGGCTCAGGTATTGCCCTGCCTGCACCTTCTCCTGCATTACCCTTTGCTACAATGGATGTTTGGGCCATGACAGACAGGGACAGTGTCATGGTCCTGTCTGTACCTCGTTCCTGAAGGTCAGGAACGATCATGAGGTCATTGGGAATGATCTACTTAACCCAATGTGATTTGTTACCACAAGAGGAAGAGTTTTCCTCGGCTGTTGCTGCTGTGATTACTGGGAGCGGGTCCCTGTTATTTTCAGATGTGGCTGCTCCTGAACTCCAGCTCTTAGTTCTGTAAGAACTGGGTAGTTGAGTGGGTAAGATCTGTCCTCGCTGACACCTGTGTGTCTCCAGTGACTTCAGAAGGATCCTTTTGATATCCTGCTCCTTGTACAGCACCGCCATTGGGATTTCACCAGCCAACGGGGCGACAGAGCTCCACCCGGCAACAGCAGAGCCTTGGCTCTTATCCATGAGAAGGTGAGGCTGTGGGCTAGCTGGGAAAACATCTGTGTGTCCTAAAGACAAACCCAGTGGGACATCCCCCCCCCCGCCTTGATTGGTGTTGACTTCCAGGGCCACAATTCCAGCTGTGAGGTTATTCCATATTAAACTGCTAACGGGAGGCTGAGGTCACCACTGGTGAGCAGCACGAGGAGCTCCCAACCCCTCCTGCAAAGCAGGGAGGTGGCCTGGGAGCTTCCCCTTGAGAGCCATCCAACAGCAGGTTTGTTATTTGCATTGCTTTGAAACTGAGATTATTTCCGTGCTTCCTTGTTCCAGGTTTTAAAAATAGGAAGATTTTTCTTGCTTCTTCCAGTTTCGTGCTGTTTTCGTCCATCAGCTCGTGCCATGCTGACAATCTATTCCTTGTTCCAAAACTTTTTCTCCAGAATTCTGTAGAAAGGACATTCTGCCTGGTGGCATTTTTGTTGGTTTTTTTGTCAAACATAGCTTTAAGGCAAAAGTTTGGCAATGCAAAGCAAAGTCTACATAAGGCCGCATGACTTGGATTTGCAACTCAGAACCTTACAGCTTAAAAAAAAATACCTTATCTTAAATAGTCAACTTTTTGCTCCAGGAACTTGTTTCGTTCTCAACCAAAAAGAAAAAAAAAAAAAAAAATTCTTAAAATCCCAAATAAAATGTTCTTATTGTTTTGGGCAGTTCTGGACAAGCTAATGAGACTGAAGTTCAAACGGGAACTAAAGTAGGGAAGAAAAAAAAAGCTATAGGGTAGACATCAGTGTTAGTTTCTTCCCTTAGGAATCCAGTGATGAGACAGACCCAGTCCAAGGTCTCCTCTTTAGCTTTAGCACAGTGAAATCCGTCCCAATGGGAGAAGGTAGAATGGTTGCATTTGTTGAATGAATAAAAAGTGCATTTTGATTTTGCTCAGATTATACGTGTGTATCCTAATACCTAAGTGATTGTTTTGCTTCGGGTTTAGTTTTCTCCCTTTCGGTGCCGGGACGCCAGGTGTGTATTATCGATGTTTCGGGGGTATCACCACGAGTGGTGGTCCATCCTTTGGCCTCCACATGAGTACCTGAGCATCATTGGCATTGGGTTTGACAAGGGCACTGGGTGGTATTGGCTCATTCTTGCTGAGGACCTGGGGCTGCTCTTGGGCAGAGGGCTCCTGCAGCTTGGCACGCTGCCCCAGGGGCCTGCTGGGGTTCACCTCGATGCCCAGCCTCATGCGCCATTTGATAGTCTGCAAGGTCACCATCTCGTTGGTGGCCGTGTTGGTTGCCACCAGCCAGGTGGTGAAGCTCTGATCCCGGTGGATGCTTGTGAGCTTGGCCACGTTGCTGTCGCTGACGGGCACCGCCCACGTCACGCTCGGGTAGAAGTTGTCGTTCATGCTGATGTTGAACTTGGACTCCTTCTTGGTGGGACCCACGATGGTGCAGGTTTCTGTGGTGTTCCCGTACCAGGGATAGTTCACTCCGTCTGAGTCACTGATGGCCTGGATTTTACCGTCCAGTAGATCTGGAAGCTCCCAACTCGACCTGCCATAATCAATAGCAAATTATGGACAATGCATTAATTAATTAGTTTAGAAACATGCTGGACTTTAGAAAGGAGAGGGAAGAGCTGTGGATGCATTCCCTCTCCAGCTTTTACTGCAATTTGTGTCCTTCATGCCATCCTGCCACGAAAAGCATCCTTCTCATCAGGCCTGCTCTCAATCTGCTCATCCCCTAAATTTCTCTCTGGATGAGCCACTGTTCCTCCCCGCTCTCTGCCTGGTGCTGGCAGTGTAACCCATCCTCCTCCAGCCTTTGGAAGGACCCAGCCTGAGGGCTGCAGAGCGGGCTCTGGGCTGGGGATGGTGTTACAGTAATCAGAGAGCCCGAGGCCGAGCTGCTTGTAAAACTGCCTGCACCTCTCACCTGCGAGAGGGACAGAAAGGTCACTGTTTCTAGCAGGAATATAAGTGAAAACAGTCCCCTGTCGCCTGGTACTGCTGATGCACAACTTGAAGTGGGATTTTTCATTAACTTCCAGTTTATTTTTTATGATTATATTTGCCAATAGAAGCAAACTGCTGTAAATGTCTCAGAAGAAGTGTTGGATGTTTGCTCTGAGACAGCAGAACCACAGATCACTTGCTCAGTGCACACCAGCTGTTTTAAGGACAGTCTTTTACAAACCAGGCTGGCAGACGTGGCTCTCATGTACCTTCTCCCTCTTGCTCATGAATCAGCACTCCCCACCACCAGTGGGGATGATGATGGTGGCAGAAGGGACTGGGTGGCAGCAGCGGTGGCGTTTGCACCTGACCCTGCCATAGGACTGGCTGTGCTCCAGTCCCCCAAGCCTTGTGGCTCCCTGCTGCAGGCTGGGAAATGATTTATCTTGGAGAGACACAGAGGGGACGCCCTGAGGCTCGTCAGGGTCAGGGTGACTGTCCAAGCCTTTCATAAGTCTGGTGCTGCAGTTTAAAATAGCCCCTTGATTGCAGAGGAGGCTGTGGCTGGGGGTACTCGTCGGCCTGGCTGGCTCTTACACAGCTCTGGGATGAGCTGCTCTGGCCAGGACTGATGTGACCGTCTGGTAAGGTTGTTTTGACTGTTAATTAGTTAATGACCGTGAAGTGCCTCCATGTTTGTACCCGCTGGATCGTTCAGCACTTAGCTGTGTCTGGCTCTGGCTAGAGGATACCGTGGGGGATTTAAAGGTCTCATTTATCTTTTTTTCATGCGAGCAGGGGGTCCCGGCAAACACCTCCCCAGCGGGAGATGAAGTGTGAGACAGGAGGTGGGGTGCCCCGGGGGCTGCAGGGATGCTGGGAGCAGCAGGAGCAGGGGATGCTCTGAGCATCAGGACCGGGGGATGCAGGGATGCTCTGAGCATCAGGACCAGGGGTTATGCAAGCACATCATCTCCCTGCACAGATTTGCAGGCTGCTGTCAGCTCCAGCACCGCAGCTGCAGCAATCCCTTCCTCCCGAGCTCATTGCCAGCAGGCAGAGGGAGTCCTTTCCCTGGAAGAAAATTTTTAGTGAAGGCAGCCAAAAGGAGATCCCTGAGCAGTTCTGCCAGGACCCTTGTGCACTGCAGAGCTCTTCATACGCTCTGCTCTGCAAACTGGAGTCATCCTGGCTCAGCAGCCCTCACGCCCACCAGGCAGAGCTGAGCAGGGGAAGGCTCTGGGAAGGCTCTGGGAAGGCTCTGGGAAGGCTCTGGGAAGGCTCTGGGAAGGCTCTGGAGATGCTGGGTGACCCAGCCCTTGCCGATGGATGAGTGGAGGTCGAGCTCTGCTTCACAGCCCAGCTCCGAAACCCCATCTGGGGGCTCTTCTCTCCCTTTCAGCCACTGGTTTAGGATTACTTTCCATACCATGACCAGCACTCAGCTTGGCTGTCAGCCAGGGATGAGGGGTGACAGTGTCCCTGAGGTTGACTCTGAGGTGACAGGCGTGGTGCAGCCACAGCATCTCTGCAGGTACAGGGGTGCCAAACCAGGAGCTGAGATATCAGTGAGGGTGATCACCCTCCTGGGCTGCTCCAGCCTACTGAGATCAGAGCTGGTGAGAGAATGGCAGGAGAACCTGGTAGAGTATGCTCAGTAAATGCAGGTCCTCTAAGATCTGCTTGTCACTGTCTTCATTCCCAGTGCCCCAGCTCAGTTTGGAATTGCGGGAGCTTCTCAGGATTTGCCCAGGATTTAAACAAGAGCCCAAATGTGGAGCTGTGTCGGGGCCCAAGCAGGATGGTGCCTGCAGAGCCTGCAGCATCCCAGGACAAGGCTGAGCGTGGCTGGGCTGAGGGTGGCCCAGGAGGGCACCCAGCTTGAGGGAAGGCGTGGGCCAGAATGGGGAAGGAGAAACCGGCCTGTGTTTCTTCACAGAGCAGGCTGTGCCTAATTCTAGCCAGTGTGGTTAACCCCAGGGTTTCAAAACCATCATGCTTCATCTGCACAGCTTGGAATGAGCAGGAAAACGATGCCTCATGATGATCCCATGACTGGAGCAGAGCAGAGGCTGCATGGTGGTTGCTGCTGGTGGCTGCCCCTCACCAGGCGCTACAGCAAAGCCTCTGTGCCAGCCAGGCTGGCAGCCTCTGCTTGCAGAGTGTGTCCATGCTAAATAATGTGCCAACAACTGGATGATTTTGGAAAGAATGCTGTGGAATGATCTTTGGCTGCATCAGCATCTTTCTCTGGTAGTGTCGAGCCAAGGAGAGACCAGAAAGTGCCCAGTAAACACTTTGCTGACAATAGCAGGAAGGAGGCATGAAAAGAAACGAAGCTATCTGGTTTCATGGGTTCACTGATCAGCTCCAAGATCAGTAGGTTCTGGCTTATAACACTGACAAGCCTGTTTCTGCCTCTTCTGAAACCTTCAGAATCAGTGTGGGCATCGCCAGAGACTGGAGCTGCCAAGAAACCTCTCTCAGCAAATGTCTTCTTGCTACCAGAAGGAACTTTGAGCTATTTCTTGTGGCACAACCAGAGCCCTGCTGCTGACAGCCAAGGAGCTTTATGTAGGTTTTAGCTTCCCAGCCCTCATTCAGACACATTTTTTCCTATTCTGTCACACGGAATGAATCTCCCAGCTCATCCTGAGCTCCCAGGTACCTGTCCCACAGCACCCACCAGGGCAGTGACAGCAAACCCAGCACAGCAGCCTCCAGCCCTGGGCATCCAGCAGTCTGGATACATCCAGGTGACCTTTCCAGACAGGCACCAGGCACTATTGCATCCTCAGCTCTAATTGCTTAAAGCCAGCTCCTAATTAGTCACAGGCCAGATGGACTTGCACAACCTTGTGCTTTCCAACACCTTCCTCTTCCACGCTCCCTAAATAAGAGCAGCCCCTCTGGGACACAGCCCCTGCCTGGTGCATGGACCAGGGCCATGTGTGGGTGCAGTGAAACTCTGTCTCAGGCATTTCACATCCCTGCTCTTGCCTCCATCCACACTGGCCTGCACTGGGGACTCACAGAGAGAGAGAAAACCTGATAGCCAGAGCTGCTTAATTTTAAATTCTCCTTTACAGTGCCCCTCTCACCTACTCCAGCATGTCAGGCAAGTCAAGGCAGGGTTAGAGTGAAGAACAGGAAGGAAATTTAAGATGTTGTTCCTCAGCTGACAGAGCTGTGCTGCTGTGGTCCCTCTTCCTCCCACCCTCCAGCTGTGTGTTCCTGCCTCATCTCGTGAACCAGCAGCTGTGGCTGATGGCTGGGTCAGGGAGTAAAGCTAGCACAAAACTGGCATTAGGAAAAAGGGAACAATTTCTGCTGGTTTAGGGGAGCAGACTCAAGTCCAACAGGACAAAGCATGTAGCTAGGCTAAGGTGGGTGCTCACAGCACAAGTGAGATCCAGGGGCCATTGCAGGGCAGCAAAGCCTTTTCCTCAAAATCCCCGGAGGGGTAAATTCCCACAGTGAACTGACCTCCCTTCACTTTCTTTGGAAAAGATACCCTTGTGATTTTTTGATTGTGTCCTCCATCCTGGGGACTGGGGGTTTATTCTCTTGACAAGTTGAGTTCATTATGTCCCTGCTGCAGGGCATGGAAGATTTAATCTCACCAGGGAGAGATGCCTGGGAAGATGGAGTGATGATGTAAGGATGCAAGTGCCCCATCAGGTCTTTCAGGGGGAGAAACATGCACACAAAACTCCAGATTCTTAGCTGATCATATTCCAACTCCAATTTATTTATCTCTCTCTTCTGCATATCTCCATCTGCACGGCTTCTTGCACATCTCCATGGAGATGAAGAAGGCTGGATAATGCCATTCCAGCATGGCCCAGCTGCTGACACAGGTTCCACCAAGTGCAGAAACAGTCCCCACCCCAGGAGATGCCAGCAGGGACCTGGTCCAGCTGCTCCTGCCCAGGTCACAGCTCTGGCCTGATCCTGATGCCTCTCTCTGCACAGCAGCATCCTGCCCTAAGGACAAGGGTAAAATCCTGCATGGGAGGAACAGCAATACCAGCCGTGGGGTGAACAGGAGTTTGCCCCAGTCCTGCACAGAGAAGGGTCAGAGAACACATCCACATCCTCATGCTGGGGGTTTTCATGTTCCCTGCAGCCTCTACTGACTCACATGTAAAGTAATGCCAGCACTTATGTATTATCTGAGCTTTAATTCTCACCCTTTCAATTTAAAAATACTGCATTTAGCCCCCAAATTGTCAGTGCCACTTTAAATGTGCGTGTCTAAATTATCCCCTCTGTAGCTCCCATCCCTATAGCAGCATTATGCACAACTCCATCTGCTCCAGTATTTCTCAGCTGTTTCCATCCTCAATGTAATGGCCAGCTTATGCACAGCTAACAACTTCCCAGCAGAGAAGTGAAAAATTAATCCAAAGCCTGCTGTAAGTATTGGTGCTTCAGTTGGATGACTGATTTTTGATTATTTCGGGTTTTTTGTTTACTGGTCACCACAGGGGTTAAAAACATGGATGTGGCAGTAGCCTCTCCCTATCATGGAAAGTTGGGGACTCTGTTGGCATCAATTGATGCAGCTCTGTGGAGGTCAGTGGGATTACATGGAGTTACACCAGCTAAAGCTTGGCCCATCCTTTCTCTTAGGTTTGAGTCCTGTCTCTCTCTCTCTCTCTCTCTGTAAAGGTCTTCCAAGCCCATGTTTCAATGGCATTGAAGAGGCCTTTCCTCCTAAATGCTTTTATTTATAGCCTTCAGATGGCAATGAGTCTATAGAAAGAGAGTGCAGGAACAGACTAATTCCTGCTTGTGTTCGGGTAACATTTTTTTTATTATTATTGGTATCAGTTAAATGTCAATGAACCTCCTAGGGAAAAATCTTTGTTTCCACGATTTTCTAGCTAAAAGCTCTCACACATAGCTGCAGTGTTTAATTCTACCTGTTTACAGCAGCAGCTACTACTCCTTTTTTTTTTTTTTTTTCTGTCCCAAAACATTCCAGCAAGGGCAGGCTGAACCAAATCCTTGTTTTAAACACAGGGCAACTCAGGTGCAGGGAAATAAAAGGCCATACTGCCCAGAGCAGCACTGGCAGCATCACTCTACCCAGTCCTCTCTATTTCAGTGCATCTGAGCTGTATTTGTATAAAGTGGACTTTCCTATTTTCCTTTGCAGCTGGTCGCTAAAGACAGGATTCCTAAATGAGCTGGAGAATTACACATGCAAATCCCAAAGGCCTGGAATTGGGAACATCTGAGCAACAAACTGTCCTTGCTAAAGACGCTGTTGGAGCCAAAAAGCCTACAGATTTCAGGCCCGCTGTAAACACTTTTAAAATCCAAGATCAGCCTGTCTGCACTGCTGGTGTTTGCCAGGTGCCAGTTCGCTTCTCGAGGAAGTTTCTGCTTGAGCAGAGAGGGGACACGGGGACAGGAGAGGGGCAGCCTGTGGCTTCGGGCTGCTCCTCCCGTGCCCTTCCCTGGGGCCGCATCTCGCAGCCCGTCCGTGCGATGCCGAGATGCTGAGCCCGTGTCCTGAGAGGCAGGCAGGCAGGCAGGGAGGGAGGGAGGGCCGGGCTGTGCGTGCAGATGTTCAGGAAAGCGCTGCATTCAGCCAGTCCTGCTCTCCAGCCCGCCTGTCCCCCTCCTCCCGCAGCGCTCCTCATCCAGCTTTAGCTGACCCCAGGGACCCAGCCGGCATCTCCCTGACTCCGGGGCACTCGGGATGAGCAGGGAGAGGATTGCTCACACCTGACCTTCCCGTCCTTCCTCCCTCACCCCCAGAGACTGGGCAGCATCAGCACCTCCAGGCACTGACCCATCTGCCAGCGCTGGCTCTGCAGCCAGCTTCTGTCCAGCCAGACACATTTCTGCTGCACCAGGAGGCTGCACCTGGTGCTGCCCAGCACTGTGAGCTGCAGAATTGCTCTTCTGTGCAGGCATTTGGGGATCAGGTGCTGGTTTAGCTGTGGGCCAAAGCCTGCAGCGTTTGGAGAACAAGCTGGTGGGGGACTGGGGAGAGATGACTTTTCAGGGCAGGGAGGTGACATTCTGATTGACTCATTCCTATCTCACTATGACTATCTGACCAGTAACAGGGGATTCTTGGTGTGCAAACAGCCCCTGGACTCTCCCCACCTCACACACATACCTATCTATTCCCTTTCACATTACCCAGAAAGGAGGGTAACGTGAAATTTGCACCCTGCTCCAAGGTGATGCAGACAGTTTAACTACCAACGGGTTAAATGCAGCTTGTGCTTTCCCGTGGGCTGCCTGCTACTGTGGGCAAAGCAAGCAGGATTCCTCCAGTGACGTTAAATGTGCTCCCAAAGCTGGTGGGCTACCGAGCTCCCAGCCACGGCTCACTGCAGCAGCAGCAGCACAGCACAGCAGGGACGGCTCCGTGCCACAAGTGTCAGCCCTCAGCTCTCCCCGGGGCTGCTCAAGGCACAGTTTGGGGATGGGGAGGGAGGGATGCAGGCAAGAGGAGCTGGAGGTCAGGAGAAGCACTCCTGTCAAACATGTGTCAAAGCAGGGGTGCCTGTAGTGGCAGAGCTGCTCCCGGGGTTTTAGGGCTTGTGTGCAGCCCAAAAGCTGCTGTGAAATAATGCTGCTTTGGGGTTCCTACCAGAACAAGTGGGGTTTGGCTGGGGCAAATTATGGCAAATCCCCATTCGAAGAGAAGAACACCCACTGCTTTAAAAGGACAGGGACAATCTTGCCTGTATTTTAAACACATGGGGAAGTCCTGTTAAGTTTAAGAGGGGCTGGGTTTTTAAATATGGATTATAATTTTTGGCTTCACCCACTATTTCCCAACCAGGCCAAGGTCCCCTCGCTCCCTCTTCCCGCGAGGCAAACGCACCTGCACGCGCTCTTGAAAATACTTACATTCCCTGTTCCCCGTAGTGATTGTAAAATTCCATGTGGCTGCAAGCCTGGATCCAGCCCACGATCCAGGTCTCCTTCTTGGGAAGAGGGGGCACCAACACTTGCGCAGAGGCTCGGAAGTGAGGGGTCCGGTAGCGCAGGACCACGCTGGAGGACTCGTCGATGCTGGTGGGAATGGGATCAATGGAGGCTTTGACTTCAATCACTGAAATACTTTCCCGGAAAACTTTGGATTTGCAGCTAATACTCTGAATACAGCCCATGGCATACCCCGAGTACAGTCCAACGCAGCTCCTGGGGTACTCCAGCAATCCTGGGGAATATTAGGCATTGAAATTATCTGGTGCTAGATCAATTACAGATCTTCTTGGTTTTGTACTTTCAAAACTGATATCCATAGGATAGAAAATTCGTCATGTAAAGCCTTAATTTGAATATCTATCTTACAAGTACTGCTTCTATTTTTGAGGTTAGCTGCGCTTCAGAAGCAAAAGGGCCTTTAAAATTTCTTTCCCCTTTTAATGACCCATTAAATCTCTTGCTCCAACACTCTTTGGGTTAAAAAAAAAGTCTCTTGAGTTCAATAAATAAAGGTGGTGTTCTTAGCTGATATATTTAGTCCTTCCTTTGCTCAGATGCGGTCTGTCATTCACCATCAAACATAGGACTAGCCGGTATTTCCCTTTATTCTTTGGATGAAAAGCAGAATGTTGATAGACAAATCTATATAAATAATGAAATAGTTTTTAGCCCCAGCTTGTCACAACCGGTGTGGATTTCCACTTCCTGACTTGCAGTTGTTCATAACTTCCTTTCGCACAAAATTACAATAATAACAGAAAGAAACGACGGCTGGAAAATGCAAAAAGTCGCCAAATCTCCGATTCTGGAGGCTCCTCCGCCAGCGATGTCTGGGCTTTGGGGATTAATTTATTTATTTTTTTTTTTTTCCTTCTCCTTGGAAATAGCCGGTGTCAGAGGGAAGCGGCCGCGGTGCCGGTGGCGGCTCCGGGAGCGCAGCGGGGCAGGCGGCGATGGAGCCTCCCCCGCGGCCGCCGGGGCCGCGCCGCTCCGCGCCCGCTCAGCGCCGCCGAACCGCCGCCCGTGACATCCCCCGCCACGCACCGGCCCCGGGGCGCCGCTCCCCTTCCTCCTCCTCCTCCTCCTCCTCCTCCTCCTCTCGGCGAGCGGCTCTCCGCAGGGGTGTCCGACCTTCCTCCTCCTCCTCCTCCTGCCGCCGCTGCTGCCGCCGCTCCCGGGCGAGCCGGCTGTGGCTCAGCCTGCGGGGCTCATGGGCGGCCGGCGGGGCTGCCCCGCACACGCGTGGGCCCCGCAGGGCGTCAGAGCATCCCGGGGAGCCGCGGCGAGCCCCGGCCGCGCCGCCGAGCCCCGGCTCCTGCGCTGCGGGGGCGAGCAGCGGCGCGGGGCGGGGGGGAGGCTCCTTCTCTCGCTGGGTTTTTTTCCCCCTTCGCCTCTTTGCTGGCTGCCCGGGGAGGTGAGCGGAGCAGGATCGGTGCCTCCGCCTCCCGGCTGCCGCAGGCTTCCTCTCCCGCAATACATTCATGCACCCGGGGACGGCGCCGGCCCCGGCTCTGAGCCTCGCCGGGGGAGCGGGGGGGCGCGGGGGGGCTCCGGCTCCGCTCGCCGCCGCAGCATCAAAAAGGCAGCGGGGTCAAACTTTGCAGAAACTCGCTCGCAGCCCCTCGGTGCCCCCGGGCGTGCCCCGCCGGCCGGCCGGGCAGGGAGCGCCGCATGCCCGCGGCTCCGCGGCCCCAGCGGCACCGGCTGCGGCTCCCCCCGCCGCCCCGTCCTCCCTCCTTCGCCCAGTCCCATCCCTCCCCCTGTATTTCGCTTTTAAACTGCAGCTGTTGAAGCTAAACCTCCTTTGCAAAAAAACCCAGCATTTCCTCCCACATGTCCGTGAATTGTGGGTAATGTAGTTTTTTATTTTAGAAACGCCTTTTTTTTGTTAATCTTCCCCCCCCCCCCCCATCTTTTAATTTCACTGCAACGTCCTTTTTCTTGGGTTTTCGGATTAAGATCTTCTTCTCCTGGCTGGAGTCTGCCAGGTAGATTTGGTACCAACCAAAGGGCACCAGAGGGGATGATCTCCTTATCTGCAGAACCTGTAGCCCTAGGTCGAATGGGCTGTGATTCCAGCAAGGAATAATGTAAAGCTCTCCTCGGGAGCAGCTGGAACAGGCAGTGAGAAGCGTCTGAGGTAGCAGTGGCCTGTGGGAAAGTTGTAAACTTCTATCACAGGCAGTTTTAGGAGTGATGCTGCCAGCAGGTCCTGCTGGCCATCAGCTGGCCAAGGATCTGAGCACAGGGAAGGTGAAACAGTCTGGCTTTTCAGCAATAGCTAATGGACATCAGGCCTTGAGAGTGTGTCCTCTGTCACTTGTTTCTAAATAGGAAACCTGGGGAAATGAGGGGTAAAAATCTCTTTGCTGGTGCTGCTCGTGGTGTGGCACCACAACGCCTTTTAGTCCTTCCCACCCTGCGCTCTCAGCAGGCTGGATTAGCCCTTAGCAGGTAGTAGAGACAGGGAGCTACCAAGTGATCCTAACAAGTGAATGTCACAGAATGAGGGGAGGCAGATTTGCTCCTTTCCACCCACAGCAAGTGGAAAAAACACAGTTTATTGTCATGTTTTCCCTCCTCACGTGTTTCTCAAAGCATTGAGAAGTATTTATTTTAAACTTCCCAGTTGCTGTGAAAGGCACAATTTAGTCACTAGTCCTGTGACAGAAAGAAACACTAAGAACCCACTCAAGTTACAAGCCACTTACTATCATGTAGTACAAGGAAGAATGAAATTAGCATCTTCCGAATGAAATATCCAGCAGCCTCCAGAAGGTGCTGAAATCCTTTGACATTTCCAAGACTCTTTCACACTTTTCAAACAAGCTTGTCACAGTTTCCCAGAGCATCATAAGTCTGGTGAAACTGCATATTCTGCAACTCTAGTTTTACTAAAGCTTCAGCCAGGTCTTGCTTCAACTTGGCTGTCTCTGGTGCTCTGGTCAACTAGGAAATTGCATTATCTCATTCTAATTGAATCAGCTCTTCAGATGGAGTTTTTGTTGGGTTTTGGTTGTGCCTGTCTGCATCGAGCTGCTGTGAGGCATCAGCACATCACAACCCAGAGCAGCTGCTTTAAGCCACGTGCAGAAGGGCTCCTGTGCCTGAGCTCCTGCTTTTCTCTGATGGCATTGCTGGAGATGCCAGGCCAGGCTGTGACAAGTCTCAGGAGTGGCTGGTGATGCTATGAGTTGTTTCCTTCTGCTGTTCATCTGATGTACCTGATGTCTCCTCACAGCCTGGCCAAGCTCCGTTCCTGCGGCCGCTCCCCGCGGCCTGCACGGTGCCTCCGTGGCTTTCCAGCATTTTTTTCCAGGTTTATAAAGGACAGGGTCTCCTCTCACCAGCCCACCAGAGGCTGCATGCTGTAAATACTGCAGGATATTTTATTTTGCCCAAGCTTTTTAGTCCCTAGAAGAATCCCACCCAGCAACACTTGCTGGATGCACTTTGGTTTCAAGTGCTGCTTCTTTGGCCAGCTGCTGACAGAGGTTGGGATGCACCAACACTGCCAGTGAACTGCAGAGACAGGGGATGGGGCTGTCACTCCTGTCCCACCCACATTCCAGCACGGTTTGCTTGGCCATGCTGGCCGCTGACACCACATGTGGCCGTGGCTGTGCAGGGAATTGTGGCCAGCAGCCCTGGAGCCAGCAGCCCTGCCGGCAGGGTGAGTGAGACAGCAGGAGCACAGGCAGGGCTGGGCAGACTGGGCACAGGGAGAGTGCTGGATTTGTCCGTCTGGGCGTTCTCCCAGGTGCTGGATGACTCCTGTGGATCATGTGTCAGGACTGGAATAGCCCTGCTGGAGCAGGGAGCCTGTCTACAGGGATATTTATAAACCCCTGGGTTAGTGGCTGTTTTGTGGGATGGGGCTTGTCATGGCCTCAGTGGGATCAGGGATTTTCCTCTCCCAAGCTCAGTTTCTGCAGCTGGGACTGTCAGTGACAGCCCACCCGGCTGCAGGAGAGACCAGGCAGTTTTCCTTTCCCACTCCACCAGTGACAGGGGTTTTGCTGGCACTGCATCCCTCCCACGCTGCCCTTCCTGCTCAGGACTGGTGCTGGACTGCACGGCTGGAGTCTCACAAGGAGGCTGGGGCAGAGATATTCCCTCACATCAGTGTCAGCAGAAGAGACAGGCACCAGATTAAATTCAGTCCCAGGGTTTTCAAGGTATTTTTTAACCCGTGCCAGCTCCTGAGGAACACATTAAGCTGTAGCTCAGCATCCCTAGCACCAGACTGGGGAGGAGTCCCCCTGTTTCTGCAGAGTCCTGGCCACCAGAGCCTTTATCCCTGTGCCCACTGATATTTGCAGAGGCCCACAGAGCAGCAGCCTTGCACAGAGTGGGGAAATCTAGGAGGCCATGGCCTGGATGGAGGTGATGGCTGCAGCCAGGGGGAAGCAGTGCTGATGGTTCTGTGCCTGGCCAATGTCAGGTAGGCTGAGATTTTCCACATGCTGGGCAGTGGGATGAGGGCAGGCAGGTAGGGATGAGGTGCTGACTGTCCTGGAAGTGGCAGCATAGCCAGGGATTAGGCAGGAGCTGGTGAGTGTTGGTGATGTGGCAGCTCCTGTGTGATTTAAGGGCTGCCACAGCCCCACGAGGTACCTGAGCAGGAGAGGTTGTGTTTTATGGGCTGGGTAAGGGTGCCTGAGAAGGGAATGAGCTCTTCCTCCAGCTGGGATCACTGAATCACATGGTTTGGGTTGGAAGGCACCTTTAAAGGTCATTTAGTCCAACCCCCCCAGGCACTGGCAGAGACACCTTCCACGATCCCAGGCTGTTCCAAGCTTTGTCCAACCTTGCCCTTGATAACTTCCAGGGATGGGGCAGCCACAGCTTCACTCAGCAATCTGTGCCAGGGCCTCACCCTCCTCACTGTACAAAATGTCTTCCCAATATCCCATCTATCCCTGCTCTCTGGCAGTGTGAAGCCAGTCCTGTCCTCCCTTTCCAGCTCTCTTGGAGCCCCTTCAGGCCCTGGAAGGGGCTCTAGGGTCTCCCTGCTGCCTTTTCTCCTCCAGGCTGAACACCCCCAGCTCTCCCAGCCTGGCTCAAGAGCAGACTTGCTTCAGCTCCTGAAGCATCTCCATGGCCTCCTGTTGACACATTCCAACAGGTCCATGTCCTTTCTATGCTGGGGACCCCAGAGCTGGTCCAGTGCTCCAGGTGGGGTCTCACCAGAGCAGAGCAGAGAGGCAGAATCACCTCCCTTGACCAGGGATCAGTTCTGGGAGGGTATGAATCAGAAACAAATTGATGTATATTTATTTTCCCTTGAGGGGAGGAAAATACGAACAAAGCCCAGGATCTGAGACTCTTGCTTGTCCGAGCACTGCTGCCACCTGGATGTTCTATCAGCCAGGTACGGATGCACAGTTCACTGAGGGAATTTTGAGAGCTATGTATAAAAGTGCAAAGAAAATGTAAAATTTGTGTTATTATCTTTGGAAGCCAAAAAAATTGAGCTTTCATTTTAGCACTTAAACTCCCCAGTGCAGTTTGGACAAGACCTTTAAAGACACCTCGGTGCCCAATTCCCAGGGTTACCTGTGCAGCCACTGACCTCTGTAACTGGACAGTCGTGTAGGCAAATGTCACTGGCACCAAGAGATGTGGCTGCTCTGCTCCTCAATGAAATATCCATCTTCTCCAACTCTCCATCCACAGGGGATTTCCAGCCTATTTGCATAGGAATAATCCTGTTCCTGGAGCTCCTGTGGAGATCCCGTTGTCCAGGGAAGGTGATGGCAGTGCAGGTGACCTGGCTCAGCGTGTGCTGCAGCTGGGCTGTCACCCTGCAGGCAGGAGGAGGAGAGATGGATGGTGTCTCCCAGAGGTGCTGGAGGCTCAGATCCACTCAGCTGCTGTTCGGGGATGTAGCATGATCGTTCAGACCTGTGAACCGGAGCTGCAGGCTCTGGTGGGACGCTCCCAGGGGCTGCTCAGCAACGGGAGATGTCTCAGGGCCCCAGCTGCAGCGGGGAGGTGACAGCGATGGAGCACAGCGTGCGTGGCAGGAGGGACAGCAGGCATTCCCTGTCCTCCCTGGGGCCTGGCAGAGCCTTCCTCCTCCCCGTGCCGCGATGGCCATGCTGCTGGGGACACGGGCAGCGGCTGTCACCTGCGCTCAGCACGGGCTGGGTGACACCGCAGGGACACGTGCGGTATCGAGGCCACGCACGGCACCAGGGACAGGAGGATGGGAATTCATCAGCTGCTCCTTCCTGGGGAACCAGGAGGCAGGAGATGCTGCTCCTTCGTCCAGGAACGGGGTGAGTGATGGAAGGCGCTGCAGGGCGCACCCTGAGCGGGCAGGGAGGATGGGGTTTTAGTGGTGCTTGAAAGGTGTCCGTGCCAGGGGGAGGAGGGGGTATTTAGGGTGCCCAGGCAGGGGGGGGAGAAGTTGAAGAACAGATTAATCAGGAAGATTTGGGGGAGAGCTCCTTGACGGGAAGTGCCTGAGCAACACCCGGTCTTGGTGCTGCAAAGCCAGGTAGCACAGCCCCCCGGAGCCCCCCTGAGGAGGGGGATGCCATCATCTCCAGCTCTGACTCTGGTGCTGAAATGTGAATTGCAGCACAAAAAGAACTACGTTTCCCAGTTTCCCTTGCAGCCCAGGGGAATAAGCAATTGGAAGATTTAAATAGAGCAGGCCAGAAGCAACCAACCTTTGGCACAATGTTTTTCCCTCCTCTTCTTCATATCTATTGGCTGTCTAACCTTCTTCCCTGGCACTGGAGTGGCTGCCAAGCCTGGCATTAATTTTCCTTGCAAGCTTGCTAGGCCCATGAAGTAAACAGCCATGTGCATTCCTTACTCTATATTTAACAGCTGCAGTCTGTGCTGGGGGCAACGGCAACAGAGGGGAACCTTTGTAGCTTCCCAAATTCACAGCTTGTGAGGGTGGGAGTGGGGGAAGCTTTCTGCAGGGAGAAGAGGGATTTCTCTCCTTCCCAGTATTTGCAAAGCAGATTGCGTTAAAGAGAGACTGCAATGCCAGCATCCCAGCCACGGTCCAGGGCCAGAGACAGGAACAATGTCCTCAACAGGGCTGAGTTCCTCTCCCTGAATCAGCCCTTGAAGGGGAACCAGGAGAGCAGGAGCTCCAGCAGGAAGCAGAGCAGCCAGGCCGGGGCAGCCGGTGCCCAGAACACCAACCCCAAGGAGCGGAGGCAGTCGCAGCAGCTGCCCGAGGAGGACTGCATGCAGCTCAACCCCTCCTTCAAGGGAATTGCCTTCAACTCACTGCTGGCCATCGATATCTGCATGTCCAAGAGGCTGGGAGTGTGTGCCAACAGAGCCTCCTCCTGGGGAGGTGCCCGCTCCATGATCAACCTCCTGGGGATAACGGGGCACGGGATCCCCTGGATTGCAGGTACGCTCATCTGCCTGGTGAAGAGCAGCACGCTGGCAGGCCAAGAGGTCCTCATGAACCTGCTGCTAGGTGAGTGGCAAACCTCCCTCCCTGCCGGGAAAGCCCAGCCCTCCTCACAAGGGACAGCAGCACTGGGACTCCTCCTCTGGCTGCTCCCAGCAGCAGAAGTGGTTGGGAAGCGGGGAGTGACCTTTAGGGTAAATGCTGCGCTTTGGCCTCTGAGCCCCAGGCACTGTGGGTGATGGATGTCACAAGAAGGTGTCTAAGAGGGATGGATTAACTGTGGTAGCTGGGGACAGCCATGGAGCAGGGACAGGCCCCTGGTCCTGCATGGTGCAGGGCTGTCCAGTCAGACCGAGGGAGTGTCCATGCTGGGAGGAAGCAGTGATGTCTTTTATTTAATCTGTGGTTATCTGCCTTGGTGTTTGATAGGTGGGAAAGACATAAAGATATTAATCTTTAATATCTGGACCAGTTCCTGAGGATGTTATTTCCATCCCCTTGCCGCCCTCTTGACCAGACTCCACGTGATGGAGTCCTGTCACCTTCCCTGCTGCAGTTTGCTCTCACATCCTCCTTCCCTTGGGTACCTTTCTTGCTGCTGTCCCCGTTTCCATGTGCTAATTTGACCCAGAGGCTGTGTAGGCAGGCTGGAATGCCTCTGGCTCTCCTGCAAGTCTTTCCTTGAATGGTGGTGGTCAGTGTCCCTGTTTATGGAGATTGGGATGTGTTGAAGGGTTTGGCTTCTCCACTGTGCAGGGCCCATCCCACCCCAATGTCCCACCAATGACCAGGATGAGCTCTAGCTGTGATTTGCCTTAAATCCTGGCCCCAACCTGCCCAGGCCATGTATACCTGAGGACCTTCCTCTTCTTGCTCTTCTGCCTTTGGCACAGGGTCCCATTATCCTATTTTACCCTCTCCTCTGGCTGTGACATACCCTGGTGTTTCACCCTCCCTACAAACTCGGCAATCCCACTTTTGATTGATAGGAGAAATTGAAAACATTGGATTTAGACACTTTCTTCTCAGGGAGCATTTTGAGGTGCCGTAGGGACACTTTATTTCACAGGAAAAGGACTTCCTGTCTGCAGGGGCTGACTGTGACGTGATACAGCTCAGCAACATGGCCCCAGGTTTTGGGGTTATTTTCACAAGTTCATCCTTCAGAGAGGGTGAAGACTGAGCTGGACTGGCTTGAAAAGCACAGTGGTAGCTGCCTTCTCTTCCCTGTGCCTTTGGAGGAGGCTGTCCTCGTGCTGTGACATCTCATGGGGGGAGGCAGTGGCGGGGAAGGAGCCAGAATAGCACCAGCGTGATGCAGAGCCCGCCAACGTCAGCAGTTCTCGCAGGGGCTCCTCGGTGCGCGGGGTCAGCCCCTCACTGGGAAGAGAGGATCCATTCAAAAGGGCACGAGGATGAAACAGTCGGTGACTAACAGTGAGTGGCACAGTTTCCAGATGTCTCTTGACCTGAGAGCCTCTGATGGGAGCCTGGAAACTGCTGCTTTGTCTCCAAAAATTTGAGGTCTTTGCAAAGAGCTAATGCCCCCTTTGGCTTAAAAACAAGGAAGGTTTTTTCACCCTTCCATTGCCATATGAGGAGGCCAAATGCAAAACCACCTTGGGGCCATGTTCTAACTTCATGGACTGGCGGCTGGGAGAGCTCATCCCTGCATCATTACTCACATCTCCGGGTCTTCTGAGCTCCAGTGGGGTGCCCAGGGACAAGTTGGGGGTTCTGGAGTCTTGCATCCTTGCCTAGACACACTACTCCCACCCCTCCTCTTCCCCTTCCAAGAGAGGAAATAGTTAACTGGTGTTCCAGTTCCATAGGTCTGGCAGCCTCCAAAGAGCTCCACTACTCTCTCTGAAAAGACAGCACTGACTGGTGGCACTGGCCAAGGTGCCCTCAGCCTCTCTTGTCAGCTTCTGCAGCAGGACTAGTGTCACCCCACAGAGCAGATCTCTGCTGTGAGAGTGGCCTTGGGCTGATATTTAAGATTGCAGTCAGAAACTCTGAGTACCCGAGTAGCTGCTGCCATGATATCTGCACTGCTGGTGGAGAAGGAGCGTGGCTGGACCTCGACAGGTCCCAGGAACAGTGGGATTGTGTGTACACAGGAAGGTCATGGCACCACTGCTGCATCTGGCATCCTTGGTCCCTCTTGCTGCTGCTTTCCTGTGGTTCAAATCCACCAGGATGTGGTGAAAAGCCCTCCTAGATAGGCACAGGTCAAAGGGAAGGGAACCTCCTGGTGCTTCCCTGCTGGAAGAGGGAAGCTGGGAAGTTGGGGTTGCCTATAGCACCCCTTCCATACCTCCCTGGGCTCTCCTCCCTTCCCCCGGCTCACTGAGGGTTTGATACATCAAGCAGAATTTCTGATGCAGTCTCTGGGCAGGGAGCCAGCCCATCATAGAGCACTTGTTTAGGATTTGCAATCAGGCTTCCAAGGCGAGGAGACTGCTGAAATGGGACTGGGAACCTGGCAGAGCACCACTGCAGATGGAAGAGGAGCTCTCGCCAGTGGCTTTGCCAACACATGTGGGAGCATTCCGGGTGAGGGGGCTGACCCTGGGATGCTCCATCCATCCCCACTGCAGATGCTGATTAGCAACCCCAAGCAATGTTTTCCCTCCATATTTGTCATCTGTGATGGAATTTATTGATTTCCCCTTCTCACAGTAATCTTTTCCAGCAAATGCCGAACAGCCAGAGAAGCATACACAGGCTGTTACTGAAAAGATGGAAGAAACCAGATATCTGTGCCCACTGTAAAAATCTTTCTGCCAGGACACGTTTTCAGGAAGATTGTCTCAGCATCACCAGCCCTGGCTGAGCAAAAGTCAGGGAGAAGGTTCACAGTCCCTTGGCTAAATCAAGGAAAGCTTAACTCAGGAAATCCTCCAGTTGTAAAGTTCATTTAATTTGTCTGCCACTGTTGGTACTTTTAGGACCATTCAAGCTTTCCTGTGCAGTCACAAGGGTTTCATGAAAACTAAGGTGCTTAGAAAGTCATTTGAACCTTGCAATCAGACTTGCAGGGGGAAAGCAGTTACAAAACCTTCAGTAAAATGCCCAGATCTGCTTCAGAACCAGACACAAATTCCATTAAACCCTGGGGGCAGCGGTACCTCGGTTTCTGGTTCTGATCCATCTGGTGAGGATGTGGATCCAAATTTAATGATTCATTGACTGCAAAGCCAGCAAAGAACATTTGGATCATCGATCTAACCCACGGCAAAATACAGGCTGTAGCACATCCCTTAATTTATTCCTGTTCAATTTGTTAAGGGAAAAAAAACTCCAAACACTCAATCTGATGTACAGTTACAAGTGAGGGTGAACTTGTCAGAGCCATTTCTGTATTACTGCAGTGGTAGGGATTCTCACAAGTGCTTTTAGTTGGACTCTTCCCTTCATTGCGTCTCCATACCCTTCTCTCTCCAGCTGAACAGCTCTTTCAGCCAACATCTCTTCTGCCTTTCAGTGTTTTGGATAGTGCTCAAATAATTTCTTCACCTCCTATTTATTAAGCTAAACAGATTGATCTTGTTAAACTGATGGTCTTTGCAGATCGAGGCGCCTTCTCACTGCAGTGGGGATGGAATGTGGTCACTGGGGATGGGATGTGATCGCCCACCCAAAGTGGTCACTCCAGTGAGGCCCCTCTTTTGTGTTTACAGCCAAACCATCGCTGTGTTCAGCTATTTGCCATCCAAGCTGGGTGTCTTTGCTGTTGGGAGGTACCTGCCTGGGTCATCCTTGCACATAAAATTGTGTTTGTTATTGGTTTGATGTAGCAGTAACTGGTTCTGCTGTGCTCATGGCTCTCTGGAACAGATATCCAGACGAGGAGAAGAGAAAGCTTTGCTTGCTGTCTCGGTGCCACCGGTGCCAGTGCTCAGCCATCTCCAGCTGGCTCTGCATCCTGCTGGGAGGGGCAGGATGGCTCTTTGGTGCTGTCACTAAGCATTTATCCCATTAAGTACAGCACTGCCTCAGGGCGTGGATGTATCACTGAGCATGTCAGGCTGGGGGTGGGTGAATGCCACAGGAGGAGGAAAGGAGGGACCCAGGGCCACTTCTTCACTCCTGGAGGCCAGCAAGGAGGAAGTTCTTGCTCTGTCCAGCCTTCTTCCTGAGTACTGACATAGCTTTACTCTGAGCAGGAACCAAGCCATGATATTCTGAAGTGTAGTCCCTGCAGACCCCCCTAAGAAAGAAAATTATAAATACATATATATGATCAGAACTCTGTGGTCCCATCCTGGCAGCTTCCAAGCAAGACCAGATTTGTAAGAAATTCATGGATTAGGAAGGTAAGAGAGCAAGAAATGCCTTCACCAAGCCCCTCGAGACCCCAGTGACCCTGTTCTAACAATACAGACATGCTTCAGATATTGTTGTGCTTCTTTTTGGAGACTGTGTGATGAAAACCCAGACAGTACAGCCCGTTGCTGGTAGAGGTCAGAGGGTAGATGAAATGCCCAGGCAGAGCTGCTCATGTCAAGCCTCAGGGCAGCCCAGACCCAGCAGAGAGGCCAGGGGGCTGCACAGCAGGTGGATCAGTCTGTATGTGGCAGAACCTGCTCAGCCCAGAGCCCCAGAGATGGTTTGGGGCCAGATGTATCTATTTTTTCTCCTTTCATTCTTCCACTGTGGGAACAGGGATTTTCTGAGCCAGGGAGGGCAGAGGACGTTCCATCAGGGATGGGTAGAGCAGCTTGGGAGGTGGTGCCCTGTGGATCCATCCCTCCTTGGACAGCCTGGCACATGCAGGGGCTCAGCTGCTGTCCCACTCCCCTCCCTGCCCTGCCAGTGCCCACCAAGGTCTCACTGAGCCAGCAGCATGCCTGCCCACTGAGGTGGAAACATTTAAATGCCGAGTAACCCAACATGAGTGACCCACAGAAGGTGCCAGTCAGAGGGAACAATGCAGATGCCCACTCGCTGCATCCAGCATTTAGACACAGGGCCAGCCTGGCATTAAACCTTCCTCTTCATCACTCCAGGCTGATAATCTGCCTCTGTTCTGCCCAGACACAGCAGCTGAACTCCATGGTCCTTTGGTGGGGGCCGTGCTCAGCCTTCATCCCTTCACAGCTGATGAGCTCAGGCATCACTGAACAGCCAGCAATGCCCAGCTCCCCCGGCTTCCCTGCCCCCCTTCCTGCCTGCTTCCTCTACAGAAATGTGTCCTGCTCACTGCAGGGCAGCCTGGTGAGCCTGCAGTGTCCCCTGGGATAAAGGACAGTCAGTGACAGGCTGGGGCTCATCTGACTGTGGCTGGAGCAGGCACGGGGGTATTTCCAGGGACCTGCACAGTGTCTCCATCAGACCCATGGTCTGATCAGCCCCTCGGTAGCAGGCAGCACTGATTTGCTCAGGTCGTGGCCGGCTGCTGGGGATGCTGTGAGCCCTGCAGGCATCAGTGTGCAGCCCTTGGGGAATGTGCAGCGAGCTGGAATCCAACCCTTGCAGAGCAAACAGCAAAACGTTCCCCAGCCTGAATGCAGAGCAAAAGAGAAAAGAAGTGCGAGGGTTGTTGAATGGGAAGAGGGGGAATAAACATGGGAAATGAGTCATCCTTCTGTCTGTCACTCCGGGAGCAACTTCCCATTGCCCCAGCCTGCAGCTCAGAGGGGACAGTGGCTGTTTCACTCAGGCAGAGCCGGAGAGGCAGAGCCGGGCTCTGGCCTGAAGGGAGATCCCAGATCCACGGGTGAGTGTGTTTGCCTCTAACACGCCCTGACAGGAGCAGTGGTTGGGAAGAGGAAGGTGAGGGATGAGGTGAGCTGTTGGGAGGAGCAGCAGGCAGGGAGAGCCAGTTGCTCCGGGTCAGGATTGGTGGAGGATGGGGTAGGAAGGAGGGGGATCAGATGAACTCTCCTTTTTTCTTCCGCTTCGAGGAAACCTCCGTGTTTTAGCCTGGAACAGAGAACCATTTCAATCTGATGGCAGATGTACCTGGGTCCACACTGTGAGGTGTGATGGTTGGAGACCCTCTGAGCATCACACAATCAGACTTTTTTTTTTTTTCCTTGCCAGTTTGCCTCTTTGAAGAGCAGTGAGATGTAACTCCAAGCCCAGACAGCACTGAGGCTGAGCAAGGAGCCAGCATGGGCTGGGCCATGCTGCTGGTCCTCAGCCCAAGGCACTTTTCTTCCTCTGGCTCATCCCATACAGCGCTGTTGGTGCTGGTGCAAGTGGTTCTGAGATGTGCTGATGGTACCTGCACTGCTGCCGTGGGGTACAGGAACATTTCAAGCTGTCAGAGCCCTTCTGGGAGGCAGATGAGCCATCCTCGGGGCTGCTCAGCTCCTTTCACCCAGCAGCACGAGCCCTTTTCACTGTGCTCCCCCTCTTGCCTGCATCTCACCCCAGCCTGTGCAGACCCACAGTGAAGGAGCCCCACTCAGTGTCTGATGCTGAGTACAAATTTCCCAGCTCCCAGGGCGCAGTGTTTCCAAGGGGAGAACTCCAGGCAGCCTGTGTTTGCACTCAGGGCTGCTTCTAATCATCTAGAATATAGCAAATCTATTTTTAGTTGTTGTGGGTTTTTATTTTAATTAATTGCACAATTCTGCTTTCCACCATTTTTTCACCTCCCCATGACCACTTACCCCACACTGATGCTTGTTCAGCCAAAAAAATACCCCCCCTTGAACACCAGAATGCCTGATTCATTGGCTCTTCAATGTGTCATGCCATCTGTGCTTTTTGTCAGCTCTGACACCCAATAGTGCCACATTTGGGGAACAAAATGGAATGGAGGGGTTCATTTCCAGAGTGCACCTCTTCCAGCTGCCACTGACTCCGCTGGAGAGAGGGTGAAGATTCTTTTGAAACTTGCATCTTTCATTAATGTCAATGAGATAAGGCTGCAAACAGCTCATTTTCCAGGTCAGGGACCCTAATGCCTGCTGGAGATTTGGGAAGTTCAGAAGGAGTAGGAAGGGGCACAAAAGTGAAAAGAAAAATGGTGACAAAACTATGAGTTCTAATTATGGAGTTAAAGAAACTATTTCCTGGGACTGGTGGTATTTGTCCAGAGTTCAGTACTGAGTGAGGGTGGGTAATCTGGGCAATACAGGACCATCAAAGGCCCTACACATGCCCTCAGCAGCTGCAGTGGGGAGCTCATGCCACCTCCAGCATGGTGGGTTTGAAGCCCAGGCAGTGAGGCTTGGCTCTGCTCTGTGCACATCTTGCCTGAGGCACATCTGCTTCACATTGGGAGCCTCCTGAGCTCATGAAATGGGCTCACTCTTTATTCCTGGCCATTTACCTCCCTGTTTTCCCGTGTGCTCAGCCATGGTTCTTGGAGGCTGAGTCCAGCTTTTGACTGTTTCTGATCCCAACCTCACAGGCTGGGCTCTGCAGAGTAGCCTTGTTTCATCCAAGCACAGCCCCATGTGTGTGAAGTCACGTGGATCTCGGCTGCTGGAGCAGATGAGGCCACGGGCTTTTTTGGCTTTCTCCTCTTTTCCTCCCCCCCTTCCCCTAGAACTGCACCCAGGTTGTTTTTCAGCTGTGGTTTTGATAACATGTTTATATAAACATCCCAGTTGGAATCTTCCTCCATCCCTGGAGACACTGCCTAGCTCCAACCTGGAGCAGACCATGTTCTCGGGGCTGCTCACACCATCCTCAGCCTCTTCCAGCCATAAGGGATGGCAGCAGAGGTGGCACCTCAGGGACAGAAAAGGCCTTATGGTGGCAGGGGATATCCAACTGTTTCAATTCCTCTTAAATACAAGCTGTGGAGTTTGGTTGTGCTGATAATGGTTCAGGTTTGTCCTTGTGCCTGGCCTGCACAGGGCTCCTCTGCTCACCACTGCGCTCCTGATGGGCTCCTAACACTTGGTGCTAGGAGCAAGGCAGATAATTGTTTTCCTTTCCTTATTAATAGATATAAAATGCCTGCCCAGGGGCCTCACTTTCAGCTCATTTACTGTGCATCTGATGCCAGATGTTGGGTTTTTACAGTACCATGGTGATCTCTGATGCTAAAATTGTCACAGGCAAGACAAGACTTGCTCTTTGGTTTCGTGTTTTAAGGAAGTTTTAGATGTTAATGTAGGATTTGGGGATTTTGCATTGGAAATCTGAAGGATTGTTTCCCTTAACACCAGGTCAACAGGGAAATTCCTGATCTCTGACAGAAAAATGTGAAAAGAACAGGAACAGGCAAGAGCTAATCCTTCCTTCACTTTTAAATACAGCACTACCTGGGTTTTACATCCAGTGATGCCTCTGGTTTAAATCCAGTGCTACCTGGCTCTAGAGGGGAAAACATGATGAAAAAAAAGCTTCATATTAAAATTTCTTGATCCTCTCATCTCAGCCTTAGTCAGGTGGCACTCTGCCATCCCTGCTGTGCTTTTGACAGCCCCAAGGGTCTCCAGAGAGCAGCCAGAGCAGGCTGGTACATCAGCTGCAGGCTCCTTTCCGTGGGCTCTCCTGGGGCTGTGTTTGCTCCAGCCTGCAGTCAGGTCACCCTGAAGGATTTGCAGGGCTCTGTGAGGGACCAGGGAAGGACAGAGCCAAGGTGGTGGTGCTGATTTGCAGGTGGCAGGTGCAAGGCTCAGGGGCTTGGGGCTCAGCAGCAGGAACAGTCCCCAGCACAGAGACACCCACCTGCAGCCGGAGGTGATAAAGTTAACCCCTTACCTGCCTAAAGCTGTGCCCACACGAGGAGCGAGGATTTGATGTGCATTAGGGGCAGGAAGGAAGCGAGTCAAGGTCCAAGCGGGTATGTAGGTCATGGGATTGCAAAGGAATAGGGCCTGGGAGGGGGCTGCTGGGCAACAGCACTGTCTGTATCTGTTCCTGAAGGATGGGCCCTTGGCAGCACCGCTGGCAGCAGTGCTGATTCACCCTGCCAGCGCCGGCGGCAGCAGCAGCAGCAGGAGACGGAAGGAGAACAGCAGAGACCCAGCACTGGGAGAGGGCAGTGGGACCCCCCACGCCTCAGGGGTGGCTGCTGGGGCTGTTTCATAAAGAAATCTCCATGAAATGAACAGAAAGTGCAAGGGGAAGTGACAGAAAAAGCACCAGATGGAGGGATCTTTGGTGTTTTTTTTTCTTTTAATGGCAAATTAACCCCCGGTTTTAATGCTGTCATGCCTTCCGATCTTGAAATGTGGGCAAACGAGGCTTTTTGCTTTCTGTGCATCATTTGACGAAAATCAAAGCTAACAGTACTGAAGGCCCATTTTGTTCATCTTCTGAATGAAAGGATTATTAGAAGTGCTCTTTGGCTTGTTCTCCATGCCCTGAACACCTCCATGCACACATGCCTGCATCCCTCGAGTTGCCCTGACATCACCTTTGACTATAAAAATACACTGCCAGTGCAAAATACTGACAGGCAGTGCTGAACACCACACACTGTGAAAGCACATGGCACTTCTGCTACTGATCCCTGGGCAGGTTTGGTGGGGAATGGTCTCTAGGGAATCTACTGAACACTGTGGAGGAGACACTGGGATCTGTTGGGGTGCCCAGACTCATGCTGGAGCCCTGCCTGGGCTTCTCAGCAATGCAATAGGTGCTGACTTCAGCAGAGCAGCTTGGGCCAGAGTCTTCTCTTGGCAGCACTGGTGCATCATCTCTCTGATGCTTCTGGGTTCCCAAGAATTTGATGAGTCTGGGTTCCCGAGAGAGCATCGTGGAGTTTCAGTTTCACACAGCTCTCATCCAGGGTGAGAAGGGATTGGTGGGAAATGCAGTCAATGAGCTCTGAAAATAATTTCCTGAAGCCTTTTGCTGGATCAGGGCTGGAGGGGGGGGTCACTTAGTGGGGTGAGGAGTTGGGCTGGGGGTGATTTAGGAAGCCCAGCATGAGCAGAGCACTGTGTAGCAGGGCAGCCCCGTACTGGTCAGCCAGGCCTGGGCTGACAGCATTTGACCTTAACACAGAGCCAGGGTGAGTGGCTACTCCAGGGCTCCACAGACTGAGTCTGAAATCCCTCCCTCCCCTTCTCCCTCACAACCAGCCTGTCAAAAAAAAAGTCAGCACATTGCAGACAAGCACTCTGCTGAGTGTGGGGGTCCTGCTGGGCTGCAGACCTCCCCCTGCTCTCTCCCTGCCTGCCAGTCACGTCCAGCAGGAGCTGGGCAGTCCCTGGTTGTCCTTGTCCTCCTAAACCCATAGCTACTGCTACAGGCCCAGTGGTGTGACTGGCCTCCTTGCAGCCCCTTGCCACCTGCAGCCTCAACAACTTTGTTCAGGTTCCACTCATGAATCTTTGCTCTCTGTCAATCTCCTGCTTTTTGTGTCTAGCCTGGATTCCTGCTACTGTCCATGCCAGGGAGGAGCTGGTACCCAGACCTTTTCCTCTGCTCCATCTGCCCTGCACAGCTCTGAGACCCCAGGGCATGCATGACCTGTTGGGCAGAAGGTCCAGGGAGGTCCTGCTGTCCATGCAAGATGCCCTGCAGATGAGGGAGAAAAGCAGTCTTCCATAAGGAGAGGGTTTGGCCAGGGTAAATACCAGCCCCTTCCCAAAGCAGTGCTGGGGACCGGGGGTGGCACACGGGGAAGGTGGGTGAGCAGAGCTGCCGTGACAGCTCCTCACTTCCCAGCTCCTGCCAGGTGCTGAGCGGGCAGGTGGAGCTGCCTCCCTTGTGCCATCTCATTTCCCATCCCCACCACCGCTGCATTCATATCCATGCTCCTGAAACCTTGTCAGCTGTCAAGGAATGGTCTTTACCAGGGCCTGGGAACCAAACAACTGGGCCCTGGCATTCCTGCTGATGGAGCAGGCTGTGCTCATGGTGTCAGGTATGTCCTTGTCATTTCTGCGGGGAGCTGAAATTTTTCAGCTGCAGTGAAAACTCTGACTAATTAGGAGGGTTGTAAAAAGCAGATGATGGAATTAAAGAGAAATAAAATTGATGCTAGGAAATAGAAATGACAATACCTGTCGGCTGGGACTAAGCAGGTGGGCTGAAGAGGAGGGTGATATAGAGAAATGCTGATGGGTTTCACTTCTGAAGCTTTTAAGGAAGAAAGGAGGTTTGGTTTAGAGAGCTGCAGGTGCCTGTGCCATGACAGGCCTGTGTTTGCTGGGGCTGGGAGGTGTGGTACCCCCAGTGCATTTGCACAGGGAAGGGGCTGCGTGGGGTGACTTGCAGGGAGAAAGTCACAGGGAGCAAGAGGTAAGCAGAAACAAGAAATGGCTCGTGGGTGTTTGATGCTTTGGCAAAGGAAGAAGGATGGGTGGGGGACTTCTAGGAGGATGCTGCCCACCCTCCAACACACCATGGTGCTGTTTCTAACACAGGAGCACCTTTTACTTTATTGTGTGCCTTTCCCCTTGGCTCACTGGTTCCTAATACTCTTTTCTTAGTGAAATCTGTCAGCATGGTAGAAAATCTGCAAGCATGGTGTGATCCCCTGGCTGCTCTGGGCAGGAGGAGGCGGTGGGCTTGGGACAGGCCAAGGGACAACACTAGAAAGTGCTGTGGGCACCTTTCCTCCAGCAGACTGCTCACTGCAGCCTGGGCACCCTGGCACAGAGCCCCAGGCAGGAATCTTGCTGAATGAGGTTTCTAAAGCATGAGGTGGAGGCAGCAAAAGGAACATCCAGAGTGGTGGTTTGAGGGTCAAAAGAGTTTCAGTTTTAGCTTCACCAGTTGCTCTCTTCCTCCCCAGGTGGGTTGCTCGCCTCTGCAGTTTGGGGTTCTCTGTCAGAGGAAACAGTGGTGACAGTGGTATTTGCCTCCTCTGTGGGCAAACTGGGAGGGTTAATCATTTGGGTGGTGACCTGAGTTGTGTGCAGCTGCACCGTGGACATCTGGTCGGAACCAAAACCAAATTTTTATTTAAAGACAATGACAACCCTTTAACGTTACGCCTTGAAAATTGCCCTCAACTAACTCTTCTGTCTCTCACTGTTCTCTTTGTGTCTCCTGTTTTGTAGCCCTGCTCCTGGATATCATGATTGTGGCAGGATTGCAGAAGCTGGCCAAGCGGAAGGGCCCGTACGACATCAATCCTGGCCTGTTGGACTACCTGACCATGGACACCTACGCGTTTCCCGCGGGCCATGCCAGCCGGGTGGCCATGCTCTCCAAGTTCTTCCTCAACCACCTGGTCCTGGCCATCCCTCTCCGCATCCTGCTGGTCCTCTGGGCCCTCTGCGTGGGCTTGTCCCGTGTCATGATCGGACGGCACCACATCACAGATGTTCTCTCTGGCTTTGTTTTCGGCTACTTGCAGTTCAGGCTGGTGGAGTTGATATGGATGTCTTCCAACACGTGTCAGATGTTGATATCCATCTGGTGAACGCGGAGGACTTGGAAACTAGAAGATACTTTGAAAGTTCCCCTCCCAATATTTTCTACGTGTTGTTTGTTGGAAGCAGTTGTAACTTCCATGAGCAGTGGTGTTTTTTAATGTCGCTTCCCCACCTTTAAAAAAAAAGTGTCTTGTAATGGATTGGGTTTTAGCAATCGAGGGCCATACCTGTTGTTTGGCCAGATTCTCAAGCTGTGTTTGGACAGCAGCCTAATTAAGCTTTACAAGTGAGAGAAGTGAGCTCCATGTCCACCTTCTTTAGGTGGTTCACATTGGCACCTTGGTATGTCCTCAGTATGGGCAGTGCTGAGAGCTTCCTGAGAAGACATTCGTGAACTTTTCAGAGGATAAATTATTTTGGCCACAGTGCTTTTTTTCTTTTTGTAAGCCCAGCAGTTGTGTCTTGTATGGAGTCAGGACATTGCTGGTGCTTTACAGATAATAAATAATCGTAAAAATCCTGCCCTGTTTGGTTCTTATCATGAGGGAGGGGAGAAAATGAGCCCAGTGTGGCTTTGAGATATACATTCAGCATGGAGCAGGTCCTTCAGTCTTGCTGCCCAAGGGGATGCAAACTTTTGCTTTGGGTGGGGTGGGCCTAGATGGGTGCTCAGGACACTGAAGGAAAATTGTTCTGTGAGGGTGTGTGAGGAGTTTTTGGTCTGGTAAGGGACAGCAATGCCCTGATGTGGTGCTGTTTCTTCCTGCTAGTGACAAGTGGCCTCCTTGAAGCCTGGTGGATCCTTATCCAGGTGATGGCCATGTTCAATATGCTGTCTCTGAAATGGATCCCCCCTCACAACTGCCATAAGAAAATCCCACATTTTGAACAGAATGTGCCAGTTCTCTGTGGTTTAGCTGTCTCTACAAGACAAGTGGGTGATGGATACTATCAGACATAGCGCCTGTCCTGACTGGATGAATCCTGCAGAATGGAGGGATCCTGTCATCCCTGTCCTCCTGTGGATCCCAAGTGAGCAAAATACACCTGGCTTGCAAGGCCAGGGAGGAGTCAGCTGGGTCCTGTGCTGTCATCTCTCCCTGCATGTTGGGTAGCCTCTTCCTACAGGGGCTGGTGAGAAGAAGACATTCAGCTAATGACTGTTGCAAGCTGCTGACATTTGTTGCTCTTTGATGATTAATATGAAAAGAAGCTAAACAGAAAATCTATCCCTGGCATGCGTCTCCAGCTGGGATGTCAGCGCAGAGCCCTGGGAGCTGCTGGCTTCCCGCGCTGCGGCTCCGACGCTGGAGCGGGAGCGTGGTGAGGAGGGCGTCCATGTCCTTCAAACACAAGCCTCCCACAGAGCTCACAGATGAGCTGTCCTCTGGGAAGGGCTGTCACTGAGCATGTTGAGGAAAGAGGAGAGCTCAGGGTTGTCCCTGGAGGCTGGTGCAGCAGCAGGCAGAGCAGCGGGGGTGGCGGGTGCTGTCCTGCTTCTCTCCTGCTGCTGCGTGTGAGAGCAGGGATGTGCTACCCTCCCATCAGGGTTTTCCTTTGCCAGCCTCCTTCTCCTGCAAAGATTTCTGTGAAGAAGTGAGCTGTGGTGCCTTTTGTTCCTTCCAGGCATTGTTACACGTGGCAGAGTTTGTCCTCATCCCTAGCAAGGATGACAGCACGTTCCAAGCTCTGACTGTGGGTGATGCACCAATGTGTAGCTGGAGATGACAGGTTCCTGAAGGGGCAGGGGGCAGGGGATGCCTTTCCTCCCATGGCTTTGTGGGAAACTCTCACTTTGTAGCTCCAGAATTTACTGAACCTTTGCAAATAGGTTGGATGATTCTACAGCCGTGTCACCAAGTCCAGGTTTTCTTGCACTTGTGTTGTCTTCTCCTGGTATATCCAGGGTGGCAGAATGGCTTTGTAGGAGTTGCTTCTGATCTTTGCTGGTGTAATCAGGAGAGCATGGCCTGGAGAAGCTGCCACAGTGGGTTAGATCAGCTGAGCTGATCTGAACTAGAACATAGTTGCAAAGCAAGGCAGGAGAGCACAGGGGGAGGTGAGCCAGGGCGATTCCCAGTGGTAAGTTTGGATTCACAGGCTGAGACTTTCTCCCACATAGCATTTCTCCAGGGTGTCTTCCTCCTCAGCGCCCCCAGCAGTCTATGGCCCTTCTCTTCCACAGAACTTCAGTGCCCAGAGCAACAGGAGGAAGGTTTTGTGAGACCCCCCACAAGATGAGTGTGGATTTGGACACAGAGGCACCAGGAGAGGCCTGGCAGAGCCTTGCCTCACCCGTGTCTGCCTTCCCAGCAAGCCAAGACATTCTTGATCTCTCTCTCCCTGCCTGCCACACCGAAGGTACCGCTCAGAGACAACCAGCATCGCTGCGGAGAAAAGCAGCTTCTGTCTCTATAGCAACAGCAAGGGATGGTGGGTGCCCTGTCCCCTGTCCCTGTGACCTGGAGCAGGACACAGGCTGCTCAGTGCAGATCCTCACCGTGGCAATGTGGGGAGACAAAAGGCCAAGTGGTTTGAAGTCCTTCAGGATTGTCCAGGAATGTTTTGCCTGAACCTTCAGATCCCCAAATTCTGTAAGGCTTGGGAGGAGGAGTGGTCCTTCCAAGCCAAGACCTGTCCAGCCAGAAGGAATGAACAAGTACTGACCATGGCATCTTCTGCCTTTCAGTTCATCTAACACATTAATTAAGAAAATGGCCAGGAGGAGGCAGATACAGTGTGTGGGTTGGGGACTGCTGCTATCAGCACTCCATAGTGCCACTGGGAGAGTCCCAGGCTGCTGTAATGATGATTTCCTGTGTGATCCTGCAGGGGACAGTGAAGGGCCCCTCCTTCCCTCCCCCTAATGCTGATTATGCTCAGCAGCAAAAAGAGATTTTAATTTATTAAATTTAAAAAAAAAAAAAAAAAAAAAAAGGGACCAGGGCCAGGGCAACTGGCAAATCTGGATTATATCTTTGGGCATATGTGGCAATCACGCCTGGGGTGTTTAGTTCTTCTCTCCTCAGTCTAAACTGATGTTTTTTTCCTGACAAACTGTTTTGTATATTTGTGGCTGGGGCTGTGCTGAAATGAAGATGGGATAAATCCTTTCCCACATCAGGGTTATGCTGCCCTCCCTGCCATGATGGGGCTCTCTCTGTCCCCTAGGAAGGGGTGACTCGTTGTCCTTCCCAGGATGAGGCAGCTCAGTGGGAGGGACCTGTGGGAGATGGTGGAGGATGGGTTGGCAGATTTTGGGATTGAGGGGAGAATTAGAAAGGCTGTCAAGGTCTCCCAGCAGTAGCACAGGTGTGGCTCTACCCCAGGCTGGGTTTTCTTGGGCAAACACACTCCTTTTATTCAGTCAGGGTGTTTCTGAGGGGGGTGAAGGGACCCATGGCTTTATCTTGCTCCCAGGAGCTCTGTGCAGTAGCCCCAGCTCCTGTCACAGCCCTGACACTGCAGCACCAAGCCACACGGGATGTCCCTGGCAGCCACAAACTCACTGTAGAAGATCTAAGGTTTCATTCCAATTAGGAATTAGGAAAATCTGCATGGTTTTCAGTTAGGATTTTTAATTAAAGTGATAATTAACCATGTAATTTCCTGGCTAAAAGTTTAATATATTGGGCAAAGCCTAAGGAGCTGGGACGATGTCTCCCATTCACATGCATATATTCCAGAGGGTGCTGTAACACAAAAGATTGATGAACACAGATGATGCCTTTTATGTGTTTTTGGTCACCTAAACTAGAGATGAGGCCCTTGCCTCAGCACACTTCAGGCAGAGACCTGGACATAGAGGCTGCAGGGTGGGAGCAGGTGACCAGAGATGTTTTTCTCTGGTGTTGACCCAAGTGCCTGGCTGATGTTCCTATGTCTGCACACAGTGCTTGATTTAGGGGTGATGCTGGGGCTCTGCCCCCCAAGACAGGCAGGGATGGGGTTGTTTCCTTCCATGCCTCGCTGGGACTTGGAGCAGCAAAGATCTCTGTGCTCGTTCATTCCCCAGGACACAGGAGTCAAAGCGGATTAAAGGTCCCTCAGCTGATCACATTTATTTCATTATTTGAGTGAAATCCCTTGTAAATACCACCTCCCTCCCTTTTCTTTTATAAAAATAGAAGGCACGAAAGAATTGGAGATTTAGGAAAAGTTAATCACAGGAGTCACTTGAAATCCATTAACCTCACACAGCCTGAGCGAGGCTGATCCGTGCCTGAACCCTGCTCCAGAGAGGAGATGCTGAATGGCCTGGGGGGGCCCAACCTTGCCAAAGAAGAGTTTTCCCTGGAAAATACCTGGTTCTTAGCAGGCTGGGTGGTATTACAGCCTTTGTTCACAGTCTGGCCATGATGAAATGCTAATTGCAGTGTTGGAGCAAATTGGCTGAAGCTCCCAGGAGGCTCCAGAGCTCTGGGCAAGTGGGATCACTTATGGGAGCCCTGCAGCTATGGGCTCAGGGCCATTGGAAACGCCAGTGCTCTTCCCTTTACCCTCTGCTTCCTCTGATCCTCTCTGGAGGATGGGACTTGGGCTTTGCACAGAGATCTATCCCAGTTTTTCTAACAGATTTCAAACAGGTGCAGATGGTTTTCCATTCCCCAGAAACTTCCCTGAGTCCCCATCCTTCCAATATCCCTGTGCCCTTGGGACTCTCTCTGACTTCCTCTCTTCTCCCAGGACTAGCAGTTTTGTGCAAGACCATCAGTGCTGGTAAGCCAGACCCGTAGAAATTAATTAAATGAAAAGCAACGGGAACAGAAGCTGAAGGCTAAAATGATGGATGTTCATGAAACACTTGCCCAGAGCCCAAAGTGCTCTGGGCATTTAGTGATGTTTGCTTCCAGCCAAGGAACTATGCAATAGTTAAACACACTCAATGCAGTAGTGATGAAGGAATCAGCCTCTGGTATCTGGGTGTGGGTCCAGAGTTGATACCCTCTCTCCACTGGGATTTGCACCTTGGAGCTGCCAGCACTGGTTTGTCATGGATTGCTTCCCCTGGCTGTGGGGAGGTTTATTTGCTTTAAATCCTAAACCTTGAGTTGTGTATTAATAGCACAGTAATGCATCGTTTTTGTGTCCAGCACAGGGGTTATATAAAACACAGATTAATGGGAATCAGCAAAATACAGGAGCATGTGGAGGGATGCCTTGGAAGGGGAGGCAGGAGGGAGGTGGCAGGTCCAGAGGGTAGAAAGGGTGGCTGAGTGGGTTCAGAGCACTTCCTGGCAGGATTTGCTCCAGTAATTGTTCTGCAGCCCATGATTCAGGCCATTTCCTGAACCAGCATGTCTGCGATCAGGGGTCTTTTGTCCTTGGGTGATAACAAGAAGGCAGAAAGGGGATCTGGGAATTTGAGTGGAAATAGCTGCTTTTTGCCTTTTTTTTTTTTCTTCCCTAGCTGATATGCATCGTTTCTACAACTTCAAAAAAGCAAACATAGTACAGGCAGGAAGATGAATGAACATGCAGTCGTCCAAAGGAAAGGCACATCTTTCACTAGGGGTAAATGAACCTCCATTCCCAACATGGCTCATTTCTCCTCTCCCATCACAAAAAGCAAGGTGATACTTGGGCTAAGAAAGGCTGAGAATTCTCAGAAGCTCCTTTCCACTCTTGCAGTGATCAGTGGGAGATCAGTGCTGGTTTCTATGCACAACCCAGAACAGCAGTTCCTCAGTTCTGAGCAGAAAAGCTCCCCCTTGCAGAAACTCCTCAGCCCAGAAACATTCAAGATGTGCTCAAGGGGCAGCAGAGATGCTGATCCAAACCCCTCCTGATGCTATTCCTCAGAGCAGGGGCAGGGCAGGAGAGAGAAAACAACAGGTTTCTGGGCACCTGTCTCTGATACGACCTTCCCTGGGAGAGCATGACCTCGCCAGCTCTGCCCTCCCCGACGGGAAGATGCCTCCCACCCCGGGAGGAAGGCACAGCTGGACTCCAACCATCAATCACGTTCCACCGGGAAGGGCTTGTGTGGGTTGTGGGATGCCTGGTGGGGTGACTTTTTTCAAAGCCTCCTGCAATAACAGCAACCGTTGCTCAGCTTCCTTTCTAGATAACCTTTTTCCTGCTGCCCAACATGCTTATCTGCTGCAGACAGGCTGGCAAGATGAACCGGAAAGCTGATACCTTATCTCTCCCCCTCAAGGAGCCCATTTAAGCGCTGGAATGTGTTGAGATGGTTAATGATTGTTAAAATCCAAGTGAGGAACATGGACCTAAGGACAGGTCCTGCTGGGAGGGAGCACTTAGTCAAAAAGGACTTTCCAGGCTCTTCTATCTTTTATCTGCCAAAAGATGCATCACCTAAAATGTAAAATATTTATTTAAAACTAAAAAGTATAGACTGGGTTTCTGGCTAATCTGGGGGTTACCACTGCAGGCTGTTTTCAGCTCTCAATGAGGTTTGCTGTGTCCCTTGCATATGTTTTTATCTGTGTCTCAGTTTACTCACTGCAGGAAATACACTGCTGTGGGTCTGCCCTGCAAGGGATGCAGCGTGTGATTCCTTGCTCACCCTTTAATCTGGCTGCTGTGGGAAGCAACACATTCATAAAGGTAAATAGGATTGGAGTGCTATCGGGCTAATTGAACTGAACGGGGCTCAGCGGCTCAGCCAGCCTGATACAATGAAATGAGACCTCTCTGGGGACACAGGAGTCAAGCATAGCTTCAGCACTTCACTTGTTTCAGCCACTGCAAGTGGCAGCTACAGCAACAGCAATTGCAGGCGCCGGGATTTGAGCACTGTGACAGGAGAGGGGCCAGGGAACACCGGCAGGGCCAGGGTGATGTCTGTAACAGCTGCTGGGGAGGGGTGAGACAGGCTTATTTTGGTCCTGACCTGGGTGAAAAAATAGCTGTTGGAGATGTTGCCAGCCTGAAACACTCTGCCAGCAAGAGCCAGAGTGCTCTCCTTCCTGATAGATAACTGTGTTCCAGCACACCTGGGGGTTAGGGTGGAGAAAGGGGAGCAGGGCCAGGCAAACCCTCACACCAGTGGGTTGTGTGGCCCTGAGGAGCTCTGAGAGTGCCCAGCACACAGAGCACTGAGGGATGGGAGCAAGGGGTCCCTGCATCCCCTGCCCTAACAGCACCCCTGAGGGCCAGGCTCAGACCTGGGCATGGTTCTCTGCCACTCCATCTGCTCCTGGACTATGTTTGCGAGAGAAACTGTTCAGCTGCAATGCTACCATGGGCTGCTGCATCTGAAAGTTAATCTGTTCCACATCACTGATTACTTTTCCATAGTGATGCATAAGGAATCACCCCAGAGCAGAGCTCAGCCTGTCTCAGCCAAGAGCTTCAACAGAAACACAGGTGATCTTGTGCCAGCCAGGCTGGGACAATGTTCTTTCTGGGAGGTCTGATCCCATCCCAAGCTTGCTAGAGCTGCCCTATCCCCTGAGGCTTTTCATCCCCTGCAAAACTCTTGAAGTTAAACTCTGCAAAGTGCATGTTTGCAAGATCCTCCAAATGCTCTTTGCATCTTATGATGTCCTTGACACCATCCTATTGGGTAGGAGCGGGTTGCCAACCTCTGCCACAACCTTTTTGGGGTTGCAGAGAGGACCCTGCAGGGAAGCAGGAGACCTGTGGTACTCATTTTTCTCTCCATGATGTGATTTGATTACATTGAGGAGGAGCAGGGCTGTAATGGCTGCTGTGTCCTGACATAGCTGATCAATCCTGTGTGTCTTTGCTCCTGCCCCCCCTTGTTTAATTCCTTTAGGACAGCACTTGTGTTTTTGGGGTCATTGCAGCTCTAATCTTCACTGCACTGCTGGGTGCAGTGACTGTCAGGATGGGGCTGAGCTGTCCTGCAAATAGAACAAGGCCATCTTAGCAGTTGTCCCTGTCAATGTAAAAAGTAGGAATGAGGGAGATCCATCTGAGCTGCTCGGCGCCTGTCTTGTGATCCTGAAACCCAAGAGCCCCCCCTGACTCAGCAGGTTATTAATAACCCCCTGGCTGTGCTCCCACCGTAGCGCCTGCCAGCCCTGGCACCACCTGGATCTCCTCCGTTTGGAAGTGAAATGCACATCCCAGGCAAGGGCAGGAGCTCCTTCCTGCCCACCCCCACACCCCATTGCTCACCCACAGGGCTGGGCAGGAATGCTGTGAGGCTCATGGAGGGGTCTGGAGAGACCCAAGGTCTCTGCACTCCTGCAGCACAGTAGAGGCTCCTGCTGAAATCAGCCTCATTGGATCCTTGTGCCACATCCTGGTTTTTTATGTCTAAAATCAGTCCTGGTCCAGGCTGCAGGACAGGTGAGTTTGGCCTCCTGGAGTGTGGTGTCAGCAGTGCCACCTACCCCCTCCCCAGGCTGGGACACACTGGATGTCCCCAGGCTGCTGCAAACCCTGGTGGCACTTGGCCCCTGTGTCTATTTGGACAGAATGGGATCTGCCAGCCTCTGAGTTCCCATCTGTCTCTGCTGAACCTTTGCCTTTGCCTTTGCCTATGCTCCCCTTCCCAGTCTTGTGAGGGCAAAGCAGATGAGCCACAGATCCCTTGGAGATGAGCTGAGGGGAAAGAATGGCACATTCAACAAAACTGTGGTGATGATGCAATCTGACTTTGGTCTATTCCAAAGGGAGCACCCGGGCCACAGGCAGTGTCCTGAGGGTCCCTGCCAGCCCTGGTGAGCACAGACCAGAGCTGCCCAGCTCTCCTCGTGCCCAGGGTGGGCTGTAGCACATCCACATCCCCACCACATAACACAAACACCCCTGGCCCCAGGGGCTCAGCAAAGCTGTAGGGTGATTTGGTGTGGGAGTGAGTCCGGCTGTGTTCACCAGGGCTGCTACTCGCTAGCCAGGTTCATTACAACTCCCTGTGTTCTAAACAGCAAAGTGGAGGTGCCCACAGCATCAAGAAAAACCCACTCGCACATGGCAAAGCATCTACTCGACACCTCGGTCACCTCTTTGAGCACCAGCGGGGGTGTGAGCCCAGCGTACCCCGGGGACCCTGGGCAGTCCGCCCGGCACAGAGGGTGGAGATGGGGGAGCCCTTCGAGCCCCCCGACCAGCGGGGCGCGCAGCAGCCAGGACCGGGGACACCGGGGAGAGCCGGCGGCTCTAGGCTGGGTTTGTCGCTCCATCTAGTGGGGACACGGCGGGATGTCGCCGCCGCCCCGGATTGCGGCCCTGGGAGGGCAGCCCCGAGCAGCCTCGGGCACCGCGATGGCCCCGGCCCTGCGACCCCCCCGAGTCCCGGGAGCTGCGCCTTGTGCCCCCAGCACAAACCAAAGTCCCGTGGGAAGTTACACCCCGAGCCATGTGGCCCTTCTCGAAGGGAGCAGGGACACAGGGACAGAGAGGCAGGATGGAATTTTTTGGGGCTGATGCTGTGTTTTCCCTGAGCAGAGGTAGTTTTAGCATCCACTGAAATTAGGAATTGTGCTAATAATTAAAGAAGCTGAACTCAAAAGGGACCACGTGTGATCTCCTGAGACAGAAGGGACAAATCTAGTCATGAGAAAAAAACACTAGAGAGTTATTTCATTAATTCCCAAAGGAAATGCTGTAGCTGTAGAAGTGTTCCAAACAACGGTGGTGGCTTTGGGGCTGTGGAAGTTCTTCCTGCAGCCTGTTAATTGCAGTTACCATTTCTGTCTCTGCACGTGTGCAGGATTCACATACTGGCTGGGCTGTGATCATCCTGTCACTGATCAGAGCCACGCTCAGCAGGGACAGCTGGCTGTTTACAGCAGGGGCTGAAGCTCTACCAAAATCCACCCATTCTCATCAGCTCCAGCGCATCCAGAAGCAGCTGATAGTTCCCTTTGTCAGAGTGAAGCAAGATATTTTTGAACCGTGGAACAGCCGCTGTCTTGCCTTGGATGGAGGGGAGGAATCAGATTGTTGTGATGGAAGGTTGAAACTATGAACCCATTGTGTCCTTGAACTCACATCCTGATCACAACTATAGTCATTATGAGAGTTTCAAGGCAGGAAACAAAATTATTTTGTAGTTTAAATCTGGACTGATCTTCAGATTTAGAGTGAAAGAAGTTTGATATATTCATATTATGAATTGTCATAAGAGTCAGGTTGATCTAATAAAGGAATGTTTTGCCTTCCTCAGAAATATTCCTTGTGTTTTGAGATACACCTTCTAGGACCCTATGTTGAATAACTGGATCCCCTTATTTGTCTTGGATGGTTTTTTTTCAACCTCTTTGATGAAGGGGGCTTTGATAAAGCAAACAGAGGTGCTAACTGAAAAAACCCCAGGTGCTTCTATAAGTGTTTTTCTGCGTGTTTTGGAAGTGTGTTGTATTGACAAGACACCCAAATCTTTGCTTGACAAAACTTTAGTGCTTGCACTTCCATCTCCCCATTTCCCCTCTTTTCTGAATGTGCTGAAAACTCATCATGTCACCAACAATCTTTGGACTCATTTGAAGAACACAAGCTGTCACATTGTAAGAAAGGTGTGTGCTGTTTCTTGATTTTTTTTTTCTTGAACCTCCTTTTATTTAAGTAACCAAGGTTGTGTGAGGGTTTCCAAGTGGGTATAGCAAGGCTGGGCTTTAAAATCTGCCTAAAGGATAGCCTTGCTGTCTTCTGAACAGCCCAGCCAAAGGAAAAAATCACCAAGCCAGGATGAGCAGGAGCAGTAGACTTGTTTTGCAGTCATGCACAAGGAAAAACTGAAGTCATGGTCAATGAAGTGCCTCCAAAATACTTGCACTATCAGGCAACTGGTATTTGTTTTTTGTTGCAAGCAAAGCTCAGTGCTCAGGCCAGCTGAAAGCAATTCATTTCTCTTCTCATTGGAAGAATAGTTTCTTCCTTTTAATCAGCTCTGTTTTAAATGATTTCCATTTTTAGTGCCTTAAATAGTAAGTTTGGTTTGTCCTTCAGGCAGACAGCATTTTCTCATGAAGAATGGAGTGGGTCTGCAGCCTTTAAAAGGACAAACAATAGCCTGGCAAACAAACATTTCCATGGCCTCTTGTTTTCATACAGAGTCTGCAATTCCCATGGGCTGCAAAGGAATAAAAATCAACAGCCTCTACCTGATCCAGCAGCTAGTAAGTAACACAATTATTACAAGTAACCCAGTTTGGAATAAAGGCCAGGATTCCTGAGTTGTCATATTATTTTCCCATTCCCAGTATTTCATACTCTATTTCAGCTTAGACAGGTGAGAGACTCCAGCTTCCTCTCTCATCAGAATACCTCTTTCTTCTTAAAAAGCATCTCTATTGATATTAGGTCTTATTTAAGAGGGGGAAAAATCTTTTATATGTGAGACCCAATGTCCCTTTGTTCTACTTGAGGTCTGGCTTTCAAAACATTTCCTTATATTTGGATAACACAGCCTCATACGTGGGATTAGAGAGAGCTGTCAGAACTACTCATGTCTTCTCTCCCACCTCTCAAATATGACAGCTCAACTCTATTGATGTTCTTGCTGACTGGGTTTTGGGTCCTAAGGCCCTGCTCACTTAGTTGTAGGTTTCAATTTCCCAGTAGCTGTCTCAGATGAGTTAATGAAGTCAGTGCAGGCACGAGGCATTCTTGATTTAGACACAACTGAATTTGAAATGATTTTCATGCTTCAGGGCATAAACAGGTCCTACCTCATGGAATAATAAAGCATATTCTCCTGTGGACAGGTTATTCCACAACTGACCATTGAGTGTTTCTCCTGCAACAGCTGATGTTGGCTGCTGCCTGAGACAGATGGAAAACTGGAAGGACTGTGACCTGACCCTCTAAGATAAATGTGTACTTTGTGGTGCCAAATGGCCTCTGGATGTGGAACAGAGAAGGATCACTTTGCTTTTTCCAAGTGTGTTGTGGAGGTTTTGTGAATGACTGTGAGGGCAGTAAGGCCCTGTCCTGTGGAGCAGGCTGCCGTTTACAGCTGAACAAAGTGATAGCAAAATGGCACAGGAGCATTGAGCCTGTAAATCACCCTGCTCAGTGCAAGACAGGGGCAGGGATTGATGGATTCAGAGCAAATTTTTGTAGAAGCTGTAGAATATAATAGAAATTCTATTATTTCTAGGAGGCCTTATATCAGAAGACATTTTTGTAGATGTATATCCTATACTAGGGCTGTAAGTCCTCTGTAATGGGTATTTTGTGTTTGGCAGATTTCTCACTAGTGGAAGGATGAAGCACACAGCAGAATTTCTGCTCTCTCTTGTAATTAGTCCTGAAAGGAAGAAGCAGAACACTCCTGAGCTTGACTCTCATGTCCAGGGGAAAATTTGTTAAGGACTCTGAACAGGTGAAAAATCAGAGTGGGTGAGTTGTTTTTCCAGAATAGATCATGCATAGAGCTATGCACTGAATTTCATCCAGATGAAACCTGTTCTTCAGTCTCTGCCCAAACCACTTCTCATTGTTGATGCTCCTCTCTCTATGTTGTGGGTCTAATCCTACCAGCTCTCACAGCTCTCAAACCAGTTGTTTTGATTTATACATATGCTGGTGAGAGGTGGTGCAGGTCTTTTAAAGAGCACCAGAAGAAATTCCTCACTTTATGCTAAGGTCTGATCCATGGGTGTCCCCATGGACCACATGTAGTTAACCAGGATGTAAAGGAGCCACACTCTCTCCTGTGGTGGTAGAGACAAGAAATGTCCTCTGACTATCCAGATGGTGCCCAGCTTTGAACAGCGAGGGGGTGGAAAATCCAGCCCTGATGCAGTCCTGAGCCAGACTCGCAGAATTCCAGAGCTGGCTCTGGCACACTGCTGGGGACAGGTGGAAAAGCCAGGAGCTCATGGGCACTGCAGTGTACACACCCGGTAATGAATGTACAATTGTTTTTCATTTGTTTACTTTGGCCTTTTGATCGCCACAACAGTTTACATTAATTTTTTCATTAATTGCTGCGTCTATTCCCTTGGCCTTGGATCATTGCCTTGGAGATGCATGGGAGACCTTCAGAGAACTGCTTATTACAGCAGCAGGTGTGGATAGTGCTGACCTGGACAAACCTGTGTGAGTCACCTGCTGATGGTGGGGGTTGTCAGTGTCTGCATGAGTCACTGAAAGTGAGGGGATCCCACATTCCTGATCTCCCTAAGGGAAATGGTAATGCCTTTGGGTGGCTTCCTGTGACTGTGCACCTGTAGCTGCTCCCGTGGAGGACAGTGAGGTTTGCATGGGCAGAAAGCAGGTTAGAAGAGCTGCTTGTATGTGTGTGTACTTCTCTGACCAATGGAGAAAGAAAAAATTAAGTGGACCAGACTAATGTCCCAGCTGCCAGCGAGTTGGTGAGAGCAGGAGTTTGGGAATGTTGGGAAGGAGGGTGGGGTCCAGTAGGGAAAGAAGTGGAGGGCATTGGCCTCCTGTCTCTGGACAAGCAAAAAAACTCTTCTAGAAAGATGAAATGGGACACCAAGGGGGCAGGAGTGGTGTAATACCTTGATACGCAGAAAAGGACATCTGACAACCAGACGATGGCTTTCAGCAGCACTGGTGCATCTCTTGGTAGCTCAGTGCCTGGCAACTTCAATAGCAGTGTAGATCAACTGTAGGAACATCCCATATGGTCCAGAAAGCTGTTCATGCATTTCTTCCCTCTGCATTACTCTTGATGGCTGTTTGAGATCAGACATATCTCTCATGAGCAGTGATCTGGGTGCCTGGCCTTATGCTGTTCCTGTAATGTGGAGAGAGATGGGAACTGTTCCTGCTGAGGCATTGCCTGCACTGAGGAAATGTGCTGCAAAATTCCTCTAAAGCCACCTTCCCTTCATGGGCAAGGGCATGTGGGATGACAGCATATGACTGGTGACCCATGAATAAGCTAAAGAGTGCATTTGCATGACACCAGCAATTGCCCAGGTGCTTGTCCCATATATAAATATATATATATATATGTGTGTGTGAGTGAACAATTTTTCTGAACTGCTGGACAGCCCCTAAGAAATAAATGCATGTGTGTACCTCCCCTCTGGCCTTCTGTCACCAAATGTCACACTGATGGACACCTGTGTGTCTTACAGGACAGGGAAGGAGAATTAAAGGGAGGCTGCTCTGTCCTTAGATGCAAGGAGACTACATCTCCAAAACTAAAAAAGATCCACTGGGCAGAGGAACTGCAATTTGCAGTAACTTCTACAACACTATCTTTAGTACAAATTTCTTGCCAGTGCTGCTGCTCAGTTTGTGTTGACCTGAAGCTCTTTTTGTCTAAGCAGGGACTGTGTTTGCCGATGAGGCAATTGGCATTTTATGGCTCTGTTGAGTGTTTCGGGAGAGGAACGATTGCCTCACTCTACTGCATTCATTTCCATCATCCTTAGTGAGAGAACAAATTAAAAGATATTTCTGGACTGAAGTCCTTCCAAGGGGCAGCTCCTCCAGGTTGCCTTTGAACCTGCTGCCCATGGAACCACGGGGCAACAGCAGGAAGCCTTCAGTGGTGTTTTCTGGACCCCTCAGGCTGGACAGGAATCCTCATGGGCCTGTCATCACCCCATGTTCCTGTCATTGCCCTTTGGCTCTGGGGTCATAAAAATGTGAGGGAAAAAACTTCCAGTACCCCCTTGGAGACATCGTCCCTGGCACAGGGGGTTCAAGCTTGGGGTGGTTGTAGCTGTGCACCATGCAGTGACCACCCCTGCTTTATAAAATAGATGCTCCAGTGCTGCAATCATCCTTGTTGCCCTTGCCCTGGACCCACTCCAGCAGCTCCGTGTCCCTCTGAGGGGAGCTCACAGAATCACAGATTAACTGAGGTTGGAAGGGACCTCTGGAGATCAATGCAGGATCACCTGGAGCAGGTGACAAAGGAAGGTGCCCAGGTGGGTTTGGAATGTCTCCAGAGTGGGAGACTCCACGCCCTCCCTGGGCACCTGTTCCAGAGCTCTGCCACCCTCAACCTAAAGAAGTTCTTCCTCATGTTGAGGGGGAACTTTCTGTCTTTTAGTTTATGGCCATTGCTCCTCATCCTGTCACCGGGCACTGAAGAGAGTCTGACACCATCCTCAGACTCAGCGGGGAGATATTTCCATGGATTGCTGAGATCCCCCCTCAGCCTCCCCTTCTCCAGACATACCCGGCCCAGCTCCCGCAGTGTCTCCTCATCAGAGAGGTGCTGCAGCCCCCAGATCCTCCCTGTGGCCTCCGCAGGACCCTCTCCAGCAGCCCCTGTCCCTCTGAGGGAGCTCCCCCTCAGCGCCGCCCCCGCGGTGCCGGCGGCGCCCTGCAGGTGGCGCTGCGCGGCGGGGCCGGGCCGGCACGGGAGGAGGAGGAGGCAGCGAGTGCCCGGATCGGCTGCAGCTGCCGCCGCCGCCCCGCGCAATCCGCCGCCATCCGCCGCGCCCCGCGCCCATCGGTCCTCCGCACCCGGCTCCGCAGGCACCCCCGGCTCCCCACCACCACCACAGGTGGGTATCGGGGGCCGGCGGCGGCGGCGGCCGCGGATATTCGGGGCGGTGAGTGGGGCCGGGGGGGAGGAGGAAGGGGAAGGAGAGGGAAGGTGGGACGAGGCAGCGCTAAAATGGAGCCGGAGCCAGCGGCTGCGGCACCCCGCGGCCTCCCGGCTCGGGCGGGTCCCCCGGGCGGGTTGGGGGGAGACTCACCCCGATTTCGCGCTGCTGTAGCCTCCGGTGTTTATTGTGTGAACCGCCCCCCTTCTCCTTGCGGGGACGGGGCCGCCGCGGGGCCTGGCCGGGCCCATTCCCGGTGGCGCTGGCGGGGCCGCCCGGGCTCGGGGCCCCTTGTCCGGGCTCCGGCCCCTCGGGCCGAACCGCCCCCGCCCCGCTGCGCTCCCCGGCGGGTGCAGCTGGGGCGGGGGGCTCCTCGCCGCAAAGGCAGGTTGTTTTTTTTTCGTCGTCTGGAGTGTGACATAAAGATATTTTTGTCGCGCCGTGTGTGTGTGTGTCTCAGCAAAACAAGGGAGGGGGGGTGGCATCCAGAAGGCTCGGCCGGTTTGTTATTGTGCGGGAGCTACAAAAGGGCCGCTGAGGCCGAAATGCAGCTGGGGCGGGGGGGGAGCGAGGATGGAGTTTGTGCGCTGGGCGAGCTCGTTTGGTAGGTTTGGAAAGATGTTTTAAGGCTTTTTTTTTTTTTTTCTTTTTCTTTTTTTTTCTTTTTTTTTTTTCTCCGAGAAGGAGTTTCTCATTTTTGTGTGGGAGCAGCTGTGCTGCAAGCTGGGGAAACCCTAATGCGGGTCCTGGGACACGTGCTGAGCATCTTCTCCGGGGGGTGGTTTTGGTCGTGTTGGTTGTGAATTTGGAGGGTTTTATCTTTACAAAAAAACCCCTCATTTCCAAAGTGAAAGTTCCCTTAAGGGGTTTGAATGAACTCGGAATTGTGGGGTTTGTTAGGAAAGTTGTTTTGTTTGGTTTCTGTCTTCTGGGTGTGTAAAGGGTGAGATACGCACTGAATCATCTATATTGATGTTACTGGTATTTGGGGTTATAAGGTACAATAAACAGCAACGTTTAGTAATTCAGTAGTTTTCTTTCTTTCTAGGAACAGGTATAAAGTGTAAGCACGTTGCAGTGTCTGCATCATCTCCTAGGGGGGAAGGCATCCCACTCCTTCTAGCACTGAATCCAGGTTTACAGTGGAGGTTTTGGTTTTGTTAAGTCTTGTCTTACAGATTCACTTGAGACCTCCACTGGAATGAGCTCTTCCATGATGGATAAATAGCTGGTCCCTGTCTTGGAGAGCCCAAGTTTGGAGAATCAACTCCTGCTGAGTAGGTTTCTCAGATATAAACTGGCCAGGATGTTACTTTTGTACTTGCCTTTTCCATGTTCAGTGCTCACTTGGGTAGTGAAACCCCAGTGTTCCAAAAACTAGTGCTCTGAGCTAGAGACTGGGGAGTAAAGCCACCTGAAAGAGGTAGGGAGGCTAAGACCATATTCTGAAAATGGAATTTAAAGAGAGGATGGAAAGTGATTTTTCCAGGCTGATTTCTGACTGAAAATATGTGATAGTTACATGCATTTTTCACTCTCAGTGAAGCATTGTAAATGAGCCTAGGTTTTATCAGAAGCTTATCTGGTCCATGAGATCTTTGTGGGTTCATCATGGTTTCTTTTGGGTCTCTGGCTTAAGAAGTTTTTCCTAGTTAGCAGAATATTTTGAGGTTACAATAACCAACACCTCTCCCAGGATGTTTTTCTTGTTAAAATTTTAAAGTTCAGATAAAAATCATACTCAGAAAAATTGCAGATACTGTTTAGTGTTGCTGCTTTGTTGTTTTCACAAGCCAGTGTGAGTACATCTGCTGTTAGCTGTATTTTTTGAATGCCTTGAGTACAAGTTGATTCCCTTTTTTTTTTTTGTTCATTAGTCTGGTCTGCTTTTCTGCATGGTTGAGTAAACTAGGTATCACACATTTGAGAATGCTTTCAGCAGTCTCCACTGTTAAGAAAACAAATTTTTGCATGATTTGATAGATGCCTTCCTTTAAAAAAGGAGAAATTAAACCACTTATTTGGTGTGGGTTTCCAAATTTGTCACTGTGTAGCGCCTTGGTGCATTGTTTTTTCTAAATTCGGACTATTTTTTTCTTTGGTCTTACAGTGCATTTTTGGGATGCACTCTGAGATTTCTTTTTTCTGTGTGTGCATGAGAGCTTAAAAGGGCAGCTCAGCCAGCTGGCTGGAACTGGAAAAGCGAGTAAATAGTCCTTAAAGATGCTGGAAGGGACATGCAGGGTTTGAAAGTATTTTTGTTTCAATAAGTGAGTAATATTCCTAAATACTTTGTATTAGAGTTATTTCACTTTATAGTGACATCTTAATAAAACATTTTAATAAAGCTTTGAGTAAAGCCTGACTTCAAAGGCTAATTCATTTGAACAACCTCCTAAAGGTAGTGGTGGCATTAAAGGCTGTGTTTGTGTGACGCAGCTCCCCGTGGTACCTGAGTGATGGTACAGGACAGACAACCCTCAATGCTGTGTGTGTGTGGCCTCCTCTCCTGCTGGGATCACACCTGAGGTGTGGCTGAGGAAAACAAGGACCCTGAGATGTGCAGTGCAGCCTGTGAGCTGGTCCAGTACAGAATTACCTGCCTGTTCAAGAGTGCTTCCTGCTCAAGGCCTTCACTATGCTTACCTGAGTAATTGAAAGTATTTAGGGGTAAGCTGGGCTAGGTTTAAATGCTGCTGGAAGTAATAGTAAACATTTTGTATTAATTTTTTTCATTTATGATGGTAATCTACAAAGAGATTTTGATCAAGTGGCATTTCCACTTAGAATTGTGTATTTTCATTTTGGAGTAATAGAAGCAGTATGAGCAGGAGGAACTTAGTGATACAGGATGGTAACTTTAGAAGAGGGAGAGGGTTTATTCCAAGGGCTGGACATTTTGGTTCCCTATTTATTTTCACTACATTCCTCAGTTATTCTGCAGCTTGGCACTGTGTTGTTGTCTCAGTATCAGACCTTGCTCTTAAGCTCATCCTGCCTTGTTAAGTGGGTTTTGCTTTTCGAATGTCACTGATTCATTCTCCTAATAGGTCGATAATTTCACAGCTCCTTATCACTAATTTCTCATTTGGAGCAGAAGAAATACGGCCATGGTTCTGTCAGGTATCAGACAATGAGGTGAGAGCACAGAAAACAGGTAAAGGCTGGGAGCTGCAGCCTTCCCCATCACAGCCTTTTCACGGAACAGCCTTTTCTAACTTTTGAAATTAAGTTACTTCGTTACTGAAGGGAAAACACCCTCTGAGGGTGGGTTTTGCACACATCTGTGTTGGTAAGGAGTTTTTTCTTCCCCTGCAAGGATAAAATGGGGCTAAAGCAGGACATTGCATTATATTCAGCCTCACTGAAACGCAGTTTTGGCTCATGTTCTGTTAGTAACTTTTAACTAGAATTCAGGATGTTCCCTGCATGCACACTTAATTCTTGTGCAAAAGTAACAAAAGAACTGCAAAAGCAGTTGAAGCTTGGAAGCTGTTTATTTCAGAGCAAAGCTGTTCAGATACTGATCTGTATAGCTGTTAAATCCTGATCTGTTTTTTATCTGGGAGCATTTGGACAATAACTAAAGTGGACTGGAGGCTGCTTGAGTAACCCTGTGTTGTTCTGGAATTCCCTGTGGCATTGGTTGTGAAGCTGCTTGTCCTGCAGTGCTGTGGGGTGTGTGGGGACAGAAGGTGTATGTGCAGTTCTGCAGGGAGCTATTTAACTTGCAGCCAAAATACAATGCCTGTGTTTTGATTCCAGCACTTAAATTTTCAGGAGAGTGTTAGTATGCTGGAAAGGGTGAAAAGGTGAGAAGTGATGGAATTGGGGGATGAGCTCACTCTTCCTTCTTTAGGAGACTGCAGGTATTAATTTGTGGGGGACTGATGAAAAGTCATACCTTGGGTGAAAGGGAAGAGATAATGATCAGGTTTGAAATGGGCAGCTGAGCCAGGTTTTAGTGTGAAGAAATACTGGGTAAAATAACCAGGAAGAAAGTAATGACTTGCTAACAACCATCCAGGATCTGGCTAAGAGGCCCACTCTGTTGGATTGTGGTATCTCAGATGTCTGCCAGGCTTCAGTTAGCTGTTGGGAGCATCCTAAATAGCCCTTGGATTTCAGGTTCATAGCACTTAAGAGGAGTAAACTACTGAGTATTGGTGCAGTTAGCAACCTTATTCAAGAGGTTTGGTGTAGGAATCCTGCCCTGGTAGCCATTGAGACATTTAAATGGGAATTGTAGTGAGGTGCTCCACAGAATGAATAGAGACAGATTTGAAGAGCTTGCGCTGGAACTTTGCCTCCCCCAGGCACTTATTGTGTGGGAATATAGTGATTTTTTGGGAAGAGTTCTGCTGGAGGGTGAGTTCTTCAGTTCTTCCTACCTGTATGTGGGCTGGGAGACTGTACAAAAGCCTCGAGTGATCTTGTTCAGAATTGGGAGTGGGCTGTGAAGCAGGCAGGGGAGTAGGGACATGTTCAAGAGGTGCTCCTTCTTTGGCTACAATAATAACTATGGTTTTATCTTTTATTGAAATAACCAAGCTTTAAAAACTGTCATTCAGAACCAGATTCATATGATCTTGAGTGTTATTCTGGTGTTAGTGTTCTGCATCTGAGCTAAGTGTTGCCTCTAATGAGGCCTGTGATCCTACTGCAGTGAAAGCAGTGTATGGGGGGGGTTCATTTAGGAGGTGTTTGTGGCATTCCCCATCCCAGCATGCAAGGACCTGCTCCTCCCAGAGCTCCTCTGGAGCAGGGCTTCATGCTGCTGCTGGCCTCACAGCGTCAGGCAGGCATTGTGATTCAGAGGGCGGTTTTTAGCCCCAGAAAATGGGAGAGGAAGGTTCTGTTTCTTGCTCTGCCACTTAGCATAGCTGCAGAGTTCTGCGGTGTCGTTTTCCTATCTGGAAAATAGAAGTGATGATGCTTACACACCTTGTCAGTTATGCACTGCAAATATCTATGTAAATTAAAGCATCTGTGATATGTTTTCCCTTCTTGTGTGGCTCAGCCTAGTCCAGATGTCCTGGGCATAGTCCGAGTTGCTTAGTTCTCCAGAAAAGCTAAAGCTTCCTAAAGCTGTCTAAAGCTTGTTTCTTCAGAGTACTGAATCACAACACATGTAAGGTGCTTTCTTATCTCTTTGTACCTGTGTCCCTTTCCCATCACATTTCTCTTAACATCCTTGGCACTCATTTGTCCTGCAAATGGCTCCCATGAATAGGCTTCCTGTAAGGAGAGTTGCTGTGCAATGCTGCATTGCCCTAGTGCTGTTCAGATTGGGGAACCTGGAGGAAGACTTCCTTGGAAGCTTCAGCCTTTGCAGTGTTTATGAGCTGGAGGCTTGTCTGGACTGTTTGTTGTCTTATTAATGTCTTGAACCAGCTGCATCAGTCTTGATGTGGCTGTGGGAATTGGGAGGAATCTGATAAAGGGCTATTCAGCTCTTGCCAGGCCAGCTTTGTACCCTGCAGCATGTACCTGCCAGGGGAGCTCCCAGCAGTGCCTTGGGGAGGAACAAGGCCAGAGGGATCTGCTCAGCAGGGATGTAAAGGAACCTCTCCCTTGTTTGTGCAGCAAGGGATTGACATTTGCTGCCTGATGATCAATAGCATTGGGTTTTACCTCTTCATAAAGAAAACCTTCTGTGCATAACCTGAGTGGGAGCTGAGGGCCCCAAAGTCAGCAAACAACCTGAGAGAGTGGAGAGGTGTTACCAGAGTCGAGATTTTGTTGTGAGGCTCATCTGGCACAGATGACATCCACATCTCTATTCCAGTGTGATCCTTCTTGAGACTGCAGAGAAAACAGAGCAGCTTACTCAACAGCTGATGGCATTTGTGTGGAAAGAGCTGTTTCTGTTCCTGAAAAAAGGACTGTTAACCCAAAGGACTGCCAGCTTTGCTCTGATTTCATCTCTTGGAACTGTGACATCTCTGCTTTTCTCTCTGATTGTTTGCAATGAAATTTATGTTCATTTCTGAGAGATAGAGTAAGTTGCTGAGCTTGGGACCTGGTGAATGATTTGTGAAATGTTTGACAGAGAAGCATTCTCCAGTGGCCAGTGATGGCCTTGGATGGGTAGTGCTCTCCAAGATAAACTACAGCTAATGATTTGGAGCCTTATGTTTGGGTTCTGGCACTGGCAGCACAGGTATTTCACCTATGCTGGTCTTGCTGTGTCTCACCTGGTTATATGGGTATCATGGCTGTGATGACTTTTAAAAGTCTGTGTTGGTGGAAGTGTCAGGACTAAGGGACTTTCAGATGCAGTGGTGTTTATTTTTAGTGATGGAAGAGTCTTTACTTTCACCTGTCAGACCTAAGGTGTGGTGCAGTGCGTGAGAACAGTTTGTGCTTGTGTGGGTGTGTCCTGCCCTTGTGGGCTCCTCAGGAGCAGTAGGCAGGATTAGGTGCACTTTCTGTACCAGTGGACAGTCTTTTCCACTGGAAGGGAGTGTTCTGAATGTGGCAGGTGCTGCTGCAATGCATTTCCTCCTCATTTGATTCTTCTTTGCAAATTACTTCTTTTTGATGAAGAGCTGCATTTTCTCTGAGGGTCTTGGCACACAGGTTTGGGTGGCTGAAGCAGACATCTGAGTTCTGGGACTTCTTGATGTCTGCAGTCTTAGTTGATCAAACCATTCCTCTGACTTGGACTGATAGTGCCAGTCCTGTTACCCATCAGGAAATCCCCACCAGCTACTCACAGTCTGTTATTGTTGCTCAGTTACCTAAATGCCCAATTTACCTTAGAGATCAGCTGAATGTTGCCAGGAGCTTTCTGAACAAGTTTTGCCAACAGAGCAGTATGCCAGGCATTTATTTTGTATTTGGATTTATATTGCTTGCTTGTGCTCAGCCTCCTTGTTTCAGTGTTGAGGGAACAGGATGCTGTATCTGTGTGTTCCTCCTGTGAGATCTCAGAGGAACCTCAGCAGGGCAGAGTGGAAGGCAAGAATCTATGGTGGAGGCAGAGAGTCGTGTGCTTCAACTCTGACCCTTGTTGTAGGGGAGCCAGAGTGAAAGTACAACTCTTAAGGGTAAAGATTTGCACTTCAGTATGAGCCTTGTTGGGCAGGCATTTTGTGGACATCACGAGGTCACTTCCCTTTCCTCTTGTACCAGAGAGGTTGGGATTGGGATCTGTTGAGGCCACAGGTGATGCTTGTTGAACTGAGCTGCAATCTTCTCCCTGGGTTTTGCCTCTGAAATGTGTAACAGCAAAGAAATGGGCTCTTTTACTTCAATCTGTGCTGAGCCTTGTCTCCTTTAATATCTTCCAGGCCTGGATGAGAGGGTAAGGAGTGTAATGTTGGTAGCTGATGCCTCCAGATTGTTCCACATGAGACACCTTCCTGCTTCTCTGCAGGTTACGAAAGCCCTGCAGCACTTCCTCTTAGGTTGCTTATATATAAGGTTATACTTTCCTGACAAGCTGGCACCAGTGGGCCAGTTTCTTCTCTACAGCATGGTGGAGCAGAAACTGGCTGTTTCTCTCTCTGGTGGGCTGTTGTAAACAGATGCTCCTTTCTAGGAAAGAATTACCTGCACACCTTGGGTTTTCTCTTGCTTGAAAAAGAGGGCGAGTTTCATGAGCACAGGATCTCATAAGTACTTTCTGTGGGCTGTGGACCAGCCTTCTGAGTGGATTTTTTTGCTCTGTGCCATAGTCTTGCATACTCAGGATGAACTGTTTCTTTGTCTGCATCCTCAATTACTGGAGGTCAGGGCTCCTTTCCAGGGTGTGGTAATGTCCATCCAGCCTGCACAGAAAGGACCACAGAACTCATTAATGTTTTTGTGTAAATACAATTGAGCTATTCTCCAGACTCCAGTCTGCTTTATCAGTTCTACAGTAAGTTACGGTTCCAGTCTCTCTGGCTGCCTTTGCCTTGCCTGCCTTCCTAGCACTGGAAAAACTGTTTAGCAGAGAGGTGAAGCCTTCTGTATTTTAAGGCCAAACCTGACATTATGAAGACTCTAGAATTTGCAGTGATTCACTGACAGTAGTTGTGGTTCCCAGCCCATCGGTACATTCAGAAGAGGGGGGCAGCAGGTGAGCTTGGTGAAGGCCGAACTGAGAAAATGAAGTCAGGTCATGAGACAGGATATGCCCTTTCTGTTCCCTTTCCCTGCTGTAATATTTTACTGCTGTCTGTAGAGCTCCACGCTGTGGAGTTAATGATAGAAGACTGTCCAGAAGACTGCCTCTCTCTTCATAGTCCTGCTCTATGTTTCAAATCCCAGGAGGCTTGATTAGAGGTCTCAGGATGGGGCTGGACAAGCAGGCAAGGCTCCTGGGAGACAACTTCCAACGGTATTGCTTGGCTTGGCTAACAGCATACCTCTGCAACAAATCATGGCAGATATGATCCTGGTCTCCCATTCCCTGAGCCAAGGTTCATGGGAGATGGAGAGAAGCTGGAATTGTGCAGGATTAAAAGAACTGGTACCACCAAATATGCCTACTGAGCTAAGCAAGGAGGGTCCCTCTTGTGAATCAGGAGCTTGGTGATGAGGTGTGTTATCTCTTCTCTGAACTGCAGACTCCTGACTTGCTTCTCCCTGTCTGGCAGGATTTGGTGCAATTTTCTGGCACTACGTTTGATGTTACATCCAGATCCTGGCAGGGCCTTTTTCGGGTGTACCAGCAAATCTTGGCATCTCCCTCTGGAAGTAATGCAGTAGAATGACAGCAAGTTCGGTTTTCGGGTTTTTTTTTTTGTGGCTTAGACTCTTGCTACAGCCTTTTCCTGCTGCTCAGCTCTTCTGCATTAATCCCATTGACTTTGTACTTGGATGCTGATATTCTCCTGTTGCTCCCTGCCTTACTAAGCAATCTCTGCTGGGAACTGAGTGCTCATCTGTTCCCTTCCTTGCTAGGCTCGTGATCCCTGCATGGCCCAAACAGGGCTTCTGCAGGACATAAGTGCATCTGACAGCAAGTCCTGGGCAGGTGATGACATGTCTCACCAAAGCCCTCCCAAGGGCAGCCAGTGGCATCTTTCATCACTGAGGCAGGTGGTGAGTGTTTCACAAATAGGTGGTTCTTGGAGGGATGTGTTACAGAAGTAGTGGTATCTCCATGTTGACAGAAAATAAATGTTCAGCTATGGAAGTACGAGTGAAATTGACCAGTGTGTGTATTTAAAGAAGAGTGAGCATAGTTAATGTCCTGTAAAACTATAGTATGCTTTTTAAAAGGTTTCACATTGCTGGTACCATTAGGAACAACAGTGTATTTCAGTTTAACATAACTTCAGACATTTTTCTCTTCTGAAAGTACTGTTTAGCTTTCCCAACCTGTGAATTTCTGAACAACTTGTATAAAATTACATGTCAGAAATTTTTTGTGCTTTTCCCTGTTAAAAAGGGGAAAATGGAGATTCTTCCAGTTGCTTTGTTTTGTGTTAATGACTTTTGCTGTGAAATGAGCAAGGAGTGAAGATCTGCAGTAGTCAGGACTGTGCTCGCTATAGAGCTCAGTGGTGTGTGAGTAGCTGAAGTGATTCTTTCTAGTACGTGTGTTACCTTTCATAAATCTGTTTGCCCTGCTCAGCTAAGGCTGGCTGACTTCCAGATACTCAAGCTCCATTGAAGTCTTGTGAATAAAACACCAGCAGCCCAGCCTCCTTCATACATAGATTTGCAAAGAGCTTTGCAGACAATCCTGTTTATCAGGAGTCCCTCCATGTGGCTGTGTTTTCAGCTCAGGGGTTTCCAGTTGTTACCAGTGCCAGTAACTCAAGGTTTTCACGTGAGTAAATTCCTGCTGTAGCTCCAAGACTTGCATGCTTGTAAGTCTAATATCTTAAAGACATTAAAATGTCACTTTCACATTTAAAATGTTGCTTTCTAGGTTAGAGTTTACCCCTTTAAAAGGCAGTTAGTCAGGGTCAATACCCCAAAATTGGATCCAGGTGGATCCAGTATAGATAGTGTGATGTGGACATGAGTATGCCTGGACAGTGGAGCTCTCTGCTCAAGTGCTGTTGGTGCAGTTATTTGTATCCTGGGATCTCTAATGGAACTGGTCATACTGCAGTATTTTGTGATTGCTCAGATGCTCGCTACTTTGCTGTCTGGTGCTGTCCCTGAATATAGTAGGAGACATTGCAAGTCCTGAGAATGAGAAGAGCTGCCCTCCATGCTGAAGCTGATAGCAAGCCTTTCCCTGCCAGACCTCTATAAACCCAAAAATGAACCTTGCAGTAATGCTGGTGATTGATTTTTTTATGATTTCTCTGTAACAGGGGATATTGCTTTCTTCAGGGTCAGCTGTCGGGTGCAGGGACCCTGAGCACAGGTCAGAGGCTCTGCCGAGGCTGTCAGTTTTCACTTGTCAGCATCAGCATGTGCCTTCTAGTTCCAGCTATGCTAATAATGAGCATGCAGGCTGGCAGTTCAGTTCTAAATGAACCACGATTTTTATCGGAAGTGGCTTTGCTCTTCAAGACTAGAAGGCCTTTGTGATCCCTACCTGGATTTCCTGCTTAACTGTATGATGGGAAGATACTGCAGTGTTGTGCCAGCCTTGGGAGGCTCTGTGGCCTCTTTGAAGTGCTGTGGGTGAACTGGGTGCTGAGTGATTTCTCTGGCTGATACACCCTTGGAGTAGCTGGGATCTGCATCTGGCAGGAGGGATAGGCAGCAAGGTCCTGCCAGTCCAACAGCTCTGACCTGGCTTAGTGCTGCTGCAGCCTTTTTGCACAATGACTGTGGAAATTGCTTCACCTCTCCGTGGTCTTGTTTTCTCCTTTGCAGCACACACCTAACACATGAACAAAGCTGTGTTTCACATCTTCAGAGCATTGAAGGAGTTGAAAGTAAATTTCATTTATCTAAACAGCAGTTTTGTCTGTCCCAGAAAGTTTGACAAGGGGCTTTATCCCAACATATCCCCAGCTCCTCTGCTGTGGTCATTTATTCTTCCCAAATCCTTTTAATGATAGAAGATGTAATCAAGAGACAGCTGAGACCCGGTTACATAACTGTTGTCAGGGTTTTTCTTTGGTAGCACTGCCCTGTGTGCTGTTTGCACACTGGCTTTTAGGAACTCAGGGCTTTTCTGTTAACCAGATAACCCAACAACAACAAGCCACCCACCCAGATCAGGTTCAGGAGTTACTTTTAAACACCTTCTAATTTTGGCTGGTTTGAGCTTTCTAAACTTCAAAGTAGATTTTGCTGCTTTTATTGTGAGGTGGGTACAGGGTTGACATGATGTGGATAGTTAGGCCCTGAACCAGGCTCCCTCTGCAAGGCTCAGTAGACCTGTAAAAGCAGGTGGTTGTGCTCTTGCCAGCAGAGCATCCTCTACTCTTTGTTCTGCTCTGGGGCTTCCCACAACTCTGCCCCTTCAAACAGCTCATTGTTCTCAGTCCAACTTGTGCTTTCCTGCCAAGTTTATGCTAATCAGTGCGTTTTCTCCCTCTCTCTTTTATGTCTGTCCTACTAATAAAATACAGTGCAAATGGGTAAGTGAGGGAGGAGTTACTGTTTTCTTTGGCACATGGTGGCCATCTGAGCAAAGATGAGCTAGACTGGAGCCAAAGATCTGTTTGTTACTCTGCAGGAGGAGGTGCCTCAAGACTGCCAGCCAGCCCTGTTGCCTCCACAGGGCTTCTTGGGGAGCCCAGTGTTTTTCCTGATCATCTTGTGGATGCTGTTGTTGAGTGACAGAAAAAGCTTTTCTTTCTCTCTACTTGACCACCTGGCATAGAGTCCATGGCTTCTTGCTCCTGACAGGCTTGGTTTAAATCCTGCAGTGCAAGATCAAATGCTCTTGAGTGCCAGGCTTATAGGTTAGACACCTGCCCCCAGCAGCAGTCTTCAGATGGGCTTCACTGGGCCAGTTGTAGTTGGCACTGCATTCCCCATCTGGCTCTATCCAGCATGTTCACAGTCTGTGCTTTAATTTGTACATAATGTGTGGTGGACTAATCCTCTTACCTGCAAATTGTGTTTGATAAAGCATTGTTGATGGGAATTGTAGCCTTTGGTCAGATACTGTTTCTTTCAGAAAGAGTGGTTGCTGTCTCTGTTGGTAAAAGGCTTTCAGCTGGGTGAGTTTCAAAAAGTGTAAGGTGTGGGAAGATCAGAGATATGTGTATGTGTGTGTGTATATATATATACACGCACATGTATGTAGTGTTTTGTTACTCCCAACACTGAGTTGGAACCCTAGAATGGGACCTAGCAGATGGTAAAATGAAACTGCCAGCAGTTTTGGGCTTGAAGTAGAGGCTTTACAACAAGAAATCTGGAAATCTAAATTATGTGCGAAAAGGTTAGATGAAGCTCCTAGATATGAGAAAATTTAGAACACAGTGATGCTTAAAAAAAATGAAAGGTCCATTGAAAGTAAACAGAGTGTATTTTCTGACATAAAAGTTTAAGTACAGTGTGAGCATTGCTTGTTTCAACTTTATCCAAGGCTCCAAGAGCCAAAAAGTCAAAGTAAGGAGACTGGCTGCTTGATGGGTGTTACTGCATGTTGTGCCTGCAAAGATCAGGTTGAAAAATTAACAAATCACATCCATTGCAGAAAGTATATTTCAAGCTAAAAATTATGTTCAAGATGCAAGCAACAGAGGAATGTAATTTTTTGGTAATGTGTTTGGAGAATTCATAGTAGAACAGCTGAACTCACAGACTCAAGAATCTGAATCTGGTACAGTTGAACAGATTTTTTCTGATTCCTTATATCTCTTTCATGGCCAGCTGATGGGAAAAGGGGATTTGGAGAAATAGTTATGTTGGCTTCCAGCGATGCTGTCAAAGCATTAATTGCTGGTATAACTGTGGCCAGTGTGGAACCATAATCTGAACATTACAAACCCAGTGCTTCAGGGGAAATGCAGTGATAAATTCCAGTGTGGTGTAAGATACAAAGATACAGTGTTTTTCTGGCATTTATGTTTAGGAATACTTGTGTTTAGCTGTTTAATATCAGCCTTACTCTTCTAAATCAAGGACTTGTTGACCCCCCTCTCTTAGTAGTGTTCTCCTACTTAAAGAATCTCACTTCTTTCAGCACTGGATTGACAGAAAAAAAGATGCAATGAAAAATGTGTTCCTGCAGTTCTTTTCATTCAGTTTGTGATTCTTAAAGCCTAAAAGTTTCTTGTGACTAAAGAGGAGGGAGCTAAAACTTGGTGTGTGTGCTCACTGAGTATGTTCAGTTCTTGCTGTTGTGTGTGTCCTACGTTTTGCATGTCTGTAGCTGAACAATCCATTTGATGGGGTTTTCCTGGTCTTCTCTTAAAAGGCAGATCGGGAGCGGCGCAGAGAAATTTCCTTACTAGATGACATTTCATCGCAATGTCCGATCGTTTGGGGCAAATAACCAAGGGAAAGGATGGGAAAAGCAAGTACTCGACTCTCAGCCTGTTTGATAAGTATAAAGGAAAGTCAATAGAAGCTATCAGAACTACAGGTAAGAAACACCTCCAGAAAGCTCCTTTTGATGTCTTCCAACAGTACTGTTGCAGAGCTCATTCAGGTTGTTGACCCTGTGGGACACAGCTGCGCTGCAGTGTTGCTGCAGGTGTCAAAAGTCTGTGTTTCATTAAGACCTAGAGGAAAATGTCCATGGTTCTTTGTGCTGCTGTTATGGTGGAGACATAGAGGAATTACACAGGACAGCTGTGGGCACTTGGCCCTTTCATTTAGCTTATGTCCTTGCTGCAGAGTGGGCAGGTAGCAAACTTGAGTGGAAACCTTACCAGGGCCTTAGGCTGTGCCAGATCAGGGCACCTGAGCTGACTGAAGTGCCTTAAGCTGGTTAGACCTTTGTGTGATGAGAGTCAAGGACTGAAGACCACTGAGAAAGAACCTGAGTTGGTTTTGCAATGGAAATATGACCAAAAGTAGGTTCAAGAAAATGACCTTGCCTGGACTGGCTCTGGATTTGGTGTATGAATAGAAAACAAAACATTAAATACTTCCTTAATAAATGTGATCTTGATGGATAGAGCTGGAAAATTGAGATCTTGGGATTCCCAGGTTAGGTCACTTGTTTGTCTGCTACGAGGTGGTCTTGGTGGCCATTTCCTCAAGCTGTAACAGGTGGTGTTGCTTCTCCTTGGCAAAAGAGCTACCTGTGCAAATCCTCCTAAAAGACTGTGAGCACTTTGTTAGGGAGAATGATTTTTCTCTGTCCTGCTGTAGGAGCTGTTTGCCAGCTGCTGCAACAGACGGCTCCGTCTGTGGCCCTGTGGGAAACAACCTGTGTGTTGACATAGCAGCAGCACTTCTGTTGGGGCTGCACCCAGCCACAGCTTCCTAATTAAGGTTACTTATCTAGCAGGATACAGCCCTCTGACCTGCTGCTGTTGCTTTCTTGCCAGTTATTCCTAGACATGGCTTACAGAGTCTTGGGAAAGTTGCTGCTGCCCGGCGCATGCCACCTCCTGCAAATTTGCCTAGCTTGAAGTCTGAGAACAAAGGAAACGACCCCAACATCATTATAGTACCCAAGGACGGTACAGGATGGGCAAACAAGCAGGATCAGCCAGACCAAAAGAGGTGGGTAGAATCTTTGATAAGTTTTGTCAGGCAGGCAGCAGTGGTTGTGCACTGCTGTGCTTGATGTCAGACATTACAGGGATCAGTTCTCTGTTCTCTGTGCCAACTTAGAGCCAATTGGCTTGATCTTTTAGCAAGATTGCTAATATTCTGCCACATTGCCAGAAGTTGTTTGCCTGTCTTCCTTCCCTTTTGGTCTCACCTCTGCTGTCTGTTCTCAGTTCCAGTGCGACGGCTGCACAGCTGCAGGAGTCGCTGCCGCAGCAGGGTTTGCAGAAATCTGTCTCAAATTTACAGAAGCCGACACAGTCAATCAGTCAGGAGGTAGGTGCCAGCAGTATCTGACTGCCTGCTTCCCCTGTCCCCAGGCAGCTTGAGGGCTTTAATTGCCTATGTTGCCTTGCACTTTAAGGAAAAGCTCCTGTATAATCAGTTATTGTGGAAGTAACTCTCTTGAGTCCTAGCTGCTGTGCACCAGGAATGTTGTGCTGCAGTTACAGAAGTAACATACACAGTCTAGTTGCAGTCTAGGAAAAAGTGGCTGGAATGTGGGATGCCTGGTTAGCACTTCTAAACTATTCTACTTCGGTTGTAATTAATGCATGAGAAAGTAGGGTAGCCTTCAAGCTGAGGTGTAGCATGGAACAAATCTGGAAGATTAAGTAGACCATTTGGGAAAATGCAGCAGAACAAAAGGAAAGCTTGATGAGAGTATAAGTCAAGGAAATAGTTGGTGAAAATGGGGAGAAAAGACATTAGGGCAGAGCAGAGGATTTTTACTGTACCATTATAGTACACTGGAGTGGGGAACACTGACTGTAGCCCCAGCTTGAAGCTGTGGAGATGTGTGGTATCTGGGTGATCCAGAGGCCTGAACCATAGCAGGTGCCAGCCAGGAAATGAGAAACAGTCATGAATCTTTACTGATCCATGTTGGGGTTTCTTTTTGCTTTATTTTGTTTTCAGAGTACAAATTCAGTGCCAGGTGGACCAAAGTCATGGGCACAGCTGAATGGAAAGCCAGCAGGACAAGAAGGTGGTGAGTATGATAAACAGAACTGGTATGTGCCTGCTTTTCCCAGACAGGCATGAGATGGGGTGGACTCTATTTCTTCCTGCCCTCTCTGTCAGCCTGGTGCAGAATGTGAGTGAGGCCTTCTGAATCCTGTTTCCAGTCTCTGTGGTGTGTTGGCTGGAATGATGCGGCTGAATCAGTTCAGGGCTGCCAGGACAAGACATGGCTTGAACAGAATGTGTTGCATGGCCACATTGAACCAGAGCAAATCATGCTCTTGGGATGCAGCAGGGGGTTCTGGGAGGGGAAGGCTCTGAAGGAGAAAGGAAACATTTTGCCCCCATGATGAGCATCTTCAGTCAGCAGTGACTGAAGTAACAAAGGTGCAGTAAACACTGTGAGATACAGGAGGGATTGGTTTAGAAGAGAAGAATAAATGAGAAGGGACATTGGGGAGGGGAAATGTAGGCATCTCCATGGGCAGTAGCAAGGGGATCCTTACTTAACTTGGTAGCCAGAAGTGAGGCTGGAATGTTCTTGTACAGTATTGGTGATCCAAGGGAATTGTGGCAGTGGAGCTGCTGCAGGATGCACTCGCCTACACATTGGCTGAGGCCTTGCTATTAAGTCTGCCTCAGTAACTGTGCTGCTAATGGCTTCTGCTTGACTGAGAATCCTGGAGCAGTGTTAGCATGAATTGTGAGTTTAGTTGTCTTCAGATGCATCCATTTCCACACAGGAGGTGGTTTCCAGCTGCACTAAGAAGTGCCATTAAAACCATACTGAGAATAACAACTCTGTTCCACTGTTTTAATGTGAAAAGACCTGGAACCATTCAGTTGTCAAGTGAAATTGCAGAGATATGAAAGAACTGAGACAGCTGCTGATTGCAGAAACAGAGGGGACAAGTTTACCCTAAATTAAATGAGGGCCTTAATGAGAGGGTGTTTCTCAAAGGCTAAATGTTAAAGCAGAAGCTTGTACTTGCCTGAGGCTGGTGGCCAGTGCAAGGACTGTCTTGTTCCGTTAGCTGATACTTTCTTTAGTCTTGCTATATAGACCTCCTGTACAGTCATTCTGAAATCTGGTCATCTAACAATGTTCTTAATGTATTTTTTGAAAACTCATTCTAGGTCACACTTAACAGTATAGAGTTCTCAACCCAAGAAAACAGTTGTCTGTGTGGCTAAAAGCAGCTTAATTAGGTGGTAATTGAATCACAGAAGCATCAGAAATCTGTCTGAAAGGATTTATTGGGCTATCCCATGCTTGCACCTTTTCTTTAGTGGCACTGAACAATGGCTTTTCCTTCTAAGCTAATTCAGGTATTACAGACAAAGAGGAGAGTCTCTTTGCTATTTGCTCTTTTAAAGTCTTAGAGCTGTAAAATCTCTTCTGGAGGGTGTATCCTGAAGAAATGTGGTCTAATAATTATGGACTTCTCCTTGCCTGGGTTTTTGCATAAAGGACATTTGGAGGAAAAAAAGGGGCACCAAACTTTTTTTTCATTGTGATGCTACTTAGAATACAAACTGTTAATGGCTGCACATAAATAGTCCTTACATGGTGCAAGCTTGCCTGGGGGCAGATGTCTCCCATGAAAGACATCTGTGCCATTCTAGTTCGGTAAAAATCAGAATTCTTCAGCAAATCTTAGCTACTTTGCAATATATTTAGGCAATGTCCTTCTCAAGTATTTTCATCTGTCTAAAACTGAAAATGTTTCTTGTAGCTGTTGCAGTCTTTCCTGGAAATTTCACATGGGAGGTCTTGTGCAGTGTGCAAGTTCCAGAAAGTAGAAGTTACTTAAGCCAGTCTGTCTTGGCTCTTCAGGGCAAGGAAGGAGAAAGATGAGACTCTTGTCAAGTCTTCAGTACTCATTGCTGATACTTGTAATGTAATTCTTAAATGCCCCTTCTAAGAGAGCTTTAGCCAAGTAGCACTGAGAAACAGTTCTCAAAAAAAAGCAATTCTTTTAATGTGTAATAGTACAGTAATGGTTGTAATTTCCTTTTATTCAGTGTTATCTTGCCAACAGATTTAAGAGAATTGCTGTGTTTCGTGTTCCAGTCACTAGCAGATCTTTAGAATTGACAGAGAACTGTTGTTCTGGGGTGACTGATGACTCAGCAAGACAATTTACTGGTGACTAGAAATGAACCTTGCCTCATCTGGCCAGTGATCTGCATCTTGAAAATGCTGCAGCAGGAAGGAGAGCATAGATCTGTTCTTACCCGTGGTGTTTTACTGATGCATCGACAGAAATTTTAACAATAGGCTGCTCTGGCAGAGTGAGGTCTGAGCAAAAAGAGTCTGAGTAGAAGTGTCAAATACTTGATAGCAGGGTATCATTTATGAGTGATCTTGCAGAATTTATATCTCTGCCTCTGTCTGAATTCTCTACTTCACAAAAATAATTGGAAGCTGAGAAAGTTCACTGACTTTGTTGAATGTGAGAATTTAAATTAAGATCCTGAGTGTGGGAGTGCTGGGTGAGGACATGTGTTGTTGTGCTGGTGACAGTGTCTGAGAGTGTTGGGGTTGTGAAGTGAGGTGCTGGTATGATAGTAATCTGGGTTTTAATATGCCAGAGGCCCAGATTCCCAGGAAACACATTTCCAGGCTGATCTCCTAAGGGAGTTGAAACAGTGGAAATACCTTCTCTGAGTCCCACACTTATTTGTCTGACAGGTTCAAGGGCCTCAAGCCGACTGTTATCCTTCTCTCCCGAGGAATTTCCGACGCTGAAAGCAGCTGGCGAGCAGGACAAGGTTGGCAAAGAAAAGGGCGCCTTAGATCCGTCGTATGGGCCAGGACCAAGCCTCCGCCCCCAGAGTGAGTGAAGGATTGTGTCTTCCTGCCTTATCCCAGCTCAGTAACCCCATTGACTCTGTTTTGTTCAGGGGGTGCCAGTAGTTCACAGTAGTACCAAGATCTGCATCCTTACATTTCCTTTTATCTTTTGCTAGCTTACATGTGTCAGGCTGCTTAGCAGATGATCACAGATTGGCATGTGGTGCTGATGTTCTGTGGTCCAGACAGCCAAGTATGGACTATCATCTACTACACTGTTAAATAAAAATTGCTTTGTGATGTTGGAAAGCAGCCCCTTACCGAGCTGGGGGAGCCACAGTGATTAGTGTGTGGTGTAATGTGGCTTCTCTTTGAGTGTTTTTGCATCTAATTGGCCTTAATTCAGCAGAGTAAGGACTGTGGACATGGGGAGCACTCTGGTAGGAGTTCAGGTTTATTGGCAAATTAGGACACAGCTGGTGCAGCAATTACATAGTAACAGCTGATGCTGCTCCTCTCCTAAGAAAATAAACACAGTTGGAAATTTTTCTTGGTCCTTGATATTTTGCTACAACCCTGATGTAATTAGGGCTTGACCAGATAGTTGAGGTTTTGAGACTTTGTGGAAGAGTGGCTGCCGGCATTTACAAATATTTACATAATTATTACCCCTTTTGCAGATGTCACCAGTTGGAGGGAGGGCGGTGGGAGGAACGTCACCTCTGCCACATCTCTGACCGCCTCCCCTGCTGAGCTGGGCAGCAAGACCTCCAGCACTGGAGACGGGGCCCCCTCCTCAGCGAGCGCCAGCGATCCCAAGGAGCCGTCTCTCCGCCCAGCTCAGCCCGTCCGCAAAGGGGCTTCACAGTTCATGGGAAACGTCTACCAGCCACCCACGTACCATGACATGTTACCTGCTTTTGTAAGTGACCCTTTCTCCACACCTTTGTGATGCCCTTCATTCTTAATATAAGGCTGGGGTTGAAGTTAGCCGAGATGTGTTTTCTGGGATCTCTGTTGGCTGCCAGGGCTTGTTCAGGGATCCTTCTCTTGACATGTTTTTAGTTTGTGTAGTGCAGCCTTGCTGAGCCCAAGGAGAAGTTGTCCCTTTCCCTCTGGAGCTGGAGAGGGAGCCATTAGCATGTGGCCTGTTGTGAAATGTTTGCTTCCCCTTTGTGTGGGTGCAGCTACCGTGCACATGTTGAAACCTAATCTGGGTAAACCTTCCTGTGGCGAGGAGAAAAACCAGGCTGCTCTGCTTCGCCTCATTCCAGATGTGTCCACAACAGCCATCCGAGACCCCTGCATCACTGGACCGAGGGTCTTTCCCTGTTCCTCAGCTTCGGCTTGAGCCCCGGGTACCTTTCAGACAATTCCAGATGAATGACCAGGATGGGTAAGGCTGCCATCACTTTCCCACTTGAGACACATGTTCAGGATGTGACATGAACTTTAAACTGGGCAAGAATTTGGGCCAAGGATGCAGTTGCGTGTGTGAAGGGCAGGCACCAAAGGGGAAACCTGTTTTTTAGCCAAAGCAGCTTTTCTCCAGCTACAACAGCAGCTGAAATGCTGCAAGGCTTGTGAGCATTGTGTGTCTGAAGAACAGGTAGACACGGGAATTGGTGTGTGATCCTGGACTGGAGGGGTTGCAGCTCTGATCTGTAAGTTCTAGGAAGTGGTACCAGGTAGTCAAGGGGAAGAAACTGCTGGACAGGGAGAGAAAGTCTCGCAATGTATTGCAATGTATCTTGATGCATTGTATGTAAGTGCGTAGTAGAAAAGGACTGATTCAGTGTTACAAACTGAGGTCTGCATTCTTTGATTTTCTTTTTGCTGTTTCTGACTAATTCTGTGGTTAACTGCAGAAAAGAGAACAGGCTCAGCCTGTCTCGCCCAACACGGCCAGTTCGGCAGCAGATGGAGCGAGTGCCTCGGCCCACCATCATCAATGCAGAGAACCTGAAGGGGCTGGATGAGCTGGACAATGATGCAGATGATGGATGGGCAGGTAAAGTTCCTTCATGCTCGAGCTTTGTGTAGTTGTGAAGTTCCTGTTGGTGTAAATGATGACACAATGGATCCTTCTGATCCTTCCATCACATTGTGCTCAAGGAACTGGATCTGAAGACTCCTAAAATCTGAAAACACCAAGCACAGCAGGAGGGGATAGCACTGTGGGTGCCGGGAAGGAGAGTTAGTCCTGCCTTTTCAGTCACGGCATTCAGTATCCAAATGCACACAGTCTGGCTTGGTGACTGTCTCCTCATTTGCAGCCCCCACTCCCAGGCTGTTCACTGCTCCTGCTCTGGGACCAGCCCAGCTGTTCAATAGTGTGTGTCCACACTGCTCCCATCATTTCTTGAAGTTTCCCTGCTCATTGAGGGAGGTTGGTAGATGACATTTAAGATCTCTTCCAACCCAGGCTATTCTGTGATTTCCAGGACCAGTGCTGGACATTTGGCTTTGCAAGTAGTTCATGCCAAGCCTGTGTGTCCTGTAGTTTAGTGCTAAAGGGGGGGTATAAGCTTTATCGGGACAAGGGACCTGTTTCTTTCCTCTCATAAGTCCATTCTCCCTTCTACAATGCTGCATTTGTAGGCATTCACGATGAAGTGGATTACTCTGAGAAACTAAAGTTCAGTGAAGATGAAGAAGAGGAAGAAACTCTTAAAGATGGACGACAGAAGTGGTAAGAAGTTACTCTATTTGCGCCTGCAGTTGTTTCAGTAAAAGTGAGCAATACCTTTAAAAACTTGTTCTAAATGTGGAGTCTTGATCCCTCTCATTTATTCTTGTGACTTTATTGATTTTACTGGGCAGTGTTTGAGTGGTTGTAGGTCTAGCAGCTGACTGCCAGTTTGCCAGGCTTTTTTCCTCATCTTTTCTCACCTTTACCCTTCTGCACAATAATGGAGTTGTTCCTTATGCACCTTAAGAGAAGCACTTCACTTGTTCTGTTGGTTATTTGTGATCTTTCGTTTTTATTAGAATCTGTTGCCTTTGCCACTTGATGAGGCTGCAAGTGCTTTTTGAGGCAAGTAGCAAATGCAATAATGAAGCTGTTTATGTGACAGGAACAGCTGGGATCCCAGAAGGCAGCGACAGTTGTCCCTGAGCTCGGCAGACAGTGCAGATGTCAAGCACACCTTGGAGGAAGGAAAGAATTGGAATGATTCAGTTGGCTTGTCCCGACCAGTCCGGAAAGTGCAGGATTCACAGCAGCCTCCGAGGAAGCTGAATGGCTGGAGCTCTTCCTCAGAATACCAGGTAGGTTTAACTCATGTGGGTGAGCTGGAAGCCCATCACTATCCTTAAGAGTCCAATTTGACATTTTTTTGGGAGTGTGATGCTGATGAATTTTCCTGTTCTTAGTTTATATCCACCTGGAGAGAAATCTATCTGCGTAGCACTTCCACTAGGGAAAAGAAATTGAAGTTGGTCCAGAACAGTGGGGTTGTCAGTGAGAAAATGGAGTTACTGAACCAAATAGCAATAACACTTGCAAGTAACAGGGGGATTTGTGCTTGAGGATAGAGGAGAGGGAGTCAGAAGGGGTTATGATATCATCAGTACGGGATGCAAATCTCAAGATAAAGGAGCTAATTTGGTCATGCTTACGGAGAAATCTTTTTTCTCTGGCAGAAGCCTGCTCTGGGAAGTGGTCTCAGACAGCAGTCCCTTGAGGATAAAGAAGAAAAGGTGCCTGTGAGACAGAAGTTTGTGCACTCTGAGATCTCTGAGGCCGTGGAGAGAGCCAGGAGGCGACGGGAGGAAGAGGAGCGGCGAGCCAGGGAGGAGCGCCTGGCAGCCTGTGCTGCAAAGCTCAAGCAACTCGATCAGAAGTGCAAACTGGCTCAGAAGAGTGGGGAGACACAGAAGCACACAGAGAATGAAGATGTGCGACCTCCCAGCACAGAGAAAAACACTGCACAAGAGAATGGCCATGCTTTCCGTAAAGGTACAGAAACATTGCCTGCCTCACCCTGTAAAAACTGCTTTTTTTGCCATTGCGCTGATCTCTTACCTGGAGTGGGGGAGTTCCTGGGAGGGAGCATTCAGGTGCCCTTGAGAGATGAGCTGGTGCTTGTATTCTGCAGAGTATTTTGTGTTGTTGACAAAGGTTGATTACGTAAAAAAAGTTCTTAAAATAAATGCAAACTTATTTAGTTGCCTTTATCTGTGCTCAGTGAGCTGTGCTAGTAGAGGCCTTGTTGGAATGGGCCTCGTGGGCTTCTCATGATTGGATGATAATATTAAATGCTTGTGGCCACAGATCAGGAAACCAGTAAGTGCTGGCAGGTTTAAGGGCCAACAGGGGATAAGGACTTTCTCCCCAGTGCTTAAGCAGAAGGCTGATAGCAAAGGAGGATCTCAGAATTTATCATTAAAATGAGTTGGACAAAACTCTCTATAGGGCTGTCAAGATAAAGGATGTGCTGTGTATGATTGTAGTAAGGTTCAGCCATGTATTGCAGTCAGGACATGCTCACACCTGTGTATGTTGTGTGGTGGTGCTGCACTCCCAGCTCTGTCATGAACATGATCATGGCTTGTTTTCTTCTCTGCAGCAACGCCTGAGTTTCACATGCAGGATACCTCTGCTGGCTATCTGGAAGAGGAGAGTCCTGCTCCAGCATCAGCAGCTCAAAGCAGCAGTGAGGAGGAGCTCAGAGAAGCTCCCTCACCAGCACAAGAATTCAACAAATACCAGAAGTCTCTTCCCCCACGGTTCCAGAGGCAGCAGCAGCAACAGCAGCAGGTAAATGGCTCACAACCCATTTTCTGGACCCCCACTAAAACTACTGTGTTTGCTCAGTTCTCAACACCATCAGTCTTTGGACTGGGAGGAGATAAATGGGGTTTTACTCTGGCCTTTTTCAGTACTTCTGATCGTGGAACTATCCTGTGTGATTGGGTAAAAAGGCTCTGTGTGGGCTACATGAGTTTTCCTTGCAGCATGTGATGCTGGAGCTCTTGTGGATAGGGCTCAACCAGGTTTGTCACTTGCCTGGGAGAAAAATACAGTGCTGTCAGAAATGTTGACTTGTCTTGCATGGTTGTCCGAGCATCTCCTGACAATGGGAACTCTTAGGACTGTGTGGTTTGTGGCAGAACTCCAGCTTGCAAATAAGTAGGAGAAGCTGGGGATATTCCCACGTCCAAAACCGTGAGCACATCAGTGGGTGTCTTGGTGCTTTTGTAGGCCTGGCCCAGAGAAGCTTCTGTTCCTTGGGCTAGCATAGAACCTGATGAACATGTCTTGTTACTCTCTGGCACAAGATGAGCTGCTGTTCCTCAGCACTGCTGCAGTGCCTGAATACACAGGACAAGGGAAAACCCTTGGGGTTCAGCTGCTTCCATTTCACTCAGCACTTGCTGTGTCTTTACTGCTGTAGCTACGGGCAGCCATTTGCTTGCCAGGGGTTGGCAAAGTTACTGGTTGGCAAGTTGCTGGACTGCTTCTGGACTAGGAGAGAGTTCTGGAGTGGCACACTTCTTTTTCCATCTCCTGCCTTTGGAGAGGGCTGGTCCTTTGCTATCATCGAATACCTACTTGGGTTTTTTCTGCGAGGCTCTTTCAGAAGATTTTCTTTGCTCCATAAACATACTTGGTCTTAAATGTTTAATTTTTGTTGCATTGAAAACTCTTCTGGGGCACTGAGACATCAGCTGAACTGCTTTGTGCATCTTGGCTCTTGCCTGACCTTTCAGTGCTGTATGTGCCATACGTGCTGTGCAGTTCTGCCGCCAGATGCACTGAGCCTCTCTTGGGCAGCAGAGCCAAACCAGGGGACAAAGTATTAAGGCTTCAGATAATGTAAAGTTAATTGCCATTCTTCATAAAATAACCACTTGAAATGGGATATAATCAACGCTGCTGCAGATCTTAGTGAAGAGCTCACAAATTGGCTTTTGCTCAGTAATTGCTCTTTTATGGATGTTCCTTGTGCTCGTTGCTCAGCAGTTGACATTTTCATGATTCAGATGTACAGCAGCAAACGCTGCTTAATGTTACTCTTGAAAAGAGATGCTCTTAAACTAAAAAGAATTGGATGTCTTTGCTGTCACACTAATAATACCACAGGTCATTGCTGCTGGAAGAACGTGAAATTTTATTTTCTCTTATCCTCTATGATGCTAGAATGCATGAGGCAGTACATGTTTTGGCTGGCTTGTATTTGGTAGCCCCATGAAAAGAATAAAAAGGAAAAGTGTTGGTATTGTGCAGGAAATACCAAGGTATCACAGGAGTAGGTAATGTAGATATAGTTTGCATTTATCAGAGCCTTTCTTGCTGTCATGATGTGTCATATTCAGATTTAAAGGTGTCTCTTTTACTCTGCAGTTGGGGATTGGCTTTTTTAATAAACAGTTACAGTATCTGACACTGTTGTAAGCTTAGCTTAGCAAAAAATACAGTGGCACATTTGACAAGTAAGCAGAAGCATTTCATATTAATTGGAGATGTTTAGTGTTTGAAAGCTTTCTTTGGTACACAGAACTCCCTTCAAATATATATTCTTTTTGGACCATCAGCAAAAGTTAAATGTCAAATCAAATTAACATCATGACAGTCCTCAGCTACGGGAAGGTGGACTGGTCATGTGGGAGTTGAGGAAACAACCTGCAAGTGCCAGCCTGTCTCTGAAGGATGCCCAGGAAACACTAAAATATTAATATCTCTCTTAATGTGGTTTAAGGTTGTTTTTATCTATTTCGTTAAGCTAAGGGGTGGAACTCATATATATGTGTACAAACACTAAATAAATTAGAGATGTATTTCCTGAAAAATGCAGCATCTTCTAAAGTACTTGGTTCCAGTTACGAAGTGGCATTTGACAGGAAGCTGTCCTGTATTGATAGGAGTGTTGAGAAGATGCAAATTGTGGTCTTAAAGCTGATCCCACGTGTTTGGCCGCATAGCCTGGTCCACAGTGGTGTGATAGTCTGGCTGCTCTGGTATTTACAGAATAACAGCTGCCACATTCCCAGCTGGTAGTGAATTACCCCTCTCTGCTGCACCCTCCCATCTGATTAGGGATTGAGCCTTTGATGGATGACATGTGTTTCCCTTTGGCTGACCAGTGCGTCAGCATGATTCCTGGCACCACAACTATGTCCAATGGCCCATCCTCTTCCCTGCAGGAGCAGCTGTACAAGATGCAGCACTGGCAGCAGCAGGTCTATCCTCCCCCATCCCACTCCCATCCCCAGCGGACATTCTACCCACCGCACCCGCAGATGCTCGGCTTTGATCCCCGCTGGATGATGATGCCCTCCTACATGGACCCTCGCATGGCCCAGAGTCGCACCCCAGTGGATTTCTACCCTTCAGCCCTTCACCCTTCAGGTGAGATGTTGTCAGTGTTTATCTTGGCTGTTGAGTTGGTTCATATCTAGAAATTTGCTGTGTTTCTTAATCTCTGTCCAGGCTTTGCATTCTGGCTGGCATGCCTTCTCTAGGGATGAGAAAGCTGGTTGCAGTAGGAAGTGGTAGGAGTCTGGGAGGGAAGACCTGTGGACATGTCTGTCCATTCTCTACACTGCAGTGGGAGACCTTCCCTGACTGCTTTGTGACCTTAGTGACTGATCTTGCCCCTTGGAGGAAAGGGAAGAAAGGGATCTTGCCTGTTGGAGGAGAAGGATGAGTTTTGGAGTCACTGTAATCATGTGAAATCTTAATAGACCCCGTTTAGGAAATGTGATTGAGAAACCCTGTTGTTACTGAACTGTGTGCACTTTGTACTTTCCTATCTTGTTACTAATCTTCAGAGGTGTGAATGTAAACATCAGGATGCATAAATCATTCCCTGGAGTTTGTGGATTGCTTGATCCCAAGCCATTGATGCTGTATAGTGTCTGTGTGGGCTGGGCTCTGAGAACTGTGTCATCTTCTGTATCACTCCAGGTGTATTTCCCAGCTGTGCATTTTCCAAGCATAGGCTTCCCTTTACAAGGGAGATTTCCATGGCTGCAGTTGCCTGCTTCCTGAGAAGGAAGGGAAGTCAAGCTAGGAGATTGTCTGTCTGTGAAATCCTAGTGCTAACAGTATGAACTCTGTCATGAGCAGGAATTATGAAGCCCATGATTCAGCAGGACCCCATCGGTGGCAGCAGCTGTCGGTCCGAAGATCAGAACTGTCAGGCAGGGCAGGTGGAGAGGAAAACAGCTCCCTTAGATCCTGTGCCAGTGTGGGGCCAGGACAGCTACACATCCCTGCAGAACAAAGGATACTCCCTGTCACATCAAAAACAGACTGACAACATGAACATGGAGGGGCTACATGCCAGGTGAGTGCAGAATTCCTCTGTCCTCATGCATGCTGGGATGGGAGATGCTGCTGTAAGCCATCTACTGAAAAGCAGTTGTAGAGCTGGCCTAAAAGATGTCTGTGAACAAGCCCAGGTACTGATCTGGGAGCAGCACCCTTACACCCCTGAGTGTTTTAGCTGTGGAGGTGTTTACAGACTGAGCTATTCAGAAGTTTTCTGTCTGACCAGCTTGGAGCCTGTTTGGAGGGAGAGGGGGACTTGTCAGCTACATAGGAAGGTATAAAAAACAATGAGTCAAAAATTCTGATGCTTGCTAGTTTGTCTCCTACTTTCTTTGGACATTCTAAAATCAATTTCTTTGTTTTCATGTCTCCGCATCATTGGAGGTTAAATCTCCCTTCATTTCTTAGGTTTGCTGCCCATCATAGGAACTGTTTTATTCATCATGTATTGATTTAACAAACCATGCAGTACAGCCTGGGACCATAGCAGTTCTGCCCAACATTTTGGTATTTACAGGTTCATTGTCTCATGATTTAGCATAAACTTCAGTTTTCTTCTTTTCACCTCTTGTATCCAGGCTGGGCCCTTGGAGATGTGCTGTGCTCTGCATTACCTGACTTTCCTTTGTTTATTTCCTTTGTTAACTTTCAGGAATGAAAATTACTCTGCTTCTGGAAGGCCAGAGAGTCTGAGCACTCAGCGAGATCTCTTTGAGGAGAGAGGGGAGGAGTATTTGAATGCTTTTGACAAAAAGGCCCAAGCAGACTTTGACAGCTGCCTGCCTTCTCAGAGGATAGGCCAGGATCTCTTGTTCCAGCATCAGGAGAGTGTGCAGGAAGCCTGTCCTGCTGGCAGCCGCCATGCAAACCTGAGGTGTTCACCCCTTGAGCCCGATTTTATCCAAGCGGAGAAGAAGCCTGAATATAATGGTTGGGATATCAGCCACCATCAGAAACCTGTGGAGACAGCAGCAGAAGTTGCTGAAGAAGCACCCCGGGATGAGGAATCATTCAGTGCTGACCCATGGAAGAAAGAAGGAGCCAGTACCAAACAGGCCACTGAAGAGACAGCAGAGTGGGCTCCTGAGAGCCGCAACACCAGCGGGCAGCACCAGGAGCAAATGGGGAGGACACGCCGGTCGGGCCCCATTAAAAAACCAGTCCTGAAAGCCCTCAAGGTGGAAGAGAAGGAGAAGGAGATGGAGAAGGTTAAATTGGAGGGAGAGGACAGCTCACGCCCACTGAAAGAGAAGGTAGAAAATGAGTCAGATGACTCTGCTGCCTTGCTGAACTCCACGCATTACTTGCTGGATGACAAGGGTTCTTCCCAAACCAGCCTTGCAAGAGAGGCTGAGAAATCCCAAGAGGAAGAAGAGGAGGAAGACGAGGAAGAGGAGAAACCAGAAAGAACCTGGGAGAACAAACTATCCAGAGAGAGCAGCGATCTCCCTCCCACAAAAAGAAACAACTGGATCTTCATTGATGAGGAGCAAGCTTTCGGTGGGAGAGGTCAAGGGCGTGGGCGAGGGAGAGGCTTCAGAGAGTTCACTTTCAGAGGCCGAGGCACAGTTGTGAGCAGCAGGGGAGTCTACAACAACAACCAGAGGAGCAGCCGGGGCCGAGGGCTCCGGGAGTTCAATCAACCAGAGGACTTCCCCAGAGGCAAACCAAGGCGCCGGATTGCCAGTGAGACACACAGTGAAGGGTCAGAGTACGAGGAACTCCCCAAGCGTCGCCGGCAGAGGGGCTCGGAGAACAGCAATGAAGGCTCTGTGCTAGACAGGGAGGACAGTGATTTGAAAAAGGGAGACTTCAAAGAGTCTTGGAGGTCCAACAAAATCTATTCAGATGATCACAATAGCTTGGATCCTAAGATGAGGGCTCCAAGAGCCTTTGGGAGATCACTGCCGCCAAGACTGAGCAACTCTGGCTATGGGCGAAGGGGGT